>NC_089147.1:30651402-31251402 GCF_009819655.1 Sylvia atricapilla
TTTGCGCGTAGTACCAATGGTCTCCGGTAAAATGACACCAGGAACCTGGGCGGGAGGCTTGGTTTTCCCAGGGAAATGGGCGGCCGTTTGTATTCAAGAAGCCATGCCAGGAGCCGGCCTTCCACCTGCCAGAATTCCAGATGGATCAGGGTTTCTCCCAGACCCCAAGTGCCACCCATTAGAAAATTGGCTGTCCTGGGAGTGCTAAAGAACTCCTGCAAAATGACAACAGGAACCTGGTGGGGCAGGTTTGGTTTCCCAGTGAAAAGGTCCGCCGTCCGTACCCAAGATGCCGTGCCCGAGGCTGGCCTTCCGCCGGCCAGAATTCCAGATGGATCAGGGTTTATCCCAGATCCAAGGTACCACCCATGGGAATCCTGGCTGGCCTGGGAGTGCCAAAGATCTCCTGCAAAATGACACCAGGAACCTGGTGGGGCAGGTTTGGTTTCCCAGGGAAAAGGGACGCCATTCGTACCAAAGACGCCGTGTACGGTGCCAGCCTTCTGCCGGCCAGAATTCAAGAACATTACAGGTTTCTCCCAGACCTAAGGTACCACCCATTAGAAAATTGGCTGGCCTGGGAGTGCTAAAGGTCTCCTGCAAAATGACACCTGGAACCTGGTGAAGCGGCTTTGGTTTTTCAAGGAAAAGGTCCACCATTCTTACCCAAGACGCCGTGTCCTGGTTCGGCCTTTCGTCAGCCAGAATTTGAGAAGGACCAGGGTTTCTCCCAGAGCCAAGGTACCCCCCATGGGAATCCTGACTGGCCTGGAAGTGCCAAAGGTCTCCTGCAAAATGACACCAGGTACCTGGGGGGGGCGGGTTTGGTTTCCCAGGGAAAAGGGCTGCAGAACGTGCCCAATACGGCGTGCCTGGGAGCGGCCTTCCGCCAGACAGAATTCGAGACGAATCATGGCTTCGCCCAGAACCAAGGTAGCACTAATCGGAATCCTAACTGGCCTGGGAGTGCCAAAAGTCTCCTGCAAAATGACAGCAGGAACATGGGGGGCCTGGTGCCATTTCTCAGAGGAGAAGTTCGCCGTTCATATCCAAGACTTCTTGCATGAGGCTGGCCTTCTGCCGGCCAGAATTCGAGACAGATGAGGGTTTCTCCAAGACCCAAGGTATCACCCTTGGGAATCCTGGCTAACCTGGGAGTGCCAAAGGTCTCCTGCAAAATGACACCAGGAACCTAGGGGGGCAAGTTTGGTTTCCCAGGCAAAAGGGCCACAGTACGTACCCAAGACGTAGTGCCGTGGGCCAGCATTCCGCCGGCCAGAATTCAAGACGGATCAGCGTTTCTCCCAGACCCATGGTACCACCCATGGGATAATTATCTGGCCTGAGACTGCGAAAGGTCTACTGCAAAATGACACCAGAAATCAGTGGGGCGGCTTTATTTTCCCAGGGAAATTGGCTGTCGTTTGTAACCAAGACGCCGTGCCCAAGGCCAGACTTCTGCGCGGCGTAATTCGGGACAGATGAGGGTTTCTCCCAGAACCAAGGTACCACCCATGGGAATCCTGGCTGGCCTGGGAGTACCAAAGGTCTCCTGAAAACAGACACCAGGTACTCGCTGGGCCAGGTTTCGTTTTACAGAGAAAAGGTCCGCCGTTTGTACCCAAGACACCATGCCCAGGGCCGGCCTTTCGCGGGCCAGAATGCAAGACGGATCACTGTTTCTCGCCTACCCAATGTACCACCTATGGAAATCCTGGCTGGCCTGGGAAAGCCAAAGGTCTCCTGCAAAATGACACCAGAAACATGGGTGAGCGGGTTTGGTTTGACAGAGAAAATGGCCATTGATTGTGCCAAAGACAACGTGCCCGGGGCGGGCCTGCCGTTGGCGAGAATTCGAGACGGATCATGGTTTCTCTCAGACAAAAGGTACGACCCATGAGAATCCTGACTGGCCTGGGTGATCCCAAAGTCTCCTGCAAAATTACATCAGGAACGTGGGGGGGAGCGTTCTGTCTCCCAGGACAAAGGGTACAGGCGGCCTGCGCGCCCCAGAGATCCTGTTTCGAGTTAAGCCATAGAAACCCCGTCTGAGTACAGCCAAACCGGCTTGCAGCATTCTCCCTCTTCCCGGGACGCTAGAGGCACGAGCTACACTACACAGCTTTCTGGGCTGCTAGGGAGCAAAAAGCACACGCAGAGATCCTGTTTCGAGCTAAGCCATAGAAATCCCTTCTGAGCACAGCCAAACCGGCGTGCAGCATTCTCCCTCTTCCTGGGACGCTAGAGGCATGAGCTACACTACACAGCTTTCTGGGCTGCTAGAGAGCAAAAAGCACAAGCAAAGATCATTTTCAGAGCTAAGCCATAGAAACGCCTTCTGAGCACAGCCAAACCGGCTTGCAGCATTCTCCCTCTTCCCGGGACGCTAGAGGCACGAGCTACACTACACAGCTTTCTGGGCTACTAGAGATCAAAAAGGACAAGCAAAGATCATTTTCAGAGCTAAGCCATAGAAACGCCTTCTGAGCACAGCCAACCGGCTTGCAGCATTCTCCCTCTTCCCGGGACGCTAGAGGCACGAGCTACACTACACAGCTTTCTGGGCTGCTAGAGATCAAAAAGCACCCGCAGAAATCCTGTTTCGAGCTAAGCCATAGACACCCATTTTGAGCACAGTCATACTGGCTTGCAGCATTCTCCCTCTTCCCGGGACGCTAGATGCAAGAGCTACACTACACAGCTTTCTGGACTGCTAGAGATCAAAAAGCACCTGCAGAGATCCTGTTTCGAGCTAAGCCATAGAGACCCCTTCTGAGCACAGCCAAACCGGCTTGCAGCATTCTGCCTCTTCCCGGGACGCTAGAGGCACGAGCTACACTACACAGCTTTCTGGGCTGCTAGAGAGCAAAAAGCACAAGCAAAGGTCCTATTTCAGAGCCAAGCCATAGAAACCCCTTCTAACACAGTCACACCGGCTTGCAGCATTCTCCCTCTTCCTGGCACGCTAGAGGCACGAGCTACACTACACAGGCTTTCTGGGTCTGCTAGAGAGCAAAAAGCAACCGCAGAAAACCTGTTTGGAGCCAAGCCATAGAAACCCCTTCTGAGCGCAGCCAAACCGGCTTGCAGCATTCTCCCTCTTCCCGGGACGCTAGAGGCACGAGCTACACTACACAACTTTCTGGGCTGCTAGAGAGCAAAAAGTAACTGCAGAGATCCTGTTTCGAGCTAAGCCATAGAAACCCCTTCTGAGCGCAGCCAAACTGGCGTGCAGCATTCTCCCTCTTCCCGGGATGCTAGAGGCACGAGCTACACTACACAACTTTCTGGGCTGCTAGAGATCAAAAAGCACCCGCAGAGATCCTGTTTCGAGCTAAGCCAAGCTACAACCCATGGGACCATTGTCTGGCCTGGGAGTGCAAAATTCTCTTGCAAAATGACACCAGGATCCTACGGGGGCAAGTTCTCTGTTGAGCAAAAGGGCCACGGAACGAACCCAAGATGCCGTGTTCGGGGCCGTCCTTCTGCCAGGCAGAATTCCAGATGGATCAGAATTTCTCCCAGACCCAAGGTACCACCCATCGGAATCTTAGCTTGCCAGGTAGTACCAATGGTCTCCGGTAAAATGACACCAGGAACCTGGGCGGGAGGCTTGGTTTTCCCCCAGTGAAAAGGTCCGCCGTCCGTACCCAAGATGCCGTGCCCGAGGCTGGCCTTCCGCCGGCCAGAATTCCAGATGGATCAGGGTTTATCCCAGATCCAAGGTACCACCCATGGGAATCCTGGCTGGCCTGGGAGTGCCAAAGATCTCCTGCAAAATGACACCAGGAACCTGGTGGGGCAGGTTTGGTTTCCCAGGGAAAAGGGACGCCATTCGTACCAAAGACGCCGTGTACGGTGCCAGCCTTCTGCCGGCCAGAATTCAAGAACATTACAGGTTTCTCCCAGACCCAAGGTACCACCCATTAGAAAATTGGCTGGCCTGGGAGTGCTAAAGGTCTCCTGCAAAATGACACCTGGAACCTGGTGAAGCGGCTTTGGTTTTTCAAGGAAAAGGTCCACCATTCTTACCCAAGACGCTGTGTCCGGGTGCAGCCTACCGCCGGCCAGAATACCAAGATGGATCAGGGTTTCTCCCAGAGCCAAGGTACCACTCATGGGATAATTGTCTGGCCTGGGAGTGCCAAAGGTGAGCTGCAAAATGACACCAGGAACCTGGGGCGGCAGGTTCGGTTTCCCAGGGAATAGGGCCTCTGTTCGTACCCAAAACGCCGTGTCTTGGGCCCGCACTCCGCCTGCCAGAATTCGAGACCGCTCCGGGTTTCTCCCACACCCAAGGTACCACCCAATGGGAATTCTGGCTGGCCTGGAAGTACCAAAGCTCTCCTGCAAAATGACATCATGTACCTGGGGGGGCGGGCTTGGCTTGCCAGGGAAAAGGGCCGCAGATCGTGGCCAATACGCCGTACCCGAGACCGGCCTTCCGCCGGCCAGAATTCGAGACCAGTCAGGGTTTCTCGCAGAACCAAGGTACCACCCATGGGATAATTGGCAGGCCTGGGAGTGCCAAAGGTCTCCTGCAAAATGATACCAGGAACCAGTGGGGGCCGGTTTGGTTTTCCAGGGTAAAGGGCCGCCGTTCGAACACTCGACGCCGTGCCCGGAGCTGGCCTTTCGCCGGCCAGAATTCGGGACGCATCAGGGTTTCTCCCAGACCCATGGTACCGCCAATTAGAAAATTGGCTGACCTGCGAGTGCCAAATGTCTCCTGCAAAATGACACCAGGAACCTGGTGGGCCAGGTTCGGTTTCCCAGGGAAAAGGGCCAAGGTTCGTACCCAAGACACCGTGCCAGGGTCCGGCTTTCCCCTGGCCAGAATTTGAGACGGATCAAGGTTTCTATCAGACCCAAGGTACCAAACATGGGAATCCTGGCTGGCCTGGGAGTGCCAAAGATCTCCTGCAAAATGACACCTGGAACCTGGGAGAACAGGTTCGGTTTCCCAGGGAATAGGGCCACGGTTCGTATCCGAGAAGCCATGCCCTGGGCCAGCCTTCCGCATGCCAGAATTCAATATGGATCAGGATTTCTCCCAGACCCAAGATACCACCCATGGGAATTCTGGCTGGCCTGGAAGTTCCAAGGTCTCCTGCAAAATGACACCAAGTGCCTGGGGGGCCGAGTTTAGTTTGCCAAGGAAAAGGGCTGAAGATTGTGCCCTATACCCTGTGATGGCGGCCGGCCTTCCGCCGGCAGAATTTGAGATGGATCAGGGTTTCTCCCAGACCCAAGGTACCACCCATTAGAAAATTGGCCAGCCTAGCAGTGCCAAAGGTCACCTGCAAAATGACACTAGGAACCTTGGGTGGCAAGTTCGGTTTCCCAGGGAAATAGGCCACGGTACGTACCCGAGACGCCGTTCCTGGGGCCGGCCTTCCGCGTGCCAGAATTCAAGACGGATCAGGGTATCTCCCAGACCCTAGGTGCCACCCATTAGAAAATTGGCTGTCCTGGGCGTGCTAAAGAACTCCTGCAAAATGACAACAGGAACCTGGTGCGGCAGGTTCGGTTGCCCCATTAAAAGGGCCACGGTTCGTAGCCAAGACGCCGTGCCTGGGGCCCCCATTCCACCGGCCAGAATTCGAGAAGGATCAGGGTTTCTCCCAGACCCAAGGTACAACCCAAGAGAAAATTGGCTCGCATGGGAGTGCCAAAGATCTCCTGCAAAATGACACTAGGAACCTGGGGGGCGGGTTTTGTTTTCCAGGGAAAAGGGCCGACGTCCGTACCCAAGATGCCGTGCCCGAGGCTGGCCTTCCGCCGGCCAGAATTCCAGATGGATCAGGGTTTATCCCAGATCCAAGGTACCACCCATGGGAATCCTGGCTGGCCTGGGAGTGCCAAAGATCTCCTGCAAAATGACACCAGGAACCTGGTGGGGCAGGTTTGGTTTCCCAGGGAAAAGGGACGCCATTCGTACCAAAGGCGCCGTGTACGGTGCCAGCCTTCTGCCGGCCAGAATTCAAGAACATTACAGGTTTCTCCCAGACCTAAGGTACCACCCATTAGAAAATTGGCTGGCCTGGGAGTGCTAAAGGTCTCCTGCAAAATGACACCTGGAACCTGGTGAAGCGGCTTTGGTTTTTCAAGGAAAAGGTCCACCATTCTTACCCAAGACGCCGTGTCCTGGTTCGGCCTTTTGTCAGCCAGAATTTGAGAAGGACCAGGGTTTCTCCCAGAGCCAAGGTACCCCCCATGGGAATCCTGACTGGCCTGGAAGTGCCAAAGGTCTCCTGCAAAATGACACCAGGTACCTGGGGGGGGCGGGTTTGGTTTCCCAGGGAAAAGGGCTGCAGAACGTGCCCAATACGGCGTGCCTGGGAGCGGCCTTCCGCCAGACAGAATTCGAGACGAATCATGGCTTCGCCCAGAACCAAGGTAGCACTAATCGGAATCCTAACTGGCCTGGGAGTGCCAAAAGTCTCCTGCAAAATGACAGCAGGAACATGGGGGGCCTCGTGCCATTTCTCAGAGGAGAAGTTCGCCGTTCATATCCAAGACTTCTTGCATGAGGCTGGCCTTCTGCCGGCCAGAATTCGAGACAGATGAGGGTTTCTCCAAGACCCAAGGTATCACCCTTGGGAATCCTGGCTAACCTGGGAGTGCCAAAGGTCTCCTGCAAAATGACACCAGGAACCTAGGGGGGCAAGTTTGGTTTCCCAGGCAAAAGGGCCACAGTACGTACCCAAGACGTAGTGCCGTGGGCCAGCATTCCGCCGGCCAGAATTCAAGACGGATCAGCGTTTCTCCCAGACCCATGGTACCACCCATGGGATAATTATCTGGCCTGAGACTGCGAAAGGTCTACTGCAAAATGACACCAGAAATCAGTGGGGCGGCTTTATTTTCCCAGGGAAATTGGCTGTCGTTTGTAACCAAGACGCCGTGCCCAAGGCCAGACTTCTGCGCGGCGTAATTCGGGACAGATGAGGGTTTCTCCCAGAACCAAGGTACCACCCATGGGAATCCTGGCTGGCCTGGGAGTACCAAAGGTCTCCTGAAAACAGACACCAGGTACTCGCTGGGCCAGGTTTCGTTTTACAGAGAAAAGGTCCGCCGTTTGTACCCAAGACACCATGCCCAGGGCCGGCCTTTCGCAGGCCAGAATGCAACACGGATCACTGTTTCTCGCCTACCCAATGTAGCACCTATGGAAATCCTGGCTGGCCTGGGAAAGCCAAAGGTCTCCTGCAAAATGACACCAGAAACATGGGTGAGCAGGTTTGGTTTGACAGAGAAAAGGGCCATTGATTGTGCCAAAGACAACGTGCCCGGGGCGGGCCTGCCGTTGGCGAGAATTCGAGACGGATCATGGTTTCTCTCAGACAAAAGGTACTACCCATGAGAATCCTGACTGGCCTGGGTGATCCAAACGTCTCCTGCAAAATTACACCAGGAACGTGGGGGGGAGCGTTCTGTCTCCCAAGACAAAGGGTACAGGCGGCCTGCGCGCCCCAGAGATCCTGTTTCGAGATAAGCCATAGAAACCCCTTCTGAGCACAGCCAAATCGGCTTGCAGCATTCTCCCTCTTCCCGGGACGCTAGAGGCACGAGCTACACTACACAGCTTTCTGGGCTGCTAGAGATCAAAAAGCACCCGCAGAAATCCTGTTTCGAGCTAAGCCATAGACACCCCTTCGAAGCACAGCCAAACTGGCGTGCAGCATTCTTCCTCTTCCCGGGACGCTCGAGGCACCAGCTACACTACACAGGTTTCGGGGCTGCTAGAGAGTAAAAAGCAACCGCAGAAATCCTTTTAAGAGCCAAGCCATAGAAACCCCTCTGAGCACAGTCTTACAGGCTTGCAGCATTCTGCCTCTTCCCGGGACGCTAGAGGCACGAGCTACACTACACAGCTTTCTGGGCTGCTAGAGATAAAAAAGCACAAGCAAAGATCCTGTTTCGAGCTAAGCCATAGAAACCCCTTCTGAGCACAGCCAAACCGGCTTGCAGCATTCTCCCTCTTCCCGGGACGCTAGAGGCACGAGCTACACTACACAGCTTTCTGGGCTGCTAGAGAGCAAAAAGCAACCGCAGAAATCCTGTTTAAGAGCCAAGCCATAGAAACCCCCTTCTGAGCACAGTCATACCGGCTTGCAGCATTCTCCCTCTTCCCGGGACGCTAGAGGCACGAGCTACACTACACAGCTTTCTGGGCTGCTAGAGATCAAAAAGCACACGCAGAGATCCTGTTTCGAGCTAAGCCATAGAAACCCCTTCTGAGCACAGCCAAACCGGCTTGCAGCATTCTCCCTCTTCCCGGGACGCTAGAGGCACGAGCTACACTACACAGCTTTCTGGGCTGCTAGAGAGCAAAAAGCACCCGCAGAAATCCTGTTTCGAGCTAAGCCATAGAAACCCCTTCTGAGCACAGCCAAACCGGCTTGCAGCATTCTCCCTCTTCCCGGGACGCTAGAGGCACGAGCTACACTACACAGCTTTCTGGGCTACTAGAGATCAAAAAGGACAAGCAAAGATCATTTTCAGAGCTAAGCCATAGAAACGCCTTCTGAGCACAGCCAAACCGGCTTGCAGCATTCTCCCTCTTCCCGGGACGCTAGAGGCACGAGCTACACTACACAGCTTTCTGGGCTGCTAGAGATCAAAAAGCACCCGCAGAAATCCTGTTTCGAGCTAAGCCATAGACACCCATTTTGAGCACAGTCATACTGGCTTGCAGCATTCTCCCTCTTCCCGGGACGCTAGATGCAAGAGCTACACTACACAGCTTTCTGGACTGCTAGAGATCAAAAAGCACCTGCAGAGATCCTGTTTCGAGCTAAGCCATAGAGACCCCTTCTGAGCACAGCCAAACCGGCTTGCAGCATTCTCCCTCTTTCCGGGACGCTAGAGTCACTAGCTACACTACACAGCTTTCTGGGCTGCTAGAGATCAAAAAGCACATGCAGAGATCCTGTTTCGAGCTAAGCCATAGAAACCCCTTCTGAGCACAGCCAAACCGGCTTGCAGCATTCTCCCTCTTCCCGGGACGCTAGAGGCACGAGCTACACTACACAGCTTTCTGGGCTGCTAGAGATAAAAAGCACACGCAGAGATCCTGTTTCGAGCTAAGCCATAGAAACCCCTTCTGAGCACAGCCAAACCGGCTTGCAGCATTCTCCCTCTTCCCGGGACTCTAGAGGCACGAGCTACACTACACAGCTTTCTGGGCTGCTAGAGATCAAAAAGCACACGCAGAGATCCTGTTTCGAGCTAAGCCATAGAAACCCCTTCTGAGCACAGCCAAATCAGCTTTCCACATGACGGAGAGGCTGAAAGCCAGATCGCTGCGGTGGGCAGAAGGACCATAGGGCGACGAATCCGTTGAGGGAGCACTTTGCCGAGGTCTCGATCCTGACTGAGATAGCCATGGCAATAGGCAAGATCAGTTCGCCAGGGAATGCAGCCACGGGGAGAGCTGGTACCCCGGGCGGAGGAGTGACGGAGGTTGTGGGAGTGCGATTTTGACTGGCACTCTGGTATGTGGAGAATGAGGGATCCCCTCGTGACCCGACTCGACAGCCGAGAGCCCGCACGGCTGAGGTAGGAGGGTTGGGATCCCGACCGGCAGAGGGGAAGCCCTGAACGGGAATCTCCGAGTTGTTCTGGTCCCGGTGGTTATTCCAATCACATTTGGAAGTGGTGAGTGGTGTAATTATTCGCCATGCCTCGATCGAGGGAGAGTTCGTCCTGAGTGCTTTCCCAGTTATCGCTGCTTCTGGGGACCCAAACCAACGCCTGTGGGCACTGCTGGACTGGAAACTTGCCTGTTTCCAGGGGCAGAAGGCAGAGATGCAATACGGCTTGACAAACCCGTATGTGCAGTCGCTGATAGATCATATATTTACTAGTGGGTTGTTGGTCCCTTTTGACTGCACAAAGTTGGCAGACGCCTTTCTTAAGCCCATGCAGAAGCTCTCGTGGCTAGTGGATCGGGAGCAGAGAGTGGAAGCTGCGGTAACTGAGAATCTCTCGCTCCCCCAGGGAGATCCCAGACAGTTTGCAACTATGGACTGTGTAAGGGAGCAACTATGCTGCTGTGTAAGGGAGCTCATGTCAATCCCCAGGAACAATCCAAATTGGATGTTGCCGTTTAACAGCAGTCCCAGAGATTGGCCAGAGAGGCATTTCGGTCTGTCCCCAGTACGGGACCTCTGAAGCCGTTTAATGTTACTGTCAGGCAGGAACCAAAGGAGACCTTTATGGGTTTTCTGGATCTTCTCAGGGATGCGCTTGACCGAGTTCCTGGAATGTCCTCAGATGGTAAAGTTGCGATCGGAGAACAGCTAGCGGTGGCAAACGTGAACCCCACATGCCAGAGAGTGATATACTCGCTGCCACGCTCGGCAACTTTGGTAGACATGACAGAGGCATGTTCCAGGGTTGGAACTACGGAGGAGAAAAATGCTGGCTTGGCAGACGCGATGGCAGTGGCTCTGAAGCCGTTAGTCCAGCAAGGCAAGGGCGTCGGTCTTGAGTGTTTTCGCTGTGGAAAAGTCGGTCACAGGAGGAGCAGTGACCGGTCACAGCACAGGTCGGTCACAGGAGGAGCCAGTGCGAGGCTGTGACGAAAAGGCGACAGCGCCGTGTACTGACCCTTCAGGAAACTGCAGCAGAGGTGACAAGTTTGGGCGTACAGCCGGCAAAGGCAAACCTCGGCGCAAGAAGGACGGGACCCCGCTGGGAAACGCGAAGCCGAGTGCGATGGAGGGGCGCGCCACGACACAAGTGAGCTCTCAAGGCCATGGGCAGGCGGCTGTCTGGACCTTCTCATCTCCGCAACATCAGGAAGCGCCAGAGGGGATCTACAAAAGGGAGTAGACCTCAGCTTGACTGATGCTACCGTGCAGGTTGTGCCATCCACGGCTGACAGACCCTTGGGGTATGGACTCAGTGTCCTGATAATAGGGAGTTCATCCACATCAAAGCAAGGCATCTCTGTTTTGCCTGGACTGATTGATGCAGACTATGTGGGTAATATTGGTACCATGGTGCAGGCCATGAGCCGACCTCTTTACATCCCTAAAGGCACTAGATTGACTCAGCTAATTCCTTTTATGGCTCAGGTTTCTAGGAAAGGAGTTAGTTCAAGGGGGAATGGAGGTTTTGGAACAGGAACCCCTCAGGTGATGTTCACGATGCCATTTTCCAAGGATAACCTATTACTTTTCAGCATCCCAGTGGAGACACCCTGAAAGCCAAAGCTGTGCTGCTTGAGACCGGCGCGGATGTGACCATTGTACCTTCCTTTGCATGGGCTGCTGCACGGCCTCTCACCACCCTGGAGACACTGGTTATGGGGGTGGCCGTACGCAGGTGACTCGAGTTAGTGAGGGGCTCCTAACGGTGTGGGTTGACAATGGAGCACATGTGTGTGCCCAGGTAAGACCTTATGTGATGAACACAACCATCTGGCTGCTGGGAAGGGATGCATTGAGCCAGATGGGTTTCTGCCTTACTAATGAGGGTTTTTAGTTGCAGTCATTGAGGGGTGGCTGATAATAAAATTGAAGTGGTTAACTGAAACACCCGTATGGATTGATCAATGGCCGCTGTCAAAAGAAAAGCTTGCCCATATTACAGAACTGGTGTGGAGAGTTTGTCAGAAGAATGGCTGCGTAGCAAGGGCCACGATAAAGTGTAGTCATTAGCTACATGATTGGTGGCAAGTATACATTACTCTTGAGAAGGGATGTTAGTTAACAACAGGGATGTTGAAAATACATAGTATGTAGAAAGATACATAAAGTGAAAGAATTTGTAACAGCAAGGCCAAACACAAAAACTATATGCATCATAGAAAGTATAACTAATAATGAGTTGTATTTTTGCAATATGTATAAGCTAATTACTGTTTGTATAAGTATGATAATTTTAAAAGCAATAAACTGAGATTTGTTGACCATGATAGCATGAGACTTGTCTTTCGCGGCTCTTTCCAACAAATGGTGACCCAAATGACCTCCAAAAAAAATAAAGAAGGACGCGCTACCACAGTTGGAGGCTGCGTTGAGTTCGGGTTCTTCTCTGCAGCCAGAAGGACGACAAAAGAGCATTAAAAAAGGGAGCTCCGCGTCCCGAGTGACCACAGCAGTGGGCTCAGCCGATACGTGCCGCCGAAGCTTGGAGAGGCTGCAACAGTGCTGACGTAAGTATGGACAGGCAAGTGGCATATGATTTATTCACAGCCTTTTTGAGAAAAAGGCAGATTAAGGGAATAGATTTTGACAAAGAACTCCCCTCCCTCCTGCAGTATGCCACTTCTTATGGGTTTTTTACTAATCCTCACACTGTTCATGATCTGGGGGAGTGGAGACGCTCTAGAGATAAACTCTAAGAATTTGTATTAGATGATGATAAACCTGCTAAAAAGATGAATAAATTGTGAAAAGTGGTGCAAAATAAATTGTTGATGAGTCAAGCAGAAAAGAGGGTGGCTAAGGAGCTGCAAGCTACACAAGAACGGAATCAAGATTACAGTTTGCCTTAGAATGCTAATGCTCCTAACCCCCCTGTTTTTACAACTGTTAATTTACCGGCTTCAATCCCATCTGCTTCCCCCTGTAAGGAGTCGAATGACACGGCTAATAAACCTGAAGGGTCAGTTCCTTATCAGCCCCCCCGCCACAAACAGCTGTCCGCCTCAAGAGCCCTGAGCCTGTCTCGGGAGCTAGGTCTGACTTTGCAAAGGCTATAGCTAGGAAGAGGCGTGAGCTGTGGGCTATGTTAGCTAGACAAGGGATAGAGGACGGAGATAGTGATCTGGTGAAGGTGGAAAACGAGAACCTAGCGTTTTCAGTTGTCTATACTCCCAATGCACAAGAAAAATTACAAGCAACTATTACATCGCTAGATTAGAAGATACTGGCTCAGTTGCGTGCTACGGTCAGGAGTTATGGAGTTACTAGCGAACCAGTTAAACAAATGATTGATTATCTGTTTAACGCGCATGTAATGCTTCCTTCTGACATTAGAGGCCTAGTCAAATTGATTTATACCCCCCATCAGTTGTTGCTGTTTAATGCCCATTGGCAGCAGAAAGCTATGATGTCTGTTGCAGTACGGCGAGGTCCGGGAGATCCGTTGCAAAAAATAACTCTTGACAAGCTAATAAGTCTAAAAGCATACACACGAACAGAAGCACAAGCGCTGTTAGGGCTGAACAAATACCAAAAAGTAATAGCTGTGGCACAAAAGGCTATAAATAAGGTTAAGACTCCAAAAGGTACGCCCATTTACATGGGGATAAAACAAAGAAGAGAACAAACATTAGAAACTTTTGTAAATAAAGTAATAAAAGCTGTAACGAAAGCTAGAGTACCCACATACATGCAAGGGGCCCTATTAAAACAGTGTGTGTTACAGAATGGTAACTCGTCAACTCAAAACCTTATTAATACCATGCCTGAGAATTGGTCAGTACCAAATTTATTAAAAAAACTGCATCCCTCCCATCAGGGTCTCAAGTCTTTTTAGTGAGTGCCTTGCAAAAAATAAGAGAAGAGCTACAAGAACAGGCGAAAGCATTACAAGAGCAGTCAAAAGCCACACAAACCCAAGTCCTAGCAGCTCTTGCACCCCTCCAAGCGGCAGCTGTGGTCAACCCCCGCCCTTGCACTACCAACGATAACTGTGTGAAATGCTTTTGCTGCAAAAACTTTAAACATATTCACCGCAAGTATATGGCAACAAAAGTTTAGTGTAGAAAATGCCAATCCAATACACACAACACCAATGTTTGTTGCCGGAGGTCGAGAAACTCAAAAAGCAGCGCGAGCAGCGGCCATGCGAAGACACAAGTTGCAGCTACAGTGCCAACAAGACCCACCAGCAACAACTACAACCAGCCACCAGAAAAAGCCTCAACCTAAACATAGCAACCTCAGTAGACGTCACCATCATGACTAATCAACCACAAAAAATTCCCACAAGATTGTTTAAACCTATTTTAATAAATAAACAATCAATTAAAAAATTACTTCTAAATCAATCATCTGCAAGCATATCTAGATTATTTGTAATACCAGGCGTAATAGATTTGGACTATACAGGAAAAATTATAATCATAGTTTATACCCCCTATCCGCCCGTAAAGATATCCAAAGCGCAACAATTAGCTCAATTAATACCACTCCCACAGATGACAAGGGGAGTACCACCCTTAAAAGAAGAACCCAGAGAACAATGAGGCTGACAAGTGGGACACCTTTCTACTAGTACAAAAAGAAAACGGGGGAAATGTGGAGAGTTTGTCAGAAGAATGGCTGCGTAGCAAGGGCCACGATAAAGTGCAGCCATCAGCTACATGACTGGTGGCAAGTATACATTACCCCTGAGAACGGATATTAGTTAACAACAGGGATGTTGAAAATACATAGTATGCAGAAAGATACATAAAGCAAAAGAATTTGCAACAGCAAGGCCAAACACAAAAACTATATGCATCATAGAAAGTATAACCAATAATGAGTTGTACTTTTGCAATATGCATAAGCTAATTACTGTCTGTATAAGTGTGATAACTTTAAAAGCAATAAACTGAGACTTGTTGACCATGATAGCATGAGACTCGTCTCCCGCGGCTCTTTCCAACAAACTGGTTGATGAACAATTGCAAAAGGGGCATATAATACCTTCCATGAGCCCCTGGAACACATTCATTTTCTCAATTCCGAAAAAATCAGGAAAGCAGAGGTTGTTATGTGACCTTCAGGCTATTAATTTGGCAATGCAGGACATGGGATCCTTGCAGACTGGTCTATCTTCACCATCAATGTTACCTGTGAATTGGCAGTTGTTGGTCATTGACCTGAAAGACTGTTTTTTCACAATCCCTCTACATGAAGATGATAGTGAGAAGTTTGCCTTCTCAGTACCATCCATTAATAAGGCAGAACCAGCAAAAAGGTATCAATGGACCATTTTACCACGGGGGATGTGAAACTCACCAGTGATGTGCCAGCTGTGTGTTGCTTGGGCACTAGCTCAAATGAGAAAACTACCCACAGTATCTTGTCAATCATAGTATGGATGATATTCTGATAGCAGGAGAACACTTGGATGCTGCAAACCTGCTACCTGTTTTACAGTGATGATTTCAGACTGCAAGTCTTCAAGTTGCCCCTGAAAAGGTTCAACAACAGGCCCCATGGAAAGATTTGGGAATGATTATTACTGAAGCCCAAATTTGCCCCCAGAAATTGCCCATTTACACAGCGATTTGGACCCTGGCAGGTGCCCAAAAATTAATTGGAGACATACAGTGAATTTGTACCACTTATGGTATAACTAATGAGGACCTTGAGCCTCTGATGCCATTGTTGAAGGGGAGTAGTCAGGCCAATCTGTGGTGTGAGCTGACTGAAAAGCAGCAGAAGGCTTTGACTCAGATTGCCACTAAATTGGGCAACTCCTTTGCAAACTGCTGGTCACCTGCTTTGCCATCATCTCTGGCTGTGCTGAATAAGGAAGCACAAGGGATGGCTATACTGATGCAGTGGGATAGCCAGGCAAAACAACCACTCAAAATCTTGGAATGGGCATTTTTACCATTCAATTTGAACAAATCTGTGACCACTTGACTGGAAGCTATAGCGAAGGTCATGATCATGGCATGGAAATGGACATTGGAAATAGCAGGGTTGGAACTCCAAAGTATTCTTCTTCTGTTAGCAAAGGAGTACTCTCAGTGGTCGTTGCAGAATTCAAACACATTACAATGAGCATTGTTGAACTTTTCAGGTCTTAATAGTACTCATTTTCCTCCACATGTTCTTTTCTTTGCATCAATAGGCCAAGGAATTACCTTGGTTATCGAGGCAACCTGTGGAAGGCCTCACGGTTTTCACTGATGCCAGTTGGAAAAATTCTAAAGCAGCTCTTACGTGGCAGGAAAACAAGGAATGGCTCAGTGAAATCCTTGAGGGGCCAGGGGACTCCCCTCACGTTCTGGAATTACATGCTGTGATCAGAGTGTTTGAGAAGTGGCCAAATGATCCCATTAATACTGTTTCTGACTCCCTCTATGTTGTAGGTGTGGTTGAGGGAATTGAACGGGCACTGTTGAAGGAAGCCCAGAACAGACAGTTGTGGCAACTCTTTCTGCAGTGGTGGCAATTACTTAATTCTCATAGATGAGATTATTTTACTACCCATCTATGGAGTCATTCTGGCCTGATGGAAGGCCTGGCCCTGGGTAACAAGAAGGCTGACCAATTGGTGCCACCACTTTGGGCACTCTGCTTCTTCGAACATTGATAGATTTGCTCAGGCTAGGAGGGCTTGTGAGTTTTTTCACCAGAGCACAAAGGTTCTACACAAACAAATTGGGATATCACTACAGGATGCCCGAGGAATTGTCACAATTTGTCCATAATGTCAGGGTATGCTTGGCAGATTGGGCAGATTGGGTCTGGGTGTCAATCCTCGTGGCCTTGGACCCCTGCAGTTGTGGCAGGGGCTGATGTAACTATCTATGCTTCCTTCGGTAGTTTTAAACTTATTCATGTGTGCCACTGTTAGGGACACGAAAGGATGAAGCAGGCAGCAGGAGGTCAAGCAGGAAAGTTCTCTATTTTCTCTGACTCCATATATACAGTTTTACAAGCAGGTCAAGATTGGCTACACAGGTGGCCACCTCTTTGACCCTGTCGGTGAACATCACCATCAATCATATTTCTCCCCTGAGAGGAGAAATATGTAAATAATAGATCATTTCTAAAAATATTCATAGTTGAAGCTGCGTGAGAACAAATGCAAACAGTGAAAATCAGGCAAACTTGAGGCAACAGTTGAGGTCACAACAGGCTCTGAGGTGACAGCAGGCTCTGAGGTGACATCAGGCTGATGTCACAGCATGCTCTGAGGTCACAGAGGTCCCAGAGCCCCGGGGGTGCACAGCACCACAACCACCAAGCAGTTGGTCCCTGACCACAACTGCTGTGGCTGTGGCGGCAGCGGTGCCAACATTGGGACAGTGGTGACAGGACAGTGGTGGCAGCAAGAGCTGGGCACTGGCAGAGGACAAGGCACCATGGCCCTGGCTCTGCGTCTCTTGCACCTGCTCCTGCTGGCAGTGGCCCTGCCTGCCAGGGCTGCCCAGGCTGCTCCGTGGAGAGTGCAGGGAGCAGGTGAGCTGGGGCCTGGCTCCCCTTCCCAGGGACAGCGCTCCCTTCTCCCCGGGAAGCCTTGGGGATGGTTTTCCCCAGGGCTTTAGGGAGGGTTTCCTCTGTGGGAGGGAGAGAGCCTCCAGGGCCTCAGGGCTGCTCCAGCCACCCCTCCAGGGATGTTGCACTGGGTTTGCAAAGCGTGTGGAGAGTGACCAGAGCCATCCCAGAGCTCCCCAGGCCCCTCTGCAGCTTTGGCCATGTCCACTGACCTCTGGCTCCCACAGCCTTACCCAACCCCCGTGCAGTGCCCACTTCCCTAAGGCAGAGGGGGGACCCCAGAATGCCCTGAAAAAGGTTCTGATCTGTGCTCCATTCTAGACTGGGATGATGACACGGGTTTTATGGAAGTCCTGATGAAGGATGGTTTGAAGTTCTTGGACGATGTTGGAGGCAAGTTCTCAATGCCCCTTTCCTTACCAAATAATCAGTGTTGCTGCGGCAAGAGCTGAGCCATGTGCCCTTTCCTTTAACATAATCTCAGGCTTGAAGGGTTCTGGAAACCTTGGCCTGCTTCCTTCTGGAGCCCTGAGTGATCCCACAGGATGGCTGTCAGTGGGAGAAAGGAGCATTTAGCTGTCTGTCCTCTTCCCATGTGCAATACCAGTGTGTCCTTCCATGGTGCGCTCTGTGCACCCACAGAGAAGATCAGAGAGGGCAGGGCTGGGCCCAGGGCTGTGCCCCGGGGCTGTGCCTTAGGTGGCTCCTTTGCTGTCCCCAAGGAGCCTGAGGATCTGCTCAAGTGCCACAGGAGCTGTTCTGTCCTGTCTTTCTTTGCAGCCCAACCTGTTGGTGAAGGTGATCTGGCTTTCCAACCCACATCCAAGACTGAGCCTCTGGGGGATGGTGAGGGTAGGTCAAGGCTTTTCCCCGTGGGAGAGCTGCCAGCTCAAAGCCCAGAGCTCGGCCAGGGGGGCATCGCTGCAGGTGCCAGGACAGAGCTGTTCCCTTGTGTGCCCCCACCCTGCACGATCCTGTCACTGTTCCTGTGGCTCAGTGCTGCCCGTGCAGGTCAGCAGAGGTGACAGAAGCTCCTGTGGCTGTTGAGTTACAGGTGTGTCTGCGGACAGGACTTCTCAAGCTCCTTTCCTGGTTCCTGTACAAAAGCCCAGCTCCCATCACAGGGGTGAGTCATGTGTCCCTGCTGACCTCACAGGCTGAGACCAGGTTCTGTGAGATCTGTTCCTGGGAAATGGAAATACTTTGCCCTAAGGTCCTCCAACAGGGAAGTACAGAGCTACAGGACACAAGAAACCCCAGGAGCCATGTGAACCCATGAGGCCAATGCTGAAGGAAATGCTGCAGGCAGGACAAGGTGGGTGCATGTCCCTGAGCCTTCTCCTGACACTCAGCAGCGGGGCCTTTCCCTGCACATCTGGACACGCTGTGCCCAGCACAGCGGGAAGAGATCCATGGCATCCTCACTGCCCCACTGCTGCTTTCACACCCTGCAGGGCTGTTTACCAGCCTAGCTCGGCTGCAGCCTCTCCTCAGGCTCTGCAGGAAGGCACTGGGCATCAGCTGACAGGGAGCCCAAACTGCACCATGGGCCATGCACACCCTGAGATCCCTGCCATTTCCCAGTCTCAGGGCAGATCACAAAGGGCAGGTGTTTCAATGAGAGTGCTCCCTGTCCTACCCAAACAGTTTACAGGGATTCCTGATCCTTAACCATGTCCTTGACAAGCATTGCCTCCTGAAGATGCCGCCGCCCCAACGGGGAACAGCTCCGTCTGATCCAGCTGTCTCTCTTCCATTCTCCAGAAATGAAAGGAGAGCCTGTGCAGAAGGAAGTGTTTCCCGGAGGAAGCAGTGGCTCAATGCCAGCCCCTGCTGCAGGAAGGGAGGCGATGCCAGGCACAGTCACAGGAGGTAATTGCTGTGCCTCTGGGCCTGAGCTCTGCTGAGGCTTGGGCTGCCACCTCTGCTGCTTGGCAGTACCTGCCCTTCAGAGATGTTGCACAGGGCCTGCAGGGAGTGACCAGGAGCCAGCTGAGAGCTCCCCAGGCCCCTGGGCAGCTTTGGCCATGTCCATTTACATCTGGCTCCCATGTCCTTACACTGGCCAATGCCCTGGCATTGCCCCCTTCCCTAAGGCAGAAGGGGATCCCAGCACACCATGGAAATGCCTCTGATCTGTGCTCCCTTCTAGCTGAGGTTCCTGGGAAGGCTTCTCCATTAGCCTGGCAGTATGAAGTTTTGAAGCCCTTGGAGCCTCATCTAGGTATGTTCTCACTGTCCCACCAAGGAGGAACCATTGACAACTTGGCAGGAACCAGGTGACAGAAGCTTCTGTGGCTGTTGGCTTACAGGTGTGTCTGCAGAGATTATTTTTCCAACTCCATTCCTGGTTCCTGCACACAAGCCCAGCTCCCATCGCAGGCGTGAGTCGTGTGTCCCTGCTAACCACAGAGGCTGAGGCCAGGTTTTGTGGGATCTGCTCGGCAATGGAACTATTTTCTGTTAAGGTGCTCCAACAGAGAAGAAGAAACCTAGAGGAGAGGAAGAATCGCTGGAGTCAGATGACCTCTTGAAACAAATAGTGGATGAACTGCACAAAGGGCGTGGTGGGTGCATGTCCCTGAGCCTTCTCCTGACACTCAGCAGCGGGGCCTTTCCCTGCACATCTGGATATGCCATGCCTGGCCCAGCGGGAAGGGATCCATGGCATCCTCACTGCCCCACTGCTGCTTTCACACCCTGCAGGGCTGTTTCCCAGCCTGGCCCAGCTGCAGCCTCTCCCCAGGCTCTGCAGGAAGGCACTGGGCATCAGCTGACAGGGAGCCCAAACTGCACCACGGGCCATGAACACCCTGAGATCCCTGCCATTTCCCAGTCTCCGGGTAGATCAGAAAGTTTGGAAGAGGGAGTGTCCTGGCCCAGTCCCAATACACCTCAGTGTTTTCCTGGTCTCTGTCTTTTCCAAATATTGCCTCCTGAAGATGCCAGCACCCCACTGGGGAACAGTTCTATCTGATCCAGCTGTCTCCCTTCCTTCCTCAAGAGATGGACATAGATGTTCTGTGGAAGGCGGCATTTTCCACAAGAAGCACTCGATCATTGCCAGCCTCTGCTGCAGGAAGGAAGGCGATTCCAGGCATGGGCACAGGAGGTAATTGCTGTGACAGGCTGAGCCCTTGCTGGGGCTGTGTGACAGCAGCTCTTCCCCCAGCACCCACCCTTGCACAGCTCTGCAGCAGCCAAAGCAGGAAGTGCCTCAGCTTTGAGGCCTCTGGAGCTCTCACAGTCCCTGGGAAAGGGAACTCGTGTCCCATTGTCCCTCCTGCTGCAGCTGCTCCCGGAGCTGGCCCTGAGCGCCCAGAGGCCCAAGGCACAGGAGCAGCCCTGTGCAGGAGCCCTGCTGCGAGCCCAGGGCCAGAGCCAGCCCTGGGGCCTGACAGGGCCTGACTCCATCCCCTTGGGCTGGGAGAGCTGTCACGGGGCAGGGGGGGTCAGGGGTGGCAGTGGCTGCTCAGGGATGGGTTTGGCCCGTGTCCCTTGAAGGAAGGACTGCCCAAAGAGCTGTGCTGCCCCCAGGCTCTCCTGCCAGCCTTCTGGGCTGTGTTGGGTGGCACAGCCTGTGCCAAGGGGAGGCAAGGTGCCTGCAGGCCCCAGCTCTGGGGAAACAGAGAACGTCCTGGCCGTATCCACCGTGCTGCTGGCTCAGCAGTGGAGCACAGCACAGGCTGACACTCCCCATTGCTCCCACAGATGCAGCCAGCACCACGACATGTGTTTCCAGTTCCCAGAATGGCATTGGTTTCCGTCAGGGTTGGCTAGTGGTAACTGCAGTCCTGATTTTCTGGGTGCTTTTCTTCATTTCATACTTTGTCACGATTCAGATTTCCGGAAGAGAGCACGGTGAGTGTTTTGTTCATCTGTGGTGGTTTAGCACAAATGTGAAAAGTTATTTTTCTAAGGAAGTTCTTGCATGGATTGTAATTGACAGCATGGCTGACGACTGGGAGTGTTTCATCGCTGGAAACACAGTCTTAAATCACAAGTCCCAAGTGACTTGTCCCTTTTTCTTTTCCGGCCGGCAGTGAGGTAACATCATCTCATGAGTCGGGGTTCGGGCTGGGCCCCCTGGGGCCAGGCCTGCCAGACCTCAGGGATGGCCCCTGCCTGTGGGAGAGCAATCGAGGCTGGCTGTGTCCCCTCTGTCCCCTCCCGGCCCCTCCGATGGGGAGAGGAGAAGGAAGACTGCAGACCAGCAGTCTGGCCCTGCGCCAGGACCACGGTGGCTGTGCTCTGGGCCTTGGTTGCCAGAGCCAGTGGTCTGAAGGAGAAAAGACTTTTTAAGAACTTTCCTCCAGAGCTCCAGGGAGCGAATCCAAGTTGAGTCGCTTTAAATCTGACCAAGGGTGGAAGAAGTTTCGTTCATCAGCGTTCCTGAGCATGTGCTCTCTCTTTCTCCCCCTTCCTCCCCTCACTATTGAAATAAATAAAATGTAGGAAACTCCCATTTTTGACACAGTCTGTCATTTGTTAGGAAGGTTATGCTGTTTAAAAACGTTATGCCAGTTGTGCCCTGTCTTTTAAGAAAGTTATGCTGTTTGTACCAAGATTTGTACCCTCAAAACCTTATTCCAAGTTGTACACCCCCCCTAAAACCCCGGGTTCCTTTCCCCTTCCGTCGGGCTAGGCTGTTGCCATTCCGCGCCGGCTCCTCGAACTGCCGGCCCCGCCTAATAGGAAAATCCAAGGACTTCCATGGTGCTCCGCTCCAAACGGAAGTGCAGTTGGTGGCAAAAGGACCCAAAAGCCGCGACCCAGCACAAAATCCAGATAAAAGGGAGACACTACAACACCGAGAGGACCCTCAGCTACCTAGAGACTGATTCTGCTTCTGCCGCCTCGCCATGACCACAAAAAGACTGAGCAAAGGTGACACCCCTAGACCACTCGAGCCCAGTGTGTTCCTGGGGACTCTCATGAGGCTGGAACTCCCGACTCTGCGGCGAGAGCAGCAGATTTAACTGGCACCTCCTCCTCAGCGGCGGCCCAAGCGGGAGCGGCGACAGCACAGGCAACCCCTCGAGTTCCCCCTTGAAAGAGCTGACTAATAAAGGCTTTCAAAGGAGCAGGTCTCCTGTCCCATTTTTAACAACTATCACCTGTGGCCTTGATGTTCTGGGAGTCCACTGGAGGAAAAAAAAACTCTGAGCAAAGACTTTAACTCTTTTCCCTCCTTCATGGAAGACAGAGTAATTTAAAATGTAGAGAGACAGCATTGAAACAAAGTCAGTAAAAGAACTGAAAAAGACTATTGGAAGATAAAATGGAAGAAATAGACATTTTTGACTGGACTTCTCTAGATGTGAATTATGAAGAAAATGGACTGGGTTTGTAATATCCTAATGCTGCTTGAGGAAATGCAAGTTCTAGCCAAAGGGTTGTGTGTCTTAATATACAGAGGTTTTAATTAAAATTTTTGATTAAAATATGTCCCTGGCTCCTGGGAAAGTACAAAGAAGTCTCTATTTCATTTGAAATAGAGGCGATTTTAGAAATAGAGAAGAATCCCTGTTTTGTACTAGAAAAGCATTCTTAAAACAATACCCCAAACATGTGGAAGCCCATAAACAGTTTGGAAAACTGTTATATGGGTGAAACTGCACAGAATCTGCAGAAATTCCGGGCGGTTGCAGATCTATGGCCTTGAAAGCCACCAGACCTTTTCTTGTGGCGTGTTCTCCATAACCCTAGAAAAGCTCCTCTCCCAAGGTGATGTAAGATTGTGTTTAAATGGTAGCAACTAACTAGAAATCAGCTTTCTCTCTGTAGTGAGTGAGAAAATAAACAGTTAGGGGGAAGGTGTTTGGATGTCTAATTTTTTTCTTTTTCTGTTTTCCTTTAGTGCATATTAATAAAATCTATCTGTTTTTACTTTTAAATTATGCCTGTTTTGCCTTTTTCTCCCAAAGTCCTATGTCCCAGTCGACAAATTAAATTTGGCGAATGTGAAACCATGACATAAATAGTGCATTGGCCAAAAAACCAAATTAAAAGCACAGCATCATCTTTCCCTCAAACAGCTTGCTTTGAATGTCTGCTGTAGACAGGAAACATTTCCGGTGACACTGCTATGGGGTTGTGGATAGTCAGTGTTGTCCAAATAACTCGGCTGAGGGTTCTGCTGCTGCCCAGTGCTTTAACTGGCCTCCTAATTCCTGGGCCTTGTCCTGGGGAGCCCGCTGGGGCTGCAGCCAGTGCTGCCTTCCACTGAGGCTGCCTGGCCAAGAGCAGCCCCAGGAGCACCGGGCAGAGGCAAAGCAAGGTGAGGAGGAGAAAGAGCAGGGAGCAGATTGCCCTGGAAAGGCAGACATGCTCTGGGGCCACTCCTGGCCAGGGACCTGCCCAGAGCCATCCCCTGCTGGCCGGGGCCCTGAGGGGCAGCTGTGCAGCTGGGCCAAGCTGTGCCAGCAGCTGCAACCGTGCTGGGGAGCCGTGCCAGCTCTGGGCCCTGCTCTGCTGGAGGGTCCCTGTGTGCCACCACCAGCTGGGGCCTCGGACACCTCTTCTCTCCACAGGAGCCATTCTCTGCCTTCACAAGTCCAGCCAGACACCTCAGTCACGGAGAACAAGAGGATCTGTTGTCTTTCCTCCTCGAACATGGTCACGTTGTTCGGGTCCCAGAATTTTTACCAGATTATTGTTATACATAGGATGTAATCCCCACACAGCACTGGAGCTTCTGTTCCCAAAGGGAGTGGCCCTGCTCTCCAGCCTGGACAGGAGGTGCAGCCCCCCTGCCAAGGCAGGGCTTACGTCCACCAACACCTTTGGGCTTCAGCTCTGGGGTCTGGGTGCTACCACCAGCACTGGTGGACACCTGCTTGTCTGGGCACAGGCAGGGCTGGGCAGGCAGCAGCTGGGCAAGAGGCTCCTGAGAAAAAGTGTGCCCATTTGGTTTTGTTTTTCCTTTTTGGAAATATTTAGAAAAAATTTTTAGAAAGAAATCCCCAAATCGTTCTTCCCTGTTTCTATAGTAGTTAAGGATTATTCAATGCAGTTTTAGAATTCTGGAAAACTTTGAACATTTTTACACTTCTAGAATAAAAAATTAAAATCACATTTAATTGGTAATCTTTACTCTAGGAAGATCTAAGACAGCCCAAGACACCCAGCCTGCTGCAGAGCCTCTTCTCCCTCTGGAGGTTTGTCCCTAGTCACAACCAAATTACATAAAACCTGCTCCTAGATATTTTCTGGGATTTCTCACAGGCTCCTCTCTTTAGTCTTCAGAGGCAAACTTGGAGCGTAGTGAGAGTCTCCTAATATCACCATCTTTGCTTCTGGAAGAACTCCCTCAGTTCTAGAGCAGGGGACTCTCTCAGCTTCCTGCTGCCCCCAGGCTCTCCTGCCAGCCTTCTGGGCTGTGTTGGGTGGCACAGCCTGTGCCAAGGGGAGGCAAGGTGCCTGCAGGCCCCAGCTCTGGGGAAACAGAGAACGTCCTGGCCGTATCCACCGTGCTGCCGGCTTAGCAGTGGAGCACAGCACGGGTTCACACTCCCCGTTGCTCCCACAGATGCAGCTGGCACCACGACACGTGTTCCCAGTTCCCAGAAGGGCATTGGTTTCTGTCAGGGAACATGCTGCTGGCTGGAGGTAATGGCAGACCTCTGGCATTTTCTGTGGCATGCAGGTGATGGGGGACCCCTGTAAGGCTGGCAGAAGACTGGGGTCCTGAGGCACACGGGCAGGGTGTTGGGCTTTCCAGTAAGACATGGACGGTTTGGGTCCTTTGTAAGTGGTGCGTGTGGCTGGGCTTCCTCATGGGGTTCTTAGGGGATTTTTCCATGGCACACAGGTGACTGGAGACCTCTGCAAGGCTGGCTGAGGGCTTGAGTTCCTCGTGATTTATGTGGTTGTCTAGTGGTCACCGTCAGGGCCTGGAGAGGAGCCAAGTCCTTCCAAGGGCGGGCAGGGGGCTGGATTCTTTTGTGGGGCACACGAGGCTATTGGGGGTCTCTCCAAAGGTGTGCACAGATGCCTTGTGAGGCACACAGGGACATTTTGGGCTCTCTGCTGAGGTGTGCAGAGGTCCCCCAGGAGGCACAAAGGAATATTTCTGGTCTCTCCTCAGGTGTGCAAGGATCTCCCAGGAGGCACACAGGAGTATTTCTGGTCTCTCCTCAGGCGGGCAGGGATCCCCCAGGAGGTGTGCAGCGCGGATAAAATAGAGGGGCGGTTTCAGTCCCCTCAGCACAGCCAAGGCCCCTGTCGGCGGGGCTGTGCAGAGCGGCAGCGATCTCTCCGCACAGCCCGGGGCCCGGCCCGCGGCCCGGCGGCGGGCGGAGCCCATCCCGGGGGCCGGGCCGGGCCTCTGGAGCCGCTGCGCCCTCGGCGGGCCCAGGGGGGATTTGGGGCGTCCGGGGGGACATTTGGGGGGTCCTGAAGGAGGCTGAGGGCATTTGGGGACTGGGGACTGGGGGATTTGGGGGATTTGTGGGCTCTTTGGGAGAACTTTGTGGGCCCTGGGGGGGGGGGGGGGGGGTTGAGGGGATTTTGGGGGGAGTCTGGAGAATTTTGCTGGATTTGGGGACCTTTTTGGAGGATTCTGAAGGGCTTAGGGGGGTCTGAGAAGCGTTGGAGGCGGCTTAGAGGGATTGGGGGGGTGGAATTTGGGCGGCATTTGAGGAGAGTTGGAAGATATTGGGGGATTTGGGAGGGACTTAGTGATTTGTTAAAAAAATATGGATATTGATCTAATACAAATATCCAACTATGACGGACAAAGACTCTCTAACAGTTTGAAGTTAGAAAGTGGATATTTATTACGACGCCGGGCAGCGTGAGGGATAGCTCCCAAATACACACGCGCAATTTACAGATGATCACAGGGTCTTTTTATGTACAAAAGTGTTGAATACCCAAAACACAAATGCATATTCATGACTCTGGTCCATCCCATTCCCTGCTTCGTATGGTAATTAGCCAAAAAGCAATTAAGCATGCGTAGTTTGTTCTTTGAAATGGGTCGGTGGTCCTTTTTAGGGGGTGGGGTCTCAAAATGATGAAGTAAGATGCGTCTTCCTCGCTTTGCCTTTTTAACCTTTTAGTGTTGGTGACACCTGGATCCTATTTTCTCAAGACTATCTGATTTATGATCACATTGTGTTCTTGGAGTCTATTGATTAAGTTGACAGGTCTCCTGATTTATCGGTTCCTTAAATCCGGCTTATGTTAAAAAAAGGGAAGTTTACCTCAACAATGTCTAGTTAGTAAAAGGGAAGTCTACGTCAGCAATGTCTAGTTTAACTAAAGTCCTTTATTCTTCAAAATGTAAAGGGAAGTCTACGTCAGCAATATCTAGTTTAACTAAAGTCCTTAATTCTTTAAAATTGAATATCTCATTAGGAGGGTCCAGAGCAGTTCTGGGGGAATTTGAGGCTCCTGAATGGGTAGATTGAGGAGGTCTGGGGGAATTTTAGAGGATTTTGGACTTTTGCAGGGATTTGGGGGTCCCTGAAGGGTTTGGGAAATTCTGAGGAATTGGGGAGGGCTCTTAGGAGGCTGAGGGGATTTTTGTGGGAGTCCCAGAGAATATTTTGGGGTCCTCAACGGGATTTCGGGGGATCTTTTCGACATGAGGGAATTTTAGGGCGTCCCAGGGGGGTTTTGGGGTCTCTCTTGTGGCTTCGAGGATTTTGGGAGCTCCCAGAAGATTTGGGGGGTCCAGGAATCCATCAGAAGGGTCTGGGTGGAATTTTGGGGTCTCCAGGGGAGTTTTGGGGTCACTGTTAGGCTTCGGGGTTCTTGGAGGGATCCCAGAGGATTTGGGGGGGGTGGGGTCATTTGGCTTGTGGGGCGCTGACAGCAGCCGGCTTCGAGAACCTCTGCGGGCTCGTAGGAAAAAGAAAACTTTCAAGAAACCTCAAAATCGCTTGCAATCGACCCCAAATGACCCAAAATCACTTCGGAGCCACCCCTGAAACCCTCTGGAGCCTTCCTGGGCTGCTCCAAGGCGCCATTCCCGCCCTCGCCCCTCAGGGACCCTTCAGGCCGCCATTTTGGCGCCTCAGGTGGCGCTGAGCTCTGGAAGCACCCAAAATCGCTGGAAGAATGCCCCAAATGCCCCAGTTCCCTCCACTGAACCCCTCAATGCCCCTCAGTTCCATCCACTGACACCCAGGTTCCTCTGCCATTTAAAAAGCCCTCGAATTCCCTCATAATTCCACAGCAGGAGTGCTCAAATCTCTCCTGAGGCTTCCACAAAGCATCCACTACCCCAAAACCCTTCAAAACATCCCCAGATCCTCCAAAATATCCCCAGATCATGTCCTGAGAACCTCCAAATTCCCATCCTAGGACCCTCCACAATCCCCTTTGCATCCCCAAGGTCCCCAAATCTTCACTCAAAATTCCTCCCCAGTCCACCCAGGTGTTACGAATAAAATTGGGAATGTTCAGACTGCACAGGAATTTACCTGTTTCTGTTCCAACTGTGTTACCTGTTCTTGTTCTAACCCCAGTTAAAACTCCCGGTTAATGTCCCAGTTAATGTACCTACCCTTTTCAATTGTAAGAGTTCGCTGTTAAAGAGTTCTCATCGGTTTTGCCTGTTTTATTACCCTGCCTTTGGTTGTTTGTACCCCTCATCCTCTCTGACTCGTCGGGTAGCCCAGCCACTGCTTCCCAGAATGGACGCCACACTTCCCATAAGATCTTGCGCACACACGCATATTAAAATCATATTGCCGCCTAAGAATAAAACTACCCTAACCAATGAGCCACTTTAAAACACACAAAAAGACTCCACACTACATGCTGTGAAGGACTTAACGGAGCTAACCTCATCGATTCTAGCCCAACAAGTGAGTCACCATAACTTGCACAGCACTCGAGCATGGAGACCCACCCCCCCCCGGACTTCTGAGGCAAAGAGAGTCTTGGGACGATCCCTGCGAGGGTAGAGGCCCCCAGACCTGCCGGAAACGACAGGCCTGCATGAGCCCTCCTCCTGGACGTCGACCATTGGGAGCAGCGGTGGCGGCGTGCACCCCAAGCCCCCACCTCTAGGCCCCTTTCTAATAAAGGCATAACCAAGGAGCAGAAGGTCTCCGGGCCCTTTCTTTTTTACACAGGGACCCCCAAACTATTAATCCTTTCCAAAAACCTCATCAAAAACCTCCCAAACTTTCAATTCTCACAAAAAAAGTCATGTAAAAAACCAAAATTTTTCTCTCAAAGGCTCCCCCAGACACTCAATTCCCCCAAAAACTCCCCATCAGCCCCCAAAACTCTCCCCTGCAGTGCCCGGAGCCCTCAGCAGCTGCAGGCTGTGTCTGGCAGGGAACAGCCCTTGTGCTGAGCACTGGCATGGAGCATTTCTGCACATCTGCCTCAATGAGCCTGAGCCTGAGCCTGCACTTTTTTTGCCTAAAGCTCCCTCAGCACCTCCTCACTGGCCTCGTATTCCATATCCCTCCCCAGCTCCCTTGTCCTTCTCTGCACACGCCCTGGCCTCTCCAGGACTTTTGCTTCACAGCGGCAAGCAGTGTTCTCTCTGCAAAGCAGAGCTTTTAGTTCTTAACATCCCTGACCTGGAAAAGTAGCAAATAGCCAGCAATGCTTTTGCTTTAGCTGCTGCAGACATGGAAAGCTCGAACTGTAGCAGAATCTGATCCAGTGCTGGAACAGGCAGGAAATTGCTGCAGTACCATCTTTGCATGGTGGGAAAAGGGAGAAGGAAGAGTGCTTCTGCACAGAGCAAACAGACAAAGCACAGGCACAGAAATGGAAAGCAGAGAGTGCCTGCCACCTACTGTAGTGTCTGAAGCACTGATGTGTTTTGCACTCCAAGGGCAGCCAGGGTTCCAACTTGTGGCAGCTTGGATCAGGGAGAAATCCTGTGCCTTTGTAATTTCAGCAGGCACAAGGCCGTTGCCAGGTGCAGGGGCTTAGACATGAATGGTGGCCTTTTTCCATGGGGAACTAAACTAAGCCTCCCAGTTCTAGAGGTCAGTCTGTAGAAGGCGTCTGGCACTCTAAGGACAGCCAGGGTTCCAGTTTGTGGCAACTTGGATCTGGGAAGAATCCTGCGACGTTTGTAATTTTAGCAGGCAGAATCTCGTTGCCAGGTGCAGGGGCTTAGACATGAATGGTGGCCTTTTTCCATGGGGAACTAAACTAAGCCTCCCAGTTCTAGAGGTCAGTCTGTAGAAGGCGTCTGGCACTCTAAGGACAGCCAGGGTTCCAGTTTGTGGCAACTTGGATCTGGGAAGAATCCTGCGACGTTTGTAATTTTAGCAGGCAGAATCTCAGTGCCAGGCACAGGGCGGCCCTTAGGAGGGATGCTCAGAACTACTGCTGAGCACAAGGACCTGTGGATGTTATATCAGCTTTCCATCCATTCCTAGTGTGAAAGGTGAGCAAGATTTAGATGGGAGCTGAAGGTTAGGGCATCTCAGTCTGTCCAAGCAGTGCCTCACAGAACACAGGAATTGTACCTATGGAATTACAGGTTGTTCTTACAACCTGTCTTCTGCAGCTGCCAGAGGTGAGCTGCTCGTGGTTCCTTCAAAAAAGTTTGCTGAAAAATGACTTTTAGAAGGTCAGCTTGTCAGTGCATTCCGCTGAGTGCTTATGTCCTTTAATGCCAAACATCAGGCTCAGTGTGTGTCCACAGTGTCTCGGAGCTTGTTTTATGGTGAAACAATTTCTTCATGTTAGAGCTGTAACACTGAAAGCAGGCTTTCTGCCATCCACAATGAATACCTCTCAGAATGGCAAAGTGTGGCCTTTCCACACAGCAGCAGAGCAGCCCAGCCAATGGGAGAGCAACTGGTGTGTGAATTTTCTACCCACACTGTTTCCAGATAAGATTTTTCTAAGCAGCCAGAGATCAAAACAAGTTGTGTCATGAGGTTTGGTTACTTCAGTCCTCTGCTGGCACCTATTAGAGATCAACATGACTCTTCTGCCCTGCTGCTTTTGAGAGGCAGGTGGAATGCTGCTCTCAAACCTGCTAACCAAAAAGTTACGTCTGATTAATCAGATGAATGCTATCATTCTATAGCCTGCTGACTGGCAATACCTATGAGCCACTGGGCTGTAATGCCCCAGCTTTTCAGTGCTGGGTCTTGCTGTAAATCCCTAAAAACAGAGGGGTCTCAGTGATTTATAAAAGTGAAGTGTTTCCAAAGAGGATTCAGTTAAGGGATGCGTTCTTGAGAGGAATATGTTGCTCTGTCCCTTTTGCCTGTCTGGTACCTTTTCCATGGGAAAGCTGTGCTGTGTTTTGGTGAGGAAGCATCTGTCAGGAATTGCCTATTCCTTTTTCTAGGTCACTTGCCTTTATGGAGCATGTCCTGTCTTGACTGCAGTGAGTGTTCTTCAAGCTTCAGACAGATTTCTGATGCAAATGCAGGTGAGGACAATGTCCCTCACCTTGTTTTTCTGTCCTGCTCACAGCTGGGTACTGCCCATCATCACTCCTGCTTGCTTAACATCAGGAACAAATACCACCAATGTTGTTTCATAACTAAGTCAAAAGAGTCTGGATTAAGGATTTTATAAAACAGTTTAAAATGTAATGCTTTTCCAAATATGTGACGTGATTATTAGCTTGTAGTTTTTCTAGCTTTACCAAAAAAACCCCAAAACAAACCACTTTGAGTAGATTGAAAAGACTTTTACTGGTAACTAAAATACTGGGAAAGGTGTTTGTACGTGCCACCATGGCCTGAAAGAATCCCCTCCCAACCTCCTGAAATAAAAGTAACCCGAGTAAACACAGTGTGTCTCGGTGTGAAAGACATCTTTTCTTCCTTGCTGCTCAGGTGTCAGGACTCCAGGTTTTTACCACTGCTCCCCTTCAGTGAACCCCAGTGGTGGCAGTCAGGGATACATCCCTGTTTCCCCTTCAAGCACCCGGCCTTGCAGTCTTGGCAGCTGAACTCTGAGCAAGCAGACAGGAAGGACTGTCAGTCTGAATCAGGAGCAGATCAAACATCTTTTCATCTGTCTCTTTCACTAAGTTTTCCTTGCCCAGATGGTCTCCTTGTTGTTCTTCCTCCAGAGAGATGGTACCATTTCATCAGTAAAATCAGACCAGCTCTCCAGGCAAGGCACAGACTTTGGCCTCAGGGTAAGAGGCACTGATCCTTTCAAGATTCTTCTCTGTTCTAAGTGCAGTTCTTCTTGTTCCTGTCACCACTGCATTATCCGTGGTCTTGTAAAATGCTTGTGTACATCTTGCTCTTCCCCTCTCTACCACCAGATAGCTCTGTTCTCCCTTCCTTGGGACAGAAGTAACTGTCTTACCAGTGGGGGAAATTTAAAAGTCCATTTAACATTTACAAAACAAACAAAAAATTTGGATATTTTACATGAAAATCGAAGACTGAATGGGAAGAGAGAGAAGAAGAGGAGAGCGAACAGGCATCAGCTTTTCTTCTGGTTTTTGATAGCTCTCCCAGATCCATATAAACACAGGCACTGGAAAGTGCCACTGTCCCTTTATTTTTGTTCTGGGAAAGAGAGTGCATTCAATGTCCATCCAAGATGAAAGAAATGGAGGAAAATGGGACATTGGTGTCGTGGGGTCAGTGACAGCTGGTCACAATAAGTTTGATGCTTTGGCACTAAGGATTTTATTGTACATGTACTTCAAATCATGGGATCTCAGAGGTCATCCACTGTACATGGGACTGTCAGATCAGTTTAGAGCCCTCTGTGAGTCAGTGAGCCATCAGTGTGGTGCTGTCCTCACTGTAACAGAGCCCTTGCCCAGGGACTTTGGAAGCTTTTCTATGAAGCTTTCACTGTTCTGGTAGAATCACAGAATCGATGAATCCCTGCCTAAGCTGTCTGGGCAGTCTGCTGCTGAACCCACTCATGGATCAGCTGGTGAGCAATGGCCTGTTTGGGAGGAAACCAGGGTAAAAAACTACCGTCATCTTGCTTTGAAGAGCTGGGCTCCCTCTTGAGACCCTCCACAATTTCCTCCATGCCAAACCAACGGGCTTCCTCCAGTTCCAGGGTGTCCATACTGATCTGGAAAGAATTCATAGGGCACCAGTTCCTTAAATCAGCTTTGAATGTGGGCAGTGGTGTCGTGACAGGTAAAAGAATTACAAAAGAAAGGCCTCATAAAATCAAGCCTGCTCTGCTAAATTGCCACAGTTACCCTGTCACCACTTCTCTAAGTAATTTGCAAGTTCCCATGCGAAAACAATCTTGATATGAAAACTCATCAGCATAATAACCTATTCCTGGGCTGAAAAAAAAATCCACCTGCAATAACAAGAGATTTGTCCCATGAAAATCAGTAAAGAAAATAAGTAAATAATCCAAGAGTAAAGAGATCTGAGATCTGATGGAGAAGTAGAATACCTTTTACTAACCAATAGAGAAATTGGCAAGAAAGCTAATAGCCAATTAACGCTGCACACGAGGTCTGTAAAAATTATAAAATGAGTTGTGATAATAAAGAATGGCTTTTCCTGCATGAAGAAAATGGAGTCTCAGCTAACTTATTACAATAGGCAGTGGCACCTTGCCCATTCTTGCTTCCACAGAGGTCCTGTCCTGGAATGTCCAGAGCATGGAATGCTCAGAGCAGTACGTCCATGCCTGAATTAGGCACTGATGCCGCTCCAGGGAGGGATATCACTATCCCCCAATACTTTGTCATGCTGGCTTCCTTAGGGAAGCCACAAACCAACCCTGCTCCATTGTGGCAAAGAAAGTGGCTGAGCACAGGAATTAACATGGCAGAATCTGTGTGTTCTATGGCAAATGTGTGAGGGAACCTCCTCTGCAAAGTTCAGAGGAAAAAAACCCAGGGGTGTTGGGCTCTGGGTTTGTATATACAGTGACCTGAGTGAAATCTGGTACCTTGCAACAGAAGGTGATGGGATTGTTTCCAAGTTTGTTCTGCATTTGCAGAAAAATCCAATGGAAAATAGCATTTCTGGGGGGGTTTGATGCTCTGCTGACTAAATTCTGTGGACTGAACGGGATTTTGCTGAGGCAGGCAGTGGAATGGCTCGGGGGAGCCGCTCACCTCATCCCGCTGGGCTCCCACCAGGGCGTGGCAGGCGATCATTAAGGAGCTGCTGGGGAAGGGCCAGTGCTGGGAAGCCGAGTAGCGGAGCGACTCCACCTCCAGCCCCACCTCTTCGGCCACTTCTCGCCGCACCGCCTCCTCCACGTTTTCGCCTAGAACCAAGCAGAGTCAGGCAAGGACGGCCCGGCCTTAAGGCAGCGAACCATAGTGAGGAAACCGCAGGCAGCTCTCATTCCTACACAGCAGCTCCAGCTGTGCTGACCTGGAAACACTTGCTGGCAGGATGCTCTATTAAATTAATCAACCTCTGATAAACACAGGCACCAGAGACATTTTTGGTCCTATCTACATACAGATGGTGGACAGAACTATTCATTTGAAGCCATTTCCCTCCTGTAGCAAGAGGTCTGTAGTTTTCTCCAAAGCGAGACCGCATGAGACACAGAATGGATTTTAAAAGGATCAGGGGTTATAATCCAGCAAGTTTTAAAGCTTATGTTTACTATCATGGACCAGAAGAACTTCTAGACATCTATAATTCCCATTCCCTTCAGGTACATAACAGCTATTTTGAATTCTATCTGCAGGCAAACACTGATCTATTTAGATCTAATGTTGTTTTTCCTGCTATTACAGAATCACTGACTGGTCTGGGTCCAAAAGGACTTTAAGGATCATTTAGTTCCAACCCCCTTCCATCAGCCTGAACACCTTCTACTACACCAGGCTGCTCAAAGGCTTATCCAGCTTGGCCTTGAACACACCTGGGGATGGGGACACAGATCAGCTCTGTGTCCGTCCTCCTCCGTGCACAGGGGTTTGGCTGATGTCCCCGCCTGACCCTGCATGCCCAGGGTCTGGATCAGAACCCACTTACCCAGGTCACAGAAGCCTGACAGAGCCGAGAACATCCCCGGGGGAAATGAGGGCTGCCGGACCAGTAGGCACTGGCTCCTGTTGGACACCAGGGTGATCACCACTGGAGACATCTGGCACACGCACCACCAAAGGAAAAGAAGTTCAGACAAAACAAGTAAGTGCAAAAAAGTAAGTACAAAGCTGGTTGAGCTGACCACTAAAAGTATCCAGCTCTGCCAAACCTTTTCCTGCTTGCCCCCGGGGTGACCTGTGTCCCTCCCCTTTGCTGCCAGGTGCCCACCTGTGGGTAGTAGGTGACTCCACTGGCGTGGCAGACACGTTTGCTGCCAGCTGGGTTCTTGTGAGTGGGCTGCCCAGTTTTGCTGCAGTACTGGTGGGAATCGTGCCACCGCAGAAGGGCCTGGGCCTGCCAACACAGAGGAACACAAACCTCATTTATTTTATTTCATTTATACCTAGGGGGAAGGAATAATTCAGAGCAGTCTCCCTGAATAATGCTTTGCACACAGTCATAAGGATAAACTCTGTCTTTGGAAGCCTAAGGAAGGTAAATGAAGTATGAACAGTGCTTTGAAAAGTGGCAGATTCTGCAATCCATGTTTCCTGCTTCTAAATTTGAGTATGTTTGGGGGAGGCGGGCAAGAGCTGCTGTTTATTGGGACATAATGGGAACTGGACTATTCTAAAGCGTCTCCAGCCCTGAATATCTTCTTGAAAAATAGCCCAGGCATCACAAACATAGGGCAGGAAAGGAAACATGAACTATTTCTCCTTATGGGTCAGGACAGCTGATTTTCACACACAGAAAACACAGGGCATCTGCAAACACAGGGCATCTGCAGAGCACCAGCTTATAAGGGACAGGTCTTAAAAGAGCAGCTCTGAAAGAAGATGTGTAGTTTGTGATACCTAGTTTGCTATAGTTGTTGAGCTGAGGACAAACTGGGATTGCTGTGATTTAGTACCTTTCAGCTAAATGGCATAAATTACTGCAGTAATTTTTAAGTCACTTGTCTGTTTCTCCTTCCCTTTAATCTTCCTTTTGGGACCACAAATTTGGAAAAACTAGTGTAATTTATAGTGTGTCTGTATCTAGTTCCCTAAAAGCATATAGTAGGTACTTCTACAATATTAGATCATAAAACAATATGGGAGATGAGGAAGAAGGGTTGATGTTAGAGATCACAGCCCCGTAGAGTAAAAAACCCTGTCCAATACCAAAGCCAACAAAGAAGAATCCTTCCTGTCCACTACAAAAAGAGCCTTTTGTAGGTCAGTAAATGATCCCTGCAGTTCTGACTCAATGACTGATTTATCCAAGGCTCCTGTGAAAGAAAAAAAAGAGAAGAAAAAATGAAAAAATAATTGATCTCATAAATTTCAGCTATTATTGCTATTATTCCAATTTTATGCCTTTGCTGTTCCAATATACAGTGTCTGGGAGTTCCCATGGAAGTGAACCACATCAGAAGCAGCATTCCCAAATGTCAGTGGCTTCCCCCAGCCCACCTTTCCTGACACACACCGGTACAGGAGCAGCAGTGCCATCCATGACTGTGACCTGCCACACTCATAACAGCTCCTGCAGAGACTCAACCCAGCCCTCCTTGGCAGGACAGGTTCTCCCAAGCATTAGGGATGCTGCCCTGACAGCACCTCCATCCCAGTGCCTCCAGCTGGTGCTGGCATGGGTGGAAGAGGAGTCATCCCAACCTAAATCCAGCGCGAAGCACGGTCTGTGCTCATCCGAACAACCGATCAGCACCGACTTCTCTATCCACTGCTCAGCCTCTTGGAACTTCTCCAGAATCCCTTTCGTCTCTGAACAGCAGGGAAAGGGGAAGAGAAAGCTGTGATGAAAGCAAATCCATACAACCGTGGTGCTCTCTGGGACTTCAAGGCACAGGCAACTTTGGCTCAATGCAAGAATGCCCATGTGTGAAAGGGGACCAGACAAATGATCACACACAGGTAGAAACCTAACATCTGGCTCTAAAAGCTGTAGGAAGTTTAGACCATGTCAGGCGAAAGGTCCCAATGTTGTAATGCTTGGGGAACAGCTGTCAGCTGGTTTTGCTCTGCACCAGCCAGTATCTTTCTCTCAAAGAAAACTTTTCCTACATTACACCAAGAAGATGTTTATCAATAAGACCTTGTTTGTTTTCCTGCCAGGCCTCTCTATTTAAAAGGTACAGTCCCAAGTGTTTAAACCTGATCACCTCAGAACAGATCAGGTTGATGCCATGTGTGTGTCTCTGTTTCATTTCAGCTGTGTGATCGACCAGGTGTTCCTTTCTGGATGCACTGATTTATTTCTTACCTGCTGCACTGAGCTGTGGTACCAAATATTTCTTCCCAACTTTCTGCAGGAAAGGGGAGAGATTGTGAAAGAGGTAGAAAGTTCCTGAGGTCTGAGCTTGTCTACAAAGGCTGTCATCTTCCTTTAACTGATTTAAGTATCTGCAGTGAGAAAGCAATTGGGAGGATTAATTGAAGATTGTATTGAGATTATTGCTAATTTGTAGGTGTTTATTTTGCACATAGCAGGGAGGGCTGAATTGGCAGATCAGACTTAAGGTATTCCATATGCTTAGAGAGTTTTGACAGCTGAGTCACTCTTTGGTGGTCTGCAGCCTCTAGTGAAGCTAATATGGCAGAAAATACTGCAGTTCTTACATGAGTACCCTCAAGTTTGGAGATGGAAAAAGACCAGTAACCCAGTCTCTCAATCCAAATGGTCTGTTGTAAAGGCTGCAGGAAACCTTGGTCTTTCCTTTAATCCTCCCAATCCCTCCCAGCTCAGAATATTCTGTGAATTTGGATGGCTCCAAACTGCTGAGCACTTCTGATGTTGAATCTGGTTCCCATTGGGCTACATGCATTATGTTGTGCCTGTCACACTGATGTGAGGGATAAAAACCAAGTCTTAGGGCACAGCTGGTTGGAGCTGAGTTAGGGAAAAAAATAATTGAAAAAAGGGTGTCAGCAAGTGCTTCTTTCAGGCTGTTTGAAGCAGTAGTTAAAATGAGCTGAGCAGCACCACTTTAATTCTGCCTGGTATTGTAGGAGCCCTCTAACCAGGACAGGCAATCATTGACAGAGTTTCAGCCTGAGAGAACCAGTTCTTACCAGTGGTGAGGGGAGCAGAGAGGCCTTGGCTGTTATCATTTACAGAGCTCACAAAGCATTCCTGTGTCACGGCTGAAGTGTTAAAAGATTAACCCCTGGGTCAGGGTTAGGTAGGGCTGCTTCGGCCAAGCTCTGGCCTCCCAGTACCCAGGAATCAGATAAGAACTTACCTCATTTTTCTCACATAGGTGGAGTGCAGCCTGCAGACGAGGGAGGAAACTCTCCTGTGCAGTGCTTGATACACTGCAGCCATAACCAACACCTATAGCCTGAAAAAAGAGGCATAAATGTAGTGCAGCAGCCCTGCAAGGTTAAGTTGATTTAAAAGGTGCAATAACCAGGTAAATCTCCCTCTCAGTCTGCAGAATCTGCTTTATAAAACGATCACTTCAGTCACACTTCAAACTCCATTTCAGGCCAGTCTTAAGACAACTTAAAGATACCTCACTTTGTTTCCATCTCTTGAGTGTGCACAGGTCCTATGGAACTTGCTTATAAGACTAGATTAGACCTTCCTGTCCCAAATCCCTGTATCCCTGGGGAAAGGGCAGAGAAGGTGGCTGCTCTTTTGCTGGTTTCCTACACAGTCTCAATGGCCTCCATCCAACCACACATCCTATTGCAGCACACAGTGGATCTGTGGGAAAGGCACTGATGCCAGGAGGGAGTGAAAGACAAAATATCAGCTGCAACTGGAAGAGAATTCCCTGAGTTAGGCAGCGGACAGCAGTTGCAGCTGAGTGGGATCACCTCCAGCTATGAATGCCTTTTTTGCCAAAAAATCCCACCACGTTTTCAGCCCAGGCAGTCTCAGGCTGCTGCGTGAACTCAGCTTCAAGGTGTCAGGAAACAGCCAGAGACACGAGACAGAAATGAACTGGTGCACAGTCCTTGATGATCTCTGAGAACATTCCATTCTGCAGCCACAGAACGTGAAGCCATACAGAGAAAGTTATGTTTGCTTTGTGACAGGCGCATGAGCAGTGGCAGGAAGAGTCTCAGGGTTCTTCCTTCTGCAAAGGTCAGTGATGGCAGCCTGAGAAGTGCCTCAGCAGAGGCTCCTGTTTGCACGTGGAGACTCTGCCTTGTGGCTCTGGACATCTCTGTCCCAGATCCCCCTTTCCCACTGGGACTATCCCTTGGGGAAGCTGCTGGGAAGCAGCAGGAGCTTGGTGCAGGACACGTGTGAGAACAGTGATTGCCACAGAGCGTGTCAGTGTGTCTGTCACTGCACTGCCAGATAGAGCGTGTCAGAGAGGGTTCTGTGGTGTGACAGTCGTGTGTGTCTGTCACTCCTCCACTCCCGGTCTCGAACAGCCTGGCTGTGGAATTGCCTGTGCTCTGGAATGAGCAGCAATGTCACCGGGCGGGGACAAAGGGAAGATTCCTGCCAGACCTACGAGCGCGCCGTGGTTCGGGCGTTTTAACCCCTTCCTCCTCAGGAACGAGCGTGCCAGCTTTGCTTGGGACCACTGAAAAACTCGGAGCTGGAGACACCAAAGACTCCGGTCCACCTCGAGAGGCCGTTCCCCAGCTTTTGTGAGCTCCATCTGCGCTGTGCAGCCCACAGATCCCGGGCTGCCATTTCCCCGTGGGATTCCCCACTTACCGCGCTGTGTGCGGAAGCAGGGCTGTCCCCGAGGCGCAGGGACCAGCTGTGGATCCCGGGTGACCTCCGGCAGCAGTGACTCTGCTGGCTTGAGCTACTCTTCCCTCACTGGGAGCACTGGGAATTGTAGTTCTCGGCAAGCAGCTCCAGGTTTGGATTCACTCCTGGAGTTTGTTCCTGTGCGTTACTTTCTCTTTTCTCCTTTTCCCTTCCCCCCGCCCCAAGCTTCTCTGGGTTTTGTATTCGCAGCACAGGAGCATTGTTTAAAGTAAAGGAGCATACGTCCTTGAACAGGAAAAGATGACAAAAGCTGGATATATCCAAAGGCTGTGCTCCAGCAACAAATACCCACAGCTGGATTTGTCAGTGAATAGCTCGGATCAAAGAGCACCCTGTGCCAGGGCACGTCAGAAAAATGACAAATTACTTTCATTCCTTTGCAAGAAAACAGATTCCTTTCGAGTATTGAAAACATTATTCTGGGTTGGAGCCTACCTGGACTATATTTAGCACAAAGATAATTTTATAAACACACAAAAAGTAAATGTTTGCAGGGCAGCCTGTTGCTTTTGGTCATGAATTGAGCCGTTCTAATAGAGAATTCACGTCATGTAATTGGAGAGCATAGCTTGTAAAAAATAATAAACACAATATCCAGGGAAATAGTACTCTTGTTACCAGTGTTAGGTATAAGTCTAAGTTTAATTATGCTTGACTGCTATTTTTATGCTTCCTGAAACAGATCGAGTCCAGTTTTATTAATCCACTGGGCTAATTGGATTAATGGATAAAACACATCTTCCCTTAATGAGATAAAGGACTGAAATATAATCTCTAAGGGAAGTATCCACCCTGCTGTTAAAACAAAGTAACAGATTTATTGACCCTAGCTGCCCCCAGGTCTTGCAAGAAGAGCTGGTTTTAGAGGGAAGCAGCTGGAGGAGGTACTTGGGACACTGTAGGCGAATCCACGGACGGCTGGGACAAGGAATTCTGCCAACCTGTATATTCTAGAACATGTGGTTTTATTGCAAGGGTCGTGGGTAAAAGGGCCTTGCCTTCAGTCACCAGCCTCGGCTGAAGGGAAGTCCTAAGGAGAGAAGGAGAAAGAACAGGAGGGTGAGAGCTGAGAGAGAAGGGAGTGAGAGAGCAAAGGTGGCAGGGGGAAGACAGTAGGAAAGCGAGAAGAGGGGGAAGAGGAAGGGTAAGAGTTAAGAGGAAAGAGAGTTAAGAGAGTGAGGTTTTTGTTACAATACATTATATCTCCTTTTGTGATGAATATTCTAATTTACAGTGACCAACCAATACAAGACACAAAATCCTATAGAATTTACATACAGCCTGTAAGAACTACTATATCACCATACTGTGTTATATTTTAAACTCTAAAAACTACTCTTTAGACTTCTGTTTGGCTACATTGACCTTTGGATCCCTTAGACGGCAGAAAGGTATTGTTCAATCAGAAGGGATTCTCCTTCAGCTAGCTAGACCATTGTTTTCAGGTTCTGGAGTAACTAAGACTCAGTATCCTTCAAAGTAGGATAGTAAAGTAGTAGATAGTAGTACAGACTCAGTATCCTACAATTCAAAGTAAGCTTTTATTTCTATTTAGATTATAAATTTCATATTTTCAGGATCTTTTGCTAAGCAATTATATTTATAAGGTTTCCCTCATTCATCTTCCCCAACAGGACACCAAATCTCTGGTCGGCCTCTCCAGCTGGTTCAGCCCAAAGCAGCCAGGTGTTTGGTAAGTGCACCCCGTCACAGGAAGGGTTAAAAGCCAGAGCACCATGCTGTATTGCAGAGACTCCTCTGAAGGCACCAGTGCTCTGGTCGCTCCTTTTTAGGTGCAGCTGAAACCCCCATGGACTGGATTACCCAAATCATGTCCACCTGGCCTGTGTGCCACGGGAAGATAGAAAATGAGATAGTCTGCACTTCTGCTGCTGCTCTGAGCAAGGAGAAGCCAAACAATCTGTGAGAGATTCCTTGTGCCTTCTCTGAGGGTTCATGCTTCTTGCCCTCTTAGATATTTCTGCAGCATGTAAGCAAGGGGGATGATTTTGAAACAGAGGCTTGCTTGTCATTTATTCATTTAACTATTTAATTCAAGGAGCACAAATACCAGCTGTTGGTTTGGCACTTGAGTTGTTCCTTTGTGAGTATTTTTGGGGCTCTGAGTCGAGCAAATTGCGTCTCTAAACTGTTTATATCAGTCCCTTGCAGACATTGTACCCTGTGCTGGGAGCAATCCTAGGAGTGAACTGAGGGCCTGGACACAAAACTGTATCTCTGACAGCTCTCTGTAGCTTACCAGCTTGAGCTTTGGCAGGGCCCCAGAGGAAGTGAATCCCAGAAACCCTCCTGATGCAGTAAGAGCAAACCAAAGTAGCAGGCAAGGAGGCAGTAGGAATACCATCTCTTACATGGACAAGATTAAGGTAAGTCTTTGGTCCTGTGTTGCTCTTTTTTTTTTTTTTTTTTTTTTTTTAATCTGGGTTTGTAAAATACTCATATTGGGGTTAAGAGTTGGTAAAAGATTTTTCCAAGCCATAAAAAGTGGCTGGAAAATGTAATTCTAGGCTAATGATAGCTATGCTACTAATCTTGCTTTTTCTTTCTGTTTTGTGTGTCTCTAGTTGCCCCCAATAAGTAGAAATGAGCATTAGAATTGCTAACAGCGGGCCCTTGTTAAACAACTGTTAATTGGCCTTAAATACATGAAACCCAGCAATTCACATTGAAAATTTGTGGTCAAGCCACAAGGAACTTCTTGGAAAGAAAAAAAAAGGTCCTATTTTTAGGATGGGCTTAGGGAAAGACAAACCACTTCTTTAACGAGAAAGCTAATGAGTAGCCTTTCCCTCCTGTCATTAAATTTTAGATGCAAACCATCCAAATATGGCTTTTCTTTAAAGTTAGAATCATGCCTATTATGTATATGATGGACATATATAACAGTTTTTTAAACAGCTGGGCTTTTGAGCTAAGGTGGGTTGATATAAATATGACTCACTTGTGCCCTTAAAACACTGCCCGCAGGTCACCTGCCTCCAGAAAGGTGCTGAAGGTCTGGAAAAGGTCCAATAGGTCAAGGAGCATGACCAAGGGATGGGTACAGGGCATCTCATCCCATGCAGGAACCTCATTAATCAAATCTAACGAGCTGGAGCCTTCAGCCCCATGCTGATCAACTCGTTGGTGTACCCACTGTCCACTTTGCTTCCTAAAAACAGCTGGATGAGTGCAAAAGAGGATGAGAATCAGCAGATCTCACTGGAAAATCTGACTGGGCCTCTACAGCGTGGGAGGTTTTCCCAAATCTCTAGAAGCTGCTGTTAAATCTCTGGCTAGATGTTAGGGGACTCCTTTGGATAATGGGGCTTTAAACTGCATGCCTCAGCTAGAAACTTGGATATATTCCAGTGTTTCCTGCTAGTTGTAAGAGTTGTGTTTTCTGTTGGAAAGAGACCAAAATGAGAGGAAAGGAAGCTTATTTTTGATGGATAGTTCCACTAAAAACTGGCCTTTTTCCTGCTCTGGCGCAGCAGTGCTCGCAGTGCTGGCGGTGCTGTCAGCTGTGTGGATCACTATCTGTGTCCACAGCTGCTGGACAAGAAAGGACTCTAATTCACCTCATGCCCTTGTTTGTTTCTCCTGTGAGACATCTGCTCTCAGCACCCTCCCAAAATGGATAAAACACCCGAGGTTTTGTCTTTTCAAGGCGCTGCTGGGGAGGGGGGAGCTGACGGTGACAAATCTCGTGGTGGATCACACCGCAGCCTCCAGTTCCCTCTTCTGACGAGGTATTTTAAGGTAGCTCAGTCACCCTGCTAAAGAACGTGGGTGAGAGGGAGGTTTGCCCCCTGCTATGCCTTTGCCGCCTCTCTTGTAGTTGTTGTGAAAGATTTCCAGCTGGGATTGACCACAAACGCCAGCCTTTAAAGGCGAAGATCGGAGGCTCGCTATGCTAGTGAGGAGGTGATCCTTTACTTGAAAGGACATCTACATCTACAGAGAAAGGGGAAAAAAAGGCTTAGGAATGTTCTGATTCCAACTTAATGGATGGTATGAACAAAGAACCAGTTTATTTATTAAATCCTACAAAGCAATGAGTCAGGCAGCATCGATATCTCAGAGCAAGACTCACCCAAGAGCCTTTTAATGCCAGAGAGCCTTGAGAGCGGCGTGGCACCGGCCCCTCCAGCCTGAGCTCCATGATCTCGGAGGTGTTTTCCAGCCTAATTGAGACTGTGATACTGAGCCCAGCTGCCCTGGCAGCAAGCTGCGGGGCGGGGCAGGCTGAGGCGCGGTGTCCTGGCCTTTAAGCCTTTCCTGGCAACTTTTACTCCAAAAACCACCGCTTTCGGCTCGATACTTCCCACAGTCCCTGCTACCCCGGGGGCTGTTCCCAGCCCGCAGCCCAGGTTCCCGGGCCGTGGCCGGTCCCGGCGCGGTGCCGCGTGCGCGGTGTCCCCAGGCCGCGTCGGTCCCGGCACGGTGCCGCGTGCGCACTGTCCCTAGGACGGTGTCGGTCCCGGCGGTGTCCCCGGGCCGGGTCGGTCCCGGCGGAGTGCTCCACGTGCGCACTGTCCCCGGCCCGGCGGGACCCACGTGGAGGCGCGGTGACGGCAGTGGCGCATGCGCGGTGCGGCGGCCGCCGCTGTGACCGGCCTCACGTAGCGCGCGGGCCGCACCGTCCGGGAGGCGTGGCCTAAGGGGCGTGGCCAGACCGCCTATAAGAGGCGCGGCGGGAGCGGGCGCGTTCCGTCGGCGAAAGCCCCCGGACCCGTTGTGCTGAACTCGCCCAGCTGAACCCTGTGCTCAGGTGAGGCCTCGCCGCCCGTCCCGCCGGACGTGGAGGTGGCTGAGCGGGTGGGTCGGGATTGAAGGCAGCCGCGGGTCGGGGCGGCTTCTGCGAGGGCGGTGGTGGGTGGGGGCCATACGTGGCAGCGCTCCGCCCGCCCCCCATCTTCCTCGCGGCGAGGGACCCGTGTCCCGGCGCTCCCGGCCCTTACGTAACGGGAACCGGGAGCCGGCAGCCTCCGGAGGGGGGCGGGAAGGCGCCGCCGCGCCGGCTTCCCCGCGTCTGGCAGAATAAACACAGCCGCCGCCTCCCTCTCCTCCTCCTTGTCTGCCTCCTCCCGTTCCCAGCAGCTGGGAGTCGTTCCCCCGGCCGGGCTCCGGTCCCCTGCCCTCCCGCTGGCGCAGGTGGGCTCCCGCCCCGCTCCGTGGCCCCGCAGCTGGAGCGCCTTGCCCGTGCGAGCGCATGGCTCCGTGCTGGGAAGGATGGAAAGTTACTCGGCGTAAGCTGTGTGCAGGGATTGCGCCGTGCGGAACGGAGCTTGTCTTAGTTTCCCTCTCTGCTGCTTTTCGTGGAATTTGCATCTACCTTTGTAGTAAGCGATACCGTTCAGTAGATATTTGATAGGATCCAGCCTGAGTAGCAGGACAAACTTTCGAGCCTTGAGCGTGCTGGTGAAACATAATAGAGATGTCACGTGTGTTAGAATAAATCCTCCAGTTTACCTAAAAAGCTGGCTGCTCCCAGAGGGGAGATCCTTCGGGATTGCCCAGCGTTCAGTTTCACTTTTTTCTTTTTTTTTTTTTTTTTTCTCCTGCTGGCTTCAGTAAGAGGAGAACGCAGAGCGCTGAAGCGTTCACCTACTTCAAAGTAAAGGTTCAGCGCTCGAGGTTTTAGTCAATGAAAGGAGCCATTTATTTACTTGGTTACTACAAGTAAATAGATGCAGCTCCCCAGAGCGCCGGGGGCTGTTGGCTCGGGATGCAGACGGTGCTCTGCCGGGGGCGGAAAGTAAAGGTAATGAGTTCCCGGGTTGTCTGGGAAGCAGAGGCCTGCCTTTGGGAACGGGGATGTTCTGTGCCCTGCTGCTCTGCACCCGCTGCTACTCTGGGAGCTTTGCTGGATACATTTTGATGCCTTGGACTAAACTGATTTGACCCAGAGTACTTCGCACTGCTTCTTAAGCATGTGCTGACACAACCAGTATGATTAACTTTCTTTCTCTTTGTTTTCCTTCCCAAGCCAGCTCTCTGACCTGTGCAGATTTCAATGTTGTTCCAGAATAAATGGGTTTAAAATCTAGTTTAAAGCTGTGGTTTTTGGGGCTTGCACATAGATTGCAAAGTGCCCAGTGCAGTTTGACAAACTGCAGTGACAGGTGGTGAGTTACACTTTGGAAGGTGTGAGGATAAAGAGAGGTTTATAGCAGGAAAATCATGCTTTCATGATGAGGTTTATAAAGATAAGGAGATCTTTTTTTCTTTGAAAGAATATGCTTATTGGGAAAACTCAGCTGATCATTTGCATACTCCTGCTTACTTTATAATCACTTTTAATATCTGAAAACATTCTGTATATCTCTGTAGGTGTCTCAACTAATCCTTGAGCAGAAGGATAGCCTCCTGCCTGTTGTGGCTAATAAGATAATTGCTCTATTCCATCCCCTGTGTTCTTGGCCTGGGAAGTTAAAAAAGGTGGGTTCAGAGGGCTGTGTCCATTCAATCTTAGTCTGGAGGAAATCGGGGGAAAACTTTTTTTGCTTCCCTGCCTACAAATCTCTGTACAAACACAGCTGCTCTGTATTCAGCCATGAACACTGTCTTCAGCGTGGAAGTAAATGATAGATAGAGCACCCTACTTGGCTTTGAAATTGATTCTCATCTCTTATTATGTTATTATATTTTTCATATATATATAAAAGATTGTAACTGTTATTAAAAGACGATTAGAACACACCCTGTTCTTTTGGTAGCAGCTATTGTAGAAAATCTTTCTTCTCTCACTACTTGGATCTTAATTTTAAGCCTTTAAACTTGCTGGAGGACTTGGGAACTGGATTCTGGTACTTCTGTCCTGTGAGACCTTTAAGCAATGATGACAGCTAAATGTTCTTAGTACTTATTTTGGGAAAGTTCTTTCCTTTTCGGTGGTATTTTTGGTCACATTGTGTCATGAGACTGTAACTTTGGTTGTCCTTGAGACAGGAGAGGTTTAGGGCAGTGAGCAGCTATCACTTCTGTTTCCATCTCCTCCATTTCCCCTAAGCTCAGTTGAACTGGTCAAGGGGTTTTATTATTATTTTTACATACAATGGGGTCCAGTAAGGATTGTGAGAATGGACCTGTCTTTTTAATCAAAAGCTGAGGATCTCATTGATAGAGTTTTGTCTCCTGGCCCTGCTGTGGGCTTACATCTTAAGCAGGCCAGTTATTTCTTACCTAAAGAAAGAAACTGGTTAGGAACTGAGTTAGAGCTGCTCCATGTTGAAGTACCTCCTAATTTTCCATTTTTATCCTGTTTTCTGAATCCCAGTTGGGCACCTGGGAGCTTGGAGTTGGCAATGGTGAGACTTGGCTAATGAGCATCTTTAGGCTTTGGGTTACTGGACCTTGATTGTGATGAGGTTGTGTGACTCTGCCGTTGTCTTCACTTGTCTGCTTGCATCTTTCTACTTGTAAAGCAGAACTGAACTCTTTGGAAGCCCACAAAAAAACCGCTCTAAGTTACATCAGTTGAAAGGGTGTTTATTGTGTGCTCAGAGAATCCTGTGCTGTGCTTGGCAGTGCCATTGCTCTGCTTTCTGCTCTGTTTCCCTTCTATCCTTGTGCTTGATTGCTCTTTGCTGTTCCCCCCTTCCCCCCCTCACGTTTTTCTGCTCTGCCATGTCTTGCTGTTTTGGAGCTGAGTCAGTGCACGTTCCCAGGGGAGGCAGGGAGCTCCTGTGTTGGAGCTGTCAGCTGGATTCCCACTTCTCTGCGTGGGCAGGGATCCCCTCCTCCCCGAGATGCTCCAGTGCCATCTTTGTGGGACACGGCTGAGGAGGAGGGTGAGACTGACAGGAATAATGGAGAGAGGATTTTCATCTTGTTTTGCTTCATGTCAAGTAAACGGGAAGAAATTAAAGCCTACTTATTTGGCAGTGTGTGAGTCTGGGAGATTTCCAGCGTCCTATATGAACTGAGCTGTGTTTTCTTTGATTTGGGAACCTGTGGCTGATTCTGCTGCAGTGGTTGGAAAGCTCTGGTCCGTCTGAAGTTCTTCCAAGAATGGGAGATCAGTTTCTCTGGGCAGCCTCTTCTAGTGCCTAAGTGTGAGAAACTTTGTGTTTGTATCTCCTTGGAACTGCCCTTATTGCATTTTGTGGCTGTTGCCAATGGCTTCTGCTATGTGCCTTTACAGATAAGGAGGTGGGAATAGGGGTTGCAACAGTGTTTGGATAAGCCTGGTGTTGGAGCAGGCTGCAAAGGCAGCTGGAGAAGATGAAAACCAAGGTGGAACACTGTCACTGAGAGCAGTAGGTGGAGATGAAACGTTGTTTTCTTCACCGTTTTGGTGATTTTGTTGTTTGGTTTTTCTTTTGCTTTTAGAAAGTTTCATCTTGATTAATTGCAAACTATCTGAAACTATCTGAAACTATCTGAAACTTCTCTTGTGTTTCACTGAGTGCAGTAAACAAATAGCTCCGTGCATTCCCAGTACTGATAAAATTGGCAAATATTTATGGTGTAGTAAAGCTGTTTGTGCTTTGTCACTTATTCACAGATGTATTGGCTTCAGTGCTGAATAGCAGGAGGCACTTGGCTTTCTGCAGGGTGAAGTAGGAACTGAGTGGTGTTTTCAATAAGAATGGAGGTGGACATCAGTGAGGTTTTGTTGGGTACATTTGAAACTGTCTGATGCTGCCTGTGGGGAGGAAGGCTACAGTGGACAGCAGGGCTGCTTTAGAACATTGGTGAGGGGAAAAGGCTTCTCTCCAAATTTTCACTTTCGTGGGCAGAAAGCAAGTTGTAATGTGCCAGAGTGCATCAGCCCTACAGTTGTGGTCATGCACATTTTGGGTGGCTTGCAAGAGCTGGAGGTTGTGCTGCTTTTCTGGGCTTGTGTGAGTTTTTTCTTGTCCCTGTTGGTGCCAGTGGAACTATGCTTGTGCTGTCCAACAGGCAGTCCCCAGAGGAGATCCAAACCCTAGTGCCTCTCCTTTTGCAGTGCTGGAGGTGGAAAGGAGAGGAGGGAGCTGCCTGCTGACCCTCAGGTGTGTTACAAGGAGAGATCCTGCGCTCTGCAGTCAGGGATTTGTTCCCTGTTCATTCCACCCCTGCGGCTGGGATGGTTTTTATTTGGGTAGAACTTTTGAACTTCCTTGATTGTGTTTGCAGATTTGCTGTGTGAATACCACACCTGGGTCTATGCTGTTTTCTTGATTAAAGTAGTCCTGCTTTCTTCCCTAAGTAGGCCAAACTACCTTGTAGCTGAGCTTGTTGCTTTTTTCTTTTTTTTTTTTTTTTTTCATTAGTTTGGCTGTTGGAAGAGTTGTAGACCAATTTCTGTTGGTCTTGTAAACCACTTTCTGTTAGTCCACGCACTGGAGTTTTGTTTTTTTCTGAGCAGTATGTGAGATTTTAAGCTTTTGTTTGAGGGGAAAAAAAGCAAAACCTGTGAATTCCACGACAGCATAATTATTCCTGAAGTATGCAGGAGCCAGGCAACACTGGGCTGCTAAAGGGATCAGGATCCTGAAAGGCTGAGAGCTTGGCAGCTGGCCCTGCAGAAAGCACTGCCTGTGAGCCTGCCACAGCCTTACCCAGGATCCAGGGACAGAGCAGCCTTTTGTGTGAGGCGTGGAGCTTGGCTCCATGGTGGCAGCAGCAGCGTGCACAGAACTCCCTGTCTGGACTGCTTGTGTAGAGTTTTCATTCAGACCTGTCCCACTGGCATCTTTCTGACTGAAATAAGAAAACTTATTTTTTCCTCTTGAGTGGATGAACTTGGTAATGACTATTTTAAATCAGTGCTGCATGATTTTTTTCAGGGTTTTTTTCAGTGTTTATTGCAAAGCAGCTCTACCTGCAGCATGACTTGGATGCTAAAAAGAAGAGTGCTGGTGCATACCTTGTCTCTGAGCTATTATTTTTTTCTCTTGCCACATGAGAGAGGTATAAAAGTCAGCAGGAGAGACTCAGGCAGCATTGGCAGCCCCAGGAGACTGGAGCTGTCTTTTCTGAAGGTGGATTGAACTCTTGGTGAGCAGGGATTTTTTACCTGTTCTGTGTTTCTCTCACAGGTGGGTGCTGAGGTGAGAGCTGTTGAGCAATGGCGTCTAGAAGGTTTGGTGTGCCCTAGCCCTGGGATTTCTGCTGCCTTTCTCTTGTGCCCACACGGACTTTTTCACGTCCATTGGTGGCCTGCTTTGGTGTAGCCAAGAGAGTTTCTTGACAGCCCTCAAAAGCTCATTCTGCAACAATATGTTAATCATCCAAGGCCCTAATTGGTACAGAACTAAACCCACTTCCTCATTCTTACCAAGCTATTGGCTTTTCTTTGGGGAGAAACAGGCTTTAAGTCAGTCCAGGGGTAGTCTAATGATCTGGCTAGGCTGTGTAGGTCACTATTTATTCTTACAGATATTGGAATTTGCACAGAATTTTGGTGCACACATGGAAAAGGAGGTGGTGCAGCTGCCAAGGATCCATAATGGTGCAGTATGTTGGGAGTCACCCTTGGGTTCTACTGGCTTCAGGGTGGGCACTGCAACCCTGTGTTGCTGACCCACTTCAGCTGCCTGCCTACAAGAGGTGAAGCAATTATTAATTACTACCAAGGACCCCTTGAAGTCATGGATATCATCTTAAAGCCCTGGATTAGTGTTGTGTATGAAACAGGAAGGCTTTGTGTATATCTGTAGCTTTCTCTTTATGTGCTTTACATTATGTATGCTTGGATGATAGATTACTCTGTGGCAAACTATTTCCTTTTCCAAATGAATCCTAAATTAGTTCTAATATAAATATGCAGTATTACATTAATTTCCATGGCAACAAGCTTGGTCCAGCAGGAGATCTTCTCCTTACCAAAAAAAAAAAAAAAAAAAGCCTTACTCAGATATTCCTTCAGCATTGTTTGAGTAAACTCAGAAGGACTTTCAGGGAAGGAAGAAAGTAGAAAAGAGGAAGATGCCTTAATTCCCAGGATTTTGTGTTTCTCCTTGACTCACCAAACTCATTTTTTTTTCTAGGTCATATGACAGACTTAATTAATACAGAAAAAGATCTGGTCGTGTCACTCAAAGATTATATCAAGGCAGAGGAAAGCAAGCTGGAACAGATCAAAAAGTAAGTAGTTGGTGTCATAATGCTAATAGTCAATCATTGGAGTCCACCCTTATGCAAAAAGTGCTTCCTTAAGGCTGATTGAATTTGTGGAATGTTGCTCTGGGGCAAAGCTTAAAGTAGCAGGTTTTGCTGGGTGTTTGTTTTAAATTGTTCTCTTTGAGCACAGCTTGGTGTATAAATAAGAAGAGACCTGACCATGTGAGGAGCAGAGTCCAATATGTCATATTTTATCACAGCTAGAAATAAACATATTTATCAACTGAACAGAATGCTTTCCTTGCTTTCAGAAGTATGTATAACATTGGCCTTGAGGGTGTTGAGGCAGATATAGATGGAGGAGTGGTTTTTATTTTAGCCTTGTGTATTACTTTCTGGTGTCCACCATCCAGGAAGAAAGATCCTTCTTTGTCACTTAAAGTACAGACTTGGAATTGCTGCCAGGTTTGGAACTTTACAAGTATATTCTTTACAGCTACAAATTAAACATGGGACCCTGCCAGTTGGGCATCCAAAAGTGTGTAAACACAGCTTATTGCAGATCGTTGCAGCTCTGTGTTTATTATATCAATAGCAAAACCTCAACCTGTGAGGTCAGGAGAGTTTAAATAACTGTCCCAGAGCTGTTAAAGAACCTGGAAAAAATGCCAGTGTTGTTTGTTGGCACCTGGAGGACGTTGGGAGCTGGTCCTGCAGTGGGAAATGCAGGGAGGATTTTACCCTGTGTGATGTCAAGGCACAGTTTGAGGTTGGTTTCTTCAGCCTTTGGCTTGCTCTGAGCTGGAGTTGGTCCCCAGCAGCACCTGGAGCCCCTCTGTTTTTGGAGGGAGCCCCTCCTCGTGTGGCTGCTGGAAGAACCCTCCCAGGGACTGTCAGAGTGCAGGAAAACAATCAGGGACAGTGTGGGAAGAGCAAAAGCAGCCAGAGGCACCTCTAACAGCTGGGAACACCTCCATGCCTCAGGTAAAGCCTGCAGATTTAATTCCTCTTCTTCCAGGATGTGGCAAACGCATCCTGGAACAAGAGGAACTCCAGCTCACGGCAGAGTTCCCTCTAGGCGACAGAGGTCTGGCTTTGCTTTCTTGTTTGGAGTTTGGGATTCTCTCTGGGTGTGTGGCTCTTCAATTGACCCTGATTGCAGGGTGTTGCTGCAGGTCTTCATGTTGTAGATCTGCTTTTTTTTTTGTGTTTGTTGTTAGAAAACTGTGCTGGTTTCAGGCACGTTGGGGTGTTGAATGCCTGTGGTACTTAGAGAAGTTTGAAGTTCGAGCTGCAGCACCAGAAACTGGGTCTGGGCCCCTCATTTGGGAGTGTGAGAAGTACATAATTCTTCATCCAAGCTTTCAGCATGGAAAAGAGCTTTGTGGTGAGAGGCAAGGGGTGTGTCATATGTGTGTCTGAACCATAAATAATGTGAGACAAGCATCAAACTGCCTTTTTGTGAGCCTTAGGGGAAAAAGGGGCATCTCAAAAATTGAAAATGTGGGTAAAGCTTTTTTGACTACTCCTGTGTGACAGCTCTAATAGAAGTGCTGGCACCATGCTTTTGGAGCTTGTAGGAAGGAGTTCCTTCAGCAGGGTTTCAACAAGGACTGCAAGAGCAGCACAAGATTTGGGCTGAAGCTGAGGAAGAGGATTTAATAAAAGAAAAGGAAGTAGCCCTTTTTGTTCATTTTAGAAGATATCTAAATATAGATGAAGCAGAGCTTGCGATTTCAGGTTGGTTTTTTATTAGTGAAGACATTTGAGTAGCTTTGCAATCAGTTCTCTAGCACACCAGCAGACTTCTGTGAGACTGTAATGAATATTTTCATTATAGATGGGCAGAGAAGTTGGATCAGCTGACAGCTACTGCACGAAAGGACCCAGAGGGGTTTCTGGGCCATCCTGTGAACGCATTCAAGTTGATGAAACGGCTCAACACAGAGTGGGCTGAGCTGGAGAGCCTGGTCCTCAAGGACATGTCAGATGGTGAGTGTGTGTGCCTGCAGCAAAAACCAGCATCACTGCAGGTACTTGGCTGTCACCTTTCACATGTCAGGGCTTGAATTAGATTTGCAAATCTGCTTTTGAGACTGAGCATTTGTGGAACTAATCTGAATTAGTGTAGCGAACACTTAATTTCTGCCTCTTTCCTTCAGCAAGATTGGAAGCTCTTCAGCAAGGAACAGGACATGAAATAGCTCACTGTGAAAAATACTCAGCAAAAGGAAGTCAGGATGGTTATATTTGACCTGCGAGACTGTCTCAACAGCTAATTAATACCAGGTGGAGGATTGTAGTAAGGAATTACAAGAAAAAAGAGCTTTCAAAAAGACCCAGGATTAGTCTCTGATAAGGAATTCAGCACACTCAACTTCTCTGTTGCTGTGAGAGGGACTGAACGTGGCAGTAGAAAAGGCTCTGCACCAGTGTGTCTTATGCCCTTCTGAATGAGTGGGGTAAAACCCAAAATGTTTTTTTTGATTTTCCTTTGCTTTCTTTAAAAAACTGAATGTGAACTGTGCTGTGAGTTCAGTTCAGACTTGTGTGAAGGTGGATTTTGGCTTTCCCTGGAGCAGGGAGTTTACACAATCCCCAGGACAGAGGTGACCACATGTTTCCCTGTCTTTCCCAGGCTTTATCTCCAACATGACAATCCAGAGGCAGTTCTTCCCGAATGATGAGGATCAGACTGGTGCAGCCAAGGCCCTCCTGCGGCTCCAGGACACCTACAACCTGGACACAGACACCCTCTCAAGAGGGAACCTGCCAGGTGAGAGCCTTCCATGGCTGTTATTTGCATTCCCTCAATGTCCTGGTTATAAATTGTTTGCTCTGTTCCACCTCTTTTAACTGCTCAGCCTGAAGGTAACATTAGCAAGGGGTTTTAGCTGGCTAAAATTAATGGAAGAAGTGGGGTTTGGTTGAATCTCCATCTTTCTTCTAGTTATGGTAAGATAATCTAGTGACAGTAGTTCTTAATAAAAATCATAGCAATAAATCTTTCCTGGGTGGGGTTTTTCCTTGTGTTGCACTGGCAGACGCCTGGTTTTATTGCACAGCTTAATGCATTTGCACAAGTTCCTTTGAGCTTAAACTGCAGGGATTGTATAAACTGAAGAGCAAAAGATGGTGCATACACAGCTTTGAGCCTGTGTGGCATTGCCTGAGTTTATATTTAATAGATTGCTTTGTGCAGGAGAAGACACAGCTTTTTTTTTTTTTTTTTTTTTTTTTTTTTTTTGTCAGAAAACTTTCTCTGCTGAGTCGTCCTTGTTTCCTCTGTTCAAAAATAATCCTGTGCCAACTGGCAAGAAATCAGCTCTTTACAATCCATCTGTGTTTTTGCAAGTGCTCATTGTGGTCAGATGCCTAATAAAATTAAGGGTAATTTGCTTTATGTGTTAGGATATACAGCCTTGCTTTGGGTTTGGTTCAAGACCTACTCAAGGACCTACCAATTCCTTCTAATGCAATGTGCAGCTTGTTGCTGTTTTCTTCAAACAGCACAGAAATACAAAGTGAAGTTCAGCTACTCTTGAAGCAATGAGCTGTCCAGACTGTGTGCAGTGAAATGTAATGGCAGAACCTGGGAGTTCTAGACGATAAAAGAGAGAATAGCTTGGACCCCAGAGAGCTCCAGAGTGGAACTTCCCATGTGGTCACTTGTTTGTGCACCTTTTCTTCATTCCCAAGGAATTTCTTTTGGTCCAGAATCTCAGCTACTGCCAGATCTTTGCAGTAGCCTGCAATCTGCCTGTCCTTTAAGAATTTGTCCTTTCCCAGATTCAGGCTCAGAAAGCTGCAGGTGCTGCCCATCACAGGATGGGCACAAGGTGTTGGGTGAGGAAGCAGGAATGAACAGCTGCTGTCTTTAAACACTGCAGAGCTGCTGCTAGAAACTCAGAATGGATTAAGATGTAATCAGTGGTGTAATTTTAGCTGTAATACTGGCAGGTCCTGTTTCCCTCTTACAAGATTTAAGTTTGATTTTTCATAGGGCCTGTATTTCCATGGGCAAAAATAGGAATCTGTAATTTGCCTACTAGTGCTTTAATTTTTCAGAGGTCACTTAAAATGTTTCTAAAAACGACTGACTTGAAAAAATCCCAAGCAGCTGGGAATTTACTCCCTGATGTTTTCCTTTTCCTCTCCCACCAAGTTGTCACTAACAAGTTCTGGTTCAGTAACATTTTGAAAGTGATAATGTGATGCCCTTGAAAACAGAGTTCTGGAACTTCAATTTTGGCTTATTTTGCTTTTGCTGGAAGTGGTTGGGGTTTTGAGGAAGGAAGGTTTGTTTAATTTGATTTTTCACTTGTGGTAGAGGCATTTAGCTGTTCACTGGTACTCTGGCAATGAAAATGCATCTGAGTGCCTGTGTGCCAAGGATTTACAGGCTGTAGAGACTTCAGCAGGCAGCTACTGCAGAAGGGAGCTGTGGGAGAACAGAAATAAAACCCTGCTGCGAGGAATGAGAAATACTCAAATGCTTCTCGGAGGACCAGTCTGGAACCCTGTGTAAAACTGTTTTGTTCTAAATACGCAGGTGTGAAGCACAAATCCTTTCTAACAGCTGAAGATTGCTTTGAGCTGGGGAAGATTGCTTACACAGAGGCTGACTACTACCACACAGAGCTGTGGATGGAGCAAGCCCTGAAGCAGCTGGATGAGGGGGAAGTGTCCTCTGCAGACAAAGTCTACATCCTGGACTACCTGAGCTATGCCGTGTATCAGCAGGGGGACCTGGGCAAGGCCATGGCGCTCACCAGACGCCTGCTGGAGCTGGGTATGGGCCACAGGGACACAGCTCTGCCTGGAATCTGACTTGTATATGCATTGTAAAGTCTGTTTTTAAATTTTAGGTGGAGATTTGCTCCTTTGTAATGAAGAGTTTTCTGCCTCCCAACACTGGCTTTTTCCCTTTGCCTGTGTGAAATCTGCTTCTGTCCCGGCATTTTGCTTTCCTGGGTTGAGATTTGATTCCCCTCTGGTAGAGGCAAAACCAAAATTAATGAAAGTGAAACAAAATTTGTGATACTGAAATCTCTGCAGATGATTTATGATACAAATTCAGAACTCTGAAAATGAAAGACTTGTAAAAGCAAAAAATACAGAATACAGGACAGTGAGATAAGGATTTGCTTCAGGAAAAATGAAGCATTTATTCTTTTTTAAATACTCGACTATGTAAGGGATGCTCCAGAAAGCTCAGTTCTAATCCTAACTAAAGAACTGAAGCTAATTCTGTAAGTTAAAAAGCTTTATCACCAGGAATCTTGGATGCCACCAGGGAGTTTTCAGGTTTACAACCAGTCATGCTGTCCCAGCTTTCTCCCTGTTCCATTCCCTTGTCTCTCCCTCTCTAGTGAGATGGGCTGGAATGGCCAAACCCTTTTCCTCAGTGCTTGCACCTCCGTGTGTAGTGAGGGTTGGAGAAGCAGTGGTGTACATCTGTTTCCTCTTGCTTTCTGTAAATAACCACTTCTGGATGATTCCTCAGAGGCTGGAAACCTGCCAGTGATCCCCGTCTGTTTCTCTGTCCATAGATCCTGAACATCAAAGAGCAAATGGGAACATGAAATACTTTGAATACATCATGGCTAAAGAAAAAGAAGCAAACAAGTCCAGCACTGATTCAGAAGAGCAGCAGGAGAAGGAAACTGAGGTTAAGAAAAAGGATTACCTGCCTGAGAGAAGGAAGTACGAAATGCTGTGCCGTGGGGAGGGGCTCAAAATGGTAAAGTGGAGCAGACTGTTCTCAAATGTTTGAAACCAAACAATGTCAGGAATTTGTGTGTGGTGTGCAAGCAAGGAAGTTGTTAGAGCAGCTGGATGAGTGTGCAGAGTTGAGGATCACGTGTTGGATTTCTTCCCTGCTTCGGCCTGTTCAGTAGATGGAAAGTAACGCTGTCCCAAGCACTGCTGGCCATCTTGGACGTGCTCCATCTGTGTAATTAATGGAATAAGGATGCTGGAAGTCTGGAGTTACAGACAGAATTAAATAGGGGTGGTTTTTTTCAGTGATAAAATCATCTTAGTAGGGTTGTGTAAAGTAATACTTGTTGAAGTATTGCACAGCAGCATTATAATGTGGAGACAGCACTGACTTCTCAAACTGGAATCATCTCTTTAACCTGCCACATAATGAGGTGGGGAGAGTGAATTGTTTGTGTGCCCAGGACATGTTTTGGAGATATCAGTGTCCTGTGGGAGTTCTGACTCCCCCTTGCTCTGCCTCCCTTCCAGACTCCCCGCAGACAAAAGAGGCTCTTCTGCCGCTACTACGACGGGAACAGGAATCCCAGATACATCCTGGGCCCTGTCAAGCAGGAGGATGAGTGGGACAAGCCTCGGATTGTTCGTTTCCTGGACATCATCTCTGACGAAGAGATCGAGACCGTGAAGGAGCTGGCCAAGCCCAGGGTAAATGCCTTATGCTTCCTTGCCTTTGGAATCTGAAATTCCACGGTGTGAGTGTGCCTGGCTGTCTCCTCTGGAGCGCAGGGGTGTGTGCAGTGCGCTCACACCTCGTGTGCCTCACCCTGCAGCTCTTGGTGACACCCCGAGGAGGAGATTGGGAAAAGCTGGGAATTCTCTGTGATGACTGGAGCCAGGTCACAGCAGTGCAGGATTGTCAGGCTCTTGCAGCAGACACAATTTCAGATGAGAAGATTCTCCAACAGAAAACAAACATAAAGCAGAGAGGGTGTACTGGAGTGTTACTGCTTGTACTTGGTTTTCTGCTTTTGTTTTTTTTTTTTTTATTCCTTTTTAAGTCTGGAAGGGAAAGGCAGCCATTCCTCTGGTCCTGGAATGCTACCTTACTGTACAGACAAGAAAGGAATGGTTGTATTCTCCATTTTGGAATAAGACTGGCTTCTGTCTCCCAGGCTTGGAAGCTGCCTGCAGATGAAAGAGCTTTAAGAGAGAGCAGGACATAGTTACTGGGTTTTGCCTTCTTGTTGACAGTGGTGGCTCATCAACCCTGTTTCAGACACTGTATGCAAGACACTGTTCTTGTTTCTCAGTGGGGAATAATCCAGGGCAGCTCCACTGTCTGAGAAAAACAGGCATGTCTAAGGGAAACAGCAAACTGATGGAGCTGCCTTCTGTATCCAGTTGGTGCAACTCCACATCTACAAATGCACATTGAAGATGTAGTTTGTTAAATTAATTTATTTTTCCACCAATTCTAAAATAAGACTTAAACTCACAGAAATGTTTTTTTCCTACTTTTTCCCTTTGCTTTTGGCCTAAATGGTTTTTGTCTAGAATGAGCTGAGCAGATGGAGGTCAGAGGAATAAGAGCATTCAGTGCAGGAGAAGCTGGTGGCTTGGCCTGCTGCAGGGTAGAGCAGCTGTGGTTGTACATGGGCACCTGGGCAGTGAGGCTGTCCTTGGCCTACCAGGGAGCCTGAAGGGGATCTTAAAGCTCCCTGAAGCCTGAGGTGTTGGACACTGGAAAGAATTTCTTCGCTGAAGAGTTTATCAGGCATTTGCAGGGCCTGCCTAGGGAGGTGGTAGGGTCACCATCCCTGGAGGTGTCAAGGAAGGACTGGACGTGGCACTCAGTGCTCTGGGCTGGGTGGTTGGTTGGGGATTGATCAGAGGTTGGACTATTATCTTGAAGGCCTTCTCCAGCCTCAGTAATGCAGTGATTCTGTTCTGAGTTTTCTGAGGTAATGCTCTGAACTATAAGCTCTTCCCTCCACGTACCTGTGAGGTATCTCTTCCTGCTGCCCTGCCAGGCAGCTGTGCTGCAGGGCTGAAAATCTCAGCCCCCATTGCTGCCCTGGAGGTGTTGGAGCTCCTTTGCTCCAGCATGATGCATTCCACACCTGTGGAATGTGGACGGACCACTACTTTACAGACCAGAAAACTGTAAATGTGTGACTGTAAGCTCTGTACTTGCTGAGGTTACTGTTTTACTGTCAAACATTTGGCTCATGACAAAGACTTGGAGACCTTTAAGGCAGGAGCATCTGTATGCAGTTACTGCTCCCATATTCCCTGTGGCTGAGGCCCTGCAGGGCTCAGCAGCAAAAAGATTGTGTTCTTGGAGACCTAAAGGTCATCTCCTCCTTCCTGCTGCTGGGGATGCTGCCATCCTCTGGGAAGAGACAGTGCTGGCTGCTCTGTGCCCAGCCTTCTGCTGTGCTGGCATGAAGAAGCCTCATTATTCAGCTTTGGAGTCTCACTGGAATTGTAGTTTGTGCCTTGTTTTTTAATGTGTCTGCTTGGGAGGAGAGGAGAGGCAGCAGACTGGGACCTCCCAGTATCTTTTCTTGTCAGTAGGTATGGAGAGAGAGGCCTTGGCTTGTTTAGTTTGTTTTAACAGTAGAGAAATGTTTCTGATTATTTGGGAGTTGGCATGACATTGTGCTTATTGCAAACCTTGAGCTCTGCATCTCAGTCTTTCCAGTTATGAGTGATGGAAAGTGTCTGGTAGTACATGAACCAAGTTAAAGGTTGGTTCTCACATGTGAGGTTCCGAGTTGAAATATTAACACAGATGGGAAGGCATGAAGTAAACAGAGCGTAGCAGAAGGAAAGGAAGGCCTTGAGCCAGGAGTTCCCACTCTGTGTAGAAGTGACTGTGGGTGAAGCAGAAGTTTGTGAGCTCAGAGGAGCTCAGTGCTGCTTTTGCTGTGGGAAGGACTGGTTCATTCACCTTTAGCTTATGGTGCTGCCTGGATTCAATTTACCTGTCAAACTCCTCATACAGGGGCAGGACAGTGTAACAAAGCCCCACTTGTCCACGTGCCACACCAGCGGGCTGCTCCCAGAGCATTTCATTACAAAAGAAATCCAAGCTGCTGTGGTTTGCTTTATTTAGACAACTGTTCTTGCTACAGACATAGAAACAGGACTTGGGAAAAACTTTAAAAAAAAAACAAAACAAACAAACAAACAAACAAAACAAACAAACAAACAAAAAACCCAAGAAACCTTTCTTTTAGTCAAGCTGGAGCCTCCCCCTCGTTCCCCCTGGCCCTGCACCCCTCAGTGGCAGCCAGAGCAGGGCAGTGGTGGCTCGGTGGTTGTCCCCATGCCCAGGCTTCTGAATGGTCGGATTGCTGGGATGCAGATTATGCTTGTAATGCAACTTCTGATGGTTCGCTTCACAGCTGAGGCGAGCCACCATTTCAAACCCCATAACGGGAGCCTTGGAGACGGCACATTACAGAATTAGCAAAAGGTAAGAGAGCTCTATGCCAGAGGTTTTGGGCCTGTAATGAGTGTGTACGTCCTGCTCATTCTGAGGAGACGAGGTGGGCTGAAGAGACACCTTGTAGTCTACCTTGTGATTCCATGCAGATCTGTAACAGGCAGATTTCTTCTGCTGAGTTTCTCAGTCTTTTCCTTCAGCTGGAAGTTCTGGGGGCGTGTTTTGATTTGTTCTTTCCTTTTTGGTCACCTTCTCAAGTCTGTTTTTTTCAAGCAAGTCTCTGCAGTCAGTGTGAGGAATATAAGATGCCACAAAACCTTTAGTAAAATCTGGTTTTTTTGTTTTTAATCTCTCCCCTTGCTCTTCTCACAAGCAAGAATTGTCCTCCCTTTCTTTGGAAAATGTAGCAGACCTTGAAGTGCCTTAATGGGTGTAAGAAATGCTTCGGGTCCTTGCTGTGCACACACAGACAGACACACATCTCCTTGTCCAGGACAATCCCACGCTCCCAGCTGGGCTCCTTTACCTCCTGCCTGACACAAACCTGGCAGAATACAGGCTCACTTCCACGGGGCTGCTGGTTCTTTTCAGCTTGTCCATTAAGTACTACAAGCGTTGAATTTATCCAGTGCTTTCCAAAATTGGCTGGATCTGAAAGAAACGACCTGCCCCTGCCTGCCCTCCCCTGGTTTTAGCCATGGTAATTAAAGACTGGCCACACAGGCCATCAGCACTGAGCCAAAATTCTGGGAGGAGTTAAAACTTCTGGGTGAGGAGGAATTGTCTGGGAAACTCAGCATCATAAATTACTTGTAGAAAGTCTTGATTTTAAACCAACAACAAAAAACAAAAAAAAACCAAAACAAAACAAAAAAAAAAGAAAAATGAAAATAATAAAGGGAGGAAAAAAGTGAAAGGACAATCTAACCAAATTATTCCAACCAATTTGTTGTGATTTGGACATGGCAGCTGCAGCTTGTGTTGCCCTTCCAACCATTGCTAATATGCGAGCATCGCATCCGGACCAATCGGAACCCTTTCAAACACCTGGGGCTTGGCCAAAAAGCAGCCTGCGAGGTGGGTAAGCCTTGTCCTTTCTCTTTTTGTAGCTGAGCCGTGCTACTGTTCATGACCCTGAGACTGGGAAACTGACCACAGCACATTACAGAGTCTCTAAGAGGTAAGGGGAAGGGATTCTTTGTCCAAGGAAGTGTGTCCTGGGGCTGTGCTGCTTCAGTGCTGAAATTGGGCAAGGATTTTGTTTAACTTTCCTTATTTTTCATCCTTCCTTTCAAAGAGAGTGAGCTAAGCAAGCTGAGCTGTCATCTAACAAAGCACGAGGTCTGCTGAAGTAGAGATTGGTTGTCAGTGGTGGCGTTCCAAGGTGGAAGTGCCCTCTCTGGCTGAGCATGGCTTGTGTGCTGCGACTAACATACTAAATGTGGGGCTCTGCTGGCACCCAGTGCAATGGGGCACCTCCCTGGCTCATCTCTGCTCCTCATCTCCAGTGTCCACACTTACTTAGAGCTAGGAGCAGCTGGGATTCCTGGGAGCACTGTCCATTAGGGCTAGTGATGGTTTTAAGGGATTTCCATGTTAGAATGATGGAATGTAGGTGCTACTCAAATTAAAACCCCAGTGTTCTTCCAGCTGCTTTGAACGAACCCCTGAACTTGGAATGGCCTGGAGCTGAAGGGCTTTTATTTAGCTGTGAATTTCTTCAGAAAGGTCAAAGTGCTTCCAGATATGGGATCACAGGAAGGTGATTGATTCAGGAGTGATGATAGATCTCAGGAAAACTGGAGCTGAGGTCCTTAAGGACACTCTAGTGGCAAGCTGAAAACATTTTTTTTATGCCTCACACCTCTGCAGCGTGTGGGGCTATGTGCTCATTGGCACATGCAGGTAGTGGGAATCCTCTGGAAATTGGGAAGCTCTTGCACATTTGCTCCTTAGAACTGCCCCCACCGAGGGACTATAGGAACATTCATCTTCCTGTTGGACATGTGTTGCATTTAGTTTTTATTCCTTGTTTTTAATGTTCAATTCTGTCCATGTCTTACCCATCCTGGTTATTTGTCACTGCTTATTTGGAAGGCTTAATTTATTCACTTGTGGGGTTTGTCCTCTGTGCCAGACAGATCTGGAGTATTTACTGAGAAAACTCCTTCATCCATTTGAACATCTCCCCTTGTCAAAATTGATGTGCTGATGATGGGAATTGGAGAAGGTGACCAGATTACTGATGGAAATTGGGATGCATAATTGGTCCCTGTTTAAATAGATGAGGCTTAGTGAAAGAACTTTTTATTTTGAGTTGTGATTTTTCATTAGTAGGAAGTGTTATTCCCTGAGGTAGTGCAGATGCCACAGTCAGGAAAAAATAGTACAAGGCACCACCCAACATTAAAGGCCAATTAAAAAAAGCAGGATAGAGCCTGGGGAATGAGACCCTTAAATTCTTTATGAGGTTTGGTTCTCAAAAGTGTGTCACTGTGGGGACTTCCTTCCAATGTACCCAAGGAACTCTCAGAATTAAATCACGTTTTACTAAGCTAAGTTTTTTAATTCAGTACCTCACTGGAAATTGGAATTGAAATTGTAGAGACACATCCAAGAAGTTGAGGAAGGCCATTTTTTGAGGATAGGAGTAGCCTTGAGGGGTGGAGCAGGACTGCCCTTCTGCTTCCCCTTGCCTTTGCTTTCCTCCGTGTGCAGATTTGCAGGATGGGTATGGGCTTTCCAAGAGAACCTGACACCTAAATCTGAAGCAGGAGGCAGAAGCCACCCCCAGCAGCCTGATTTAGAGGCCCTGTGCTGTTCTGCTGCTCTCCTGCACTGCCAGAAACATCTTTCCCTTGGAGCTCCTTGAGCTGGTTCAGATTCCAGATGAATCATTGCTCCTGAAAACCAAAAAAAAATGCTCACTGCATTTCATCAGTAGATGACTGCTTTCCCCCTCCAAACATTCTTTCCCAGCACATGCCCTCCTAAATTTCAGCATTCCTGACTCTGTGAGAGCTACTGTTCCCTCGCTGGGACGTGGCAGCTCTGTAAAGGGGGGCACCTTGCCAGCACCAGCGAGCTGTGTGTGCAGCACCAGGATAAACCCACCCACTCTCACACTGCTTTTACAGATTAAAAACTGCCTTCTCCCCCTTCTCTCTCCTCCCAGCAGGCAGCCAGAGCTTGCAGCATGTAATGGTAGAAGTTTCCACTTCAGAAATACCAGGCTGGGCTTTTACTCACACCCTGTTGTGTCCTCTGCTAGTACTTTTCTGCACACCAAGTGTGGCTTAGAAAGCTTTTTAACACAAATGCCAGTATTTTGTGGCCAGTAACTTACAGAAGTAATGTTGGTATGTAAAGTCTTCTCCTAGACTGAACAGTGCAGCTGAGGAGATGAGATCTTGGGGGAGATACACTCTTGTGTGTTCAGTAGCTCCAGAGAATTCTCTGGTTTTTCCTTAATGTACTGCTTAGACTTTAAGTTATTCCTGTGTAGAAGCATCGTGCCATTAAAAAATCTCTAAGGTATGCCTCATGCAGAATTATAAGAGGGAGAATATGAGACATTTTGTGGCTGCCCCATCCCTGGCAGTGTGCAAGGCCAGGTTGGACAAGGCTTGGAGCAGCCTGGGATAGTGGAAGGTGTCCCTGCTCATGGCAGGGGTGGAATGTGGGGTGAGCTTTAAGGCCAGGGGAATCTTTCTCTTTTTTTTATAGACAAAGCAGGAAAAAAGCCAACTTTATGTTAAGAAATTGTTTTGAATGAGGCAGAGACTTTTATCAGCAAGGGACCAAGCTGGGACAGCACCAGAGGAGGGAATGTGGAATAGCTGGAATATTCTGTGGTCAGGCAAAGCCATGGATGCAGCTTCCATGACACCTCCACGGTTAAATCCCCCTGTAACTCTGCATCACTCCAGGCCTCCCTGTGGTTTTGCTCAGCACCCAGCAGGCAGGCTAGCACTTGGAATATGGTTTCAATTCCCTGTTCCTCCACCTTCCATAGGCTTTCTTTGTATGTTGAGGCAGTTAATTTTTGTTTTTAAATACGTACAGTACTCCCCTTCCTGAAAGGCTGCAGTATTCTCCCTGGTGAAGCATTCATTGCCACTCTAAATAACCAAGAGAGCAAGAATGGTTGGGTTTTTCTCTTTGGGTTTTTTTTTTTTCCTTTATTAGCAGACTGGACAGAGGCAAAGAGAACCTACACTGAAGCTGCTGTCTGTGTTGGGGCTATTCTTGTGCTTTAAATGTGAGGTTAGGGCTGCTTGTGGGCATTACCCGGCCACCATGGCTGTCTAGCATGGCTGCTTTTGGGGATTTTCATTTGGTAAATGCTTCATTTCCATGTCTTAGCATTCTTCTGCCATGTGAAATCAAAGCAGGTTGTGTTGTAACACCTCCTTGTACTAACAAGTGTGCAGCAGTGGATGGGTCTGGGGACGTGTTTGTGCATGTCTGTCTTGAGAAATCTGGTTTCTTTTATCTCATAATTTGTCATTTAAAAAAATGCTCGTAGAGATTCTGTAATCTGTGTCAGTGCCTTGTGTCGTGTCATGCTACTGTTCCTCCCAGGCAAAGTATTTGGGGATTTATGTGTTTTTAAAATACAAATCAAACAAAAACTTCATTTAGTATAGATGTGAAGGTTCATTGAGTAAAATTTGAGTAAAATTATTGAGTAAAAAAGTGATTTGAGTAAAAATGCAGGGATGCTGCTGATTAGTGTTTCCAGCTGGGCTCTGGGCACAGGGATTTCTGTCCAGCAGGAAGCACTGCTGAGCTCAAAAGCTGAGTCAGCTGCTAGAAAAAATAAAAAAGGTAGGAATAGCTGTCTCAATTTTCCTGCCAAAAAAACGAAAAGGATGAAAACAAGCCCCCAAATAATCAATATTATCACCCATATTAGTGCAGTGGGCTGCCAGGGTAAAATGAGGGTGCAGTGGCTGGCATGGGATGAGTAAAGCAGCAACAGAAACAGGCATCAGGTAAGCAGATGCAGAAAAACTAATGCACAGCAGGAGGCAAACATTTTGAAAGATGCCTTTGGAACTGAGGCTGACCTTCCACATCAAAAAAAAAAAAAAATGGGGAGGTAGTTGAGGTTTTCTCCCCTTTTAAAAATCTTTGTGTACCTGAAGCACGTGCTAAACACCAGATTTGTAATAGGCTGTTCTGATAGCAGTTGTTCAGTTTAATGCATTATTTGATTGTTTTCGGAATGATTTTTAGTAGCATTGCAGGGGTAAGTGATGAGAAAGGGCAGCTCCCAGAGTGCTGGCCTGGAAGTGTGTGACATTTAGCAGGGCCAAGTTCCAGCTACACAAATACAGTAACTCACCTGTTCCTGTCCCAAATCTTGTTTGGAAATGCGTCACCCTGGAGGCTGAATGAGCTGTTGGGAGTGGATAAGAGCAAAACTGTGTGTGCCTGGTTTAAAAAACAGTTCGAAGCACTGTTTGTAACACTTCCTTCAGCCCAGGGTGGGAATTCAGGCCCTTGCTTACAGAGCTCCCTTAAACCACCGCTGGAATTGGTCTTTCTAGGAAACGTGTCCATTAAATTCAGGGTTTTGTAACACCCTGAAAATACTTCTGGGTCAGGGTGCCAAATCCTTGAGAAGTCCTAAAAATGAATATCCCCTTGCAAGTCCCTCCAAGTGTTGCTGCAGGGGTGCCTGGTGCTGTCAATGTCACTAACTGTCCCCCCGCAGCGCGTGGCTCTCGGGGTACGAGAGCCCGGTGGTGTCCCGCATCAACACCAGGATCCAGGACCTCACAGGGCTGGATGTCTCCACAGCAGAGGAGCTGCAGGTAAGTGGCAGCGTGGGTTTGCTGCTGGATGCCAGTCACCAGTTCAGCACCTCATCTCGGTGGGTGGATGGCTTCTGCTTGCTCAGGTGGGGTGGCCACAAAAACTCATTTATTTACAGAAGGGAAAAAAGTTGTCTCTGCAGAGCAGCTGTTCAGTGGGAAATGGCTTTTGAGGGCTGAAAGGAAACAGTGATAACTGAAGCTCTGGCTGTGTAATTCCTTTTTATTTAGACAAACAAACAGAGTTTAATGGCTGCAGGGTCAAACTTTGCTGCTGTTGGAGGCAGTTAAAAGTTTAGCTTGACTGGTACTCTGGGAAGGCCACCAGTATGTCTGGTGTCCTTGGGATGTGGGAAACACTTGGCTGGATGTGTAACTTGAGTAAATTGTAATTTAGAAGTGCTTCTGTTTATTTGCTTGAGGCCTTTAAATGAGCAGCTGCTTCCCTGACTGTGAGCAGAGCATGAGTACCTAGAAAGCAGGACACCCACAAAGTTCTTCTGAAACCTGCTGTGCTCCTTTGCCACTCTGTCAAGGTTCCTGGCGATGAAGTGGCCAAGGATCTGGTGGAAGATTGAGGTTATTTTTTATAACAAATTGGCAATAAGGACAGGGAAACCTCTTTATTGACACAGTCAAACTCAGGTCAAAAACTGGTTTAAATTTGATGATATAAAAGCACCAGGACACTGTTTTGAAGAGAGGCTAAAAAGTTTTCTGTAGAAAAAAAATGCTTTTCTATGCTGAGAAGCACCAGATTCCTTGCCTGGAGCATCCTGCAGTGCCAATCTTGGATGTGCTCCTGTTGCTGACAGAGGTTTTCCATTTCCTGGGGCTTGGTGTTTAAAGTTCATCTCTGCAAAGGTTGCAGCTGACAGTCAAACTCTTGCCTGGATAAAGACTGATTTACTAGATCCTGTGCTTCTCCTTCCACTGTAGGTAGCCAACTACGGCGTAGGAGGCCAGTATGAGCCTCATTTTGATTTTGGAAGGGTAAGTCCTGTTTTGTCTTCACCTCTTTCTTCTTCACAAGCGCTGTGTTTCTCTTTTACAGGTGGCAAATTATGGAGTGGGAGGACAGTATGAGCCCCACTTTGACTTTGCACGGGCAAGTAAAGAGCTGGAGGAGAGCTAGACCTGGGGACGCCTGGGCCTCTGGGCTGGGGCACACTCTCTGTTCTTCAATGCATATTCGATTTTGTAGCTCTTCCACTTTCCTAATCCACGTCTGTGGAGAAAGCCCTCTAAACCACCAGCTGAACGTGTGGAGGTTACTGCCTGTGAGCTGAGTGCCAGCAGACTCCTGATGACTGGAAAAAGAGTCTTACCTCACTGTCCTTAATTTTTAAATTGGATTTAAATTCCCCCACCTGTTTTAGTCCAGCTTAAATTACAGACTGCTGAAATTCAGTTGGTTATTTACTGGGCATAATTCTTTGTGGTTTAACCCCTTCAGATTAACCTTAACCCTGCCAATCCCAGCCACCAACTCTGAATCAGGATCTCTGCTCTGTAAGCACCTGCTTCAAGACATTGCAACTGATGAACAGGCTTTGTTTGGAAACACTGAGGTTGTTTCCTGGAGTAACAACTGCTGGAATTTCAGTGCACACAAATTGTTGTCACAGGGGGTGGGTTTAAATAGAGATGTGTGGCAGAAGATGGTATCAAAATGGGATTTGTGCTTGTAAATAGAGTGCTAAACACCTCTGAGTTGCCTGGTTTGTCACTGAGGCTTCCTGCTTCCCAGCTGGAATCCAAAGTGGAGTGTGGCAGGGAGGTGTTCCAGCTGACCCTGGGACCTGGAGCTGCCCTGGCTGCTTCCGAGGACAAGGGGGAGGAGTGTAATTAAATAATTCAGTTTGCTTTGAGGAGGATTACAGACTCAGCCTCAGACAGCACAGTTGTTCTTACCCATTAGGCATCTGGGCTTAATGCCCTCCTTCCCTCTCCTACAGAATTTCAAAGTGCCTGGTGTATTTAAATTAATAGATTCACTCCTATTGCATTCCTCCCCTCCTTCCAAATCAAGGGTTTGGATTAATTCTTCTGCATGAGTCTGTTGTGTGCTGCTGGCTCAGCAGCTGTGTGTCATTGGCTGCTCTCAGCAACCAAAAAGAAATGCTGATGGAATCTGCCTGCTTTTGTTCACAGAAAGATGAGCCAGATGCTTTTAAGGAATTGGGAACAGGCAACAGAATTGCTACTTGGTTGTTTTATGTAAGTGATACATTTCTGCCATCTGTCACTGCATATTCTATACCATGGAATGATTTAATTCTGCTTTTCTTTCATTCCTTTTTTACTGAAGAGGCTTGCAAGTGAAGCGGCCACTAACTTTGGGGTAATACTTATGGGGAAGGGATCTTCTTACCCAGACTTTGCAGTTCCTCATGTGTCTTAAAGAGGATTTTACCCCCAAAATTGAGTATTATCTTAAATTGTTTGCCTGTCTGTTTATTTTTGTATTTGCATCAGTATTTACAGCATGTTTTACAACCTTAACACTCAAATGGGAGGGGCAAGGCTGGGACTGCACTGGGAACAGAGGGGGGTTTGGCCTTCTTAAGGGATTCACATCAAAATTAAACTTCACCTTTACTAAAAAGTTAGATTTTATCAGCTTGAACTCACCTGTCCTTCCTCACCTGTTCAGATGAGTGATGTGTCAGCAGGGGGAGCCACGGTCTTCCCTGAAGTGGGAGCCAGCGTTTGGCCAAGAAAGGTGAGCAGGATTGATCCAGCACATAAAACCACTCCTCCCCACTTACCCAAACAGAGCTTTAAAATGAATTTTTAAAATAATTGTAAGCACCTCTGTGCTGTCATGACAGTGCTGTGATTTTCCTTAAGTGCAGCAACTGGAGCTGTGCTTGTGATTCCAAGGGCCCCGATATTCCATGTGTAGATGCAAATGCAAAACATTTAAATACTCCAAAACACATCTTGAAAATACTCAAATCTGTGAGTTGATTTAGTCTTGAGGCATCTGTGGGAAATTCTCCTGTCATTTTTTTCCTTTAAGCAAGGTTTGCCTTTGCTGGTCTGCTGCTCAGCTTTAGTAAATAATCTTGGCTTTCTTAAACGGGTCAGGAGTTGAATGAGACTGGCTTAGAATTTTTAAAAAAAGTTAGAGCCAAGTATAGAGACTTAGAATTAGTCAAAGGAGACTTATTCCTAAGGAAACAAAGGATAGATTATGGAAAAGAGCCTTCAGTTTAAAAGGAGAATCTGAAACACAAATGCATCTGCCTTTGCATTATCCTTTGGAAAGTGGGTGTGGAAGTGTGTGTTATCCAGAGCAAAGGGCTAAGTGTTCCCTGCCATCCCCAGGGAACAGCTGTGTTCTGGTACAATCTCTTCCCAAGCGGAGAAGGCGATTACAGCACGCGGCACGCAGCCTGCCCGGTGCTAGTGGGAAATAAATGGGGTGAGTACCTGCCTCTGACCCAGGTCTGGGCTCTGCTGGGGGGGTGGCTTGCTTTTTTTTTTTTCCTTTGGACTTCAGAAATTACCTTATTTGTAAAGAAATCGATTTAATTTATCTACCTCATACCTCTATATGTTAAATATATTCTATATAGTAGCATATTTCATTACATTTATAAAGGAAATTAATACTACATCTATTTTAGGAGTTTTTGTAGCGTTTCACCCATGGAAGGTTTTCCAAACCTTCCCAAACTGGAAGACTTTTGTATTTGGTTGTTTGGTTGTTGGTTTTTTTTTACACCAACTTCACACATTTGTGTGTGGCAACGGGGTCAGAATGAGAGTCTTTTAAGACCCCTTCCAACTCAGACCAATCTGTGATTAAAACCCTTCAGAAAATTAAGATAGTCCTGTGCTTTAGCTGGCCTAAAGCCTGTTTATCTTCAGTGGAAGAGGAGCTGAGCATGTGCAGTGACCCAACACCTTTGTGTCTTTGCAGTGTCCAATAAGTGGCTCCACGAGCGGGGGCAGGAGTTCCGCCGGCCGTGCACGTTATCGGAGCTGGAATGAGCAGCCCAGGCTCCTGTGTATCAGTGTGTGGGACATGCACACGCCTGCCAGTTTACAGCTGACTAACAAACACTCCACTACAGGTTCACTGCTGCTGTGCCAGCTGTGGACAGGACAAATGTGCTTTTAGTTCCCTCCAATTCCCCCCCCGAGTTTTATCAGCAGAAAATACCAAGGTTGACAAGTGTTACTGGGAAAAAAAAAAAAAAAAAAGGACAAAATACAGATGAGGGCCACAACTTACAGTGGTGGTGTGTGTGGTGTTCCTGTCACCATCATCCCTCTGAGCAGTGTGGGCAGCCAGGGGTTGTTGGAAGTCCTCCTCACGCCTGCCAAGCTTTAAGGCAGGATGATTGTCTGGGAGGGCTCGCTTCTAAGGAATGCTGAATTAAACCCATTCCTCAATTCCCTGACACTCAACTCTGCTTTCCTAGAGTGCCTCACCCCTGCAGGCATGCTTTGTTTTTTCCTCTGGAAAACAGATTATTGGCATGTTTTAGCCTGGTTTTCCACTTCCACAAAAGCCCCACTTTTTAAACTTGTCTTCCTTCTCAGCCTGTGTGGAAAATTTGGCTTTAATCTTGAGCCAGCAGTTCCACAGGCAGAGTCAGGATGCTTCCACAGTGTCAGGGCAGCCTGGGAGCACCCACAGCCCATCTTCCTTCCTCTTCTGCAATGTTTGTCCACAAGAACAAATGCTGCTTTTATTCTGTCCTGGCAGCCAGCTCTTCCCTCTGCTCCGCAGTCAGCAGGGACAGGGATGTTCCCACCTTCATTAATCAAAATTGTCGTGCCTTAGGACACTGGAATTTCAAATTGGTTTTGAGACTTCAGGTGCTGTAACACAGAGTCCTCACAGAATGCTCCCCGCCCTCATCCTCCTCCTAGCTCTCAAGGTTTCAGGAGAAACTCAGCCTATTTATAGTCCTGAACCTTTTTTAGATGCAGGCTCACTTTGTAAACCCTTTCCCTTCCACAGCAAGATTTTTAGCAAAATATCCAAGTATCTCACTAGCATGAGGACAAAAATCAAAGGAAGCTGCACCTGCCTCTACTTAAACAGTCCAGTTTTCTGGATGATGATGATTTTACTGATTAGGGGTCAAGCCTGAAGTCTTCACCAAGGGAAAAATTCCAATTTTGGTTAATTGGATTTTCTGCCTCGATAAAATCTTGACAGTTGAGCCAAAATGTACAAAACCTATTGTTAAACGTGCTAGAAATACCTCTGGATTACTGGGAATGCAGTTTAAGGTACTATAGTTCAAGGAACTGCATACTTTCAGAAGACACGTTAAAAGGTCTTTGCTGGAAAATAATTGTTAAATTTTTACTGAGCCTGGTAGCAGTGGGACCCACAGAACTGCCCCTCCTTAGCTCTGCAACTTCCTGAATTTTGCCTGGCTTTTGGCAGCTGGAAAACAAAGTCCATCCATAATGTGAGAACATAAAGTCTGCACAGTCCCACCTCACATCTGTACTGCTCCTTTACCAAGAGCAGGAGCTGATCTAAATAAATTCACTCCAGAACTGCATTAGCAGAGCTGATCTTTGAGCACTAAATTGTGATAATTTAAAAAAACCCAAACTTGTAAGATTTGTGCCTACCTGAGTTTTTTCACTTTTTCACCCATCTCTCTTCCTATCTATGGTTCTTTTCTCTTTCCCATCTCTTAGTTTGTTAAGCTCCAAAAAGGTGACCATGGCTGCAGGTACCTCCCACCACGTCCCTGCAAGTAAAAGGGTACAATGAACAGTGTGGTGTTGGGAATCCTGCCTTTGGGACATCCAGAAATGCTCATAGGGCAGCCAGCCCTACCTAGTAAAGGAGCACAAAACAGAATCCCTTTATTGCCATCAGGAACAGGAGTGCAAAACACCTGCATTTGCTCTTACTGTCCCATCTCTGTTCAACAACCACCAAAGCATGGAAAAAAGCCAGAATTGGGGGATTTTGCTCAGCAGTTTCCTCTCTCACCTCAATACCAGTGAGTACTTCAATGTTAAACAGCATCAGTCTCAGGCATTGCTTGGGGAGTACAAATGTTCTGGTGCACAACTTTTTAAAGCAGTGAACCACTCACAGATAATTCTTCAGGAAAGAATTTTCTACTCCTGACAGTAGAGAATTTTACTTGGTTAAAGGAAAAAAAATCTCAAATCTTGAGTCTGCTGAGGCACATCAGGAATGTTTCAGATTATGACAACAGTGTTGGCTTAGATTTTTAAACTGCAGACAATCCCTCTTTCCCTCCACTGCAGTGGTGTCCATGCATCCAGTGCTGACTGTGTAAGGGATTACACTGGTGCTGCTGCTTCTGCCTTATCCCATCATTTCTCAGAGGGCTTTTTATTCCCAGAGTGGCTCCTGTGTGAATCTAGTTTTGTATTAAACATGCTTGAAAACTGTCTGGGCTCACAGTGACTGACAACTGAGAAACTGCCTTACTGTTACTTTTTTTTTTTTTTTTTTGTAATAAATTTTTTAATGTAAAAAAAAAAAAATGAACAGGCTTAAAATAAAAGCCACTGCCATTAGCAGTGAGAAATCCTCCACATCCAACTCTCCTTGTATGTGGCTGCTATAAATCTGATCACACAGAATTTTATCATTTGTGGGAGCCAAGCTCCTGTGTTTCCCTTCACCATCTCACTGTGTGGATGCAGGAGCTGCTCCTGCCCTAAATTCCTGTTTGACACTAAACTTCGTGTCTCCACTGGGAACACAGAGCAATAGAGGACTGCAGGAGGGGAGGCCAGATAATGCTGGGCTGAAAGCAGGGTCAGCTGCTGAGGGTCCCTTTGACAGGGGTGCCAGATCTATTTTGTGAAACCAGAAGGTCAACCAACCATTTACCCTGGAATGGTTCCAGGGAGAGGAAGAAAGCACCAGACAGCACAATAAACACACACGTGGGAAGGTCAGGGTGACCTCTTCCATCACCAAAACCTCTGGGGTTTGTACACAGCCATTCCTGGGCTTCACCCTGCAGAGCAGTGGAGTTTGTGCTTAATTCCTGTCATCAGGAACCTGCACAAAGCACAGCAAGGGCTGGTGAGAGGCCCTGATCCTTCTGCCTCTGGAAGGGAGCCGTGCACTGCCAGTGGAGTGCTTGACTTGCAGGTAGGGAACTGCCCCCAACAGCTGATGTGATCACACACTTGGCAGCTGTGGCACAGGAAATAAGCCTAAAGTGCAGCAGCCCTGTTTTATTTTGGAAAGGTGATGGATGGGGTTCCATCCCCAGCCACCCTCTGCTGCTGAGCTGCTGCCCTGCCCCTGCCAAGACAGCGAGGAGAGGAAGGGCTCTGGATCAGCCCTGTCCCACCCCAAATAGTGACTTCCCACATCCTACCTTGGTCCCTGGGGCTTTTCTGGCACAGCTGCACCTGCACGGGGGTCACCACCATCGGAGGAAGCCAGCAAGGGTAAAGGACCACAGCAGCTGAAAAGGCAGGGTAAGGTCAGAAAGAGGGCAAAAGGCCTGTGAATGTCACAGAGCAGGAACAGATGGAGAGAAAGGAAAGGGTCTGACAGGATCATAGAATCCCAGAATGGTTTGGGTTGGAAGGTACTTAAAACTCAGCCAGTTCCACTCCCTGCCATGGGCAGGGGCACATTCCACAATCCCAGGCCTTGTCCAGCCTGGCCTTGGACACTTCCAAGGATCCAGGGGCAGCCACAGCTGCTCTGGGAACCCTGTGCCAGGGCCTGCCCACCTTCACAATACAGACTTTCTTCCCAATATCCCATCTATCCCTGCCCTCTGTCAGTTTGGTGCCCTTCTCCCTTCTCCTGTCACTCCAGACAATTGCCCAAAGTCCCTCTCCAGCTCACCTGGAGCCCCTTTAGGCACTGGAAGGGCTCTGAAACTTCACAGTTTTTTATTTTCTAGGCTGAACATCCCCAGCTCTTCCAGCAGGGCTGCTCCATCCCTCTGCTCATCCTGGAGCCTCCTCTGGCCTGTCTCCAGCGGCTCCAGCTCCTTCCCGCGCTGGACCAAGGGCTGGGGCAGCTCGGCAGGTGGGCTCTCACCTGAGCCCAGGGGCAGAGCTCTCTCCTGCAGCTGGGGAAAGGACAAGGCTGCACAGGGACTGCCCACACACGTGAGCTGGGACCCCATTAGGGAGGGGGTCTTTAACCACCCCGGCCCAGCCTCCCCCGGCCGCCGGACTCTGCCCTGGCTCGGAGGGACTCGGTATTTCACCATCGCCCCGCAGTTCTCCTCCTGCCCGTAATCAGTGACTCATCCGGCTCCCCCGACGGGGTTTGGAGCAGCCACGACCACCCACTAACCCGAAGCAGCAGCTGCCCCTTCCCCCTGCTAAACACCGACCAGCAACTCCCTGAGGCAGCCACAGCCCATGGAAAAGGGGCTCAGTCCGTCAGTTCCACGTCCTCCCCAGCAGAGTGCCACGGGAAGGATCGTGGCACAGCCACGACCTACGGACTGTGCTCCCAAGGAGGAATGCACCACAGCAGCTGGAGCTTGGCCCCTGATACGGAGCCAAGAGGCAGGGAGTGGAACTGGCTGAGTTTTACTTGTCTGTGGTTCCTCCTCATTTCCAGCCCCATCTGGGATGGGGCTCGTGCCCACAGGCGTGGGGAACACCGGAGCGCCCGGCGGCAGGACAGGACAGCTCAGGACAGGGCGGGTGTAGTCACCTCTCCCTCCCCATGCAGGAAGGCTGCCAGCAGCCTGACAGTGTCCCTGGGAATGTGTGACTCACCACGGCCCGGGGCTGCTCTATATTTAAGCATTACGGAGGCAGAAATGAATGCACGCAGTCAGGAGCTGCCTATCCCGAGGTCAGCACCAGGTTCAGAAACCAGTTGTCAAGGTTCACCACCGTGGCAAAAAGCATTTGCACTCCTTCAGAGTGCACTCTTCAGAGAGAGAAAAGCTGGCCCAGGGAAGGGGGTTTTGTAGCTGCAGTGGGTCAAAGTGAGGCCACAGAACCTGCAGGGTCCCACTGTGCACATCCACAGTCGGGAAGTTCCTCTGCTGCAGCTGCTGAGCCACTCCCCGAGGGAAATCTGGAGGTTACTTTTACCCAATCCTACATTCTTCCTGGTCTTCAGATCTTGAAGTCTGGGTGCAACCAAGCTATTTGAAGCTGGACTGAAAAGCTCTGAAGAGACTGGCTCGGGGAGCGAAAGGAAGCAGAAGGAAGGAAGGAAGGAGAGCGGCTCATCCCTGGGGCAGGGCAAAGGGGCTGCCACGTTTTAGAAAAGCAGTGAAACTACTTTTTATTCACAAACCTTTGCTTTGTGAAGTGACAAACTAACAGGAAAGTTTGACTCCTCTTTACCCAGGCTCTGCTCTCTGCCAGCTGCTCTGTCCCTGCCCTGTTCAGCTTTCCTAATCCCAATTGATTTTGTGACCAGCCTGGGCTCCAGAGCCACTCACTCCAGGCTGCATGTCCTGCTCATGCCACATTCCCTGTGGTTTGCCTCCTCTGCAGTCCTGCCAGCACTTTTCCCTCTCTCTTTGCCTTCAGCAGCACATGGATCAGTCACCAGGGACCAAGGGATGACAAAGAAAGCTGTGTTCTGGAATCGCCTCCAGAACAACCCTAAAAGGCTCTACATAAAAGCAAAGACACCATGTACAGACACCCAGAGGCTCTTACACATTTCCAAGCTATTCCCAAATAGCTGGTTTGCTCTTTTTTATATTAATTTCTGCCAGGCTGTTGGCCAAGGCAGTGGGACTGCAAACTGGAGTGTCACTCAGGGCAGGGATTTAACCAACAGAGAAACCAAAGGCTCCACTCACTGCAAGACACAGCATGGGACTCTTGAATCCAATTTGCACTGGAGCTTCCTGACAACAAATTCCAGGGACCATTTCCACCCACGACTGACAGAGCAGTCCTCAGCATGAACAGCAGCTCTCCAGTGCTCCTGCAGGGAGTCCTCACTTCCCCAGCACCCTCTTTGCCGTGTGCCAGGGGTGACACAGATGTCACAAAAGACTTAGTCGAGGCAGGGATTTGCTGATTCTCAAGCTGGCAACCTCGCTTTCCCAGTGCTCTCTGCATCTGGGTTTATCTCCCCGAAGGCAAAGCTGATTTGAGACTCCCCTAGAACCTTCTAAATGTCCCCCTCACCCATAACTCAGCCCTGGCAGCTACAGGACTCAGAACAGATGGAACAAGCAGGCAGCAGCTGCCTCTGGCTCCACACCATTTCACAGGAGAGGGACTAACCAGCTCATTTGCTCCCATCCTCACTTCTCCCCATCCCCACCTAAGAAATCACGACTTGCCTGTGGTTCCTCCTCATCCTGTGTCTGGAGCTCATCACCCAGGGAATGTGCAGAGACACAGGCAGTGCCACAGAGCTCTGGCCCTTCAGAAGCAGCAACCCAGCAGGGTTGAGTCTCCTGCAAAACAATAAAATGCCGGAATTTGCATTTGTGTTTGGCACAGATTTGAAATGCCCGCAGCCCAGCTCTTGCTGAGAGGCAGTGCTGTGCTGGGGCACATCTGAAAATCTTTCTAAGAGCAGCCAGAATCCTCCCACACCGGTTTCCTCCTCTATTCTTTGTGAGTGGTTTGCTTTGTCTTTTGCTGTCTGTGTTTATTTGGTTACTCTCTTTTTAATGAGCAACTTCGAACCCTCCACCAGCTGAGCAGCCCCTTGGGTCCTGGCAGGCCTGTCCCACTCCAGAGCCAGGACCTGCAGCTGCCCCACAACCCACTCCCTGGCTCAGGTTTCAGTGCCAGCCTTTCCTCCTGGGTCACCTGTGCTATATGTTTAATTTACATTACAAAGGAGCTGTAACAACCAGCCCTATAACATCAGCCTTCAGTACACATCAGAGGCAAATACTCACCTACCACACTGATCCTGCAACTGGAGGTGATGCCAAGGAATTGGTGATGCCAAGGAACTCGTGATGCTAAGTAATTGCCCTGAACGCAGTGTTTGCAACCCCAAACTACTCCAAGCCGCTGGATCAACCCCTCCGAGCCTCCGTAGGTCCATGGGATTTGCTAGGAGCAATAGAGGCAGCAGCTAGGCTGCCTGAAGGTCTCATCCCACCCCTTCGTGTGCCCAGGAGGCCCAGGGAAAAGGCAAGGGGTGCTCCTCAGCCTGCCCGAGCAGCAGAATTTTTGGACAGCGAGATACTCTTCATCTCCCAGCAGGCCGGGAGAGAGTGAGGTGGCCCATGAGGTCCTTCCCGGGGAGCCGCAGCCCTGGTGCCACGAGGTCTCAGCCCATCCTAGCGGGATTGTGCAAACTCCCCGCTCTGGGAGCTGAACTGGCTGCGTATCTCGGCGCTGAACTTTGCACCCCGGCTGCGGTGACCTCCCGCCGGCTCCGTGGGCAGCGTTTAAAGTCCAGGCAGAGGTGCCCGTGCCTCCCGCACACAGCGGCTCCTGCCCGCGGCTCCGGCTCCGGGCTGCAGCATGCGGCTGCTGCTGCGGGCAGCGCTCCTGTGCCTGGCCCTGCGCTTGGGCCACTGCAGCGAGGACACGGCGCCCGACGGCACCGGCCACCAGCACGCCCAGGCAGAGTCATCCTACTCCGACTGGGGCATCGAGACCATCCGGGATGGCTTTGAAACGGTGAACAGCTACTTCGACTCCTTCTTGGAGCTGCTTGGGGGAAAGAACGGAGTCTGTCAGTACCGATGCCGGTATGGTAAGTGACCCTCACTGCTGCTGGCTCTTCTCTTCTCTCCTCGCCCTTTACCCTCTTTCCCTCCCGTCCAGGAGCTGCCCCCGAGCTGTGCTCGGCAGAGTCACAACTTCTCTGCCAGCTCCAGCACAGGGACACTGAGCCCCACCTTCCTCCAGAACAGCCCGGTGTCGAAGGCATCGCGGGACTGTGGGGACTGAAAAAGCAGAGAATTTTCACAGCGTTGCCATAAGCTGACATAGATAGAGGTTTGAAACAGAGTGGAATTTTAGGCCTTGAAATATTTGGAGCATAGAAAGTTTCTGAGATGCAAAAAATAGAAACCAAGCAAGTGCTGTATGCTGTAAGGTGTATCGTGTAGTGTTTAGTGATTGGCATAAGTAGATGCTTGTAAGCTTTTAGCATTAGTCTATTGGCTAAAGAACTTTGAAATGGCCTTGTAACAGAGAGAATTTTGCCGTCTGTTGTTACGACGTGAGTTTTACCATCTTTTATGCCTCTACCTTCACTGAGACTGACGATGAAACAAAACACTGGTGGAAGGCCCCTGGGTCGCCCCGTCCCGTTACTGGGTGTTAGCTCCAGCACCGTGCTGTGTGCACAGGGACAGCAGCACAGGCTGCCCGGGAAGGGCACACAGCTGCCCGCAGCCTGGCAGGGCACAGGAGGGGAGGCTGAGCCAGCGGCCCTAAGCTCAGCAGCGTTGGGAGTGTCCTCATTCAGCAGTTGTGAGCTGGCCAATGCCGCGGGCTGCAGGAGCACAGATAACGGGGGCAAACCACACGTCACCGGGAGGAACCTTTAGTGCTCCTGCTTGCTTTGGACTTCAGGGTGATTTACCACAAAGGAACAGTTTGGTTTGTGCTGGGGACAGGATGAAAGGGGCACAGGCAGCACTGGCCATCACCAGGGTACCTGTGGAAACAACCTGCTCAGGAAGCAGCCAGGAGTTTTCCCCACAGACTGTAGCCTCTTCTCAGCCTCCTACAACTGTCTCACAGCAAGATCTTGTCCTGTCAGCTCAGCCTGCCCATCCACAATTGCCTGCCAGCCCCTTCCCCCACAGCTTCACCCCACACCCCTAGTGACCACCTGGGAAAGATGCTTGTGAGCACAGAAGGATTACAACCCCTCTCCTCCCCAAATCCCCCTCATCCTCCCCACTGTTTTTCACAGACAGACTCGATGCTCTGGGGAGACCCCACTGACACTGTCTCAGTCTGTATGGATGCCATGTACCTCCTGCTCTTCCCAGGCCAGCAGCCAGGGCACTGGGACAGAGAGATCTGCAGGGCTGGGACCTCAGCTCCCTGCCAGGGGCAGAGGGGTTATAAGGAGGTTAAAATCAGTCTGAAAGTTGCTGAGTTTTTTGTTCTGTTTCATAAATAATGGCACAGAATCATAGAACAGGCTGAGTTGGAAGAGACCCATCAGGATCATTGAGTCTGACTCCTGGCCCTGTGCAGGACAATCCAAGAGTCACACCCTGTGCCTGAAAATGTCTAAACAATCCTGGAGCTCTGGCAGCCATGGGACTACTGCTCTGATAAGCCTGGAAATGCTTCCAGTGCTCAACCACCCTCTGGGTGAAAAACCTTTTCCTGATGGCCATCTAAAGTGTATATGTGTCCTCCCTCTCCTGCCAGCTCTGCTCCCCAGGCCCCACACTGAGGACACAAACGGAGCTACAAGCCAGGAACCTCAGCCCCATGGGATGCAGGGAGCCAGACACCTCAGCCCATGATCACAGCCCCACAGTGGCCCTGGTCCCTCAGCCTGGGGGTCCCTCAGGCTTCTCTGCAGCAATTCAAGAGGGCCATGTGTGTCCCCAGTGCCTGGAGGAGGTGGCCTCCCTGACCCCCCAGCACACAGGATGAGCCCATCAGGCAGCCTGTGCCACGCTCAAACCGTGTGGCAGCCCCAGACCATGTGTGTGACAGCCTCCTAAAGGTCCATACTATGCCCCAAAGTCAGAGCAGAAAGGGACATTCCCTCCTTAATGTAGAGACTGAAACCTCTGGCAGTGGGAAAAACGTGGCTGTGACTGCAGTGTGCCTGAGGTAATGCTGATATTCAAAGCTGGTTTCAAGGAGCCTCAGGACTCACCAAATCGTGCAGAAGTTACTGCTTTTGGACACATCCAGAGGGCTCTCCCTGCCTGTCCTTGTGACATCTCCAGAGAGCAGCACAAATCTCTGCTCACACCCCAGGAGCACCCTGCATCTCACTGGAACAGTGTTTTACCTCAAAAGGAAAACCAGCACATTGTTAGTCCAGTTCTCATCCTCTGCTGAACAGCTCTTTAATCACTGCCTGAAGGAGGAAACTCCTGACATGCTGCCCACGTGGCTCCAAGGGTCTTTGCTGGACCCTTGCAGGACCATTTGTCCTTGCTAATCTCTGGCACAGCTACTGCAAACTGCGAGGGGAGAGGATGCTGGGATGGCCCCAAACCAGTGAGAGATCCAGTCCTTGCTCAGAAGGATGAACACAAACTATCTTTGTGCTGAATCAGGGCCTGATTGCTTTTTTTCCCAGGCACAAAGGAAAAAACTGCTCCTTCTGCTTACTTTCATTTCAGCCAAGAGATACCAATAATAGCTTATTTTGCCACGGTAAAGGTCAGGACCCACCTGTGATTGCCACATCCATCTTCAGCTAAGCACGTGGCACTTGGCTGTTCCAGCTGCTGCAGGACTCTCCTGATTTTTCAGCAGCTACTGAGGTCTGAAAACATCCAACTTGATGGATTACTCCCTTAAATCAGGACATTAGGGTTACACTAGCATTTACTGATAAATATCCTCCTGCTTACAAAGTCTCACTGGGCATCTCAGGGGAAACAAACAGCCTGAGCTGGGAGTGAAGAAGCCCTTGTAATTTGCTCCTGGCCAGGCAAGACTTCACTGCTTTGCTCAGCATTTGGTCCTGAAGGGCTGAAGACGAGGGGGCACTTCCAGGCTGTGGGAAAAGAGCCTCCAACAGGGCATAAAAGGCTGGGCATGTGCAGGCACCTCAGCTCAGAGCCTGCCTGGGGCACACAAACAACAATGGACCACCCAAAACTGCAAGGAGCCCTGAGACCATGCATTCACTCAAAAACACACTCCTGCCAGTGTCCCAGCACTGCAGTGCCCGAGACCTCCTGCATGGCCAGCAGCTGTTCAGCCAGCTGGCTGCTTTCCAGCCTCTTGGAACAGCTACCACGCCCTGGGGGTATTAAAATACATCAGGGGAACTCAGCTTCAGTTCTAGGGCTGTGCCAACAAGGCAGTGGCCTGAAATCTATCTTCTTATCTGTAAGGATGGGCAAGCAATAAATGATAACAGGAGCACTGAGTCAATGCCCATACAGAGGAGGAACGTCTGATATTCCTATTTTGCTTTTGTTTTCCTGTTAGCTAGAAAACAAGATGTGGGAGAGAGGTTAATTGTGGTGTTTTGGACTTGACCTAGCTGAGAAAGAGTACAAAGGGGCTCTTTACAAGTTTTAAAGCTCTGTTGTGCAGAGGGGAGGAGACAGGTTTCCAACAAGAACTTATCCTGAAGGCAGTCTGATGTTTTGTGGACCAGCACAATCCTTATGTGAAGGTCTTTTTTTTTTTTTTTTTTTTTTTTTTTTTTTTTTTCCCCAGTATGGCTTTCTAAAACATCATAATAGCTTTGACTTTGGCTTAACTGAAGATCTGGAAACACAGCTATCTTTGGCTGGGACTTGGATAATGGAGGTAGAACTGGATGATCTTAAAGGTTCTGTCCAACCCAAGCCATTCTATGATTCTACAACCTACACATCCCAAAAAAGTCTCACTCCTACTCAGACTTGCCATCTTATCCCATTAACTGTGCTGCAGGAACAAAATTTACAATCAATATTACAAGCAAGTCACTCAAATTTGACTCCATTCTGCAAAGCCCACAGTGGATTTTGAACTTTCCTCTGCCTCTTGCATCAGTTCAGGAACATTTGAATTCTGAGTCCCAGTTCTCACCCCCTTCCAAAAAACCAACAAGGCTATTTTGGAAGGGGAAAATTGCCTGTTGGCATCCCACAGATGGACAGGATTTCAGTTCATTATTCATTTGTAGCAAATCCATTATTTAAGCAATACAGCTCGGGCAAATTTTAATTGAGAGGTGCTGGGAACACTCCTACATAAGTCTCTCTGAGGCTTTTGGCTGTAAGGCCTTTCCAAGGGCACAGCAGATTTATGGTTGAATTAACCACTGGCATTTTAGGTACCTCAACAGAAAAATGGGAAAAGCGTCTTAAATAATTCCCAGTGCTGACAAGAAGCAAGAAGTGGAAATGGAATTTAAAAGAACCCAACCCTGCCTTGAAGGGCTGAATTAGATCCATTTTATGTCTATATAAATTCTTTAGCCATGCTCAGGGAAGTAGAAATTTAACCCTTGCTGTGATGGGCTTCAGAAGGCTCAGCTCACACATGTTTTTGTTGGAACATCCACACAGTTTATGTTTTCCCAGAGCAGGGACAGGACCCAGGGAATGGCTGAAGCTGGGTCAGGGCAGGGTTAGGCTGGATATCAGGAAAAAGTTCTTCCCCCAGAGGGTGGTCAGGCACTGAACAGGCTCCCCCACAAAAATCAGATTAAAATTATGCTGAAGGTACTGCTAGAATTGGCTGCTCACTGGACTCTTCCTACATTGAGTAAATAATTATTCACAGAGAGAGTTCTTGCTCCTTTGCGCATATTAAAAAGCAGACTGAGGAAGGTGCAGAGATTAAAGGAATAAAAATGATTTGCAAAACGTGGCAGTGCATCACCATGGGCAGAAAATACACCAAGAAGACCTGCTCAGAGCAGCGAGGTCTGGCACAGTTTGAGGGAGACCCACAGCACACCAACAGTCCAAGAATGAACTGAGGATAGAAAGAAAGCCCCTTGCTAAGCTAGCAGTGTAACCAGCAGTGTTTGGGTATGCAGACCAAAGGGGAGCTGCCTGTCACTCCTTGCTTTTTTGGACTAGCCATGGGGAGATCAGCTTTCCTAACATTTCTCTTGTCTTTTCTTCCCCAGGGAAGGCTCCCATGCCACGGCCTCACTACAAACCCCAAGAACCCAATGGCTGTAGCTCCCATTTCCTGGGGCTCAAGGTACCTGAAAGTGTATGTACTGTCCCACCCACCATTCCCAAAGGATGCAGCTCATAATACTGGGCAAGGAAAAGGAAAATACTGGGCTGTGCTGGGCACTCAGTGACAATAACCTATGTGCACACAGCAATACCAGAGTGCATCTTCCACACCCCCCCTTCACCTCTTCCCACACTTTTTGCCTCTGCGAAGCACTGAATTGAACCCACAGGCTTTAATACTGCACCCACTGGTTATCTTAAAGGCAATGAATGAAATCATATTGGAATCACCAGGGAAAGCTTTCTGAGGAGGCTCCCAGAACAGGGATTCCTATTTAGCTCATGCATTATTGCTGCCCATGGAGTCTGCAGCAATTAGGCAGATTCCTACTCTGACAACCCCTCTCTTTGCACCCCATTTTTCACGTTAGGTTTAATTCCTGAAACTCTATTTCACTGCAAACCTGGTGGGCATTTCTGTGGTGCCTCCTCTGTACCCAGGGAATCACGAGTCCAATGAAGGAACAATTTATCTCCTCAATTTTACATGAGGAAGGGAGAAAAGAGGAATAACTTATAACAAGCTAACAAGTCCAGTCTCTCCAGGAGACAGGTCTTCTGCCCCATCATCTCCAGGGTTATTAGCTAAGCTTACAGGGAGCAGAACTCCCCTGACCATGCTGTGTTTGTCCTTGGCCTCAAGTGTATCTCTGAGAAAGAAGGCATTAAAATACTTATGGCATGTTTATTAGACCAAAAAGCAGGACCTTGTCAGGCTGTGGGGAAAAAAGAGGAAACAGAAAAGGGGCCCTTGCCACTGTTGGCAAGGACATGGAGCTCTCTGATGAGGTTTGACAAACGAAAACTAGAAAATGGCCATGGAGGGGCTGTTTCCCACCTCTTTACCAGAGGTTAATTCCCTGGGCCACAGAGACGAGAAGAGAATGTGATGTAGCCTGCACTGAACCTGCACCACTGACACACAGTGCTCCTCTCTCGTCCTTTAGATGGTGAGGGAGCAGCACCCACTCCCTCTGGTCCCCCAGCAATCAGGAATAGCTTCTGGAAAAGGAGCCAGCTGGGCTCTGCAGCATCTCACCCATTACAGCTGTGTGAGCCTGAGGCCAGGACACAGCCAAGGGACACTTCTCTCTTTCCCCAGCTAGACTTGGGCATCCCTGCCATGACCAAGTGCTGTAACCAGCTGGACATTTGTTATGACACCTGTGGGGCCAACAAATACCGCTGTGACGCCAAGTTCCGCTGGTGTCTCCACTCCATCTGCTCTGACCTCAAGCGCAGCCTGGGCTTCGTCTCCAAGGTGCAAGGTAGGCTTCCCACCTCACCTTCCCTCTGCAGGGTGCCATGGAAGGAAGGGTCTGGGCAGGGAACCCCTTCCTTGCAAAAAAAAACCCCAAAACTCTGCAGTAGGGAGCAGCATCTCTGTCCCGCACTTGTCACAGGTGGGTGAGAACACAGAGATCTGCCCCCTCTGCCACACACTTCTGTCCCGAGGCTGGAAACCTACAGTTATTTGCACCTAGAAAACATTACAGTGTGTGAAAAAAACCCACAAACAACCCTGGAAACAATTCCTTCAAAACTTGGATGCACTGCCAGACAGCTCAAACACCTTCATGGAATACCAAAAAGCCTTCCCAGGCCAGTGAGGCACACACTGAAAGGTGTACGTGGCCAGGGGCCAGCAAAGCTGAGAGAGTCAAGGACAGGGATCTGGTCACAGATAAGAGATGATGATGGCACCAGGGACACGCCAGGCTGGGTGGTGGCTGAGATGCTGCAGGCAGCTCTGGATGGCTCAGAAGTGCAAATAAAGCTCTAGTGATGTGCCAGCAGCTCAACTGCCACCCTGGTTTTGCCTAATTTAAAAAGCCTCAGCCTGCAAGTCTGAGGAGAGCTTTTATGGTAACCTCTGCTGATGCCCTGCTCTAAGGTATCCTTAATATGCATAAGGTGCAGCCTGATTAGGACACATGGCAAATCTGCATTAGGACTAGTGCAGATGGTTTCCTACCTGTCACAGATAAATGCATAGAAAGAGTGCCCAGGCCTGCAAGAGAAATCAAAGACATGGACTGAGACAGAAGTGTTACAGGCTATGCACAGCCCATCTTTTGTGGTCACCCTTATCAACACGTCCTCATGCAGCCAACTTCTTCCTATCTCTTCAGATTTTCCCCTGCCACTTTTTCATATGGTTCCTTCTTGCTCTCTGCTTGCAGCAGCAAAGCAAACCTAGATCCTAGGGAGTTCAGGCAGAGCAGAGCCCACAGTCCTGGGCTGACACAAGCCACCTCTGCCAGGCAGGAGTAGATTCCTCCAGCATCTCTGTCCTGGCTGCTGTAGGAGCCACAGGTTAACACCAGTGAACCTCTGAGGCATCCTCCCCTCGCCGTGGGCTCTATAGACCCTGCCCCCTGAGCTGCTCTGAGCAGCTCCTGTTCCTGAGTAGTCCTCCTCCACAGCCATCCCAGCTCTCATCTAGCATCCAAAGGCTTGGTTTCCTCACTGACTCACCACAGCCTCTGCAGTGCCTGCCAACTGAGCAGCCTCCTAGGGGAACAGGAGCTCTGAGATAGGAGAAAACAGTCCCAAAGGCAAGGCTTTCCCAACTTCATTATGCATACAGCAATCAGTGTTAGTGCCAGTAAATAACCCCTGAAGACCTAACATTAACCTATTTATTTAGTGACAAGCACTTTCAGGGTGTTGGGATGAGGAGGGGCTAGTAGTCAGGCAGTCAGCTGCTCCAGCTGCTGTAGGATTTTTCATGCTGGCTGGCAGGTGGCATTGTTAACTTCCAAAAAAAGCCCTGAAAGGTTGGTTAATAGTGGCTATAGGCAAAACTGAGAGGAGAAGGAGTAATGTGGAGGCCTCCTGGGAAATCTGTTTGGTAAGCAGTGCTGTTTGCAGAGCCCCAGATGATCCATCAGTCAGTAAGGCCTGGAAGAGGCAAGAAAGGAGGGGTTTAGGAGGGAGAGAAATCAGTTGCTACCCTGGGGGAGAAAAAAGGAGGGAACCTCAGGATTTTTAAAAATGCAGTTCTCAGCGAGAAAAGACGCCAACCCACGCTTCTAATTGCAAACCCCACGGAGCTCAGTGCAGGGCTCGGGCTGGGGCACTCTGGATTACCTGTCCTCACCTGCCCATCCTGTCCTTGTCCACAGCCTGTGAATCCATGGCAGACACGGTGTTCAACGCTGTCTGGACGCTGGGCTGCCGGCCCTTCATGAACAGCCAGAGGAGCGCCTGCATCTGCAGCGAGGAGGAGCGGGATGAACTGTGAGGAAGAGCAGCCCTCCAGCACAGTGACTGCTGTCATCACGGCTGGCACCCGGGCCAGGGCACACAGCCCCTGGGCACAGCAGCCAGCCCACCACACAGGGCAGCCCCAGTGCCCCTTGCCAAGCCCAGAGCCGGCAGGAGCCCGTGCCAGATCTCTCCACGGACTGAGCTGGAGGCAAGCAGGATGCAGTGCTGGTTATAAACACGGGACTTACCTTAAATACACGCTGTTACCTCCCCCCAGCCTGTAACTCTCTAATTCGCAGTGCAAGGCATGAGGTTTCTGCAAGCCCTGTGAAATTCCCAGTCCATGGATACGTTATTTACATTTTTGCACCACTAGTGACAGAATGAAGAGGGGTAATTTGCTTTCAGTACGTTGCTCACACCCATCCCTGACACTTTCCATCCCGTCATTACACACCCTGCCAACCCTGCATATTTAAATACTTGGTGGACCCTAAACTGATTTAAGACATCTGGAGATTTCTTAAGCATGAGTTAAGGAGAAGGGCTTGAGCTGTTTGTGGTACACAACTGATATTCAGTACCAAAGCCCACCATTTATCAGATGTGAAATCACAGCCCTCTCCCCCAGTCTCAGGAGAGGAAGCCACTTTTCTTTGCCAGTGTCATCCACATCTATTTAATTACTTTTCTCCTATAGCATTTAACAAAGCTTTGCCCTTAGGATCCCTTTTTACACAAAATGGCTGGGTATCCACCTCCATCTCTTGCATGAGGAAAACGGGAGGCTCACAGTGGCCTTGGGATGAGATATCCCAAATTTTGAAGGCTTATCTGTCAGGTGACAGGACTTACACGCTTCCTCTGTGGGGCTGCTATCAGCAGCCTCAGACATCATTCAGTCTAAAACGTGGTAAATACTCCCATCTGTTATGGGGAGCTTTTGTTGCACACAAAACCAGAATTTAAAGTGGTGCATGGCATTTTGCCTCCATAGAACATTGGCAGACAGCTTTCAGCTGGGTTTCTTGTTGGAAGGAGGTTGCTATTGGGGGTGCACGTGCCATGCCACGTAAATATTTCAGCGGCTCCTGCAAACATATTTATGGTTATGTTCTTCCATCTGCCACAGACAAGTTAAGACTGCAAAACGGTGATTTAACAAGAGTGGAAAGAGACTGTCTTGGTTGTTTTTCTTCCAGTTTGAATGGGTTTAAAATGTATGCATGGAGCTGTAAATTATTTAAGCCCTGTTCCTGCCGGTCATCTTTGCCATACAGTGAACAGCAATGAGACGTTCAGCCGGCCCCAAGTGGGCTGGAACAACAAGAGCCTGCTGGTACCCAGACCAGGAAAATGGAAGTGACTGTGTGGGGTGTACTGGGATGTTTTCCATCACAGAGGACTTCAACACTGATCAGATATAGTGACACCTTTTCCTCGCTGGGCTAATGCCACTGGAGAGGAAATTCTGCATTGCCAAGATTCACTGCTCTGTCAGAGCACGAGGCTGGACAGACAACCTTGGATTATCCAGCTAAGAAACACATACTTTTGGCTAGGGATGGGAAGGAAACATTCCTCGTTCCAGACTCTTCCCAAACTTTGTATTCTGTTGGTGAAATAGTGCCTGTGGCCAGTTTAAATGTGAACATGCTCTTATGATTAAATGACTAAAAAGAAATTGACATTGTTGTATCCTCTACGTTCAGTAGCCGACTGGATGGCAAATATCTTAATTTATTTTATAGTTCAAGTGATATCAGATTAAAGCCAAGCAACTGCTGGCAGGTGATGACACACACTGGAGAAATCAAAGAGTTGTGAACAAAATCTCTGCATCCAGACTGATATGCTGGAGATGTCACTAGCATAAATCAGAATTTCTCCCTGCTTTCAGACCACCATTCATCCCAAAACCCTAGAGACTGCTGCAAGCAAGCCAGTTACTGAGTAAGTTAATTTTTCACTAAGGTAATCTGAAAAACCCCAGCAGCAGCTCTACGAGGAAATATTTGAACCTTCAAGTGGCTGTGGTGACTCTGGCAAAGCACCAGATAATCTTGTGTAGGAGCAAACCAGCACATGAACACCAGTAAAACTTGCATCCACACTAAAAATTGCTTCCCCTCTGTGCCACTCCTGCTATCCAGTGATGTACAGCCATGGAAGTAGCTGATCACAGGATTTTCCAGGTTGCTGCACGAACCTTGGGTCATCGTCAACTCCACCCTGCTCTGGACACCAAGACACCACTTTGCCCATCCCATGGCTTCCTCTTGACTTTGTGCATTGGCAGGATCGTTTTCAGCTGCAGAGTGGAAAAGGTGCTTCACATGGATTTGTCAGGAAGAACCAAATAATGTGCACAATAACTGAAATAATCCAGGAAAGGAACTTCTCCCTTCATCACTCCCCCCACATCCCTTCCATATGAACAAACAAGAGGAGTTGATTCTCCAGAAGGCACCAGATAATTAATTTCATTTCCCAGCTCTTGTTTTATCAAAACAAATATATTTAGCAGAGGCTGCCTGAACAAAGAGGTGACAGTGTGGAACTGCCTCCGTGGTCCTAATGCAGATGTGAATCAGCAGAACAGCAATCCTAGGAGAAGCCTTTTATCTTTCTTTTTCTTTCACATATGGTTAGACAACACACAAGTGTCTTTCCATTTATACCTACTTACCATCATAGAAATATTTTTGTTTACTCTAACACGCACACATATTTCCAAGCTTGAAAAAGCAGCCATGACCCTCTTTAGAAAAATTACTAAACTCTCAGCCATTAAACGTTCATTCCTCACTGGAATTTCACTTGCCAGAATGAATAAATCTGTGAAATAGGCTGAAATGTTTGAGGCATTTTGTGACTTTCTTCTAAATGGTCCCTTTCAAATGAATTCCCCTTACATTTGAAACCAGCAGCAAATTTTGGCTTTTGCAGCAATTTGGCTGCTCCAAGCAAAGCAGAACATGGGTGATGAAGGCTGGGGGCTTCCAGCAGATATCCAACCACACAGGACAGAGCTGCACACTGAGAAGGTTCTCGTAGAAAACCTGGGAATGCACTGCAGTGCCCCTGCCACTGGTGGAGACAGATCCTTCCCCTCATCCTGCAGCCCTGCCTGTCCTACCTTGTCCTTTACTGCTGGCTGTGGTTCCTCCCTCCACCCCACATCCCTAACCCTTTACACACAACTTGGTCAAGCCCAGAGGGGCCTGAGCTGAACACATCCATTATTTTTTCCTAGGAAGGAGCTTGACAGCCCAAAAAGATTCCTGACAACCATGATGCCACCACCATCACCAGTAATTGTGTCCCCTGCCACAGCCACTCAGACAACACTGCTGTGTCTCCTGTCACCAGGCTCACTGGGGACAGCCCTGTCCTGAAAAGTGCCCACATTACCGATGACTGCTATAAATAATTAACGTGCATTCCTCTAATCCTTTTCTGGAACCACGGCCTCTCTAACCAGGGCAATGCATCACAGCTTCCAAACAAACACTTGGCAGCACCACGTGTGGGAGAGGGGTGTTTATAGATGTTTAATGGGGTTTCTCTTACAATCAAGGTGCTACAGCACTTAGGAAAGGCATTTTTGGTGGTGGGAGAAGAGAGAGAAGAAGAATGATACACTAAATACAGGAGGAAACACTATTAAACCTCATGCAATTATCAAAAGCCACTAAAAAAAAAATCAAATCTCATTAAATACCTTTTGCTATTTAAAATCACATTTAAATGTGCCTGTGAGAGATCGGAGCTTTAGCTGCCTGTAATGACAATTGCATTGCTCCAAGGAACTTAGACATGAAGAGATATATTTTACACACGCTTTTATTAACAGTCACCCAAAAGCTTCAGCATCACTCACAGAGCTGCACAGCAAACACACTCAGCTACGATACTATTTGCGCTGTCTGATGCAAGAAGGACTTGGATAACATTTGTTTAGTCAAGGACAAGCAGTTCTGGGGCCTGTAGGTGGATGTGGGGAAAGGCAAAGTTGGGTAACACTTCCTGCCTGCAAAGAAACAGAGTCCCTTCAGCAGAAGGGTTCTTGGAGAAATGCAGATAAAGCCAAACTGTTCTGCAGTATGGGTCACACTCCAAGGGCTGCCTCATGGGCCCAAAATACTTTACAAATAACCACCACAGAGTTAAAGGAAATGAGTCCTGAGGCTCAAGCGGAGCTTTCACAAACGCCTCTCGTTTCTCAACCAACCACAACAGGAGGCAGTGACAAGGAAGGCCAGGGATGCTGCTCCAGAGGGTGGCCGTCAGTCATCGAAGTCGATTCTGATGGGGCCTCCTGTCAGGACGTGGTTTGCCAGGTGAGGTTCCTTCTCCTGCTCCTCCCGCCATGGCCCGGCCGACCTGCGCAGGCGTCTCCGGCAGCCCTGGGCGCAGCGCGAGCTCTCGTCCAGTGCCCCGCACACCAGGACACGGCAGTGCAGGAACACCTCCTGCACACGGACATGGCAGCACAGTCAGCACATGGCTCTGGGGGCCAGGGCTGCTGGCCACAGCATTCCCAGGACTCACACCGTCCGTGCCCAGCACCGCCATCCATCCGCAGTCAAAAGGGCCGCTCCGTCCGCTGCCCTGTGTGCCCTCTCCAGAGAGCCTGCCTGAGATCTCAGAGCACGAGGGGGGAGACAGGGAGTAGGGAGGTGTGAAATGATCCTCCAGGTGAAGGGAGGGAAATGGCAGGAAGCAGCTTGGAAGAGCTGGCACAGATGCCAAGAACGCGGGAAGCCTCGCAAGGACTGATGGAGACGTGTTGGAGGATTTCAAGTGAGCTGGGAAAACAAAGCCAGGACACTGTGACGGAGGGTCACACTTGCGGCTGCTGTTAGGAGCACAAAAGGACGAAGCAGGCCAGCGGGAAGTCAAGCAGGAAAGCTTCTACTTTATTTTTCTGACTCCATATTATATATAATTTTACAGACAGGCCAAGATTGGCTACACAGGTAGCCACCTCTTCGACCTCGTTGGTTAACATCAACATCAATCATCTTTCTCCTCCCAGAGGAGAAGAATGTAAACATGAGATTATTTTCTAAAAACATACATAGTTTACTTGAAGCTGCGTGTGAACAAAAAGCAAACAGTGAAAAGCAGGCAAACTTGAGGCAACAGGACACCAAGAGGGAAAAGGAGGGAAACTCTAAGTTGATGGAAGAAGGAGAATGCAAAGAGCAAGGAGACAGCTGCCTTTTCCCCTCACACAGCAAAGGCAGTGACAGGATTGCTGCTCCCTGCCCTGTAAATGACAAGGAGAGCGAGCAAGATCCCTGCAAACAGCAGTCATAAAGACTTGGAGAGGTTTAAAGCAGAATCCCTTGTGCAGGATGTGAGGATGCAGGTTGTATGCAGGTTGGAGGCAGGGGGTAATCAGAAAGCCAAGGGGAAACTTCTGAATTTTAGATCTCATCTGTTTTAACCCTGCTGGGGCTCTCTAGTTGCTGGAGCAGCAGCTTTATACCTTCTGGAGCAGGCAGTGTTGGCTGAGCATAACAATGACTGGAAGATCCAATTTCCTCCAACACAGAAAGGAAAGCTATTTGCATTAGGAAAATGGCATTATCCTTCCACTGTCCTCCCACTACAGAGCTTCTGCCCCTGAGAGACAGTCTGGTTTCACACTGAATTAAGCAGTATGGTGGCCTTCTGTCTGGAGTCCTGTACTCACAAGAGCTAGAGAACACACAAGGTTGAAGAGTTCCCAAACTAAAAATTGTGTTGTTTTAAAGACAGGGCACTGTGAAATGTGCCTGGTGACTGAGAACACTTCTCTCACCCAGCAAACAAGGGTCCACCAAGACTACCCTGGAAGCAACAATCATTTTAGCCTGCTGTGGCATTGATGTTCCGAAACTGTCCTTCATATTTTAATTTTAGTTGTTTTTACCAATCTCTCCTGAAGTACCTGTGCCAGGCTCCTGTAAGGTTCAATTGCTGGAACAGGCACAGCAGCACTTGCCTTGGACCACCCATTCCACACCCTTTTCCAACTTGGTGCTGAGGTTCCTCAGTCATATCAGAGCTGATGAAATATCTAAGAGTTGAGTTTTGAGCTTACCTTGTTGTCTTTGCCCACAAACTTGAACACAGGAACCTGGAAATGCTTGGCAAGATGGTCCTTTGACGTGTACTGCTTCACGGAATCATCAGAAACACAGCTGAGGAGAACAGAGGGATAAGGCTTTAATGGGTTTCCCAGAAATGGAAAAAGAAAGAGAAAAGACATTCCAGCCTGCTTAACCAGAGAAAGAAAAGGAGGGATTGGTTCTCTCAGGCTCAGCTACCATCTCTGCTGCTTCCTCTTTGGCCACAGGAGGAAAGTTGGGAATGATGGGGAAAAACAGCAGCGTTGCTAATGGCATCTCCAGACAAGGAACAGCTCAGCACAGCAGAGGGCTGGCAGGACGTGGCCCAGTCCCCTCAGAGAGGGACTGCCAGTGAGCTGCAGGCAAGGCTGTCCTCACTTCACCTTCCTGTGCAACAGTCTGCAGTGTTATACACCACAGAATGTGCTATGCACTTACTGCATACACATAGATATGCACATAAATTATGCTTTAGATGAAGCAGCCTGCACCCACATTACTAAAGTATGACAGATGAGGAAAACATGAGGAAAACAAAAATCCAGATTTACTGCACTTTATATAAGTTCCATTTTTCTTCCCGTTGGATTTGGTCAAACAGCTCAAATTCACTACACCAAAAATTTGTAATTTCAGTTTTTCCATCACTAGCAATGCATGACTGTACAAGATGTTGCAGAACTGCAAGAAAATAAGCTGCTTTTATAACAAGTTACATGCTAGGTGCAGTGCATTTATAAACTATTACAGCCTATTTAGAGTTTGTCAGACAAAAAGTTATGGTGACTCAATAATTACTGCTGATTATTGCAAAGCCTTGTGGGCATCTTGAGAGGCAGTGATGCTGCTGTGAAATTGCATTGCAATGCAGATCATCCTTTCTAGCAAGTTAATTCTAAAAATGTGGACTTTGAAAGATATTTAAAAAAAACCCAACAAAGCAGTGGTGGAAAGAGAGAAGAGGTACTGGGGTAGCTCAAAGTCTTGCTCTTGCAGCAAGCTTCAGCTCCCATCTTCACAGGAGAAATGTGCATGGCACTGTCAGCAATGCTGATGTTTGACATGTTCAGTGTAAAAGTGCAGTTCTGACTTCACTGGAACGTTTGGGAATCTCTACATTGGTAAAATTCCTTTTTAAACAAGGCATCTGATTGTAAGGAATGACAGTTAAAGACTTTTCATAGGTGAGTGGCCAAGCTCTAGGGCCATGAAGTCAACTCATAGGCATGTTCTCATTTGTGAGCATACAAACTGTGACGATTATTGGACACTGGCTCAAACTGACTCCTAAATCCCAGGTTCTCCAAAGGTTCTCCACACTGGTGGAAGGAAACCTAAGGGTTTGGGGCTAGGGAGAGGGTGAGTGGAAGAACACCACAAAGGAATCAAGATACATAAACAAAACCAGCTCAGAAACCTCATGAGTCACAAGGTCAAGTCCTTTTGCATTTGTGGGACCAGACCATATCCCACTCTCCTAGGAAATCCCCAGAGACCCTCCTGCCCACTTTAGAGAGGTGAGAAGAGCCAGGTATGGAGGGAAAAGGGCTGAGTCTGGTCAGAATATGGGGAAAATCACCTTATCCCTGTGCATAATGTGCTTAGTGGCAGTGCCATGGGAACTGTGCTCTGACCCTCTTACTCAGGGTTGCAAGGTTAAAAGGAAGGCTTGCACAGAGAAATATCCACCTCAGCCTAACAAATGGGGCCGCCTGAGGCATAGCAAACTGGAACTACCTTAACCACCTTGTGCTCTGCTGAACCACAGCTCCTGACCTCACCAGTGACATGACCTTGCTCCAGATGCCCCAGAGAGCTTCAATGTTTATCAGCTGTGCCATCGGTCAATGCCTTTGTTTCATTTTGTTTTCAGAAGGCAGGGAATTAACAGAGGAGAGAGCAGCAGAGGGAATTGTCCCATTCTTCAGTCCAAGGTATATCCCCTCCAATTTAAACAGTGTTTCCCTTTGGAATATGCAGTTAACTCTTCCAGGTCTACATAAACTGATACAAAAATCCAATCTTTATTGCCATGGGATTTTGGGACTGGATTTCTAGAAGGAAACTGAGTTTTTACAGAAGTGTTTGGAGCAAGGACAACTTAGCAGTGCAATCAGCTAATTTAATTTTGAAGCACTGGGGACACTAGGGCCTGCAGTGATGGCTGCAGAGTGGAGCACTTCTCCCTTCAGTGAAGTTTTAATGCCGTCTGCAGGTACCAAGGGACTGCTGGTGCCATAAATCCTCCAACCAGTGCTGGGGTGAATTCCAGAGATGACATTTCCTACCTTCTCCTTTCTCTATCCAGCTCAGGTTTTGGCTGCTGTTTTGAATCCCATCATTTTCACTCATGGGGAGAAATGAATGAATGTTTGGGGCCTTGACTCTCTGAAGGGTCCACAGGAACAGCCAAGCCAGGGAGTTGATAAAATCATTTTTTCCATTACAGATCTGCTCATAAAGCCCAGAAATGTTGGGCACAGAAGGACTGCAGCCTAGGATGGAGTGAAAGCAGGCTAATGCTGAATGCTCTGCCAGCAGGAAGTGAAAACAGGATTTTTGGGTACTTTACATTGCAGGACCCTTTTTCTATAAGACTACCACTCAGGACTTGCCATCAGCAGCTCTAACAGTGGATGATTTGTCTGGCAGCTGAGGACATGATTGTTGTCATCATTAAATGGTCTGGCAGGCAACATACAGGATTTACACAAGCACAGTCCCTTGACTATCAGGCTACAGCTCTTGGATATGTCTTAGATATTCCTTTGGCTGGATTTCCCTCCCTAGAGGACAGCAGACTGCCTCACAACTATGACACTTCCTCAGAGCTGTCTGGTTAAGCAGCTGGATGCAAACACTCCACAGCAATGCTGTAGCATGGCACAGTCATTTCAGCACCCAAAGTGGTGTCAGAAAAGAGGGATTATCTCAGGAGCCACAGCTGAGCCCACAGCAAAGTTCCCCAAACCTCTGATACAAAAACCACTACAACAGTGAACCAACAGATCTGCACAAAATTATTTTTAGCACATCCTGGAATGACTACTGACCCCAAACACCTCAAAAACTTACAGCCAAACTGAGAGACCCTAAGTTTACTGCACTGACAGGCATCAGGGAGAGCAAGACAGGGGATTCTCCTGCAGCTCCTACCAGGACTGGCAATGGGCTCTTCTGGCTTGTGCTGTCCTAAGGCCATTATGAGAAAATTAAGAATCTTGCTCCAGTTGCTGTGGCAGCTGCCTGGCACCAGCACATGGCCCTGGGGGTCCTGCACATTGGCTTGGCACGATGTGGCTGGCAAAGAGAGGATATCAGGAAAGAGAATCTTTTTTACAGGAGCCAACTCCATTATCCACAAGGCTAGTGACAGGGAAATACATCCTGTAAAAGGCTGCACTGGGAGGAACCTCTTTCACGGCCTCCCACTGTTTCTCCCAATTACTTTTGATGGGACAGGTGGTTTTCAGCTTGATGGCTGCTGGTGATTGCTATGAGCAGGGCAGACAGGCTGCTGTGGAGAGGGGATACCATTTCCTGCATCACACAGACAACTCAGCCCCACCACTAATTCCCATTAAACTGCCAGCAAGACAGGGACCAGTGAACTCACCCATCTTGAATCAGGTAGTATTTCAGGATCTCATCAATTTTGGAGGTGGGAGTGGCAAAGCAGCTCTCCACCAGCGTCTCCAGTCCACTGACATGCACCAAAGGCTCAATCCCAAAGTACAGGGAGTCCCGCAGCTTGAGGGTGGGAAGAGCACCCCTGTAGGGCTCATCGAAGTCTTTGTCCTTGAAGATCTCCAGGGTGAAGGGGAAGATGCCCTGGTTGCGGCTGATGATTTCCAAGGGTGGATTCCTGAGGTTGGGCACGTAGCCCTCGGAGATGGTGTAGCGGCGTGGGAACTCGCAGGTCACCGGGATCAGCAGCTTGCTGGTGCGGACAATGATGTCCCCATTGCTCCCCGGGGTCTGCCTGGGCAAGCCAGTCACCAGGTTGGTGGCAATGATTTTATCATTTACTACCTGCAGCAAAGGGAGGGGAGGCGATTGAGAAAGATCTCTCTGGGCTGACACTCGGGCTCAGAGCAGCCATTGAAGGGCCAGCCTGGAAATTTACACCCCACCACCAGAATGATGCTGCTCATCCTCACAGCCCTCAGCCTGCTGTCAGCTGCAATGCACCACACTTCTGCCGCCCCTCTGCTGCGGTGAGTCCTCTGCGTCCTGACCAGTGGCCAGTTTAACCTTTGAAATATTACCAGGAGACCAGAATCTGTCCCAACAGGAGGATGAAGAGTGAGGGCACTTGTCCCTTCTACCCTTGTGAAGCAGGAGGGGAGCAGCAAGCAGCATCCATGCTGTCAGACACACACTGTTCTAGGGGGCTGGAACAAGCTCTCTGACTTTGGAATGCCAGCCCAGGTCTACTCTCAGGGCAACACAGGAAACAGCTCTGAGGGTACAGCAAAATCAGCTTTATTCCCCAAGTAAGCCACAGCCAAATCCCAGAGAGTGGGCAATAGGTATACATACATCTACAACAGTACCACAGGACTTCAGGGAGAAATGGATGTTGACATGAGTGCCATTGGACACGCCTTTGCACGAAGTGTTGATGAGGGAAAGGTCCAGGCCTCCAACCAGGTCCTTTGGGATGTTCACCTCAATAGAGCTGGACTTGCACAGCACTGGAACTGCAAGAGAAGCCCCCAGAATTACAGTTTGCAGTACAAACCTACCAGTGAGCTGGGGAAGGGCTATACCAGTTACAACCGGCGGGAAAAAAGGATTATTCCCCTTTTTAGAGGAATAGACAGCATTTATCATTATGATCCTGCCACAGTAACCTAACTATCCATCTTGCATTCCCACCTACACAACAAAAACCAGAGCTGCCACTGCCCCAAATTCTCCAGCCACAGAAATGCCCCAGAAAACAATGGAGACAGTCACTGCACTTGCAGCAGAAACTTAGCTGAGCTTTCCAGATTCACTTAATACTCACCACAGATTTGGCTGATATCTCTTGCACGGCAATGTCCTGGGAAGAGCCTTTGCCAGATATGGGTATCAAATTCACAACACCCCAGGCAAAGCCATTTTTTAAGACCCTTAATCAGATTTTACATCAAACCCAGAACATGCTGAAACAAGGCAGAGTAATTCCATATAGATACCAAGCTAAAATGAAAGCACTTCAAAATGCCATAATAATATTTTTGTAAGCAATAAACCCAACTCTGACAAACAAACCTAATCAGCTCACTCATTCCACCTCCTTCCAACCTTTAAATTTTAATACAGGCCTCTGTGTGATTTTTTTAAGTTAAAATGTCATTGCATAAGAAGCAGGACAAAGCAGAGCTTGGACAAAATAAAAAGGAAGGAAGAGAGAATAATCCTCAATAAAAAAAAGTAGTAGCTGTATATATATTCCTTCGGATTATTCAGTTCAGTTAGAGACAGGATAAACATACCAGTGGCACATATTCTGGTTTCAACCAGAAAAACAAACCTTTTGCAGGATTTACGTTTATTATATTTTAAAACCCCACAACAAAACTTTTTTGCAAATGTTCTAGTTTCCTGAGATTTTTGCCAAAATTAATTGCAGTCCCAGTTCTCAACAATCCTATGACCTGCCTTCTCTTAATTTCAATCATTAATTATATTATTTAGGATTCTGGATATTTGATATAAGGCACACTGCTAAAACAGGCATTTCACCCTCCTTTAAAGATTTCCCTGTCCCAGCTCAGGTGTTTCCAACAGTCTCTGAGTACCTTCAGGGAGAATTTTTGATTAAAAGTTGGTAATTTCAAAGCGATTGGCTAAAACATGTGCAGAGCGCCCAGAGCCATATGTTCCCTTAATGACACTGCTGGGTTAGAACAGAAGCTTAAAGAACTAAAAATTATCTTAACCTTCTCTCCACTGGCGCAGAAGGCAAGTGGGAATAGCTGCACAGCTCAGGAGAAGACAAAGGGACTTGAAGAACACAGCATAATGCAGAGAGGAACATCCTTTGGAGACCTGATTGGCTCCATCTGGATCTAAAGACTCGCTGTTCTAATGCTCCTTGATAAATAAGCAAATGTACTGCTTTTATAAAGGTGACATTCTAGGCAAGAGATTTGGATCCCAACTACAATTCTCTGAAGTTCAGGACTTCAGGATCTCTCTGGTTCTACATGTCTTTGGCTGGCACAAAGTGGGAGAAAGAAAGCACTCCATTTTCCCTGTGCTCCAGAGTTGCAGGAGCTGTGTGCCCTCCACCACCTGGACACAGAAACAAGGGAAGGAAACCTCTTCACTCAAGCCAACTTGTGGCTATTTGGGAAAACACCCAGTGTATGCCAGTCAAACATTTTAGTTCTTCACGCTCCTACTTCTCAGAGCACCTGTGAGAACGGGGAAGGCCTCCTCATTTCCACTTTAAACTCTGTTTTGCACCAAAGCCTCTGAGCATCTGACCCTGGGAGGAAGTTTTGGTGGTGAGTCCAATGCTCATTTCTCTGTCTGCCATTGTTAGTGGCACCATATTCCAGCCTCTGGCTCCTTCCTTGGCTTTTCAAAGTGCTGCTGCTTGTAGCAGAGGTTATCTTCCTGCACAGACTGCTCAGCACAACAGGCTCTCTGGTGCTGACCCACTGCTACAAACATAAACCCTGCTTACCTGCATAAAAATTCCAGCAGGGGACAGGGGGGAAGAGCATTTCATCCCTACTCTTCAGGAAGAGGTGGGGTACTAGAGTGAGCTGCAAAATTCTAGGATGGTCTGCAAAATTCCAAGCATTTTGCTGGCTGTTGCCTTTATGGAAAAATTGCAGCCTGCAGACTGTGATTTCTGTGGAAGATTAATGTTTGTTCTGAATGTGGAGACAGTGCAGAGGAGGGTAGAGAGGCTGCAGATCCAATTGCTTCAGGCTACTGTGCCTGCCCTGCACTGTTAATTGAACCAATATAAACTTGATTAGGTGTCATAAAAAACTGTGTGGTACAGTTCCATATCTGCTCAGAATTGCAGACCACAGCATGGGGACATAAATCCATGAATGCAAAAGACCAGGCAATTTCACTTTGAGATGCTGTATCCTGAGCCCCAGCCTGGCTCCCAGCAGTGCTGCTGCCCTCATTAGCAGCCTCACAAGCAGCAGAAACCCTGGCTGGGAAATCCAGCACTTCCAACCCTGCTGGGGATGCCTCAGGGGCCCAGGACTGAAAAACATCACTCTGTTCTGGCCTCCATCCATCAACCAGACCTTCAATCAGTGAATGCGATCACAGCTCTTTGAAACCCCCAGCTCTGCCTCCCCACCAGCACTGCTGGATCCCAGGTGCTCACCCCTTGGGAAGCCTGCATTTCTAAAAAGCTTAAGAAGCAAAAATTCCATCAATTAGAACCATTCCAACTCCCCCTCTGAGGAATACCTACCCTTTTAGCCACCAAGAAGCCTGAATCTGTCCCTCTGACTGATGTCTGGGGACTCTGTGACACATCAGACTGCAGGAGGTTCTCTGAGCACCTCAGAGCCCAGATGTATTTACAAAAGAAATCTTTGCAAAAAACAGGGAGCTTGTTTATTCCATGTGCATGCCATAGGCACCAGTGACTCAGCATGAAGGACTCCCTGTGGAAAGTTCAGATGGAAGGTTCCCCAAGGATAATGCTGCCCTGGCCCATACACAGCAGAGCAACAATCATTTTTTAGATGCTACCCCAGGCACTTTTCCAAGGGGCAGCAGGAGCACCTAATATCAAAGCTAGTGCCCTGCTTCAAGGCAAAGGAATGCTTACTGGAATTTGCATACGTGGAAAAAACCACGCCTCTCTCTTTAACCCTGCGCTTGGAAGGGACTGGACCTCTTTAGCTGAGATTCTGAAGTTTGAAGCATGTAGAATGTCAGCTCTAACAGCATAAATTTGTCAGAGGTGTGCACAGAGCAGTATAGTGGGGGATGCTAAGCAGTATTAATTGTAAGGGAACATTACCCTACAATTAATGTGATGCAAGGTGCACTCGGGCTGGGCCCTGTGGCTGTTCTCCTGGATAGAATAGAAACTTCTTCAGGCTCTCACTTTTGGATGGTCTGCCACTCCACTAACCCAACTGGAAAAGACAGAAGAAGAGAAGACAGCAAAACCAAGAAGAAAAGTTCCTTCAGACATTCCCTCAGGCGACAGAGGATGCTGGGGAGATTTTGTTGACCTACCTTGGCAAGTGTGGTTGTCTTCTGACAGAACAAGTCCCCTGGGACATTCACACTGGTAGGAGTCTTCCACTTCAATGCAGGTATGGCTGCAGCCCCCGTTGTTATTATGACAGCCTTCAACTTCTGGGAAAGAAAGGAAAATCAGTGCTTCCTGCAGGCCTCAACAGACCCCTGATCAACCAACAGCCTGAACAATGTAGCTTGAAGGCAACAGTTTGTTTCCCAGAAAATGAGCTGGAGACCCCTTTTTTAATTCTACACCTTTACTCATGTAGAGCACCATGATTTTTTTTCTTTCAGATTATCTTAACTGCTTGATTTTTTTAACCCTTTGGGATGAATATGCTACATGAGTATGATTGAGTATATATTTTTATATCATGATTTGCTCATCTTATGTGCTACTATTTTACTGTTCTCAGTAAAATAACAGAACATAAGATAAGTAAATCATAAATATAAAATATTTCTCCCTGAGCCTACCATCATAAATCACTGTGTGATTTTTCACTGAAATTGAAAGAAAAGAATGGAAATCCCACACTCAATCCCATACAATGCATGGAAAATAACAGCCTGAACACCCCATATGAGTCAAAACAATGGTTAAAGCATCATAATGCAAATTTCAGGATACTTTAAACTCTACTCAGCCTCACCAGCTCACGTCATCAAGCTAAATCTCTTTCATTTGTTCGTTTTAGCAACAAGTTGTGAGGTGGCTCACACCTCACATCCTATTCTCTACCAGCTCACAAAGCTGAGGGCACATCTTCAGAAATAAAACTCACTAACAAGATGGTAAAAATCCCCAACAGCAGTGTAAAACTCATGAAAGGCACCATCCTTCTTACAGAAGGGAAATTAAATGATATATCAAAGGCCCTAAAAGCCAACGTGGGGAATGGCAGAAACAAACGAGTTTCCAAACAGACTATTCCAGCCCTGTCAGAAGAGTGCAGCACTTGGGAATAAAAATTGCACTGCTCATTTATGTGATGGCCCCACAGCTCAGAGCTCAATGCGGCAGAGACAAAAAAGCCCACAGACCATTTCTGGCCCCACACAAGTTGACAAGTGCTCAAGGAGAACTCTGCACAGCAGCATTTCCCAGGAAAATGTCACTGCCTGGATGAGTGAAGTACCAGCAGAGCTCAGAGCAGATGTAGCTCTTTTGGGCAGCTGAAAAATGAGGCACATCTGTAGTTGTTTTTCTTGTCTGAGGCCCCACAGTGCCTGTGAAACACCACACAGCAGCTTTGCAGTGAGGGGGCACGGTGCTTTTCCACAGTCCACCACAGAAAACATCAGGCACACATCAAATTTTGCTGCGTTTGCCTACTTCTGCTCAGGGATGTTTGTACATTGTTAGAGACAACACATCAGGCCTGCAATTTGGTCTTTAAGCCACCAGTCTGAATTTATAAAGGGTTTTCAACCCGGCTGTGCCAGCACTGTGAAAGAACTGTGGCAGCTGCACGGGGCAGCAGAGCCCACAGACACCAAAGAGCAAAACACTGCCCTAATCCCAATTTCAATTTCTGTCTGCAGATTGGCAGCCCCTCTCCCCAGTCTCTATCCTGGGAGGATCCTCATGCTCTAGTCTGATGTCAGGACATTACAGTACCCCACATGAGCTGCCAAAACCCAGTGCTGCTAAATCTGCCCCCACAAAACTCCACCACACAAATCTCCAGAGCCAAATCCCGACAACTCCAGCAACAAATTCTGCCTGGATGACCAATCTTCCAGATCCACTGCTGCCTTTCCCCCATGGAGATAAACACAAATCCTAACAGAAATGAACAAGGCAGGGAGAACAACATGGAGATTTCTCTCTTGCTTAGCTGGATATTTTAGTATCAACCTCTTTGGCAAGCACAGCGGTGATATCAGTGACATTTAATCCTAGGTGCAAGGAGCCAGGAGAGAGCCAGTGCTGCAAGGGAATGATTTCTAGTTTCCAGCAGCCAGAGGTAGCTGATGCCTCACCTTCACAGGTTTTCCCATCACTGCCCAGCATGCGCCCGACCCCGCACTCACAGCGGAAGGAATTCTTCAGGTTAACACAGAACTCGCTGCAGCCTCCGTTGTTCTGCTCACACTCATTTTCATCTGAAAAAAAACCAAGCTCTGGCAGGTAATGAATATTCCCACAGTAGCTTTTAAATGTCTTGGTAAAGCTCTAAAAACTCCTCCAAACTCTTTTTTAAAGGCTAAAGTTGCTCTGTGTCTGTCTTGCCCTTCTTTTTTTTTTTTGGAAAGGTACTTTGTTCTCTGAGATTTTAATTCTTCAACCTGATTTAATCTCTGTGTGCAAAAAGCAAATCAAATAGAGAGGAAGGGACAGACATTGTTCTTGCTGAACCACAAAATGAACGGTTTCTCTTAGACAGGCCAGGATGCTGAAGTTATCAATCAAGGTTCACAGGGGGGGTTCATCAAACCAGCTTAGAAACTGGCATTTATTAGGTGTCAGAAGCTTAAAAGCAAGAAAAAAAGAAAAGTAACATTGCAACAGACAGGTCAGAGATGAGCTCTTTCAGGTACCTGTGGTCCCACACATGCACAGTACCCACAGCTGGCAGCTGATGGTGGTGTCTCCTTCCACAAGAAAAGTGAACTGGGTATTTTTAGCCAAAGACTTGGCCGGTACCCTGCTTTAGGAGGCAGGAAGCATGTCCAGGAGACTCACACACACACTCAGGTTTTCACACACGTGACAGGCTCCACGCTTTCCCTTCCAAAAATAGAACTAAAGCTGCTTAAAAACAGCAGGTGAAGTGGGAAAGGGCTACTGGCAAAGGCATGGAGATGCTGTTGGAAGGGCCTAGAGATTGTCTCGGTCAAGGGCAGGGCCCAGAAATTCCCCTGACTGGTCCTTCCAAGTTCTACAGCACACACAGATCTCTGTCCCTGCTCCTCCCCACAAGCAGCACTTCTGGGACGCAGACTGGTAGTCTTGAGACTAGACTGGGACAGTGCTGAGCTGATTTTAACCACAGCTTAGCAGAACATAGATCCAGCATTAAAGAAGTCAAGGGCAGTGCACCGAGTTGGTGGATGCATGACAGAAGTCTAAGACCTTATTTAACCCCTAAATGAAAACATAACTCAGGATCAGCCGTTCTGCTCTGGGATTAAAAGCAGCTAATATACTGAGGAGAAGCACAGGGAGATGCACAGAGCTGCTCAGCACTCACAGAATGGCCTGGGTTGGAAGGGACCTTAAAGCTCATCTTGTTCCATCCCCTCCCACTGTCCCAGGTCACTCCCAGCCCTATCCAACCCGGCCTTGGACACTTTCAGGGATGGGGCAGCCACAGCTTCTCCGCTGCATTACTGCAGCAGCTTCAGCCTCCCTCTTCTGGGGAGCTGGGAAAGGAAGCACATTCCCTGTTCAGGAAAGACAAAGAGGGATTTATTTGGTTTCTCCATAAGGAGGGCACAGTTGCTCTCAGAGATGTGACTGCACAATTACTCAGCACAACAGAAAGTTATTAAAAAGATCGCAGAGCCACACAAGAGAGGCTGCAAGGTGGGTGAACCAGTGTGATCATTCCAGCTGAGGTGCTGTGCCATCTGGGAATCTCAAGGAGAAGCAGCAGTGCAGACCTTGCTTGTGGGGGGATGAAAGCAGCTGCAGCACACACAGACAGGCTCAGAACTCCTGTGTGCCTCCCTGCTGCAGGAAATCCTTTCCTTTGAGCCTGCCACGGATTCACTGAGTGCTAGTGCTTGTCAAGGGCACTTCTGTGACTGGAAGGCTTGCACAGAAGCAGCCAATAAATGCCTTTAATTATCTGAGAGAGCTCAGTCAGCCACTTGGCTGCAGACAAGTGGAGCTGCTTAAGCAAAAGCCTTCCCCCCACAATCACTGTGAGCAGGTGTAACTCTGCAGCAGGACCAGGCTGCTCCTTCCACACACACTGGAATGACTGTGGGCCCTGCTTGGTGCTCACAGACACGAGGTGTGTGAAGAAAGAAACCACCCACGCCGGCTTTGTCAGGTGTAGCCCCTAAGGAACAGACTGAACTGCCACACAGCCTCCTGGACCAACTCTGCTTCCAGCTTCACCACCAAATCAAGGGACAGATGAGATTGCTTCTCCTCTCCCTTACCTCATCCTATCCCATTGGTGTGGCTCTGCAGCTCCCCAACAGCCACCCCTACCCAGCCCCTTGATTTGTCCCACTATTTTCCTGCTCTCCCCCCTGTACCATACACACAACCACAGCCACTCTCTCCCCCAGAGCTTCATGGGGATTCCCTCACAAGTCCCCAAAGCCCACATTCCCCACTCTGCTCTCACCTCCCTCCTGGCCACGCTGCCACCAGCTGCCAGCTCTCTTGTCACGCTGCCTAAAACTACTGCAGCTGTGGTGGGACTTACTGTTCTTTGGAAGCCTCAAAGCCCCAGGCCCTGGACAATGTCCCAAAAGGGAAGGAAGGCTGGTGGAGTTTAGTGAGCAGCCCTAAAACAGGCAGCAAAACTTTTGGAGGAAAGGTATTCAACAGAGCAGGAAGGAGAAGGAATCTCTAATGCCAGACTGCACAGCACTTCCAGAGTACCACAGTGACACCACACCATCCTGCACCATGATCTTGCAAAGAGACTCTGCTACTGCCTTCAGCAGCTGAACCATGCAGAAAGCAAATCCAGCCTCACAAACATGGACCTCCAAGGGCACCAGAATGGACGCAATCATGGGATGTCATGCCTTGGAACCATTTACAGAATCATAGTCCTGGTTCTAGGTAGCAAAGGGGAAAACTCCTCTCTAGGATATGTCATTTTTTGTAATGCTTTGTAAGGCAAGGGGCTGAGATGTGAGCAATGAAACAAAGGGAAGAAAAGCATCAGTAACTGGCACAGCTGATTTCCAGCCTTACCAAGGCACGTCTGGCCATCAGGTCCTAGTGTTGTACCTGGGGAGCACGTGCAGTCACCCGTGTCCAGGCAGGAGTCCTGGCAATCCACCACATCACAGATGTCATAAAAATCTAGAGCATGACAAGAACAATGTCAGCAAAAAGCACTGAGCATGCAAGGAAAGTACAGGATTTGTCCCACCCTGTGTGCAGCCCCTCAGTTCCAGACCTGGCCCACACTGGAAAAGCTGAACTGCTGAAGCTGCAGAGAAACCAATCAAGCTTAATTACTGCGAGTCAGAGATGCAAATTTGGACTTTGGTAGCGTGCCAAGACAAACCACAGGGCCCACATGGGAGCATTAAATCACTGAGGCCAGTCAGCTGTGGAAAAATCCCGCTAGTGGAACAAAGTAGGTGAAACTGCCTTGCTGGGCCTACATGGACAGGCCACCACCAGGAGAAGCCAGGAGGCAGGCACCCTCCCAAGGACCACAGGTGTGGGTTTTCTTATCTTCTTTTCTTCTGTTAGAGCCATGATTACCCCTTGGGAGGTGCAGTTTCGTGTTTGGACTCAGTTGTTTATTAATTCTTACCTATAGTACAGTCTCACAAGTTGTGAGTTCTACATAACAAAGCCAAAAATGGCTGTGTGTCTAATTCCTTCCAAGGTCTTTTAAGCCTAAATTATCCACTAACGAGATGACACAGATATTATTTTTAATTTTAACCCAATAACCAGACACCCATGGTGTGCAATGTGGACTTTTTCACCCGATTATAAGACGTCACCCAAACTCATGAAGAGGAAGGTGAAAGAAACAGAACTCCGCCTATGCCCCGAAACATCCACTTTGCCTTGTATATGTTACTATGTACTAAAACCTTAAACCCCAAGTTTTGGGGTTTAAGGTTTTAGTACATAGTAACCACCCTGTGATATTACACACTTCCATCCAAACCAGACACCCATAATCCCGGTGCTATCACTCAGTTTGGAAGCGTGTTCCACAGCCCCTCAAGGCTAGTGCCTTTCAGCCCAGGAAGCCTGGAGTTCTCAGCCTCCACGGATCCAGCACACGGGGCAGGGGTGTGCCAGAGAGGTGACCTACGCCCGCAGTAGGCGTGGAAACAGACGCTGGGCTTGCTGAGGTGGTACACGTAGTATCCCCCGGGGCAGGCCTTGACCTCGATGGTGGCGTTCCAGAGGCAGCAGTTCCCGCTGAAGCTGGCGCAGGCCTGGCGCCGTACCACGCCGTCGGCCGGCCGCGGGTGGCTGCCGTTCATCCAGATGGGAGCGTGGGTGCCGCAGTGGTTCTCGGGGATGCAGAAGGTGGGCATGGCATCGCCGGCCATGCCCGTGAAGCGGTACCACTCGCCGTCCATGCTGCTGTCGCATGTGGGCTGCCCGTGGGAGCCGTTGATGCGGTGCTCCGTGTTCCTCCAGGGCTCGTTCAGGCTGATGTAGGCAGAGCAGGGGTCCAGGGCTGGGACACACACAGAGAGAGACAGAGAGCAGCTGGTGTCAGCTCTGGGAGCCGGGATACAAACCCAAATCCAACTCCGACCAGAGTCCAAGAAGGCCCCAATATTATACCCCTCTGTTACACAACCCTATGTTAAACATTAACCTCCATTGTTCTAATGTATACACCCAAGCATGAATTTTGATAAATATCTTCCCTTGTGATTCTCATGATTCTAGTTTGAGATAATTATCATGTTCACTTACCAACAATCGTTATCTATCTGTGATGATTAGGTACAGTTTCACATGACCTAGTAAAGGATAGCTTTATTTCCAAGTACAAATCATCCCAACCTTTTCCTTCTCCCCCCATCCCGATTACCCAGGCAAAGTTATACTTGATTTGGTTGGAACAATGGAAGCAACATCCTGGTTGCAGTGAAGCTGAGACTCTATTCCCAGCTTCTGTGGTAACAGAAATTATTAACCCTATCCTAACACTGGTAGGTATCAAACTGAGTTGTTGATGGATAATTACAAAAGCAGGTTTTTCTCCGTCCCTGACTTAACAGAACTGTTGTGACAGAGAGAGATCCCTGGGGAGAAGAGGTGATGCCAGCAAACTCACTGCCTCGTGGAAAATTCTGACAGCTCGTCTTAAAGGTCTTGGAGGAACAAGTAAATTAACAGAGCTCTTAAAACATTATGCAACAGTCTGACTTGCTGTTTAGCTGAAAGGGGGGAAAAAACAAGATATAAGCAAATCTGAGGTCCAGGTAATGATTTTGCTGTAGGAAATACACACTGGGATCTAAGGCTAGGACAACAATCCTCTGTTCAAGTACTAACTGAGCACCTGCAAGCCGCTCCTGAAATCACTGGTAATTCTCCCAGCTGCCTTGGAACAAAGGACTGTACCTCAAACAGGTTATGCAGCCTCTTTTAAAACCCATCCACAGCCAGTGTCAACCCTCATAGCTGAGTTGCCAAACCTTTTTATTTATTATCTTAAAATCTATAGCATGTGAAGGTCTGAACAGGGACCTCCAGGGAGTTAAACCCTTTACACAGCTGTTTTCATTGCAAGCCCACAAACCCTCCTGACCTGCACAGGAGATCAGCTATTTGTCAGTGAAGTGAGTGTTTGTGGTGGCAGGACACGAACACATGGACTTCCTAGCAAGGGCATGCCTGTTCATGCAGTGCTCAAGGAGGGTGTCTCTTTTCAGAGGGCTTTCTGAACCTTCTGCAAATAATTAAAATATGAGAATACTATAGGGAGAACATAAATGAGGAATCTAAGTGTTCATTAAATTTTCAGTCTCCTCCTAATTAACCCTCATTTGGCAGCTTCCTCACTGAAAGTCCAGAGGTTCCATTTTGCCTTACATTTAACACCTGATTAAGCACAACTTATCCATGACAAGCAATTCCCTATTAAGCAAAAGGAATGCTAATACTACCCTGACTAAGGAAAATTGATTACCATTTCCTAAAATTAAGCTAATAAAACCAATCACTCTGACAAAATGCATCTTGGACTGGAACAGCCTCAACTTTCCACAGCACACTTCGTTTGAAGTTCTAAAGCTGTGCTGTTTTGACAGTTGTGTGATGGAGTTTGGGTGAGGGAGGAATACACTATGCTGTTTATATTAGAAACACAAACAATCCAGGTTCATTATTTTGATTTGTTTCACTGACTTCAAAGTGGAAGCTACAAGTGCTTCAGAGAACGGACTTATTTAGCTGTGTCCTCTGTAAATAATCTGTCCCACAGATGTGCTACCTCATAGAAACATTTCACAAATGTAAGATCTCTCATGCCTTCCTCAGCCACAGACACATTTTGCTTGGTCTCAAATCCAGCATAAAAGGCAGGAGCAGCTGCCAGAGTCAGGAGTGCTGCAGAGCTGGCACAGAGAGCGTGGATCTGGGTTATGAAGGAATCTCTAGTGCCACGAGTCAAAGATATGTAGAGGAGCTGATTCATTGCCACCACAACCAGCCTCACTCTCCTGAGCAGCAGAGAGGGAAATGCAGCAAGGAATCTCTGATGGGATTCACCAGGCATTCCCTCATGAGCTCTCCTTTTCACTTGCCTCTGCCTGCCTGCCCTGACCCACAGAGAGCAGCAGTGCCTCAAATCCCATCCTCCAAAAGCTGGTTTGGCTTCTCCCAGAAGGAAAAGACAGGTCCTGAGCAGAGCTTCCTCCAGGCTTCCTTCAGTGTAACTCCCTTGGTTTCCACAGGAGTATTTGGTGTGGCCTTAGGGTGAGTCACTGACTAAGGAAAGGTTCTCGTGTTGTTAAAAGCCAAACGAGGTGAAGCAGGAATGCTCTGTCAGCTTCCCAGCTGGGCAGCACTAAAAATACCAACACTCTCATTAGCTTTCATGCAATTATGAAACATCCTTTGTAGACAGACTCTTGGAACGCTCATCTAGGGAGATTACATTGTCTCCTAAACATTCAGGAAATAATCTAAAGGAAAAATTTATCGAGATGAACATGCAGCAGCTCAGAGGGAGCTGGAAGAAAGCATGTCAGGGGAATTGAGGTAGCATTCCCTGACATCTTTCATTCCCCTGAGAGCTTCTGGCAGGAGTGAGGGGGAAGCGAACCAGCAGAAAAGGCAGACAGTGCTCTTTGGAACACTGCAGATCCTCACAGCCACCTGTGGACTGCCAGTGCTGCCCCACACCAGCCTCCCTGCAGACACCACGCAGTCTTTGGCAGCACAGTTCTTTCATTTTAATTAATTAATGAGAGTTTTTAAGAAAAACATTCCACAAAAATAGAGAAGCGACTGATCAGCCTCTCACCTCTTCTCCCCAAACGACAAGCTTGGGGGTTTGCACGAGACAAATAACTGTCTCCAGCTCACTATTTTTCATTTTTCTTGGCTCAATTCTTTTCCTCCTCAATGCTTCTTGTGTGGCCTGAGCAATTGAGGCTGACAAGCATTAGCTAGGAAGTAAAGCATTTGTAAGCTTGATGCTATCATTAGTTCTCTGGCTGACATGGTAGCAGACACATCAGGTGACAAATCAGGCTCCAGTGAGCACTGGTGAATGCCCCATCCTGCAGAGATTGATCCTGGGTGCACTGCATAACTGGAGGTCTCTGCTCCGGCACAAATAAACAATAAAGGGAGCAACACTGCATTATGGCACTAAATTCAGTTCAGATTTGTCAAGGAAGCAGGTGAAAAGGTAGCATGATGTCTACCCACGGAGTCTGCCCTCCAAAGAAAGAGGAAAATCCCACAGTGCCTTGGCAATAGAGATTGTCCCAGTATGGGAGACTTCACACTCTGCAACAGAAGGATCCTTCCAACTGGAAGGAATTTCACATCACCTTCAAAGAAATGGAATATTTCTCCCACCTTCCAGTCTTTCACCTAAGAACACTAAGGCTCACCTTAGAGATGGCAAACAGAAATAAGGCAATGCCTCTTTACTCACCCATTGGAGACACTGGCTGGAGCTGAACAACAAAGTAAATACAGAAAAACAAGTACTGGAACATCCCCCTGAGCCAAGGAAGAGCCACCACTCAAGAGACAGAGGCTTGAAAGTCCTTGTACAGGCTGTGGCTCTTGCAGCCCTCCTCTCAGTGGAACTTCTGACTCCAGGCTTCCAGAAGAGCAAGTGTGATTGCTCTCTTGGAAGTTTATCAGAGGAAGGGACGTGGGCTACTGCTCCAGCCTTGACCTCCCCAGAGCAGCTCTGCCCCTTTCTGACAGCAGGGATGTACTCACAGATCAATCTTGTTTTTTGGACTTGACCTGCTATTGTTTTCTGCCCTGACTGCCCCGCAGTGACACCTCCACTATCTTATCCAGAGAAGAATTCTCACCAGGGACACCCGGACATCACGAAGGGATGGAAAAGAACAGATGGGTGCTCCTTATCTGTGCTCCTTCCACAAGTCACACTCCATGGCTGCCTCCAGGCAGAAAACATCAGCTAAGGAGCAGGAAATAGTAGCCAAAGGAGCAGCACTGATCCTTCCGAGCACAGATTGCAGAGCAGTGCTAGGAGCAGAGCTACAATGGGAACATCAGTCAAACTGAAAGACTGGTGTCCCACAGGGAAATGAACTGTTCCCTTGCCATTCCTGGTCACACAGGCTGACCACTGCAGTGAGATTATCAAACGAGGCAAGGAAAGACACTTTCCTGCAGTACTCTTACAATCTCTTGTCCTGAAAAAACAAACCAATCCCAACATGATGGAATTAATTTTGACCTAAAACCGAGTAATTGAGAACTCTCCTAACTAATTCAAACCAAACTGGGCTGAGTTGCAGGTGACAGCCACACGCTCTGGATGCAGCACACTGAAATGTGTTCTTTACTACAGCAAACCCAGAAAGAGCTCTTCCCTCTCACCCCAGCCCAAGAGCTCTCCATCAGCACTGAGTGCAGCTGAGCCTACAGTAACCACACAATCAGGCAAGTGTGGGCATTTCCCTGTTCCCTTGGCATCCTGCATTTCTGCAGCAGGCTGGCCTAAAAAATGACACCAAGCCTCGAACCGCAACTGGGAAAAAAGTGGCTCCATTATTTACATGTTGAATTCGCACAAGTCAGGGAGTTGGGTGCTTGTCTGTCTTAAAGGGACTGTACATTACAGAAAATTCTCAGTGGCCTCTCTCTGTCGGGGTGTACCCTGGCAGTGAAATGCAATATGCTGCTCTACTCCACCCCAGCACAGGAGTCTTTTTTCAGTGGTGAACGACTCTAGGGATTAACAAAAAAAACCTCCAAGTAAATTACTGTCACTGCTCTTGTAAGGAAAAAAAAAATACAAATTCTTGTAGCTCTATTGTGCTGACAGCTGTGCAGCACCAGAAAGGCTTCCCCAACAACAGGAAAGGAGAACAGATTCACTACACAAAGCTATCAAGGCAGATAACCCTCAAGAGGTGACTATGTGAATTCCCAGAAGAGAAACTAAAATTGAACAGACAATAATACAGCAAGCCACTGGAATTTCTATTTTGACACTTGCATTTAGAGGTTGGTTCATACTTACGATGCCAGGTAAATAAAACTGACAAGCCTGAATGGGATGCTCTGTTTGTGTCACAGGTGTGTACAGCTCTCTGAACCATCTCTTCACCAGCTGCTTTTGTTTTGTAGCTGCTGTATGAGCCCGTTTTAACAAGGTTTTGACAGGCACATGTCAGTGACTGACAGCTGACAATGAACACAGAGAAATGAACATCAGCATCACAAATTGGAGCCTCAAAGGTGTCACCTACCAGCCCCATCAAGTTCTCAAAAATGGATTAAAGCAGGAGATGCCCCAGCAATCCCAGAAATTACACTATCCCAAATCACCATAACAGCTAGTTGAAGGAAGTGGTCTCAAGTTGGGAAAACAGTCTGCTACCTCTTAACATTTCTGGGAAGAAGCACCAGAGGCAACTCTTCTATCAGCACCTTCTCTTTGAAAGTTAATTTGGGCAATATTCATAGCTCCAATTCCCCCACAAATAATCTGTGCCTCAGGGAGCTGTAACAGTGACTCCTGAGAGGATAAATGGAGGGAAAAAACCCAAACAAAAAACCTCCCTGCAAGGAGATGCTCTGGGAGAGACAATTCCAGTAGGGCATTCTGTAGGACCTGCACTCTCCAGCAAATACATTGCTCCTGACCTCCATATTTGCACCCCAAAGACTGTCCAATACTCCAAAAAGAATCAGGCTCAAGTTAGCATCTCTTAAAAGAAGTCACCAGTACTGTTTAAAAGATACGAAGAAGGAAAGCAAAATTAAAACAGAGAGCAGGGATTTTATTTTGGTACCCAAGAGGGATTTTCTAAACCTGCTATAAAGTCTGTGCACATCTGCTCTTAACACAAGAAAAACACTCATTTTGCAGGTGGCAACCACCCTTCTTGTTCCTCCCAGAGATCTCTGCAGGGCTTTACCATCCTCACACAAGGAACTCAAATTCTTCAAAGCACTGGCTGGGCTAGAAAACCTCGTACAGTTTGTAATGGACTCACGAATAAAAACGCTTTGGCATTTGCTGAGGTGATCTTGGCTTTGTCAGAGCCACCTCTCAGGACACACATCAATGCCTGGGGGGTGTCTGAAGCACAGCTCTGGGTGCAGGAACCTGCAACCTGCCTAGAAAGAGCAGGAGGAAAAGCTAATCAGCACTTCCTGCCACAGAGAGGGAGCAGGACCTGGCACACAGGACAGGCTCCCTCATCTGGGATTGATTGGAGGATGCACGTTCACAATGAGCCCTGACAGGCAGCTGAGACAGATTGCACTGAAGTCAAGGACTTTGAGATAGGCCTCGTTGCTGTAAACAACTTGTTCCAGGACCCAGAGCCAGTGGGAAAGGCTGTGGAGATCAGAGAGGGAGCACAAGCTGAGTGAAGTATGGGCAAACTCAACACAAGTGCAACATTGAGAATTAAAATCAGGCAAGTACATCACTCCTGCTTAAGAGTAGCAGTTGATTCCTTTCCCTTAGTGGAGCACTGTGATGCAGAACTTGGTGTTGTGAGAGTGTTTTTCCACAGGTCCTATAAACCTTGCATATTTTCCATGCTCCTCCAGATGGAGGAATTAGGGCATAGACAGCACAACAACAACTGCGAAACTAGTCAGGGGCAGAAAGAGAAGTAGGACTCATCTTTTAACAGAGCTCTCAGAGCCACAGCAGCACAGCCCAAGAGCAGGTTCTCCCCTACTTCAGGGCTTAGGTACACTGCAAGTCAAATTTTCATTACTGGATTTTACTTTTCATCCCTTTAATATCAGTAAAGGAAATAAGCCTGATGGGGTTTTTCTAAAGCAAAAATTAGCATCTCTTGGGATAGGTAGAAGAATACTTAAGATATAAAAATCTCCTTCCTCTGTGAAAATGAAGCTATACAATGGGGCACAGAGGAAAGAAGCTTGCTTTTATAACTCAACACATACACAAAAAACCCAGAAGATATCAAAGAAATAGGTCCACTGTCTCAAAGACAGGGCAGCTTAGCCAGAGCTAACCTGGCTGGCTCAGTGCCATGGCCTGACAGCCATCAGCAGCTTCAGAGCATCATGCAAACCCTCTTAAAGCCAAAATGGAAGCACAAGAACTTGCAGCAACGTGATCATTGCTGCCTGCCAGGCAGGAAGGGTTACAGGGGGAAAGAAAAAAGGTTTCCTCTTTGCTCTTCTGGGAAGAAGGGCCATGAACACCTTTCCTTGGAGAGGCCTGCAAGGTAGAGCCTCACGGGTGTGGCAAAGGGAACTTAATGCAGTTCTCCAGGAAAGTTTGAACTGGTCATACATTTATTTGAAAGCTCCCTCACAGCAGAGGTTAATCAAAAGGATGACAAAATTGGTAGAAAAAGCAGCACCCGAGCACTGCAATGCACCCTGCTGCCTCTCCCTCACCAGGGCTGAGGAATGCAGTGGTACATCAAAATTCAGGCAGCACTGCCTGCTCTGCAAGTGCTGCCGGGGGGGCCACAACCCTGCCACCAGCCTGGCTCCCAAAGGGGAAAGAGCTGCTGCAAGAGAGTGTGTTGATGTTGAGATACAACAGGGCGGATCACGAGAGCAAACAAACCCTGCCCTTCCCTTCAGTGTTAGCATTCCAAGGCACTGAGACTGGAGTGGGAGCCTTGTGGATTTCAGGGCACCACTGCAGGCACTTTTGTTACCCACCCCACCTCTAGAACAACATTAGAGCATGTGCAGGAACAGTTTTGTGACAGCATCTTCCTGCTTTCAAAGCAGTGGTGCTAAGATGTCACAAAGTCTCCTGTTCTCCTGGATGCCAAAATGGACAAACCCGAGCCAACCAATTTACCTGAGGGTGGCAGCAGCTCACCTGGGGACAGCAGCAGACTAAAGGCTGCTTGGAGGAAGGAGGCCTGTCAGTAATGATTCAAGGTAGGCAACAACAAACAGCTTCCAGCCCTTCCCCTCCAGTTTTGAAAAACACAAGAGCTGGCTTTTTCAAAAACCAGCTAATCATAGATGGTAATTTTTTTAAGCAGTCCACAGGCACAATGGAAACCTGCACCAAACGTCTCATTCTAATAACCCATAAAGCTAGGACAAAGCACACTCTGCTGATTCCCAAAGGTAATGAACAAATCACACGTCACCATGACAAATCAAACCATTCAAGGGCCCAGAAAGAAAGGAACTGAAGCCTAACACTCCAGTTTTTCCTCCAAAACAGCACTTGAATGCAGTATAGAGATACACAGACACACCACAGGTTCCTCTTCTGGGCTGCTGGGCATTACCTGCCCGTATATATTCTTATCCTGTTCCTATGCTGCCCACACCAAAGAATATCTTGGCTAGACGAAGTATCTCTAGCTCTACCTCACCACCTCAACTGCTCCCGAGCTCCCTGGGTTAGGCAGCCAGGCTGGCAGCCAGATCTCCATCCAGGCTTCTTCAGGGAAGCTATTATCTGCATCACCACGGCCTCGGTGAGGTGAGGGCAGTCAAGAGGACACAACCTAAACAAAAAGAAATGGAGGAAACTCAGCAGAGAACTGCCACACAGGGAATATTGTCAGCTGGGGAAAATAACATTATTCAAGGGCACTGATTCAAAAATTGAATAGTTATTTATTGTTCCAGAAGTACATTGCTCTTTTATACATATTTCATAAATGATACAGGATTTTACACATGTTCAGGTTGTTGTGTTTTTTTGTGGGTTTTTTTGCTCTTTTTTTTTTTTAAAGAAGGACTTTTCTCCATGCTCCCTCCCTCATCCCAAACACACACCAAGGATTCAGCTACAGGATTGTGTTCACTTTTTCCTTTTAAAACTCATCACACAAACAAGATAAAACAGATAAAAAATAATCACACAAGGTAATTAAATGGAAAGACAGAGGAAAAGGGGAAGGGAAGAAAAAAAAACAAAACTAGAAACATGCACCCATTCGGTCCAACATGCCACTGAGTGAGAAGAGGCAGCAATCCCAGCTGTGTTTCCACATCTGCAAGGCACCTGGCATCTAGGTAATACTGAATTATTTTCTTTCCTATATTTTTAAAACATAGCTTTCCAAAAAAAAACCAGAAGCCTCTTTTCCATGACACAGTGAGGAATAGTAGTGAAACATCAAAAAGAAGCAGCCAGCCTTTCTGTATATAAAGCTTAGTGTCCTTCTCCCCCCTTCATCCTGTCTCCACAGCATTTATCAGCAGGGGTGCTAAACCAGACTGACCTGCTTTGAGTGAAGAGATGTTTTATCTGCTTAAAAAGCAGCCAGCCTTGGCTAAGAGAGAGGGCAATGGGTTGACCTTCCTTCCTTTATTTCTTTTTAGCTAAGAACAAGAGATGTCATTAGCCATTCCTAAGAAATTCTGACCTGTGGACACAAAGTTCACTTAAAGCTACTTAATCAGGGGAAAGTGCTACAGAACCAAAGCAGTCCTGTGCCTTGCACTGTGAGATCCCCAGGCTCTCAAAAAGCCTCTGGGCAAAGGAAATACTTTGACAATATATGAAACCTTCTATCCCATTTCACAAGCAGTCAAGTACCAAGTTTCATTATTCCACGTCCCAAAACTGTTCATTTAAAAGCAGGAGTCATGATTCCAGCAATGGTTTTGTAATCCTTTAAACCTTCATAATCTCATAGTCCAGGTGGCTCTCAGATTTGGGGTAGGAAGAGGGGAACCTCCCTCCTTTAAGACTGAATATAAAAAACTGCTCATGCAATGCTGCCATGGATTTCTAGGAGGAGCTCAAGGGCACTGGGACGCAAAGTTTATAGAGTTATTATTACTGAATAATCCAAAATACCGATTAACAAATGTCCAGAAGAAAACTCATTCCTTCTCTCACTTGGCTACAACCAATCTGTGCTACAAATACGCAAAGGAGGAAGTCAGTGGAGCACAGGGGGTGGGCTGGGAAGGGGAAGCTCACGGTTTTCCAGTAGAAAGCAGTCTTGTAGTAACTTTATAAAAGAGACCAGGTCTGACCAGAAGTGTGCGTGTTAATGGCGATGGAGCGCAAGTTCTGATCACCAGCCAGAGCTCCAGGTGGCTTGGATTCTTTGTTCTTTTTTTTGTTTGTTTTTTTCTCCTTTTGTTTTTTTCAAGAGAGAAAGAGAGATTGGAATCAGGTAAAGGAAAATTTAAAAAGCTAAGCAGGCTGCTGGTGTCTTATCAAGAGGCAGACCCTGCAAAGCTGGAAGAAGACACCCCTACACCCCAGCATTACATTCTTTTCATGAACCCCCTGATCCTGTATTTGTACACAATCACCATTCTGACAGGTTTTTAAACGTGACTAATTGCCAAGCCCTTTTCAGAACTAACATACCACAATGTCCCATCTTCAGATTTAAGAGATTTTCCCCTTTTACAGTCCTTTGTCTCGATTAAAGGTCAAAACCCTCCACCCCCCACACCACGTCCCAGCTTCCACCTGCAATGCTTTAATTTAAAAAGGCAAGAGCTATGAACAGGTTTTTTTCCAGGGTTCAGAGCTTCTTTGCTGATCAGTCCTTTTCAGAAATTTGCTGGATGGGCAGATGAACTTGCAGTGGGTCTCGAAGCCTCTTAAGGTCCAATTCTGCCTAAAAATAAAAGACACATTATAAAGCACAAGCTCCCAAAACAACTTCCCCCAACACGATTTCCCATGAGAGAAAGAAAAGCTTTCCCACATTTTCCTTGTTTTTTTCCCTGTCCAGCAAGAAATTGTCCAAAGAGTGAAACAAAGTTGCAGGCTCACTTTGAAGAAAACCATTCTCAGCTGCATTTCTCTGAACTTGTCTGCACACAGCCACTAAAGGAACAGGGTAGGGAAGATCTGGATCCCCGTAAACTCACTGCAATATTTTTTTTAAAAAGCCAACAACAGCCCAACATCTCAACCAGATTATTAGGGATGGTTGATTCTTGAAGAAAAGCTCCAGGAAAATGTGGCCATCCAATGGCATCTGTATTCAACATGGCATAAGAAAAACTCCAGAAAGACCTGTGGGTGCCTCTTTATGCCATTTGTTCTCCAAGGCAGGGGAAGAACTCATCTTGCCCTGGATATCTTACATTGTGCCATTTCCAGAGAAATGGGAATAAAGGACGACAGAGAGCAGTGAAAAATAATGTGGTAACTCTGCTTTTTCTGCTCACACCATCCTTCTGTAGTAAGGCTCTGAGAAACACAAGGAAACATCTCTATCAGAGTCCTCTGCTGAACAGATCCCATAATGTGGATAATCTGTCAAGAGTGTCTGTCTCCAGAGTCTAAAAAATCTGCCCCCACTGACTTTAACAATACAGCTACATGTTCTGAACATTATTTTCCAGGACTGCACTGAAGTGCTCCATCAGGAAGACCTTAACTGAATGGATGCAAGCCTCTATTCCTCACTAAATCCATCTGGTGTGTAGGAGCTGAGAAGAAAAGAAATCTTGAATTAGGCTCCTCTGAGGCATAAAGAGTCTGAAGCAACTCAAGACCTGCCAGCAGTTTCTGAAAGGCCCTTAAAGATTGATATAGGTTTCATGTTGACTTACACTTCCAGCAGTTCTATTCCTGGGAATATCAAAGCTAATTCAGTGATTGCAGTGGGGCTGTGACAAGAAAATGGGCTGAATACTTTAAATACATTCATTCTTGCTTGAGGTGTCTCTATTAATAGTAATGAAGAGCTAGTAAGCAGTAATTTCTTTATCTTGTTCCTGGAAAAATTCTTGTTACCTGAGCAATTGCATCCTTGAGTTGATTGTATTTCTCTAGATCAAATCGTGTCTTTTTGGCTCCTTTATGGAAAAATAGTAAGTACTGTCTGTCTCTGGCATCTGGATAAACATATTCCTAAAGAGAAAAAAAAGAGAGAAAATAGGAATAAGGCTGCAGCAGGAAGATAGCACAGGATGCCATAGCACAGTATGTCTCAGCTGTGTTTGGGACAATGTCCAGCTTCTGGCAGAGGCACAAGCCTGGTCCAAGCTCACACAGTGGTGGGTGACCCCTGACAGCAGCTAAACCCCCACCCAGTCACTCGCTGCTGCACAGCTGGATGTGAGAGAGAAGAGAATCCAAAGGTAGGGAAAAAAAAAACCCAAGAAAAAATAAAGTGTAAAGTTAAAAACAGTTTAATCACTGAGGAAAAAAAATCCCAGAATAATATAAGAGTGATGCAAAAGCAATCACTCACCACCCTCCTGCCAGCAGACCAATGCTCAGCCAGACTCTGAGCAACAGCTGCTTTGGAGAAACTCCCTCCCAATGTATTACAACATGTGACATTATGTGGTATGGAGTATCAGTTTGGTCAGTTCAGAGCAGCTGTCACAGATGCGCTCCCTCAGAACACCTCACCCACCTCCAGGCTATTCCCAGGAATGGGAAGCAGAGGACAGGGAGGGAGCAGACCAGGGAAGAACAAAAACCAGAGAAGGCCTTGATGCTGTAGCAGCATTGCTCAGCAAGAGCAAAAACACTGCTGTGTTACCAAGGCTGTCCTGGTCACAAATGCCAAACACTGCACCACAGCAGCTGCTCTGAAGAACATTAACTCCATACCAGCCAGATCCAGCAAAGTCAGACATTTGCTTCTCTACCCATTTGTTACACTCCAGCATCGAGTTACTATCACCTTCCTCCTGTCCCCAGTGTGTGAATTCTTGCATGCAGAGACAACAAGAACTAATGTTTCATACTGACAAGTTTGTGGGGAAAAAAGGAGGGAGAAAAGCTATAAATACTGTCCCTGAAATGATGCAGCTGACAGACCCTTGGGACAGCACACTGGAACACCTGCAGCATCTGTTCTGATGGCCTTGTGACAGTAGAGACACTTTGAGGCCTCCCTTCCTCATTATTTAGGTGGGATTAGGAACTGATGAGACCAATCATGCACTAGAAAATCCACAGAGAAATCTGTCACAATTACAAGGATCCAGAGACGGATTCTTCATCTGGATGGGAGGCTAGATCTGTGAAAGGCATTTTCAACAAGATGCCTGATCCTTGGGCTCTTTAAAAAAGGCCAATGTGGCACAAGAGGAGTGGGCTTCCTTGAAGCTCAGGAAGTACCTCATGCAGCAATACCTGTCTGTACAGACCATATCTGCCAGAAGATGAATCTGTTTGGCTACAGCAGTCAGTCACCAAACACAGAAAAGCATTTCTGGTGTGACAACCAGCCAGGAGCACCATGAGAACACCCCACACACAGCACCTCTCTGGCCAGCACAGATTAAACAAGTGTTATCTGAGTTCCAAGATGTTAAGAAAGGGGCAAAGCAGCTTCTAACCAGGCACAACTTCATTATTTTTCTAGGGAATAGAGCCCAGAGAAAGTCTTCTACTGAAGTGTCAATATGAAAGTCTTCTACTGAAGTGTCAATATCAGCCCAACAAGTCCTACCTGGCGGGTCATTACGAAATAAGCATACATTGCCATGGCACTACCATAGGTGATGAAATAGGTGACTGGTTCCATAATGTCCCAAGAGTATTCCCACCAGGTGAGGCGGGCCAGAATTCCAAACTGAGTGGCCATGTAGGCCAGGCCTCCCCACAACACCAAGGTTGTCCTCTTCTCTGCTTTCCTGCTGAGCTCCATCCTTACCTGCAGAAGGCAGAAAAACACAACTTGCAGTCTCAGAAGTAATTATGTTAACACTGTTGAAAGATAACAATGTAAAAATGGTCCCTTATATTTATAGTAACCTTAAGTGGTTCAAAACATGATTTGATTACACATGATGCTTATACAAACAAACCTGAACTTCTTTTCCATCACTATCATGCTGTCACCTGTATTTACTGTGAACGTGCTCTGAATGCCTCAGCAAAATATTTATTTCTCTATATTCAGGGAAGTTCTGTTGCACTAGCCCCAGTCTTTATTTATTAACAAGCTCATTTCCAATTACTTAAAACAAGGAAACAGAGTATTTCCACAGAAACCAGAAGCAGAAATGGTTTGGTAAACACTTGGTTCAGTGATCTTAAAACTATCTGAAGCATGCCAGGGACCCAATTAAAACCTGGAAATACATTCAGGCTGCATTTGGAAGATAAATACAACACACTGAGAAACTCCTTACTTTTTCTAGAGGTGCTAGTTGCTCCTTCAATTGCTCTAGTTTTCCTATCAGCTCCTTCTCCTTGTTCAGCTGGTGCTCCTCAATGCTCAAGGCTGTGTACAGCTGCTGAACCAACGTCTTCACATCATTCAGCGTCGTGGCATTTTCATGGCTTAAGAGCTCTAGGGAAAAACAGAGGCTGCTTTATACACCTGTGCCCACAGGGCTTCTCAGGTGCCCACAGGGCTTCTCACATGCCCAGGGGAAACCACTATGAGTCTGCCCTGGAAATGAATAAAATTGTCTTTTCAACTAAGAAGTCTTTGGAAGAGCTCCAGCACTCTAAGACAATGTGATTCCCCATGAAGGATATTCCTAAAATTTGATAAGAACAAGGAAAAGAGAGATGTCCTATAGAGCTGGTCAGATGTCAACAGCTGCTTCTAATTCATATTTATATTCAAGACAAACAAACTAAACTAGCTACAATCCATCACACCAGCTGTCAGGACACAGGCAGGATTCAGACTACAGACCACCAGCAACCAGAGTTATTGGTGGTGGCAACTGAACATTGTGATTTAGGGACCCCTCAATAGCCTCAGCAACAGCATCTTGAGTGCCAGTGCCAAGAATTGCTTCCCAGTGCTCTGTGGGTAACACCCCTTGCTGTGCCACCTGCAAAGGAGTGAAATTCTGCCTCACAGTATCTAGAAACAGGAACACGGCCACAACTCAAAATCACCTTTATCTTTGCATTCCAACTCAGAAAGGATTCCTAAAGGATACCAGGTCGTAAAGGAGTTGTGACAATTTGTATTGTCTTACAGGACACATGGGGGGGAAAAAAGAAGTTTGAAATTAAAGTAAAATATTCTGACATTAACCAAATGAAAAAAAAAATTTGTAGCATCCTTAGACTTGTACCTGAAGTTATCAAAATATGATTTTACCAACTCAAAAAGCTATGGACAGTTAAAGTTTTAACACCAGCAGCTCAAGGGAAAAAGGTGACTCAGCTGCCTGTGCCAAGACACACAAAGTACATAATTTTGCTCTAGTTAAAGAGCTCCCGTTCTCCTATGAAGAAAAACCCATGTGGTCCTTCTGAGGTGACCACCAAGAAGTACTTATTTAAAACTACAGTATTCTGGCATTTCCATTTTCAAATAAACAAGGTGATCTTGTAAAAATTCACAAGCAGTAGCTGCAAAGTTGGACAGAACTAATCTCAGAGCCTATTTGAAAGCACATTCATTTCAGCACAAACTATAGAAATCTCCTTGGCAAGTGCATACGAGGAGACAATTTCCTGTAACCTTGGTGATTCCACAGCTCACCTATCAGCACACAGTGGGTGACAGAGCAGAGTAACTTCTCTGTGTGTGTGATACCCAGTGGGTTAGATATCCAGTCTTAGTGGAGAGTTTTCTGCTAAGGTGTCTTTAGTGAGATGGGGGGGCAGAAATCATCTCTAGTAGAGGTCAGTCTACCCCACATTTAGGGGAAAAAGGCCATCTCACCCAGTACTGCACTCCTAATTCCAGAAACCAGAATTATAAAATTCTCCACGTCTGTGAGCCAAGAGCCAAACAGAGCAGCATTTCCCAAGCTGTCCCTTCTGTTTAAATCCTCAGAGGTAACTACAGGCATGCAAGAACCTGGTGTTTTATGAAGGCTATGAAGCCGACCAGAAGAAAGAGGGCAGACAAAAACACTGAGTTCCTGCCTCCCCCAGTAATGCTGAAGTGTCTCAAAAGCTTCTTGCAGGCTTTCACATCTTGAAAATCACACACCCCCCAAAGAATATAATTGAAATGGATTTTCTTATTGACTAAAATAGGTTAGTTTCCCCTCCCTTCCTACCTGATTCTTCATAATACAACCTTCTAAGGGCACAGTCTCCTTTATTTTACTATTTGGTAGCTAACAAGGTTTTGAGGTTCATCTGCAATATTCAAAGTACCACAGTTAAATGGAAACAATGCTAGCTGTCAGGGGAAGCAACCATTTATTCTTCCAAACCAGACAATCTAAGTTTCAACCTAGTTCCCATCTTGTATTGTATTCCTTCACAATGAGTTAAATTAAATAACTTCTCAGTAATTGAAAAAAATTTTGAAAAACTTAGAAATTAAAAGGTATTCTGTTTCTTCGTTTATTCCTCTTAGGGGCTGGGGGCACTAGTTTTGAACAGAATGAAGTATCTGCTTTTCATTTGTGATTATTCTGATCACTTGGATATCTCTAAATTGGGCTCCAAGGGCAGGATTCGAAACCACAAGGCTTCCCTTTAGGAAAAAAGGCTTCATGCTCCTGAACAAGTTAATAAAGCATGTTGCAATGAAGCAGGGAACCGAATACTGAAATGTACTCCCAGTGCTGAGCAGAAGCAGGCTGCTTTACCTCTCTTTGGTGGTCTGACATGGTATGAGACATCATTGATGATCAGTTTGAAGTCATCCAGTAGGAGCAGGTCTATGCCTGTGGAGGAGGCCACACGTGTGCCATCTGTAAGGAAAACACGGAGGATGCATTAAGCAGGAGGAACAAAGTATTCAGACAGGCTGTGGCTAAGTTGTAACACCATCCCAAATCCAGCTGATTGGTTTCTATTCTTTCCAAAGGATGATACTTTTTGCCCGGACAAGGAAAGGTGAAACATGACTGAGTTTCCACTGCTAAAGAAGGATACTGTTTCCCATGCACCACCTTCCACACCCAATTCTTTATAAATAGATTTGAACCTCTATGTAGGTTCCACAGCTCTCATCTTTCCTACGAAATAGTAGGGAATTTACCAGAAGACATCTCCATGAGGACTGATCTCCTTGGCAGCCCTGACTACACAATATTCTTACTCTAGGAATAGCATTTCTACCTTCTGCTCTTTCAGGAAGGTCGAAGAACTCACACCACAGCGAACTTTAACTTCAAAAGCAAAGGGCCGGGTGCAAACAGCTGGCAAGCAAATAAATCAATTTGTTTGCAAACAAGAGTACCTGCTGAGTAGATTGCAACCCGATCAATTCCTCTGTCCTCTGCTTGCAGCTGTTGCAAGAACACCCCAACAGAGTCTGAGATGGGTTTCAGGGTGAACTGGCAGCGCTCGCGCCGTGAGGGAAGACTCACAGAGATCACAGGCAACCCGTTCTGGTAAACCACCGTCACTTCTACAGAGACAACAACAAACACACAGCTTTGTCAGTAAAAACAGACCTTCTCTACTTGCAGAAAGAGACAAAGCTGATTGCCATCTGAATATAACAGACTAAACTTTTGGTTTTCTCAAGAGACGTGGCTGAAGAAAAATGGAGGTATAACTGAGATTCTCACTCCAGTAACTTGGCAGTAATTTTGTGTACTCTGTAAAAGTTACTTACTCTAAACACAGTCACCTTTGTTCTAAAGACAACACGATATCTAAAAGCCATAACATGGCAGCACAGCATGTTTTGGTTAGGTTTTGTGAATAAAAGAATTTTGGACTATGGAAGACAAAACACTGCTGCTTATATCGGGATTTATAGCTCAGGAGACAAAGGCAGACTGCGTCTATTAGGAAACATCAAGGAAGGACCCACTTCAAATGTTTTTATTCTGGTTTAGTTCTGGTTTCCTCCTCCTTGTCCTGAGGCAAGACAAGTAAGAAAGCAGGCAGAAGAATGAGATTGTAGGAGAGCAGCACTCCTGAATTTAGGCTTCAAGGTCATTTCATCTAAAATTCATGGGATCAATATGCTTTGTACTTCTCCAGACAGGCATTACTACTTAGGTGTAGATAAAACAAGATTTTCAATTTCTGTGGTGCTGCCCAAAGCTTCTGAGGGCTCTTGAGGATTTCTGTAGTTCTAAAATCCATGGTAGTGACCTGTATGAGCTGTAAGCTGGTTATTATTTTACTGCCACAACTAGCTCGGTGTGCTTCGTGAGATCCATACATAGAAAAGAGAAGTTAAAAGTTCATATTCCCTAAGCCCTTTACTGAATCACAGCCATAACTGTCCTCAAGTGAGGTAGTTGCTAAGATATAACAGCACACCTCAAAATTATTTGCTTTTATAGGTATCTTTCTTATGTAAAAACAAACGGGGTGTTTTATTGCTCAGAGCATTTGCTGTGTCTCAAGGATGGTGCAGTCACACCCGCCCACAATTAATCTGCCTCAGTACCCCAACCTGTTGTAGCCTTGGTCAACTCCTGTCTCCTTAAACTCACTGAACTCCTGGATTGACATGCTAAGTCATTTTAAGCAGCTAACATCAAAGCCAGTCAGTCAAAAAGTCAACAGAAGTAGAAATAAAGGCAAATAATGTTATTTTAACTAGCAAAGGGAACTCTGAGGACAAGTCCTGGAGCAATACACCTTTCCAAAATTGGAGGATCGTGGATATTGAGAAAGTGCACTTGGTACAGCCTTTCTCAAAGCCAGAAGAATTCTCTTCTCATTCTTAACTATCACACACCTTCATGAAATGAATCAAGCATAAAAAAAGCTTTTTCCCTCTTCCAAGGGATTGCTGCCTTTAAGTCCTTAAAGACTAGATGGAAGCAACCAAGTGTGGACACCTAAAACAACTAAAGCATCCTAAAAGGCCCCAGTATTTGAAAACCTATTGATGCCTCCTCTCAAGACTCAGACATCTGACAGGATTTTAGTAACTTCAGTGTTTTGAAGCATAGCATTCAGAGACAACAATCAGATATTTATTGTAAAGAAATAAAGCAAAGTGCTAATTTATTTGGACTGTCAGACAGCATTTAGAGCCCCTTAGCAGCAGCTGTTCTGACACCAGCTCTCAGGTTTTCTTTAAATTTAAAATGCTACCTGGACCACACAGGCAGTGAGGCAGTTTTTTGCAGAGCAGAAGAGAGAAGAGTGTTTGCATTGACACTTTTTCCATGCAACCCCACTGGTACCACACCACTACCAGAGCTCCAGGACTGCCAGCTCTGGAGGAAACAACAAACAAAGCCTTTCACTAGGATTGCCAGCTCAGGTGCAGTATTAAAGACCAAATCGTTTCCCTTCAAAAGACTGGGTCAGTAAATCTGTAAATACAGCTGCTTGATGTTTTCCTTGCAAAACCCTTGTCAAAATAATTTCCTAGCTTAATTCACTGGTGGGGAAAGTCCAGGTCAATCCTCTCATCACCTCTCACAGAAGTAATGCTGGCCAGATTTTTACTGCACTGAAGAGGGAAGAGGCAAAGAAACAAAGAAAATCTGAAGGACACAGTGACACAAATCTAACAGACAGCAGCAGGCAGCTCCAGTAAAAGTTATTAACATACCCTGTGATATGGCTGCCTCACTCTTTTCTCCCACAGCCCTGTGTGTCTTCTGCATCTACTTCACAAGTTACTAAGTGGACAAAGCATTTGGCATCTCACTAATTACAGAGCTAAGGTTTCAGCTAACCTTCTCCCAGTTACATTTTAAGCCAGGATTTAAACGTATGGGACAAGCAAAAGAAATTAATTTTATACAAGTGTGGCTTCACTTACATTTACAGTCACCTACAGCCTGGCCAGGAATGGTGCTAAATGAGACCACAGAGGATTTGAAAAGCTTTACATGCTATGTTAAGCATGGGCTTGCTTTGAGGTGTGAGTTGCATCCAAGCACCACAACCAGCACGACTCAACCATATGTGCACCAGCAACAGGTCATGGGTATTGCTTTTTAAAGACCTCCGTTTTTGCCTAAGATCAACTTGAGCAATAAATGAGGTCAAAATGAAGTACAGTAAAAGAAAAAAGTGTGGCCAAAGAAGTCAGTGTTGAGTTTTGGCTACTGTAAAGACAAAGTTATCGGAAGAATTATTGAGAGAATTATGCAAGCACGACATGAGGAGAGAGGTAAAATCAAATCAGGCACAGGCAGACATCTTCTCAGCCTTACACATCCCCTACATTTGTACCTGTTTAAGCCCCAGGTTTTCATGTAAGCTCTGCAGAGCAGTCAGTCATGTTCTCTTTGCACACTTGTTACCCTGGCAGGGGAAGCAGGAATCCTTCATTTATTAGCTTTCAGACCTTAATAACAAGCCTTAACAAGGAGAGGATCCACTCTGCCAGCACAAGTGCTCCACTCCTTGTGCACAGCATGCAGATGTTACGCAGGCAGCGAGCTGAAAGCTGCTCCTTTCCTCTTTGCATTGTGGCACACTGAGGTTTTTAAAGTCCCACCAATGCATCCTTTTGCTTTATGCTCTGACCACCTCATAAAAAAAGCCTCATGTTTGAGCTGTCCCAGAATTTAGATAAAGGAATGACACTGCCTTGGCTTCACAACTTACTCACTGCAGTAAATGATGCTCTCGACCATACTAGCACGTAGCTGATGTGAACTGCACTTTTGTTACATAAATGGACTTAAGGGGTCAGGCTGAAGGGACCACAGTGGGTCTTCTGGTGCCACCTCCCTGCTCAAGCAGGGACATCCCAGAGCACAAGGCACAGGATTGTGTCCAGATGGGTCTGGAGTATCCTCAATGAGAAGACTCCACAGCCCCTCTGAGCTGTCTGTTCCAGTGCACAGAAGTTCTTCCTGGTGTTCAGGTAAGACGTCCTGTGCATCAGTTTCTGCATTTTGCCTCGTGTCCTAGTGTTTGGCACCACTGAACAGAGCCTGGCTCCAGCCCCTGGCACCTCTCTCCAGGAAGGACAGCACCCTGAAGGGTAGGGAGTCAAACAGACCTCACAGCTACATCAGAAAGAAGTCTGGCAAAAAGATTTGGACGGCTGCACACAATTCCATCTTCCTTTATAAAGCCCGTCCAGTTTTGTAAGGACAGTTCAGAGAAAAGTCGCCTGCTGCCTTAATTCTTCTTGACATTGCTCTGTGTCGTTTCCTTAGCTCCACACTGGATCGGTGCCCAGCCAGAAAAGCCTCGGCCGGGGAAGGGGGCAGGGAATGGGATGCGAGCGAGGCCGCGCACGGTGTACTCACCATCAGAGGGCACCACGGTACTGCAGTACACCACCCTCACGCTCTGCCAGGGGGACAGCCGCTGATGCACCTGGAAAACGCAGGCACAGCAAAAAGGACAAATGGTCAGAGTCTGGCAGGAGCTGGCCCAGCTCCATCCCCCGTGTCCCCTTCCCCAATGCCCGCGGCAGGTGCTTCCCTTCCTCCCGGACAGGCAGAGCCCCGGGGCACCTGCCGGGAACAGCATCCCTTCCATCTGTCAGCCCGCAGCGCTTCCCCCCGCAGCCGGGGCACCAGCACACACCGAGCTCCACACACACACACGGAGCTGCGAGTCCCCAACACAACAGCTGCGGGCCGTTCTCCTGCGTGTGACACGTGTTTTTAAAGCCACAATCAGTTTTAAGAATTCCACGGGGCTTAGTACACAGACAGAGAGTAGAAATCGTATCGAAGCACAAGGCTTTAAAGGTTAAAAACAGTAAGTTTTTGGCATAACCAGGGGGGATGTTTACGGAGTTGTGGATTAACAGGCTCGTTCTCTTTGGTTATTTTCCATGCCAACATCGCTTTTTTCCTGTCCTTACACAGGGAAGCCACACTCTGAGACACAAAGTAGTAAACACGCCTGTGCATAGAAGAACAAATTGTTCCAACATAAAAAGCAAGAATTGTAATACTGAGCTATAAAAATAAAAAACGACAACAGCCCAAGAGGAAGAAAGCACATGAATGGGTTTGAATGCTCTGCAAACTTAGTAAGAGACTCATTTGGCCACGAAAATCTACACCCAGGCTGATTTAAAGTCTATCTATTAGATTATATTACACTGGTTATAGACTAATCCTGCCCCAACACCAAAATTGTAACTCTGGCACACAAAACAGCCCAACTGTAAACCAGAGTAAGGCATAACACACCAGCTCTCACCTGTCTCTGGTGGTTTATATTTCAGTAGCTAGCCTCAGATTTTTCAACAGCTGTTGTCCAATTTGGACATTCCTATGATCTGGGATACTTTTTCTTTCCTGGCTGCTAAAACACAGCTGCCAAACCTACATTTTTATAAAGGTATCTTACAGAGAGGACTTGTTTAAGTAAATTTCCAATGAAGTTTGCAAACAAAACCCAGGTTGCCGACTATTTCTCTGCTAAATTCTCCAAATCTCTGTGTTTCACAAGGTTGTCTTTGATAAACTACTTTAAATGGCTTTAATTTAAGGCCATTTACTTGCCTTGTCCTCTGAAGCCTGATATCCAAACCAAGGATAGTCTCCACTAATCCTTCTCGAAAGCAGGACCTTTGGCTCTGATGGTCATTGCACTGACAGCTCTAGAAATTCACTGTGATATGTGCTGCATTTATACTTCATTGCTATCAGTTCTGACAATGAAAAAACAGTCGTTTTCAATCTGCCTCCTCTCAACTGCATTTTCAGCTGCCCAGGATCAAATCAGACACAGGAAAAGAAGTGGGCACCAAAAGAGCTGTAACTCAAGTGGGAAATTGCATGTTTCAGCAAAGTGATGCTGTAGAAAACACTTGTGTGTTGGGAACCAAAGGACAAATTTGCCTTTCTGCAAGTGAAATAAGCAAGTCTTCTTGACTCTCTTACACCATGTGCTACTTGTTGAGCAACCAGGACTATCCCTCCCACCCGAAAAAAACCATTTAGACTCAACACTATCTAAGAAAAACACAGCTACAGCCTCACATACTGCACAAATGCAGCTCTGTTGTCTTGGCATTACTATTATATTAACAACAAAGTCAGAAGCTTCAAGGATCAGATGCAGTACCATATGCAAATCAATTTTCAGAACCAATTTTTACCTAAGGAGGGAAATTTCCATTTTTCCAAAAAATAATGATAGTATCAGATACAAAAACAAATGGGCAGAATTCACTCATGGATGATTCACAGATCCTCCTCAGTCAGAGAGCACTACCCCAAAGACTGTTTATTGACCTGTTTTACCTGATCCCACAGCACAGCTAGCACTGATATGAGGTTTTTACTGCTTCACTCTCCTCCTTTCCACAACATAATTCATCCATTTTTCAAACACTGCACAGCAGGACTCTGCCTTTCTACCAGATGTGAACAGCAGCCCAAAAACGCAGTTCTCAGAACATCCTAAACCCCACTAAACCCAGCATTATCCCACTGGAAGATGTAGCTGGAAGATATTATCTGGTAGCACATGCAAAGACTTTACCTTAAGGCTATGAGTATTTGACAGATACAAGCTCACTCCAGAAGCCTTCTGCTCTCATAAAACAAAACAGGGAAAAGGCAAAACAGGTTGAAAAAGCCAGGGCATGTTAGGTGACTCATCCAAAAGCTGAGGTGCCCCCAGACTTAACCCCTTGCACAATGCTTGCATCCCAGTATGGGCTGAAGCCCTCTGTTTCCTTCACACTCCCCTCCCCAGCAGTGTGCTGCCAGTACATTTTACAGGAGAGATGTTGTTAAAACCCTTGTATCTGTCATTCCTGCAGCCCTGAACTGTGCTGCTGGTGCAACCCCTTATTGACAAAAACAGTCTCTACTGGGTAGGAAGGGGGAAAAAAAGAACAAATGAAGCCAAAACTGAGCAGAGACCAAGATGCCATGATACGTCATCCAGGGTTAGCAAGAGTTTAAGGAGCCATCCATCGTTTTTATTCCTGAAGGGAGACTGTTGTTTTAAAACTGAGCTGGAGAGAAATGTTTGAAGCCGTTCTCTGATGTCTGCAGTTCAACAGTTTCATACAGAGAAGTGTCAGAAGGCTGAAGCTGGGGATGGGAGCAGTGCAGGGCAGAGAGAGGAACTCCAGATCTGCCCCTCAGGCAAACGGCCAACAGCTCCCCTCCCCTTCAACAATAAAGCATGGAATAGCTGCATCCCAATTTCAGTCGGGACAGACTTGTCCACCTCTCCCAAAATAAGCAACATTTGGCAGTGTGAAAAGCACCAAAGGCAGAGCATGGAAATGAGAAGCTTTAAGCACTAGGGTAACTTTCTCACAAGGACTCACGCAGGAATTCACATTCCACATCCATCAGATCCTTCATTTCCTGCCTTGTCTGCAGTAAGATGCATGTTAAGAGGCTCAGGGTTATGCAGCAGCTGTGTTCCCAAAATGATTAAAGGAGCAAGAGGAAAAAAGTCCCAGTCCTCTACCTAAAACTAACGCTTGCTCCAGCCTTATCCAGGTCTATGTTAGGCAACCCAAAGGTAAAAATAACAGCAACTCTATAGGTCCTAGCTTTCTCAACACTACATGGGTGACAGAGTCAATCAAAGCCTTGCTGGAAAAATCAACCTTTTACCTACCAGTGAGTGCTCTCTGATGGAAAAGGAGGGAGAAGCTCCTGTTCTCCAGGTACGTTATTATCAATGATGGAATGCTAACAACTTTAGGAGACTGAGTCTCCAAACCCTTATTAAAATCAGAAAAGAGGCTGGCCAGGAAAAAAACACAACACCCCAAGCACGAAAAAGGTGAACATCTTACTCTAGAACATGCTGCTAACTCATTATCTGGAGTACCAGTGCAGCAAGAACTGCAGAGCTTTTGTGAAAAACAGAACATTCACCACACACTTTACTACACGTAAAGCATTTTAGAGACACTTTTGCAAGTGCTTCTGGCAACATCTATTTTACAAATTACAAGGGAATTTCTTTATAGGAGGCTGCCTTCGGTCTGATAAAAAGCAGCTCGCCTTTTCCAACAAGAAACAGCTATTTTCCTCTCTATCCCGACTTTCGCTGTATAAAACACTGAATGTCTTTCCTGGCTCAACAAGTGGTTATCCTAAAACCTCCAGGCTGGAATCTCAGTGATGAAAACTGCAGCAAGCTTCCTCAAGCAACCCAAGCCACCCACCTCAAACATGCTGAAGGGCTCCATTTATGCATCTTCACCTCATTTCTGCTCCTGTACTCAATCTGCTAGATTTTGGTCTCTCTTGACAATAATTCCATCCTAAATCATCAAAGTCTCCTTCTGTCCTCCCCTTTTCCTTCTCCTTCACACCAGCTGTTTGCAAAGTAAAGGAGACTCAGTGCAAAACCATGCCCTGACCAGAAACCTGCCGTCCCAGGGATGTGATGTGTGACTTCCCAATACAGCCAGTGGTTTTGCACCAGCACATAAGCTCTGACTGGATTTAAATACATTTAGCTGTGAAGGATTGACTGGGGCCAGCTGCCCAGCCAGCTGCTCCCTCACTCCTTGGGAATAGGACAGGAGGATGCAGGATAAAAGGATAAAGGCAGGGAGATCAGTCAGCACTCCTCACTGGCTTAACAGACTGGACTAAGGGAAAGTTGATTTACTGCCAATTAAAGCAGATAATATCAAGAAACAGGCTGAAATTAACACTTTCCCCTTAACCCAACCCATTATCCAGGATCCAACTCTGCCTACAAACCCCTTAGACACTGCACACTGAGATCCTTCATCCCCAGGGTACCCCACAGAAAACTCCTCAGCCCAAAACACCCCACACAGATCAGAGACTCTTCAACCCAGACACCTCTCAACCTCCTGAGACAGCCCACAGATATCAGACACCCCCTTTAGACCCATGACACCCCACACAGCCATCACAGAGACCTCTGAGCCCTGTGACACCCCACAGCCATCACAGAGACCTCTGAGCCCCAGACAACCCATCCAGTGAGTATTAAACCAATTTGCCAACCAAATCCTTCACAAAGGAGCCAGTGCAGGGCTCTGAGTACTCCCAGGACCTTCCCAGCCCACAGCAGCCCATCACTGAGGGCAGCAGGGTGATGAGGGGAAGATGGCAGTGCCTAATGAGGGACCTGCCTGCTGCTGGCACCCAGCACTGCCCTGCCTCAACTTCAGCTAATTCCTCCTCAGCATCCTCCCTTTGGATCCTCCAAAGGGATCCAAACAGGCCCCTCTGCCATTAGAGACATCTGCCAGCATCTCTCACCCCTCACTTCTTTTCTTTCTGAGGTGCCTGGAATCACTGCTCGCTTCCAAGATCTCTCTTTGAAGGAAAAACAAAACAAAACAAATCAAAACACCCACCCCACCCCCCCCCAATCTTCCTTTGAAATTGAGCCCAACTTTACCAGGGATTTGTTTTGCAGCCCTGTATGGAAGACCTTCTCCAGCTCCTTGCTGTGGTCTCTGGATACGTTCACACAGCCAATAGAGCCATGCAGTGTTTCCCTCCAGGCATACACTGGGCTGGTATAAACCACCCCTGGCTCCCACTGCATCCAGGGAAACCCCCAGGGATGTGGCTATGGAGGGAACACAGCGGGAAAAGCCCCTGTAACCCAAGAGCTGTGCCCTCACAGAGATAGCAACAAGCTGTAACACTTCTGAGCACAATTCTCTCCAAATCCAACCTGCTGCCTTTTCCAGCCATACAGCTCGTCTCCCAAGACCCAAACACTTGTCTGATTAAATCCCACTGGTCTGAACTCATTCCTCTCTCTCTCTCTGACAGCATGGCCTTACTCCAGCCCACTCAAGAGGTCAGATTTTGCACCAAAAGAAACATTTTGTGCCCACTGCCTCCACAGGGCAGCCTTTCATGCAGATGAAGGTCAAGTAAATGAGACTTAACTGCAGTGCTATTTCTTCGTGGATTATTTCCTTCTGTGTTTTAAAATCAGGCTGTAGACGGACACAAAAAAAGAGGCAATGCCAGCACGATGTGGGAAGTGTTATTCTTTACATTTGGATGCACTTTGTATGACCCACACGTTAGCAAACGATCTTCATCTGCCTCAGTTCTTGTTTCCGCCTGAATTTTCTCTTCTTCCAGCATTAGTACAAAGCTCTATCACATCTGCTAGGATGGGAACAGAAACAGGAGGTGAGCTATAAATACTCCTTTCTCATCCTGTTTCCTTTGCCCATCTGCCTTAAAAGAAGCAGGTAATCCACAGTGTCCAGGAAAAGGAGGGGTAGGAGGAAGGAGATGAATTCTCTGCAGAAAAGGGAAAAAGCAGGGATGAAGTAAACTGTTCCTCATCCTTCATTGTGCCTTTCACCCAGGCATTACTGCTGCTCTGGAGATACTGAGACAAGGAATTGCAGCAGGAACTGTTGTTGAGTAGGAACATCACTGCATTTGATGGCTTTGACTGAGCCTCTGGGACACAAAAGAGGGAAGAGGAAGCAATAAAAGGGAAAAAAGTTGAGCTGACATGTTAAGCACATCAGTCAGGCAGAATCTATTGCTTTTAACAGGTGCTTCCCTTGCCACCATCCACATCACTTTCCCCCAGCTAAAAACCAAATCGAAACCTCAAACCAAAACCTTCTCTCAGTCTCTATTCTTAATTTTATTGCAAGTGTCAACAACTTACAGAGAATTACCCTATTCCAAACCTAGGACAGGTGATAGGCAGGATACACCAGACCCTCACACTCCCTCTTTCATCCAACCTCCACACAGTCCTTCCTACCTCTGCCAGACAACGCAAAACAGGGCTGGAACTTCTCCCTGACAGTCTGTGGTGCCAGATCACAGTTTCACCATGAAAATATTTTTGCTTTACTGGAGCAGGATGGTTTGGATTCCACTTCTTTAATACAATCCTCATGGTTACTGGGGGAAAAAAAAGCTGAGATTCCTTTGAATCCTGAAGGCTTGAAACAGAGAACCAAAACAAAACACTAGGATGCATTTAAATCTGTGTCAGCTTAGAAACCTGAGAGCTAAATTCCTTTCCCTGATTTCCAGATTTACCACTTTAATCTTACTGAAAAGGTTTATAACTATCTTCTCAAAATTAAGGGGGTTGTCAACTACTGTTTTAAAAAACTTTGAAGAATTCAGTGAGTTCTGAGCTCACTAATCTCAGGGATTGTGTGTCCTCAGCTACTCACAGCTGAAAACTGTGTAAGTAAGAGAGAAGGCATCAGATGGATTCCCCTCAGCGATTTCGCCAGGGCAGTTTAGCTGTTGTTTTGCCGTTTCCTTTCTTGTTTGATTTTCTTCCTCTAGCACTTACCAACCCCATTAAGGCCACTCCTTTAGTCTCTGTTAGAGCCATTTTAAAACAAGAGCTCTTGCCCCTCTTCTCTTACTGCAAAAAGTCCTTCCCGGTGGGCAGAGAGCACCTCTGACATCCCTGCACTTCCAGCACCAAGAATGAAACAATAAGCAGAGTTATAGAGAGAGATTCCCACAAATGCAAGGAAATTCCTTCTGCCTCGGTGCGTGCTCACTGGTTTTCCACTGGTTTCACACTGGTTTTCCAGGGAAATAAACTCAGGAACGAGGGAAGCTCGCTTGCAGCTCTTGAGAAGACAGAGCAGGCTCTGCAGACTTCAGAGCTGGCACCAGCACATGCACAGCTTGGGAGGAGCTGAAATACTGAGAGGTGCAACATCCTGCAAGCCACAGCAGCCCAGCACATTCCACTGCTGCGGGAGTCCTACACCATCAGCTCCCTGCAGGAAAGCACAGCACAAGAGAATCCCACCTCTCTGGCTAACCTTACACCTGGGTTTGGTCCAAAGAGAGGTGGAACAGGAAGGTTAGTGCTCTCAGACAGCAAGAGGCTGTGCCCACCAAGTCACATCCATCACAAAAAGCAACTCCTTCTCTTGGATTATGAGCCTCACAGGGTGAGCCTAGAGGCCAAACTCACTTTAGGATTGAATCCTTTATGAGGCACTCAGCAGCAAAGTTTAAGAGTGTTGCCCAGAAGTGCCAGACAAGCTTTACAGATAACTGAGTTTGGCTACAAATACCTGCAGCAAATTAACACCGGCCAGGTTTTTTTGGAAGAAATACCAAAGTGTAGGACGTTTAACTTGGCATCCTTCCCTGCTTTCTACAATCAGTTTGCAGCAGTCTACCACCAGGTGTGATTAGTACAGTAAAACCCAATCCTTTTGCTAGTCCCACACACATCTCATGAAGCCCTGGAAGAATCCTCCAGTTTGATTAGGAGTGGATGTGTGACATTCTCCCCCTGGATACGCTGCCTGCCATAAGGATTGTTACTATGCAACTCTGGCTTCTAGATCCCTTATGTTCCCTGGCAAGGCTAGAGCAACAGAAGGAAACGGAAAAAATTCCAATAAAAATATATGAATGTTTTAAAGCCAATAAAGAACTCCATTTCATTGTGCTACCAGACCACAGATCGAGGATATCTACATGCAAACTTAATATCCCTATATGTTAATGTTTAATGTCCTTTGGTTAATGATGTACTTTTACTTATTTTGCAGGATGGCCTCCCTCCTGTGCCCTGAGAGAGGAGATGGTGCAATGCTCACCTCCTGTGTGCCATGGGGATGTGCCTGGAGAGGCAGCTTGGCAGAAGTTAAAGCATGAGTGAAAGGCAGTGCTCTGCAGAGGCAGACCTTTGATGTCTAATGTCTGATGTCAGACACACTAACGATGTGCAGGAAGAACACAAACACATTAGTTGTGAACCTGACGCTGAACTAGTGGGTTAAATTTTGTTCTGAAGGTTTCCCAGTTCAGCTTTTCCCTGCTCATCTCACCTGATCTGTTTGGGAGAGGAGGAGGAGGTCACAGAGTCAGAATCCTGGAATGGTTTGGGCTTGAAGGGACCTTAAAGATAATCTTGTTCTACTCCTTCTTCCCATGGGCAGAGACTCCTTCCAGTAGACCAGATTGTTCCAGGCCCAACCTGGCCTTGGACACTTCCAGGGACCCAGGAGCAGACACAGCTTCTCTGGGCACCCTGTGCCAGGGCCACCCCACCCTCACAGGGATGAATCCCTTCCCAACATCCCATCTAACTCTGCCCTCTGGCAGTTTAAAGCCATTGCCTTTTGTAAATAGTCTCTCGTTTTGGAGGTTCCCTTCACGTAGTGGAAAGCAACAATTAGATTACCCCAAAGCTTCTCTTTCCCAGGCTGAACACCCCCAATTCTCACAGCAGAGGTGCTCCATCTCCCTAATCATAGAAAGGCGAGGTTGACCCCTTCTGCACAGCACAAGCAGCACCCATAGGGTATCCTGCAGCATTCTGTGCGTGCTTTCAGAAACACAGACTTGCTCCTGGCTCCTCTGGAGAAGGAAAAGCTTCTATGACCTGTGGGACTGCTCCCCAAACCCCAGCCTTGTCAGCAGGTGGGGCTGACTGGAGCACTCACCGCTTCATCACTGGTCATCTCTGGCAAGCAGGAGGCTCAGAGATCAAATGGTTTTTATTTAATTGACCATCGATAAAGGGAATGACTGCAACAGCATCTCCTAACAGCTCAGAGCTATTCATTTGAGCATCTCCTGCATGGCATTGCTGTGCTACAAAACTGAATGTAATTATGCTCAAATGCATGAAAGCACAGTCGAGGCATGAACAGATAAAGTTTTAGGAAAGCTATAAACTGAAGTCTGCCACTTCAGCCAACAGCCAGTGCCACCCTCAAAGCTCAGTCACATCCATCATTCCTTCACACTGAGCCTGTGGGGACAAGAGGCTGGATGCCCTCGGGAAGGGCTGCTGCTCCCCTTTAGGTGCCACCACAGTTCCCATGGCCGGGTCACCTTCAGCACCAATCCATTCTGCCCCCTCCCAAACCTCCCTCCTGTGCCTTGGCAAAACCAGCCAAAACGGTGTTTATGGACATGCGCTGTGCGCAAACCCACCTTCAGTTAATATAATGATTAAGTCCAGGCATCCACATTAAAATCACTAAAGAATCTTAAAGAAAAACAGACCTAAGACTTCCCTCTGACTTATCAAGTTAACCACTGCTACAATGTGCAATAAACCAGGATTACCCAAATATTTCATTTCGCCTCTTTAAAAACACTGTTTCCTATAACTTTTCTATCCCCTAGATCACAAGGTGTGTTTTAGTAGGATTTTAATAGAATGTTTTCAAATTGTTTCAGCTCAAAGATTTTTACTTTGTTCTAAAAGCACAGAACATATAATATATTGTATGTACACTGCTACCATAGAAACTCCTGCAGCTTCACCCAAAGAATAAGACGCAAGCAGGATCCAAAACAAAACAAATCCATTTTCAACAGCCAGTCCAAAAAAGCCAATTTGAACTACTTGCCCAACAATAAGCTGAGAACCACACATCAGAGATACACACGTTGCAAAGGGTTTGCAGTTCACACTTCTTTCCTGTATGAAGGCTGAAGTTTAACTCATATTAAGAGAGATTGAGAAACCTTGGAAATTAACCACTGGAAAAAAATCACTAGGAAAATGACCATTACTCTAGTCATCGAGGCCATTTAAGAATGAACAGTCCTGGGAAAAGAGATTATCCTGGGAAAGAGCGATTTGGAATGGAAAGTAACAGGAGATTTTTGGCTTGGTCACTTCCTTAAAGCTTTTCCAAATCAATTAAACTGGGTTTAATACACTGTGATAGGTGTTCAGTGGCCTAGAAGAAGGCAATTTACAATTTGGCTCCGAGTTATACAAGCTGTCAGAGACACCTTTACAGTTTGTATTTTCATTGACAGTCTCAGTTAGTTAATGAAAATTGAACCATTCTTCTCTGGAAAATTAAATATGGGCACAAAAAACAGCCCCTGTGGAGAAGGCACGAAGCGACATGCATCAAGGTAAAGGCTTCAAAACATACTTCAAAACATATGCTTTCAATCCAAGTGAGGAGGCTGGCTCAGCTCACACAGACTCGGATATTCTCCATCCTTTCTTTCCAAGAACCTTTTTAATGCTTTCTCACTGCACTAAATAGCCCTGGGAAGCAGGGCTTTTCCTTTGATCCAATGCTAATTACAACTCAAAGCTCTTCCAGCAGTGAATCCCAGGTTTCTGCTCCTCTATGGGGACAGCCTTAAGAGGCCAGAGAGAATCACAGAATCCCAGACTAGTTTGGGTTGGAAGGAACTTTAATTTAAAGCCCATCTCATTCCAACTCCCTGCCATGGGCAGGGACACCTACCATACATGGGGGGACCACAACTTTTTTGGGCAACTTGTGCCAGGTCCTCCCCACCCTCACAGGGAAGAACTTCTTCCCAACATCTCATCTAACCCTGCTTCTGGCAGTTTGAACCCATTCCCTCTTGTCCTGTCACTATCTGCCCCTACAAAAGTCTGGTTTTAAAAATATTTTGGCTGTGTGGGCTGAAAAAACAACGGAGAGAGCAAGTTTCCCCAGCTGAGATGCTGCTAGGACTCTGCCTGGTTTTCTAAGCCTGTGAAATCAGCTGGGTTCACAGCTCTGCATCACAGTTTGATACCTGCAGCTTGAAATCATCCCCAAAATACACAGCAACAACTCAGGTCCAGACACAAAGGAGGAGTGATTCAAGGCTGGGCCTCCATTACAATCTGTTTCCTTCATCGCTCCCTGATGAGTGAACTGGATCCAAACGACTTGTAAGTGAACCACAACTGGCTGCCACAGCTGCCAGTCACAATTCTTTCCAATGGGCCCTGCTAAAAGCTTGCACATCCACAAACACTCACATGCGATGTGGAAAGCACATCCCTCTTTTCATAGGGCTTTTTTTTAGGTTTTTGGGATTGGGGTTTTTTGATATACACAAAGCTTCCTGCTAAAATCAGACAGAAAGCAGCAAGGGGATGAGTTTAGGTATGAGGCTCAGGCATTTCCAAGCAAAGAGCTTATCTTTTTGGGGAGCAGAACGCCTGATGGCAACTCTGGAACCACCTCACAGAGCCGAAACCTTGCGTGCCTTCCCAGCACAGCAGTGAAAACACATCAGCCCTTGAGAAAGCATTAAGAGAAGCACTAAAATAGCTGGCTGGGAGCAGTGTAAGTGGCTGTCCAGACAAATACTAAGAGAATCCATAAAGAGCTCTGAAGGCAAAAAAATCCTCAGTGGGAAAGCAGACCACTGTAGCAGACACGCAAACCAGGAACGCTTCCATCAAGTTCAGACTAAATATCAAAGCTCACTCATTGCTGAGGGGAAACAGTCATGATGGGAACTAAAAACATGCCCAAAGCACAGCTGGGAAAGCAGTGCCTAGATGAGCACAGAGCAGGGAAACAGGAGGAACAAGGCTGCAGGACACTGCACCAGCTGCAATGGCATTTGCTCAGGAAGGCAAGAACCCAGCAAGTGCACTAAGGCAGGGCACATCCCACATGGATTGTCCAGAGACAAGCTCCATTTCTGCCCTGACATTCACACTGACTTTGTGTTGTTACCTATGAGGAGCTGGTAGAGCAAAAACCCCTTCCCCAAATTTCACCTTGCCCTTTCGCACAGCAGGCACAGGGTGCTGGAGTGTTTGGAAGCCAGTTTAAAAAGGCAAAAGTCTCATCTCTACACTGTGTTCCTGTAATTCAAGAATATCATTATAAACTTGTGGAAAAAAAAAATTCAGGCAAAGTTACAACTGCAAGAGCTTGAAGACAGCCTGGGAATCATGCCTGAATGGTGGGTGACTGGCACACCCTTCTCCTCCGGGGATAAATTTCTTTTCCACATTGGGAACCCAGAAAGATTCATCCCAATATGCCTGTAGGCAAGACGAACAGAATTAATTTAAGTTCACCTGAGTTTTTTTCTGGCATTGAGAGGCTCTCAGCAGGCAAATGCTAACAAGGTATGAAGTTATGCTGCATTTGGAAAGAGGGGCAGGGGGAAGCTTTGGCCTGTTCCAGCCTTTCTGAACAAGGTCATCACCAAATTGTCACAAGTCCCTTACTTGCAGCAAGGGGCTGGGCCACCAAATAGTTCAAAAAATACAATATTTCAACTTTTTAACAGTAACAAAGAGAGATATTAACAGTTTTACAGTCCAGAACACAGTCTGTGTGGTTCTAGGCTTGAAAACATCTGTGAGACCTGTTTTATTTCTCAGCTATTATTTGATATTAATATATTCAGCATATTTACAAACACAGTAGAGTAGCCAGTCTGATGTAAAGTCTGATCAGCAATAACTGCTCTCACCTGTTGTAGATAGGAAAGACAGATTTAAATCCAGTAAAACATTAAGTGCCATGAATTTGACATCATGACTCTCTGGATTATCAAAACCTCCACCCTCCAGAGCACTGAAAAATTCAGAAGCATCATCTCCCAGACCACTAAGCAACCACCACTCCTTTGGTTTTGCAGGCTGGTGAGAAACGTGTTGGTGAGTTTGTAGGAAAGCGTGTGGCAGTTCAGGGGATGACGTCTGGCAGAGGGAACATTCTCATGCACATAATTATTAATTAATATCAAACTCCTTTTTTTGGAATTCTGCATCTTCCAGACAGAAAGCCTCACCTAAGGAAGATTAAATACCTGGTTTCTCCAAAGAAGAACAAGCTCTAGCAAAGCATCGTGTAAAAGTCATTCTTCTTACCCACGTGTTGAATCTGTAATTTCCCTGGACAGAGGCAGCTCATCTGATGATTAAAACCCCCAGCACCCTGCAGAAATCCCAGCAGGAAATAAAAATGCTCTTGTCCCTGCTGGCTGAATGCCATGAGTGTGCAAAGCCAACCCCATCTCACGCTGTGGTGCTGCTCCCTTGCTGATCTACATGGAGGGATCACAGCAGCTCTTTTCAGGGAGTTGGCATTGGCTGCAGGAGCCCCTGGGGATGTTTCTCCTTTGCAGCCACCTCAAGGCTACCAAGGCACAAACCCCTGCAGTTTTGCAGAGGCCCACAATACCAGGAGTATCAGGGTATTTGGGTACCAGGAGGTTACAGAAAGGGGCTGTAAAACTGCCCCCTACTCCCCTTGAACAGCCCTGCACAGAACCACTGACATCTCTGACACATCTTAGGTGTAGGTAGTGGCTGGGTAGGAAAAATCAGGACTTGTGGACCTTGTATAAATGGAATTTAAAAAGACAAGAAGAAATAAAGCCTGCACAGCCCCAACAGATTTCAGTAAGCTTTCCCCACACTATTTACAGCCCGGCAAGAGGCTGAAAAATGCTCATTCTGATCTGGCTACAGGAGCTCACACAAGCATCAGGCTCACCTTAATGTGGAGACACGAACTACTTTTGGTGCCTCAAACCTTCCTAGAACTGCATTTAAATGCAAACTCTTTCCCTGCTTTCCCCTCCCTCCTCTTCCCATAAGCCAGGATTTCTTTGATTCTCAGTCTAATTAGGAGATAATTTTAACTCTGTCACTGGTTTGATTGCACTGGTGCTTAACCACACTATTAAGCAAGTCACTAGCTGATGTGGTACCTTTTCCATGTGACAGAGACACACTCGGTGGGGAGGATGGGGGAGACTCCAGAAAAACCACCACTGCCAGGCCTTAGATTTTACAGGTTACAGCTGTTCAAGCACTGCTTGGGCCACCATATCCACTTTATCACGAACAACAGGGGCAAGACAAGCAGCTGCTATTGCAGTCCAACCTGCCTGGCATTACACAGCCAAGGTCCCCTGTAAAGGACAACAGGACAGCTTGATCCTGCAACCAGCACCAAGCGACCTGAGCAGCACAGGAGCTGCAGCAACCAAGCAGACAACCAATTTGCTGTACTTGAACGCCAACTGTGCATTTCTCTGCCCCATTTCGACAACCCCAGACTCTGAGACTGCCTGGGGCACATCCTGGCAAAGGGCATTGGAGCTCCAACTTAGAAAAGGCTGCTTTATGTGTTTACTGTTCCAGGAGAAAACACAGCACCTTCAGTCATTTACTGCTGCTGCAAGAGGCTCCTGTGCCTCACTCACACCCACTTAGTGTTCATTTGAATTAGTCAGCTCTAAGTTAGACAGAAAAAGGAGGTTTTCAAAAACCACATGACAGCTGGCTAAGTTCTATGAAGGGAGTGTTTTCCCACCTATTCCACCTTGTGATTCCTTCAAGGATCCCAAATGAAGTGCTTTAGCAAACAGTAAGACATCATTTAACAACTCAGTGTGCCTAAACTGATTGTTAGGGCATCAGTGAGTCATTAACTGCCAAGTTCAAACAGCTGCTTTCTCCTTCTAGGAAAGCCTTCTGTCCAACACATATGAATTTGCATGGAGGAACCATTTTGCAAGCCTCCAAAGTCTCCTGTAGCACCAGCCACAGTTGCTGGCTTTGCCAACTACCTCTGTTCAGCAGCTGCTTCAGCAAGACGTTCCCTCCACACCCCACCTCTTGAAGCACCAACTTTTTGTGCTCTGCTGGCATGAGGATGAAAGGCAGTTACAGGTCCAGATTACACAGCAGAGGATTTACAGCCACAATCACAGGCTTTCTGCAGTCCAGCCCGTGACTGAAGAACACCTGAAAACAGTGTTTCTTCTGAAGTTTCTTGTTACCAGCGGACTGCACTGAGAGATGGAAACACCAGTTCACTCAACGGGAGACAAGTGATGAGCTGCTTTCGTCTGGTCCTCCGGAAGAGCAGGAAAAGGTTGAGATAATAGTGGAGACTTGAACTAGTTGTCAGTGCCTGCTCTTCACAGAAAATACATTTCACAAGTCATTTGGGGTGGCTGGCACCTTTGCCTCTCCTCTCCATGTGCTACAGCATCTGGGAACGAGAGAAGTCTGAGACCAAGCAAAGATGTTCCAGATTCCTCAAAAGGGATCTCACATGATAGAAATGGCTCAAGTACTAATGCAATGAATGCTTCTTATACTATTCTACCACATTACAAGGGAAAAACCCCTCCAAGGTCTCTTGCAAATCAATCCTGGGAATCCATTTTTCCTGCTTTTCACTGTAGGAACTGCGTTTACAGTGCTGGGCCACAAAGAAGCAGCCAACCTGGCACAGCTGGAAAATAAAGCAGAATTCCAGATGGGCTTTTAAAGGTCTCCTTTACTGACTTGATCTTAAAACTACAGCACAGACTGTCAGTGCTTTGCTGCTCATTGCAGTAGCTCTTTTGCCTTAATGTGCCAAGAAAAGTCAGTCACTGGTGCTTCACAGGGGGCACAGAGGGAGCTCATCTGCAGGAAGTCACCAGGGCCACCCTGGAAGGGACCATCATAGCCAAGGGACAAGCCCTACCAACAGAAGAGGGCACACGAAGTCAGCTGGCTCATTTCAGAGCTGCTGCTGACAGCACCTACGATTTATGTAGTTATGACAACATTTCTGAAGCCATCAGCTGGTAGCACCTTACTGGCTATCAACAAGATGGAGGGAAAATTCCTAAGCTACCAATGGCATTACTGGGAAAGTCTATGAATATTCATGGCACTAAAACACAAAAGAATTTTTTATTTTATTTTTTTACTATGAAAGAAAAATTTGCTTCAAGCAACCCTGAAGCTTTATAAATGTTAATACACCAAAACAACAAACCCAAAGATGACCAAGAAGACTGTTTCATTCATTTTTCTGGACCAGTGCATTTGCACTTCCTATTTTCCTCCCCTTATGGAGACCATCATCTAGTTCACTGCATGGAGCAAGCAACTGGTAGAAGTCACACACACCTACAGCACAAGGCAGACTTTCTTCAAACAGCTTACACCTATTTCAGACTGCAGTTTTCCAAAACTTTTTTCTTTTTTTTAGAAAAGCTAGCTTGGAAAGAACCAACACAGGCTCCAGTAGCAATTAAACCAACTTTTATAATCCATGTGGCACGCACACCTGACACACAGCTGGAGCCATGCTGCCAACAGGGACAACAGGCACACCAATGATCCACATGAAGTGTGGGTATCTAAACTTTCAAATCAACACACATTTTTGCCCCAAATAAAACAGTGACGAGCACAACAGTGTCAAAGCACCAACCTGTGTCTGCTGGGCACAGGCAGCACAGCGGAAGAGGGTCAGCTCCCAGTAGGTTCTAAAGCCAGTAACAATCACCTTCAAAATGTAGTGAGCAAACCTGTCTTGAATTGACTAATAGAGAACAGTAATCTGGATTTATTAAGAATATTTCCTCAGAGCAATCCTAAAATACAATGGCTGCATGCTCAGGCTATGTCACAGATCAGGCAATCTCTTAGGTGACACTTGCAGCTGTTTCCTCAGCTGCCATCAGCCATCTGGGAATTCCTCATGGACAGCAGAGGCTGCCCTTGGCTGGCCAGGTCCCCCCACCACATTCCTCATCTCTAAAATCTATAAATCTATTCCTGCATCTTTAAAACATGGTTCATGGCACCACATACAGCACATCCCCACTAACAGAAGTACGTCAGGCACTCCTCCATCATCATCTTTCCAGAGAAAAATAAAGAAGCTAAATCCTGCTCTTTATAACTGTAGGACTGGAAAAGAGTTATAGGGTCAAAGTGAAAAGTTTTGTCATTTGAAATTTGAGTGAAGCATGCCTCTGCTCGTCACCAGCTTAAAGAATAATTTAAGAGCTGCATAGGGGAAACAAGCTGCATTCCTGGGAGAGAAAGTAGAAATGGCTCAGCTGCAGTTCTCAGGAGCAAACTCACGGGTCCTCAGGAAACTCAGAAGCAGATTGACACCACCAGATTTGGTAGTAGAAAGTGAATACAAGAAACAAGGATCAAAACTGAAGGCCAAATGGAATCCTCAGTTACTAAATGCCAGGTACAGACTTGAAATCTGTATGACCCTGAAGATATTCACTTGGCCCTTAGCACACACCATGTTTCAGGATTTTTTAATGGGTCACAAAAAGACATGAAGGTGTCAGCCCCATCCCTGAGCCAGAGCACGTGTGCATGAAAGGTGTATCAATGGAACCCAGAGCCCATCCCCTGGGAGCAGGGAATGGATCACAAGTAAGCCACTTCAGCATTCCTCTTCCACTGGCACATTTGCACATGGCTCAGCAAGAGAAAACCTCCCTTTCCATTATTTTATTCACGTTAAGTTTTCCCTCTTTCCAGATACCAACTGTATTTTAACGTTTTACAACTGCAAGTCAAATTTACCAGGGGAAGGAAACCAGTGGCTGCTTCCACTGTGCCAAGTGTGCAGTCACCTGGAGTGTCCTGTGTTGTTACCAGCCTGGTGTATCTCACAGGGGCTTGCCAAACCCCAGCACTGAGCTCTGTGGTGCTCCTGTACCGAGTGTGATGCTCCTGACAGGCTTCCCTAACATCCTCCCTCTCCAGCTAGCCTTGCTCCCTGCCATTTAATCACTCCTTGCTCTTTATCACAATCTAGGAAAAACTTCCACAGCCATTTCCTCACAGCAGCAAGGCCAGGAAAAACATTTTTCTCAACTGTGCAACCTTCATCAGCTTCTTGGCTCACAGTTCATAAGAAAAGTTATCACTGGCTCATACAAAGATCTCTAATGCAGTTAAAATATTTCTGGCAGAGAAACAATAAAAAAATGAAGTGCTTCAAATGCCTGGCTGAATTTGCTACAATAGATGAGAAAGGGCTTTCTAAGCAAGTTTATCCATGAGATCACCGCTCTGTAGTGTACAGCAACAGCTCAATTAATCACAAAACTATTTGCAAAGACTTGCCAAAAAGAGAAGAGTAACAGGACAGACCCTGCAAAACAGCTCCCTAACACAGGCAACACACACATCCTCCTCATCCTCCTGCATGAGGAGCTGCTCAAGACTGAGCTCTGAAAACTTTCTCTCCTTCTATTTATAGGAACTAACAATGCAAACTGGCTGTATCCTTTCTCAAGTGGTTGCTGCTTTACTCACTACAGCCCTGTGTTTGCACAGCATTTAAAGTACTCACTTAGTTCTTTCAAATGAAGGATTTCATGTAGGAAAGAAGCAAAAGAAGTAATTCAGGCACACAGTGAGCATCCATGTACCTCCACACAGGCAGCAGACTTCCTCCAGTCAATAAACTTTATTTCTCCTTGGGAAGGATTTGACACAGACATCAAAAGCACAAACAGATTGTCCAGCTCAAAGTGGGAAGCACACAGGTCAAAACACACTCTACAAATCACTATTTTTATTCCTGTTGTGACCCCTGAAAATAAACTTCCCTTTTATACTATGGGTGAATTCCCAGCACTACCAGCTCTTGCTTTATTCCCCCAAACTCTTCATATCCCCCTTGGCCATCCTACTCCCCACTCTACAAGGAAACACTGCCAGGACCCTGTTACTGCAGTCAAACCCTCCAATATTTCAGTTCTACTGCCAAAAAGCAGAGTCTATAGCTTCTGATATCCAATATCCTTATAGCATCAAACTGTAGATGAGTCAGCAGGGCAGGATTAAAAGGAACTGGTTTTAATATTGCCAGGAAAAAAAAAAAAAAAAAAAAAAAAGGATTGTGGAAGAGACAACTTACAGTCTTCAAATGAGAGTCTCTCTTGGTGAGCTCTGCTCTCAAATGGATGATGTCAGTTTGATGCATCAGTGCATGCGAGATCAATGCGATCCTAAACTTTTAGTCTTCAAGAAGATATTTTCCAAATCTGCCTGGGAATTGTTTAAGCATTACACAGGCTGAAAAAAAGAATAAATCAAGCCTAACTATTGGAAACACAAGTAATTCATCTGGCAAGCTGAGAACAGAGACAACAGACCATGAATAATGCAAGAGGGGTAAGATCCAAAATATTCTGTTTGGTCTATTACCTGCAGCCTGAAGTGGTGATAAAATACTTGATTAAATTGGAGAGCAAAAACTGTACAGTGCAATTACTGGATAAATATTTCAGAGCAATTTTTCTGTTAAACATTTGGAATCCCCCTGCCAGCCTGCACTCCACCCAAGGACACGAGGGCAGGGTTTCTACAAGAACGTGTGGCCTTTCCAAGGAGAGAAAAGGCTCAGAGGGTGAGGGATGAGCATTCAGGCTCATAGAAACCCAGCTCAAATTGCTTTGCCACTTTACAAGCTAATTGTTTCAGGTGTAGCTTCAGAAGTTTGTTGAGAAAACCCTCAATAATTCTACTTGTGGAAGCAGGATTTTAGGTGCTGCTTTAGGAAAGCATCCTCCTCTCCTTCCCCCACGACCTGTTTTAGCTGTTGAATAAAATCAGAGCTTAGGAAACTGATATCACAGGCCATTTAACCTGCATTTGCCCACTCCACCTCATCACTGAGCTATCCAGCCGTTCCAGGGAGCACAACAGAACTGCCACCTGCCAATGCCAAGGTAAATCACTTAAACCAGTTATGATCTGTGTTATTTCCATGCAATTTGTTTCACAGAGTGATTGGGCACACAGCTCTCTAAGCACCTTGAAATTCTGGGGGGAAAAAAATACTCTTAATTGCCATTTGAACTCCAAGGGAAGAATTTCTCAGAAGCCAGAGGAGAAAAGAGCAAACTTTGTGCAAAGAAAGGCAGAACCTGGTGCAGGGATCAGCAGGTGAGCCCTGTTCAGATGTGATCATGACATTACCAAGGCTTTGGGGATTTTCCCTGAAAGCCCTGTACCTGTGAGGAGTGTCACAGCAACCCTCAGCCTGCATTTGGGAGAGGAATTTGGTCACTAAAGCTAATCCTGGCTCTGACAAAAAGTAACTTTCAACATTAATATTATTATTTCTTCATCTCATCTTTTCTCCCCAGCCCGAATACTTGGGATATATCTGGAAAAAGGAAGAACTCCAACCCACAGGAACTTGGGAACCTTCAAAGGCATGAATGACCATGATAAAAAGGAAAACATGTTTCAGTGTGAAAAGCACAGGAGGGGATAAAGCTTCAGTGCAGGAGTTTGGGAGCAGCAAGAGATGCTTGGGTCAAGGAGGCGATCTCAGATACTAAACACTCAAAAGCAGAAATGTAAGTTCTATCCACTTTTAACTAAGGAAAAAGTAAATGTTACTGTATTTAATCAAGCTTGGCAAAATCTCCTTCCCTGTTCTTTCTAGCTGGATTTAGCACTAGCACAGCAAAAATCAGTTTGGGGAATTTCAAATCCAGGACATTTCAAGAACACTGAGCTTCAATAAGTGAAACCACCAGGCAGGACAATTCACTAAGAATAGTCAGTTTTAAATACATTCACCATTTCTTCTTTATTTTCCTGAAATGCCACTGAGATCCAGCAATAGGGCTTCCCTGCACTTAGGTACATCTGCCCAGCTCCCATAATCCTAACTCCTAGTTTATCTCTGAAAACACACAGCATGTCAATTGCTATGTATTTCATATACTTTTTGATTTATTTAAACCAAAGAGAATTGTAAAGAAGACATTTTTATGACTTATTCTAATTGAAGTTGAAAGATAAATCTCCAAGTCAAATGTAGCTACCTTGAGGATACTTGATAGATCAATACTCTAAACATAATATTCATAGCATTTAGGTTAAGAAATGCTGCTGCTAACCAGCTATTTAATAATAAATAGACATAAAAATGCAGTACATGTGGGCAAAACCCCCACAACCAGGTACTTTTGAAGCTTCCAGAAGAAATCTGGAATGATGATCCTTGCTGGTGCCTTCCAAATCAGAATATTCTGTGAAATACTGGAGAGTTGATGTCTGACTTGTACGGAAGTGAAAAGAGAAGCAGGAACAATCTCTGTTTATTTTCCATCAAGAAGCAGGTCTGATAAAGATAACATGCAGAAAACAAAGAGGTCTTTAGGCATCCTTATCACAAAATATTTCAAATATTCCAAGCCTGACTTCAGATTTCGACAGTCGAGGTTTAGCTTTACCTGCCTTGTGATTAAAAAAAAAAAAAAGGGAGAAGAAGAAGAAGAAATTAATGCCCTTCCCTGGTTTTATTTTTGAGCACGGACAAAGCCAAGCCCTGGGGAGATCTCATCCAAAATGCTCGAGGGAATTTCCGCCAGTGCTGTTGGCCCTGGGGAAGCACAGGGAGGCTGTGCCAGCTCAGCAGCCCTGCTCACCCAGCCCACACTGACCCCTGCCTAAGGCCACTCCAACAACCCAAATTCTTCCCAGCTTGGCACTGAGCTGACAAACCCCTGAGGAGAGTTCTGCATCCTGTCAAGAGATGCCACTGGAAAAGCCTCTCTACAGTCACAGTGGTCGGTGGGTCTGAACATCAGTGAGGGGAGATGCACAAGCTGTTAACAACAAAGATTTTGGCCTTTCTTTTGTAAAAATTAGTTATTTAATAGCAATTCTAGAAACTGAAATTCATGTGTTTTTAGTCTCAGCACAAAACAGCCTCAGAGATATAGAAATTTTGCAATTCCACCTGAAGGCACATGTGTTTCAGACCCTATTTATGAACAAGCTGAAATTCCTTGGGGTTTTGTTTTGGGTTTTTTTTAAAGCAAGGGAGTCTTGCATTGTGGAAAATTAATCCAGCTGCTACACTGCAGGACAATGAGAAGGACGAGACAGGCTTGGTCTCTCCCAAAGGCTCAGAGCACTGTACATGAACTGCTGCAGGGAAACATTTCCTAAACCAAGCTGACTCCCAACAAGTTTATTTCACAGTTTGCCACAGGGAACAGCAGGGCATGTCAGGATCAGAACTAGACTCCACCTGAAGCTGCCTCCATCCCAAGTCCTGCTTTCAGCCCATCCTGCTCCCAGGTTAAGAAACCAGCAGCTCCTCCAGGCCCTGGAGAAACCACAAGGCTTTGCTAACACTGCTGTGGGCAGCGCTGGCCTCTCATGTGGCAATGTTTTGTGCACTTGCCAAATGTTGCAGCCCAAAACATCAGACTCTGCAACCCCACCAAACTCTGCCTTTGGGAACTGCTCCTCCTTTGGCACTTTTATTACCACACCTGGTATGTCAGCATGGCTTCCATCTTTACTTGCTCAAGTCTCACACAACCCACAGTCCTGCACCCTTCACACTCATTTCTAATACACCTTGGAGCTCTTGTGAGAGAACCAAGTTTGACACAGAATTTTGCCCAACACTGCAGTCAATAGGAAATCCAAGGTTCCTTGGATTTCCTATTGGCTGCAGTGCTGGGCAAGATTCTGTGTCAAACACCTCACCTCCCCTCTTGGGACTGCATTTTGAACAGGACTGAGCTTTGGCACTGCTGTAGCCCTGAGTCTCTGCTGCCAGCAGGCACCATCCATCTCACACTGGTCTGAAGTGTTTGCACAGCATTCTGCCTCCAAGGAAGCTTTAGGGAGGAAGCTTCCCTGGAGCAGAGGATGCTAACAAAAGCAGCTTAGATAAATCACAAGGTGCTGCTGCTATAAAAATGTCCCTTAATTTATTCTGTTAATAAAGGAGACCCCAAACCATGCTGCCAGTGACAGGGCCTGCCTCCCAACTCCTGCCCATGGCCTCTGATTAACTCAAGCTCATTCACTTTTTTTTTCTGCAGGCTGTTATCAGCTAGATAAGGGAATCAATACAATGTGCTGTCACATAGCTGCTGGTTTTCCTGCTTGCAGCTGAAAGATGTGAGTAGGGATGACAGGATATTTCTCATCTGGGGTTGACAACTTCTTTCTAAACAGAAATTATGGCTAGTACTGGTGGAACTCACCCTAATTGAGCACCATACCACTTGCTGGTAGATCTTGGTTTGCATCCATCCTTGCTCCCCTGTGAGAGCCATGTAAGCATCACCAAAACTGGTGCCTGAAGCCTTTAAGCAACATTTCAATACTGTTGTTTTAAAGAAAAACCAAACCTTCAAATACTGCATTAAGGGTTGAGGAGTATTCTCTTCTCCATGAATCATCTCTCCTCATGTGAATCTGTTAACTTCCATAAAAGAGTAGTAACTTTTAACTTCCAGGTGGAAATTGCCACAAGGCTGAGTCAGACCTTTGTTTTCTCATTGCTTAGAGAAAACCAATAAATTATAAACATTCAATTCAATAAAGGTTCCACTATTAATTCAGGGGGTAGAGAGGGGTTAAACTCACCCTAGAGACCAGGCAATACATCAGTACATAAGACACACACAAAAGCTTCATTTTTTTTCATGAACCCCAATATCACTATGTACTAAACCCAAGTTGTCAGCCAAACTCACATTTCCTCAGAAATTTGCACACATTTTCTGTGAATGTCTAATTTAGGCCCTTCCTTAGGCAGGAGAAGGCTTCTCAATGCTGCAATGAGCAAATCAAAACTAAATCCTTCCTATGCACCACAGCAGAAAAGAAGCACCACCTTGAGCTTGCTTTGCCCTCCAAGTTTCTGGCTAAAAGCACCCAGAATTATTAATGCCCCACCATTCCCTCCTCCTCCAGCATTCCCTGCTGTTCAAGGGGCAGGAAATGCAAAGCACCCGTGTTTCACAGGTGAGCCAAGGAACTTCTCTGCTTTTCAGGTCAGTGACCAGATCACACTTGGGAACACACCTCAAACTGATGCACGGCTCAAAACAGCTGGAGTAAGTGGCATCCTTTGAAATCCAGTGCTGAAACCATTTGTAACCATCACCACACAAAAAAGCAGCACCAATCTGCCCAGGCATTGCTGCATCCCAAACATCCCTCCCCTAAATAGCACCCAATGAACCCTTCAGTGCTGTTCCATTTCCACAGGGGGGCTTTAGTTTGGGAAACAGAACATGACAGATACCCCCAGCTGCTTTTAGATGCCAGGTTTCCGGAGGACTGGTGTTTAAAGGTCTCAAATTCACACAAATTCAAAATAAATGAAGAACACTTTCAGGGTGCCTCCACGGGGCTTGCAGGACAAGCCAAGGACTTCTTTCTTCTGCCTCATTTCCTCTCCCAGGTCACACAGTGAGAAACACCATTAGAGCCAAACAAGGTAAGAAATTTTGATAAACTTCAACCTGGAAACACCACTGCAAAAAAATACAAAGCTCTGGCCTGTAGCTTTTCCCTACAGCTCCAGTACCAGAGCCAGTGGAAAACCACACAGATATTGATGGTGGGAACACTCCAGGGCTGAGTGTGAACATAGCTGGGCTTGACAGAGTCACCAAGACCCGGGCTGGTATTCAAAACACCCCAAAATTGAGAAACACATAGAGAAACTGAACTGAAATCGCAGTATATTCTGTCCAAGTTAGTTTGAAAACAGTCTCACACTAATTCTGACACTTCTGAAGTAATTGCTCAGTGCTGTAATTTGCTGCAGGTGATACTGGTCCATTCCTGCAACCTCTTTGACACTTAGATTTGTATTTCAGGCAGTCTTAAATCACATACCATCCTATTTCACCTGCAGGGAACAGGGCTGAAGTCCAGCTCAGCAGAGAGTTACAGAAAAATAATTTAATCTCGGCTACACATCATCAATAATGCACAGCCAACAGAGAGAGCCATGTTAACATACAGATGGGCAATAATCTAATTAACGGTGACCTTTTTTTCTCTTGCACTGCCTACAGATCAAAACGTCTGAGTCACTTTGAAAGGAGAGATAACGTCAAAAATGGCTGTTTGGGGAAATCCTTACATCTAATAATGACTTTAACCAGCCCAGGGTTGGGACTCAAACTGAAGAATGCTTGATGGCTGCTATGAATGCAAATGAAGGGATTTCCAGTGACTGTGCACGGCACAGGGAAGCAAATCCTCCTGACTGAACACCTCTCCCCCGGCTCCACAGCCCCCAGGACAATTAACACCCCGGGACAAGAACTCCAATCGAATTGTTTCTGATTCACTGATCAAATCCAACACGCTGACACCATCTGCTCCAGCCTCCTTATCCCATACGCAAATCCCTGTTTTAAGGAAGGAAAGCTACTTGTTAGCACCAGGCTCTCTACTACGAGTTCTGCTCCTCCGGCGCGCTTGCAAAGTGCAATCCTCTCTTTTGACACTCTTTTAAAAGCGGGTCGCTTTAGAGACCAAGGGCATCCCCCAGAAGCCAAAACAGGGAATTCAGTCCCGGCTTTGCGCTGGCACCTTGCTGCAGGAACCTGAAGGTCACCAGCGGAGCATCAGCCGGGATCCGGGAGATGCCCTCGCCGCACGGATGGAGCTTCCCTTGAGCTAAGCGATGTCCAAGGCACCCGCAGTTCCCCCGGCACCGAGATGGTGCCTCGGTTGAGCACATCTCCCCCAAAAGGCGGCTCTGAAATGAAGTCAAAGCGCATCTCCAGCCCTGTTCGGGCTCTCCCGGCGTGGGGAATCACCGATGCCGCAGGGAATTCCCAGCCCAGCGCCGGGATGGGCCGTGCTGGGGCTTCCCCGGGGCGCTGAGACCACAGCCTCACATCCCCGAGCTGCGTGTGTGCAGGGACCACTGGACCACAACACAGCCGACTATTTCTGTCACCAACTCCCCCAGTTCTCAGCACACCACAGATGTATTAATGGCTCTTTACACTGCTAACTCATCTTTTTTTTTCCCCCCCCCTCTCTTTTCTGTTTGGAAATTTGCTCCCGGAAAGAATTACGTCGCTCTAAGAGCGAAAGCAAGAAAATCCACAGAACGGCAGGAAATGAGCAAGGAGAAGAAGAGAGTGTTGACAAAGCAGTTGGGCGATTCGTGACTGCAACTACTCGCCCAGCCAAACAAAATGCAAAAAATTCTTCACACAAAAGTGGTTTCCATCTTTACATGGCATAGGTGGAATTCGAAAAATTCGCCTGAAATTATTAACCCCTGCACTCACTCATCTTGCTAAACAAATAATCCTTCCCCGTGAAGAAGATGTATTTCCTTAAGTGCATGACAGAGTTGCATTAATACTCCATTACTCCTGCAGAAATCATTCTCTTCCTTCTGCTGCAGCCAAATGCCTATACTGTAGCTATTGCTGCAGAATGGAATGGGTGTGGTGTTCTAAGAATTCATTCTTTTTAGTCTGGAGTCCCTGTCAATGGAACATCTATCCATGTGTAGAGGCTAAGCATTGGAACTAATTACAGAGATCACATTAAAGTTGTGATCCCAACACAGGGATTTTTTTTCCCTGTTCCAACAGATGTCTTATCCTTGAAAAAACTAAAATAGTCAAGCTCCAAGTGAAATAAGAGTGTTTTTAACTGCATTCAGAAATTGGGATGGGTGGGCAGAGCGCTTCAGTTCTGAAACACAAGCAGGAACTTCAACTAGAAAAATGAAACTTAGACACCACAATCTTTATACTAAACAGAAAGCTCCTGGAGATTTTTCTCTCTTTCCAACATTCATGCTCCCCCAGAAGCCCATTTTTCCAACAGGAGGTTTAAACAAGCACTACTATTCCTCCAGATGCTGTTCCACTGGACACAATGGAGTGCCTGAGCCCTTGCCCTGAATTCCCTGGGCAGGGAAAGAGCTCCAGGCAACACAACTGCACGGGATTGCATCTACTGTGGAGCAACACACTGTATTCTGCAAGTAATTCTGTATTAAATACTTTATATTTATTTGAGCTGGGTATCTGCTTCAACTAAGTGCAGACACCAGACCTACACAGCGGGTAAGAGTTTATGTTTACAGAACATCATTTTCACAATCACAAAACTGGGAAGTCGAGGTTTCCCACCCTTGCACACCACCCGTTTCTGTAAAATTTTTTGAAGCAGATGAACATTTTTCACATGAGGATTTGGCTCCATTTCTGAAGCTCAGAGGAACTTGCCATGCTGCCCAAGCTGGCAGCTCCATCACACACGGTACCCAAATTACATGCTAAATTTTTAGGACTGAAGCTTTTACTGCAGACATTTGAGTGTTCACACTCAAACCACAGAGCTCAGCACCTCTTGAGTGGTTAAAGGTCAGGAAAACGAGAACGCCACTTTCTCAGCCTGTTGCAGCCACAGCCCCAGTGCTACAGGAAGGGGAGGAGGGAAATCAGGTTTAAATGAAAGTCAACATTTGCACTGGGAGTTATTTCAATAAACTCAACAGGAAAAACAGCCTTCAGCTGCAGCCAAAACACAAAAGTATACTTTCCCATTTAAAGTTTTCCCATTTAAACTTGGTTGCTCATTAGACACAGGCATATTCTGCTCAGTGCATTTATCCAAAGGCTTCATTTTATGAACACCCAGGGAGAACAGTGGGACACTGATAAATGAGTAAAACTGATAAATGGGTAAACGTCAGCCACATTTTGGATACCACATGCACAAAAAGTTGCTTGGGAGGCAGCAAAGAAGTAGAAGACTTCTAATCATTCTTCCCAAGAAATAATGTGTCCCTTTAGTGAAAAAATCCGTGTTCACAGTATCAATGAGTAAAAAAAAAAAAATGCATATGCCTCATGATTAGATCATTTCTGTCTTTACATCAGAGGAAAAGCAAACACACTCCTGCCCTGGCTTTTCCCCAAGGCTCTGCTATATGATTTGCCTCAAGACATCATTATTTTCAACTGTGCCCTTCATCAGTGCCAGAGGGATGAAAGGGGATAGGAAAGAGCATGGATTTGACTCCAAAGGTTCTGGACGGCAGCAAACCTCCCCGAGTGACACTATACATTAAAAATTTCCCTGAGCAACACCAGATACATACATGGGAATCTCCCCAGCTTTGCTTACAAGCTGTTCTCAGTGCTCTGGCACGTTCACCACAGAGCTTTAGAGCACATAAGGAGCACAGAGAGAGCCCACTGCCCACTGTGTGCTCACAGTTTCACTCCCACTTGGGCAGCTGCAAGCTGCACTTGTGGTTCACAGAGGTGACAGGGCTTGGAAGAGCAGAGAAATAAACTGATTAGCAACCAGCAATCAAAAGGTTTTATTGAAGCTCTCAATTCAGTCCTACCTGGCTGCCTACAAATGAAAACACAGCCCCTTCTCTTGCGTGGTAAAAATGGTGTAGCAAGAAGCAGGAGATTCCCAAGCCTCAGGACACAATGTTCCAGTTTTCAGTTGTGTGAGAAAGGGAAATGCAAGCTACAGCCTCTTGTGACATCTAATGAAATGCTGTCTTCCTCCCTTTTTTTTCAGGACTGCCTCTGAGGCAGAAATTCATTTAGAGAATCACCTGCTTTTTCACCTTCTAATTTCAATACTCACTTAGAAAATCTGTGTTGGTACTGAACAACCTGAACCCACTGAACCTCCAGCTTGGCAAACACACAGCCACAGCCCCTGCAGCACAACCCTGTTTATTAACTCCACAGAGCTCACTCTTCCACCCAGAGGTGTTTCCAACAGTCTGCCTAGCACAAAACAGTGGATTTCCTATCCAGCGTCAGAGTGATGAAAAAAGCCCACATTATTTCATTATTTAAAACCCACAATATTCATTATTTGCAGTCCACACCACTCCTGCTGTAATTGCCTCTGTTAACAATTACATGCACCAAAGTTTTGAACTTGGTTTTAGCCTCAATTTACAGATTTTCAGGAAGGACAAGAAGGTGGGATGGAGAAAAAGAACACCTTCCCTACCTGAGCAGGAGCCCTCATGCAGTAGGTAATGTGCCTCAAGGCTGGGCTGCTCCTTCTCATCCCAGTGGGATGAGATCAGAGCTCTCCAGCAGCAGTGGGGGAAAACAAAAAAAAAAAACCACAAACAAACAACAAAACACACACACAAAAAAAAAAAAAAAAAAAAAAAAAAAAAAAAAAAAAAAACACCAAAATAAAAAAAACAAAAACCATTTTACCATTTTCCTTTTCAGCAGTGCACAGCTGAACTGATAAAGCCACCAGAGAAAGATTCCAATCACAACAAAGGGCTAAAAAAGCACTCCAACCAACCTATGTATTAGACATCTTGCATGTTTCTGCTCCACTCAAAGCTTTGAGACATCTCCTCTTTGTTCCCATCTCTTATGACTATATTTACATCACACAACTTCCCTGTTTGCTGTACCAGAAACTGGAAATTCTTTAATATCCCATCAGGCCACCTGTATTTCAGCTGAAGAGAAGCCTCAAAAATTTCTCTCACTCCCTGAATTAACCTCAGCTCCTTAAAGGTGCATGAAAGCAGCACTTCTAATATTAAAGCCTATTTTTTTTTTCCCTATAGTAAAATGTGGAGAGGTATCTTTTCCACAGTAACATGACACTGAAGGCTGTGATGAGAAAGTCCCAAGGCATTTCACCAATGCCTTTCCGTGGTGTTTAAGACTCTGGACATCCCTAAATAGGGACAGTCCTACTGTCCTGACAGCCAGGGCTTATCTCCAGCAAAACCAGCTGAGGCTTCAGGTATTAAAGTAACTGAAGTTTCCTGAGTCATTTCACAAATCAGATGTCATTTTACCTTCTCCAGAAAATGCAACACAATCAAAAATGCAACACAAACACTTTCAGGGGAAGGGACAGAGGGAATGCAGGTATTTATCTGCATTATACTCAGAGCCACCTTTGTTCACCTGAGTGTATTTTAAATGCCACCTGCTTATTCTGAGCAGTGAAAGCAGGAGCACTTACATCATCTTCCTGTGCAAGTGCAGCTTTCTCAGCCACAGCAAGCTTTCCTTTTAATGCCAACAAAATTCAAGTCTGTTCCAAAAAACAAGTCCAGAATTTTTCCGTTTATGAAATAATTCCCAGAGAAGTATTTGGTCAAAGGTCAAGTAAGCAGGGCAACTGGAACAAGATGACCACAGCACATCTCTGAGGATTACAGACCTTTTCACATCTCCTCAGACAGTGACTAACTACTGCCTGGAGCTGCCACTATTCTTTCAATCAAACCCAAACCCTGCTAAGGCTCTGATGTGAAATTTTCTTGGGTAGGCAGTGCATAAAAAAAAACCCCAAGGAGCAAGCTGGTTTTTTAAAGAGTTCTCTCCAGCATCTTTTTACTATGGATTTAAATGGAGTAGCAAAGAAACCGAAATATTTCAATCAATAGCTGTGAAAAAGAACACAGCATTCTGCCACACGGCTACAGGGGAAGAACAAAAGCACAGATTTCTTTGGAAATATTTACAAGAGATTTCTATTTCCAAATCTCCACATGGCAGAGCATTCCAGGCCATGAGACATACTTGTTAACGAAGTTGTGAGCTCAGTTAACTCAGACAACATCAACATAAAGCTTGATCGAACATTTTTTGTGTCCATCATTAGGAGCCTATCTATATCCAAGGGTCTTCTGCAGGAAGCTCTTCAATTTCACTTCCACAAAGTCATGCCAGCTGCTGTCAGCAGCTGAAAGATCTCAGCCTCAGCCTGGAAGAGCAGAGGTTACCTAACCTGGAGAAAAAAAGACCTCAGAGCCCCTGCCAGTGCCTAAAGGGGCTGCAGGAGAGCTGGAGAGGGACTGGGGACAAGGGATGGAGGAACAGCACACAGGGAATGGCTTCCCAGTGCCAGAGGGCAGGGCTGGATGGGATATTGGGAAGAAATCCTATACTGTGAGGGTGGGCAGGCCCTGGCACAGGGTGCCCAGAGCAGCTGTGGCTGCCCCTGGATCCCTGGAACTGCCCAAGGCCAGGCTGGAACGAGCTGAGCTTTAAGATTTGCTCTTGTCCACACCATATCACCTTTATCCTTCCCACTGCTGCACTGCCATCCTCTTGGAGCTATTCCCAGGACCTACTTCTCTTGGGATCAACCCCATATAACTTGAGACAGGCACACACAACACACAGCAGCGCTCAAGCAATGGGGGCTGAGATATTTATAAACTACGTTATGTGGAAAGGGAAACACAGGAACACACACTGAATTCTCCTGGTGTGGGTTTGTAGACAATTTTAGCAGCATATTTAACTAACACTGTGCATTCACATATCTCAAGGGATGACTTTCAGAAAATAAAGTTCTCTCTTCATACATTTATGTAGGACAGCTTCACAACATATGCTATCATATCATTACGCTGGCTACAACACAGCCAAAATCTCCAGTTCTCCTACAAAGATCCTGATTTTATGGCATTGTTTTCCAGCTGGTACAGGAATGTTAACTTCAGAACAGATGAATGTTAACAGCAGAAAAGGTAAAGCAACACTTTCCACTCCTTCTATTAGCACAAAGGAAGCATTCAACAGAGACAGCATAAAAGGGATTCTTGTGTCATTTACTAGATGCTCATTACCCCAATTCCCACAAATTGGGCAGTAATACCTGAGACAGCAGCAGCCCAGAGCAGTCTCAGCATCCCAGTTCTTTCCTCCTTTGTAAGGCTTTTAACGAGGCTACCTGAGCAAGAGGAAAACTTTTCGGTGTTAAGTGACCCCTGGAAACCCTGAGGCAATCGTCCTGACTTTGGTGGAGATGCCCTTCAACACCTTCTCAATAATTTTCTTATTAAAATACACGGAAAACAAGAACACCCACCATCGCATGACTGTGCCCTGAAGCCAAAGGGTTTTTAGATTGCTCAATTTATTTGAATATTATTTTGGGGGAACTAGTGTCTAATTATGCAGCTAAATCTGCCAGCAAGGCTCTGGCTGCTATTTTATTTCCACCAAAAGGTCTCTGAAAGGACACTGGGAATTAGTTTGTGGCAATAGGTTATGACAAACTTGCTGATGAATTTGAAGAGTGCCTGACTGCCTTTTCAACAGCTTCAGGCACTCCCTGCTTTCAGGCTTCTTGCCAAGATGGCAAGAGGAAGTTAACAACCATCTCTGGTGAACTTGTTTGCCTGATTTAATGATATCTGTGATATCCAGGAGATACACAATCTTTTATGCTTGAGACAGGAAACAGCAGTGGGAAGAGCAAAGGTTAGTCCCTTATGCTGTACTCTCTCCTCCTTCCCAACAGCCACAGAATATGAGGATTCACACCTTCACACACAGAGTGTGTCTACACTACAGCCAGGGAGCTGGAAAACACTCTGGATATACTGCAGTCTGCTCCTGATCCACCAGTGTGTGAGCAAAAGCTCTTTCCCTGATCTCTCTAATGGCCTCGTATTGAGGCAGTGTCAGCAAACCTACAATTTTAGTTTTCTTTTCATTAGGGCTCAGAGAGCCATCCAAGTCCTTTCCATGTGCTATTCCTCAGCTCCCTGGGGCTCAGCTGAACACGGAAAGCCAAGGTGGACACTATCTAGGGCCGTTAAGAAGGATCCCATCAGAGGGCATTCCCAATTTCCAGAGTGACTCACCCGTCCCTCCTGAAGCCAGCCACGGTCCAAGACACGCTCCTACAAGGTCAAAGATATCACAAGCCAAATTTGGATGCTGGGCAGCTGCCTGCCCAGTCTAATAGCAATTTTTCTTTTAACATACTTAATTACATCTCCTAATACAGTCACTTCTTCCCCCTGCAAGGAGTTCATAGGGAGCTGTTTGTATCCCCTCCTTCTGAGTCAGAAGATATTGCTACAGAGACTGCCTTTTAAAGAGAGGTTTTTTTAAATTCTATACAATAAGCACCAGTAGCAAATAACACTGAGGAGTAGTAGCATATGGCAAAACATAAAGGTGGCACTTAGCCCATCAGTTTTGTCTCTGATCTAAGCAGCTTACAAAGAAGCAAGCCCTTCCATCTCCTCTCACCATAAACAGGATGGCTTGTGAGATCCACCCCTTTCCAAGGCAGCATTAATGCCATCCTCACTGGATAGGTCTTTTAGGAGAGTTGTGCCACACTTTAATGATTTTCCCTGCAGCCATTGGAGCAGGAAACTCATGTTTTAAATGAGGGAAGTATTTCTGCCTCTGATTTGTTTTGGAGAAATAAACAGCGTGCAACAAAACAGAAAAACCAGATTTGGAAACAGCTTGCCTTTTGCACTTGGAGCTCTGGAAGGTTACCTTTGCCACGGAGGTCTTGTTGCTTTAAGACAGAAATAGAAAAACAGGCCCAATTACGCATTTTCTTCAATAAATAATGCAAAAAGCCTACGCACTCCTGTGAAGGGAGATTGAAACCCAGGCCAGTTCAGAAAATACCCCACAAGCCACAGATCCACGACAGAAACAGCTCTCCCAACTCTCAGCCACACCTGCACATCAGAGCTCCAGCTAATCCTCATTTTTCTTAATCAACATTACTATCAACATTTATAATTAACAACATGCAAAAAGAACTCACAGTGCAAGTCATCACAGAAGGAGAATGATAGCCCAAGCTTTGGAAAGCAGAGCTCATCAACCCCATTGTTAACAGGACTGATTCCAGCTTGGGTTTTACTACATCCAGTTCTGCATACTGGTGCCTAAAATATATCCTTGCCCACTAATAAATCCACCAGGGAATTATAAATCCTGGCTGTAGGAAGAGAAGGCAGATGATTTTTTCCAGGGGCAGGGGTACAAGACACCTCTGAAGGGCTCTGTGACACACAGAGCTGCAGCTCCTCTTTCACACTTGCTGCTCCACGTCCTCAGGGGACACAGGGGATTACTGCAGGATGTTTTCATGAGCTGGACATTAGTCAACGCCAGCATTTCACAGCCCTAACACATGAAATAAACAGCTTGACCTCTGCTCCCCCACACCCTGAAGGGCGAGCCCAATGGTGTTGGCATCGCCTCCTTCCACGTGATGAGCGTGGAAGGGGCACCACATCCCTGCTAAAAGAGCTGCAAAGGCTATTTAAGAGAAAAGAAAGATGACAAAACTGCTGGAGCGGTCCACTGAGGCATCTGCTTTTCACTGACCACCTCTTCTTTATTAACTACAGATTGAACACCAAGTGTTTCCTGCACCAGCATCCAAGAGAAAAGGGCCAAAGCAGAGCGGGCAGAGCTCCAGCACCACGACTTCAGAGAGCACAGGCTCCTTGAGAGGTTTCCTCAAGCCACACAGAGCCAAAAACACAACACACAAAGGCCAGTTTATGGCCCAGAGCTACAACACTCCCCCCAGAGCACTGTGTGAAATGGTTTGGGGAGAGAGAACAGGACCGCAGGGTTTTCCTCAGGTTACTGACACCACAGGAAGGCTGTGGCCAGAAGGCAGTTTTCTGTTTGGTTCACCAATTGAGTAATTCAGTGATGCCTTTTCAACAGGACTCGAGCTTTTTCGGAAGTAATGCTCATTTCTTCCTAATTTTATGGTAGAATCCTCAAGTCCCCACTTTTTTCTTTTGAACAGCTCTTTAGAACCTCAGCTGTTCTTGCTAGCAGCAGCTAGTGGAAAACATTGAAGAAAAACAATACATGATCAAAAATAAAATTTGCTAAACCCCATGATTTCTAGGGCAACACCATGAAAAACAAGTCACCTCTCTTCTTCCTCTCAAATTCCAGCAGTTTTAGATCTCCATTTCAGGCAGGTTTGGTACCTCAACTGATTTGCATTTAGCAGCACAATGAATTTATTCCAAAACAATTCAGGTACCCAACATCCCTAATTACACTTCCTCCCATCACTACACAGAGAAAAAGAGACTTTCTTCTTAGCTCTCAGGAGTACCAGATCACAACTAGACCTGTTCCCAGGAGGATTCTTCCACTGAACTTGTATTTCAAAGCAGCAGAGATGAAATAGCAAGATGCAGCACAGACAACCCAACTGAGATCTCAACTGGGCATTACACCACCAGTTACACTCTTCTTTGCTCCTCTCACAGCACATCAGGAGCCAAAAGCAACCAAACCCACAGCCTGGAGGTGATGCAGGCAGCTGCTGATGTGGAAGGGAAGCCTTGGATGCAGCTGGAAAAGTTTTTATACCTTTTTTCAATGCAGGTTGTCAAGGGGTTACTTACCCACAGCTCTGCAAGCAGGAGATGAAGTGACTGATAATGTGCAAAACCCTGCAGAGGAACTAAATACATTAAAGTCTCCGTTTGCTACAGTTAAGTGTCACAACAGATCTTTAACAGAGTGTTAGTTCACAGCACACTGTTACTTGTTCCTCAGCATCCTGCACCACAACTCACTGTTTTCTGGGTGCCATTTATTATTACACTTATTCCATGTAATCCTTGCAAATCTGTCCCACTGATGTTTTTATTATACAAACAGAAAGTAAGTTTGGAGACAGTATGTTGGCTACCAAAGACCTCTTTACAAGAACCTTCCCTGATATTTCTGCACCAGTACTGGTGTGGGCACAGGCCCAGGGCAGTGACTGTCACCTGGGCTGGCCCTGCTGAGGGACCTCGAGGGCTGTGTCCAGTTCTAGGCTCCCAGTCCAGGAAGGACTTGGAGGAGCTGGAGCGTGTCCAGGGCAGGGCAGGGAGCTGGGGAAGGGGCTGGAGTCCCAGCAGAGGCTGAGGGAGCTGGGAAAGGGGCTCAGCCTGGAGCAAAGGAGGCTCAGGGGGGACCTTGTGGCTCTGCACAAGTCCCTGCCAGGAGGGGACAGCCAGGGGGGGTCGGGCTCTGCTGCCAGGGAACAGGGACAGGACAAGGGCAAAGGGCCTCAGGCTGGGCCAGGGGAGGCTCAGCTTGGCCAGCAGCAGGAATTTCTCCATGGAAAGGGTTCTGAGGCCTTGGCAGGGGCTGCCCAGGGAGCTTTGGAGTGCCTATGGCTGGAGGTGGCACTCAGTGCTCTGGGCTGGGGACAAGGTGGGCATTGAGCTGGGACTCCATGATACTGGAGGACTTTTCCAGCCTCAATGACCCCATAAAAATAATTTGGTTCCTCCAGCATTTTGCAATAATATTTTTGTTTTAAACAGCTGTAGACATTTTTTTTTCCATAGGGGTAGAACATTAAATGCTTTATTTTAAAACACATCACACTAAATTCTCTACTGTGCATTCAGTGACACACAGTATTTTAAATTTTTGTCCACAACTGCTGATACAGGCACAGAGCAGTGCCCAGGCAATAGTGTCTACTACGACTTGCACAACTCGTGGCACTCCCAGAGCCATGGAAAGCCTCCACCACTCCTGCCAGCACAGTGCATTATTCATCAGATCTTTTCATAGATACACCCGCCCAACAACCAAGATATCTTGCTCATGACACTTCTCCCTGGATCTTTTGCTGAACAATTTCAAGCCGACTTTTACAAAATTGGGAAGCTTGGCTAAAAGCACCTATTATACACAGCACTGTGTGAGAATGTAAAAGCCACAAGAAAGTGCAGTAAAATCACACAAAATCAGTAAAAGCACCACGAAAGCAGTTGAAGAGATGGAACAAGCACTCTACAGACATGCACCAAAGCACATACAGGTGATGAATCAGTTCCCCAACACTCTTCTAGAACATTTGGCACACATTTAAAGGTGTAGAGGCTCCCTGGCACAATTCCTCTGCAAAGCCTCGAACTTTCCACTGATTCCACCCAGCAATAAACATGACCTTAACAATGTTAATATTGCTTCTCATCTCATCCCCACCCTTTCCCTACAGGAAGAAGACAAACCTCCAAAAGATAGCAGGGCTCCCATGTCAGTCAGAAGCAATGCGTAGAGACTGAAACATCAGTTATCTCTAAAACATAATCATAATTATAATCGGGTCACCATAATCACAGGAGCAAAAAAATTCATAGCAGGTGCACTGGGCAAAGCTCAAGGAATGCAAAAAGCCTTTCCCATCCTTTTAATCTGTGCATGGAAGGCCAAAGTGAGTTCAGCAACCTGTTAGGTCACAAAGCTAAAAAATAAGCTATATTTGGAGAAGCTTCTTATGCACACTCAATTGGAAAATGGTATGAGGTGAACAAAATTCCTTTCTCTCTCTCTCTAGGAGAGGACGATAAAGTTACTCACCTCGGTCACACATCAGGAATAAATGTTCCTAAGGGTTTTTGGGAAATCTTGTCCAAGCCCTCATCACCTCCCTCAACATCCCAAGCTTTTTTCCACTTACTATTTAAGCCTGAACGGGGAATACAACCATATAGGGGGAGGAATAAGCAACAGAAGCAGCAGAGAGCAGTGCTTAAAAAAGCTTCCACCCTTGTCCAACACACGACACGGAGGGGAAGGAAACAGAAGTGCTCTCTGTGGCAAAGACAAACACCCTCCCAAAATGTTATCAGGGCAGTAATGGCATAGGGAAACAGAAGGATGGAAGGAGTGGTTACAGCCTAAACAAGGAGCTGCAGTCAGGCACAACAGGTACAATACCCAAAGGTTAACTTAAAGGATCTCTGGATTAAGGCATTTGCCAAGCAGCCACCCAAATAAAAAGCTGAATAAAAAAATAAAAAGCTATAGAGTTCCATCTGAGAAAAGCGACAGAGAGTGAGGGCTGCTCCCAAATCACCCAGGTTTCTTCTCCACTGATGATCCAGAGCCACACTCATGCCATGATGCTGAGCTCAAACTGCTTTGCCACAGGCCTTCACAAGGCCCTTCAAAGTTCAGAGCTGCCAAGCAAAAAAAAAACCAAGAGAAGGATGGAATCACACAGTTAGTTCTACATGTTCCCAGAAATATCCCAAGCTGGTGCATTACACACTGAGGCTTGCAATGCAGCCAGTGGAAGGTGTAATTCCAGGGCAATTCGAAGTCTCAAATTTGAGTCCTCTTTTAAAGGTCAGAGATATTTACTGTTGACACCAAAACAACATTAAGGTGCTAACTCTCATCTCAAGCAACACTCAGGATCCTTCATCACTTCAAATTAGGGTGGTGCTGCATGACTGACTCCGACTTTCGAGATACTGAAATTCATGACAACTTGTACAGAACCCTACCAGAAATATTGACCATGTTTCTGTCCTTAAAACCCTTTCCTGAGCAGAAACATTTATTTAAATTTAGGACTGGCAGGAAACCAGAAGCTTCTCGGCTCTGACACGAGCTGTGCTGGCCTAAACAAGGCTTATTCCCTGCACCCTCTCCAACAACTTGGCAGTCATGAGATTGCAAGGCTGTTTCTATCTTATTTGGGATGTGGAAGGGGGTCAACAGGAGGATTTTTCAGTAAGAGCAGACTAGGTTACAATGTCAACAGAAATGAGAAGGCAGCCAGTTTGAAAACTGGGATGACAGGGAAGGAGAGAGGGGAAAAAGGAATCATTGCTGTAATATTCAACACAAAGGCCACAAGAACACAGGTCATGCAATGAGTGGGAAAATTATCACTGAGGGAAGCACAAAGACCGGAGAGACAAAGATTTACTCTAATGCAGCAGCTATTTGGCACAGCTAGAGAGAAACTATCAAAATTAAGGCCCACTAGGCTCAGCTCAAACAGTCAGGAGGTTTCTGCTCCTGCTGTTTTGGAGAAATAAACAGACTAAAAGGTTGGGAAGTTACTGAAATGTGCATATTGAGAACAGCTAACTGTACGGTTTGCTTTGTGTAGTTACCAACACAAATGTTTGCCACTTGCCAAAGTATTCCCATGCAAGTATCACTACAGAAATTTTCAAATAACTTTGGCTGTGAGCTGAACCTGACTTTGGCTCCCATCCTCCTACCTGAGCACAGGCATACATCACTAACTTGGTACACTAATTTCCATGGAGTAAACCACTTCAGAGGACTTAAACACCTGCCCACAAAAACTCCCTGTAAAGAAACGGAGTGGAAATCACAATGAACAGATCTTCAACCCGAGAAACACAGAAAGGTGGAACCAAAAGGAAAGAGAGCAGCAGGGTGGAGTCACAGCTAAATATTATTTGGTTATTGCCCTGGAGGGACCTTGGCTCCAGCTACCCCAGCACCCACCAGGAACACTTTGCTGCTTCATTGTGTAAAAAATGCCAGAAGCCACTGGATCCAGTTAGACTTTGCTCAGAATGGAGTCTCTTAAGGGACATGTTGTGCTGCAAGTCACTGAAGACAAGACACTCAACTTCCTTGATCAAAATGCCTCAATTAGCTCTCCATTTCCCTCCTTGGTAAGGGACAATCCACTAATTAGCAGAAGTTCTGGAATCCTACCTAAAGCACTTATGTCATTTCAGGCAGTTCATAATATCTCACAAGAGCTTCCCCACACAAAGAAAAAATTACATGCAGAATTCTCTTTGAATCAAAGCTCAGCCATCAATTAAGCTGCTAAAAGACAATTGCAGTGTCTCTCTAAAAAGTCCCGATATCCAGGACTGCAGACTAAGTCAGTATTTAACTCCACAGCAAGTATTTTCCAGCTTTTAAAAGCTCCAACAGTCAGATTAGGAACTCCAGGGGGGAAAAATTAACCAGGGGTTTTCTACATGGGGATTGAAGCAAGAAAGCAAAGCCAAATCAGGTCCACTTTGGTTCAGAGCACCTTAACTGAAGAATTACATCAGGCTTAGTATCACTGAAAATTCCAGAGGCTTAAATTCTGTCCTGACACCACGGTTGATTCCTCACTCAAAATTAATTTGTCATTAAAGATGACCCACTGCCATGAGACATCAAAAATTCATCACAAGCCACAGGAGTGGCATGCTGCAGGACTGAATTCAATGCCATCTTTAAGAGGTTTTTCCTTCAGGAAGGAGAAGCTCAAGTTGCAAGATTAGTCATGCTTACAACAGCACAGGGACAGCTCCACACACCCTGCTGAAAGGGAAAGCCCAGGCTACACACAGAGAGTGCTCCAGGCTCTCCTGCACAGGAAAAAGCCTTGCCCTCTGCAAAAAGGAGAAAACGGGATTTTAAAACCCCTTGAATATATTTGAACCGTTAATAATGTTTTTTCCTCTATCAAAGACACCATTTAATCAACAGGTTTTTTCTTGCCTCACTTCTTTCTTTCTGTAGACATTCGTGTTTCAGAAGCGCCCCAAATCCCAGATGAATTACCATTTAGAATACTCTGTGTGTGTAGATACATATATATAAACTTGAAATTACCATTCCAAACAGCGTGTGGGTAAGTATACACACATCTGAAATGAAGGCTGCAAATCCACAGGCTCCTTTGTCACTGTTTTCTATCAGCTCAGAAAAAGGAATTCCCTTTACCTGGAGTGAATTATTAAGGCGAATTTGTTCCTAGGGAAAGCAAAAGTGGGGTTTGGCCGGTCCTTAACATTTGTTTTCTTTAATCATCCATATGTTTTCCAAGGCTTTACCAGGGAGGCACTGCATTCATTTCCCAGCCCTCTGGCTGCCCTGGGAAGAAAAGAGTACACAAGGACTTGAAAGAGACTCCAAGCTCAAACACCTAAAAGACAACACTTCACACATCCTCACTGCTATTTCATCAGTCTCCCACTGCCTGTCTCCTGCCTCGCTCCCTTATCTCAAAGGGAAGGGAAATTAATTACTTCAAAGGTGGGATGTGTCAGAGCTGCTGGTGATGCTCGGGTACCTTCCAGCCAGCTGTGCTCACACAACAGCATCTCACAGCCAAAGGGGGCTGCGGGAACTACAACACCCAGTTAAGGCCAGATGAAGGCACTCCTTCTCTCCTTTAAGTAGGTGTAGCTTACTTCCCAATTACCTACTGCATAATTACCCCTATAGGCGCTTACTATCACTGTGAATCTGTTACTGTTTTGGCAGCTCCATTTACACCAATGGGTTTAGGTTCCCAGTTTGGGGATGTGTTTCTCCTGGTGCGGGGGGGCGGGGCGGGGTGGGGGGATTACAAGAGCCATCAAGCCCTCACAGTCTCATTTTTAGGCTAATTCCTAAATTAACTGGGTTAAAGGCTCGAAGCTGTCAAGATCTTTCACTAGAGGAGGAAGAATTCACATTGATTTAAAACCAGTAGGCCATTGCAATCAGTAATTCCTGCAACACCCCTCAAGGAGGGCTGCTTTGGCCAGGAATACAAACAGTGTCTTTAAACAAAGCAAGGCTTGATCTGGCCATCATGTGTGTGCTGGAGCACAGACAGCACCCCCAGAACAACTCCAGCCAGGAACATTTCTCTCCTACAGCCAGCCTGGTGCTTTTTTGCAAGGCTGAACTTGGCAAAACACTTGCCAAGCACTGGAGACAGGTTAAATTATTTTTTTTAATGGGGTAAGTATCTGTTGAATTCTGGAAACTTAGATTTTGGGGTTTTAGTATACAGTAATACATGTGGGTAATACATGGAGGGCGGCTTTGGGAATTGTTCTGGGTCCTTCTTCTTCACCTTCTTCTTCCTGGGTTTGGGTGGTTTTCTGTAATTGGGTGAAAAAGGTCTACATTGCATTCCTTGGGTGGTCATTATTGGGCCAGAAATATAAATAATATAGGTGTCACTTCTTAATTGGGTAATTAGCACTTAAATAACCTTGGATAGAGTTAGAAGCTCTCCATTTTACCTCATTTCTCTAACTTGCTAGATTGAGCTCATGCCTGGTGAGTCTGTAAATAGATAAGAAACAATAAACATCCAAGTCCGAACTCAAAACCTATATTTCCCACATATTAATCCCAACTTTGGCAAGGAAAAAAGATGCCAGAACCTTCAAAAGCATCTATCAAGTTACTTAAGAAGCAGACCAGCTCATCACTGGCCTTGACTTCACCCTTTTGACAGTTAAAAAAAACTCCCAAACAGGATATTCAAGTAGGGCTGAGCAGCCAATCCCAGGAAATTAATTTTATATTCTGCTAGAGGGAATGAGGCAGCAGGTTATTTCCAGCTGAGAGCATGTAATTATTTGGCACCAACTGGCTCCATCTCAGAAGCTATGACAGCAGCTGCACAGCCCCTTTCAGTAGGGTAAGTTTGCTCTTGCTTTGTCTCAAATCCATTGGTCCTCCAATTCCACCAACTGCCTGGAGAAATATAAGCTCCCAGGAGGATTTGAGGCCACTATGACACGACATCCACTTCCATGCAAATAGTTTTGCAAAGCATCAACTCCAGCCACCAAGGACAGGAACAAGGCAAGCACCGCCCAGGCCAGACGAGACCTCCAGGGCACCTGAAGCTGTTCTCCTCTTTTACTCCAGCTTTAACATGGAACATAACAGCTCGAAATATCTCTAGCAGTCTCCGGAAGGAAGAACATCTGTCCTTATCCAGGGATGTGACAAACGGACGGCACCCACAGCTTTTATCTCCCCAAAGCAGGATGGGTCAGTTAAAAACCCAAAACGCCCCTTTCTTAACTGTCCAGTGAAGCTCAACTGAGTCTACTCCTCTGCTTTTATAAAATTATTGTCCCACTGTAGCAAAGAACTTTTTTTTTTTTAAATAAATGCTGTTTAGAAGAGATTTATTGAGAATTATTATTATTATTATTATTATTAACAAGATGTGGCCAATGACAGCAATGTCTCATTATTCCACATACTGATATAATTTCTAGAGCAAATTCCAAGCAAAACTCTGAGACTAAACAATTTTTCTTTTCAAGATGGAGACTCAAATTATGTTTCCTGTCCAAGATATTTAGAGATGTCATTATTTTTTCAAGCTGCCTCTAATGAGTAATTTGAGGGGGAGGTTGTTTTTGTTTTGTTTTTAGAATCACAGCCAGTGACGGCCTCTCTGTAAAGGAGAAAGAGGAATTCACAGCAAGTAGCTCTAATGCCAATATTTCAAAAATAAGCAACTTGCATGATCATAAAAGCATTTCTATGAAAGCCCTCCTTCAGAAAGAGGCCTTTGATGATACTGTGGTTTTGACAGCAAGATCCTTATATGGATTGAAACTACACAAAACATTTTATACAGAGAGTGACTGTTACACTGCTCACTAAGAACATGTTGAATGAATGGAGGCCAGAACCAAAAGATTTGTGGAGGCCTTGGGGTTCCTAACTTGAAAGTTTCATACCAGGAATACCAGAGGACCTTGGCAGAGCTTTTGTTTTTATTTAGACACACGCAGTTTTCCCAAGAACCGGCTCCCTGCCAAAAGAGCTCCCAGCCTGGGATGTTCCCAGGGATCAGCATGGAGTGACCAAGGATGAGAGGTTTGTGCTACTCTGCAGATGCTGGACACCAACCCCCAGATAAAAAGACTGCAGCACACATTTCCTGAGCATTTATAACGGAAGCAAGATAAAGAAGTGTCATTTCTAAGAAGTGTCATTGGTTCAAGCGGGGTGTTACATCACTTAACGAGGCTGCAGTGCCCTGACAGTGTGACAACAAAATCTTCATCTGCTAAAGCCACTCAGCACATTCCTCTGCACCTCATCTTTCCTTTTCCCTGCAGCCTCCTATCCATGACAGGCTTCCTGTGGCCGAGAACCACACGTACACCACGCAGAGCTAAGGAGAACAAACTCCTGGCAACAAACCCTAGACAGCAGCCCCAATATTTCAATTCCTCTGCAGCTTTATGAGGGAAATGCAAGGTGAAGGTTTGGTGGACTTATTGCACAGCTGTTGTGCTTCCCAAACCTCCAGGGAGAACACTGGCTGGAAAACACGAGCACAGGCACCAGGAAAACACCCAAAGTGCCTGTAGAGTTATGCACTGTAGCTGCTTGTGCTTCCCAGGGAGTCCTCCTGATGGGAAAATAGGACAGCATTCCCCTTATTCCTAAGGGCTCGGAGCTCCCATGCCAGATGTGGTGTAATCCCAGGAGCAGCACAGGGCTCCTGTAAAGCACACTGAGGAAAAAGAAAAGCTCAATGTATGTCTTGACAGGCTGTGGACACAAGCTCTTTTAACAATCAAAAATTAGGCAACAAAAACCTGTATTCAGAACTGTCTGGAGAACTTCTGGATTTCCATTACATTTTTGTGCAACGCTACACGAAGCTCCGCCAAATACCAGAGCAAGATTGCCATAATTAATTTCACTTGTCAGCAGTTAGATGTGGACATACCCCATCTCACTGAAATGAGAAATGTGATTTGCATTTCCTTTGTCCCACGTTAAATGAGAGACCATGCATTAAGCAGGATTAAAATGTGTCATTTTTACCAAAAGTAATATAATTATTATAGCCACAGAGATTCGCAGAGGAAACCCATTCTCCACAGGATTTTTTCCTGTGAAAATGATGCTAAGCATTTAAAAATTATCTATAATACATAGTTTTCTTGCATGAACTCCCCTGCCTAGGTACCAAATTTGAACTGGAGAGATCCAGTAGCACTCAGTAGCAAAATCTGATACATTTTTTTCTGCCTGGTAGAAGAATATTTGTATGCATGTCAACCTCATGTTGCAAAAGGTTTTGTCCTGTCTTAGTAAAATGCCCAAAACCAACACTTGCTTCCCCCAATTCTGGAGACCACCTCAGCCTAGGAGGTTTCTAGGAGCAGCAGAGGAGGAAGGAGAGGATCCACAAGGTTAATTCAACAGGATCCTCCTGGCTGAAAGCATCTGCAATGTTCTTGGATGTGCCAGCTTTTTATTTACAGCCGCTGCAGGAAGGCTGGACAGGGACAACACAAGTACCAGAATTTCTACCTCAGAAACCCAGAGAGCAGCTGATCTACAGCAAAAGGAAAAAAAACCCAGTCAGGAGCCTGCTCTGTCAATAATCTAGGAACAAAACTGAGGGATGGAAGCAGCTGTGGTTCAGGCACTGTGCAGCACTGTCACATCAGTACAACTTTTCTGTCTCTGAGATGACTCCATTACTCAGAAGTCTGGATCCATCTGTTCCCATCAGAGTGTAAAATGCCTCAGTGTGACCCCTGCACAGCTCCTTATTGCCACACACATCTGTTCTTCCTCTAGTCAGCCCTCCCATCACCCCAGCACAGTAACACACTCCCCCCACCCCAGACCAGCTATAAAATACATACATCAAGAGAAGAAAAGCACTCTACAGCTGGCAAACGTAGCCTCACCATTTAGTCCACATGAATTTCTAGGAAAGCTCATAAAGCAAAGTGTTTGAAATGGCTTTCCCATTTCCAAGGTGCTGTAAAGAAAAGGAAGAAGAAAAAAAAAACCTTCTCCCACGCAACTCTTGTGGCTGCTGCAAAATGCGGCTAGATCTGAGTTAGGCTGCAGCCAGTGGGGAGCACTGACAAGTCCTGCAGCGCTCCCAGGCCACCCTGTGCTCCTTGAGAACACTTGAAACATCCATCCTGACAGCTCTGCTCCTCTGTCCAACAGCCTGGTGACTCCCAGTAGTGATCAGCCACCACAGCACCCTCAGATGGATCTCTGACCACTGCCAAAGGACTGGAGACGCCTGAAGGGGGAGTAAAAATCAGACAGATCTGGGAAAGCACAGTTGTCAAGGGTGCAGGGGACAATAAGCAGGTAAATAACCCACCCAGGAGCATCAGGAGCATCAGTTCAGCAGATCAGACTCCAGTACAGACACAGCACTCATGGCAATGCCCCTCTCTGATCCTCCATGGGCTCTTTAAGCTCTAAATACCATTCAGTCTCTAGATACAACCATGGAATGGTGTGCACTGGAACAGACCTTAAAGGTCATCTCATTCCATCCCTTGCCATGGGCAGGGACACCTTACATAATCCCAGATCAGAACATTTCTTAAATTAGAATTTATCCCAAGGATTACAGCAATAAAAGGGGGAAAAACAAATGAATGGCAGCACTGAAAACCAGAAATCAGGGCCATGTATTCATAAAATTGCACCAAAATTCTCACCCATCACATGAGGAAAAGCATGTTAGGATCCTGTCTTGTATTTCAGGAATCCCACTGTCACAGCTTCAGCAGACCTTGACAGAACCTCCAACAAAAGCAGGAAACCAAAGACTATGAAAAAGCTTCTCTCAAATCAATACCTACTACCCCCCACTATCTGTTCAAAGTACACAATGGAGATAACACCAATCGAAAAAAACCCAAACCAACCCTCGCAAGTCTGAACACCCTCACACTATTTACAGACACACAAATCTCTACACACTCTGATAAAAGTCTCAAATTTTGGGAAATTTGCAGATTAGGGCTGTAGGGGGCTAAGGCCAGACACATCCTGCCTGCCCTTCCCATCCCAGCCAGCAGCCCCATATCAAGGCTCACTGCTATTATACAGCTATTATTATATTGTTATTATACAACTATCATTATACTGCTATTATATAGAGATCACTGCTGTTATACAGACTTGTCTTATAGATGTCTACCTCAATCTCCATTTAAAAACTCCAAGAAATCCCTTTCTATTACACTTATTTATACATGTTTCCAGGGGGGGAAAAAAAAAAAAAAAAAAAAAAAAAAAAAAAAAAAAAAAAAAAAAAGCGCCCAGACAATGCCTTGCAGGTATAAACATCCTGCCCAGGATAGCAAAGATCTACAGACCTCAAAATCACAAGGAATAATTGGCTGGGGCAGTCCTGACAAGTGCACAACCACAAGTATTTGCCATCATCTTCCTCCATATGCTTACCTGCAAACAAATTGAGCATTAAAGTGAAAGTATGGAGCAGGTGAGCTTGGTTCAATCAGATTTATAACAGGCATTTAGAATCTGTTTTCCAGAGCATGCTGCCAGGATTATTTGTACATTTAACATTAAAATTGTGTGGTTTTTCAGGTGATAAACAGTTTACACACTAAGGCCAAACTGATGCTCAGCTTATGAAGATATGGATAAAGTTCTCCCACGTTTAGCCTCTGAAAGAAATGATCTTGGGGGAGCCTAAAGGCATGAAGTGCACTCATTGAAAAACCACCCCATCTGCTTCCTGGTAAAACATTTCCCTCCCCAGAGATTGGAACGTGAATTGTGTTTATCACCTGAAAAACCACACAAGTTTTGCTTCCATTTTGAACAGGTCTGATACAGTCTCTGCTGAGGGTTTTAGTGGTTTGTTTGGGGTATTTTTTCCCTCCTATATGTCTGTCAAACTGAGCAAGTGCTCACTTTGACCTGAATAAAGCAAAACTGAGTCACAGCTGAAAAAGGCAACATTCATTATCTGGTTATCCCACCCCATCAGGGATTCCAGCCTGAAACACCTCAGCAAGGAAAGACACAAAACCTCTCATGTTTGTAAACTATGCATTACATGTTCAAAATACAAATGTCGTGTTACTTGTGCCAAAACAGACTAAGGAAAAAGAAAACCACAAAAGCACTGCAGAGAACAGATGATTCTCTAAAGCATGGTGGGGTGTTTTGGTTTTTTAAAAATCATTCAGAACAATTCCACTGAACAGAACTTGCCCCAGATACTTGACCTGCTACAGAAGAATATCAGCCAAGTCCTTTCTCAATCAAGGCAGCCCACAAACCTAGGAATAAATCCACCTTAGACAAGGCAGAAGCATTAAGTGCATCAGATACCTGAGAGTATTTTTTTGCAGTCTGAAACAGGAACAGACAAGTCAAAAGACACACACCACCACCTGAAAGGCTTCTTCATGAATTCCACCCTTAACACTTTAACTGGCTAGAGAAGAGATGGAGATCAGAGGGTCACACTGAAGCTTCTGTGTGTTTCCAGAGGCCAAAGTGGGTGCACGAATGGTTTTCTGCTCAGCCACAATGGCACAGAACTGAGCAAGAGACTCCCAGTTATCCAAAATGTACAGCTGGTACATAAATACAAGCCAAACCTACAATTTCAGGCTATCAACAAAAAACGTCAGCACACTTCCTGGAAAAGCAGCTCAGGGATGTCCCAGCAGCAAAGGCAGTTAAGGCGGGTGCAGGTAGGATTAATCCTCGTAGTACTCAGAGGTTCCACAAACAGCAAAAAAACACTCATCCAGTAATGCCATGAATGTAAATCCATCCTCCTGCACCAGTCCTCCTGCTCTTGCTGTTTATAGCCTCCAGCAGAAGCGATGGAGCTATAAAAGAACTCCCCTCACTACAACCTGCTCAGCCTTCAGTCAACTGAATATCTTCAAAAGAGGCAAGCCAAATCCGCCCCAAGAACGACCATCTTGCCAAGCTGGCTCTGGCTGACGTGTGATCTATTCCAACAAAACAGTGTCACCACAGAGAAAGCAACTGCGCCTGGGCTGAAAGCAGAGACGGGAAAGGAGGAGCCAGTCCTAAACTCAGAAAGCTCAGTTTATTTGCCATTACATTATTTCTCATCGAAAAAAACCTGCAGACTGTCATGATCAGTCAGGTCAAACACGAGGCAGGTGAAGAGCTTGATTAGTAAAACGCAGGGTGCTGTAACCCAAGTGTTTTTCTGCCCAGCAAACACTCCTAGCTAGGAAAATCTCCCAATTACTTTCTCCTGCTGCATTGCCTGAATTGAAAAAATAAATGCAGTGTTTTGACAGTCCTTCAGAAGAGCAGACTGTCAGCTCCTTTCCGTGTTCAGAAGCTTAACAGCCATCTAAGGCACTGTTACAGCCTGAAGAGGGACAATTATGATGATAATTCCCTTGAATCTGTCTAAATGCCTACAAAAGGAACACTTTAAATAAAAGCTTTCACTTGGGCAAATATCCAGCCAGCTCCTCAGCAGGACAGAGCTCTAAAAGACAATTCCACAATGAATGTGAATTATTAGACTTAAGAATTTTCCTGTACACTTAAAATCCCTCATGCAAAAAGCCAGAGGCCTATGATGAAATGACCTGGTCTCCATATCGACCTCATTCAGAAATGCCACAACGATTTCCCTTATCAGCAGATAATGAAAAACCTATAAACTCCCATCTCAACCATAATAATTCATGCTGCCTTTTCTATTACTACTCAAAAATGCATCAGTCATTGCTAACCTTAAACAAATGAAGATTCATGCTGGTTTTTTAACAAATCCCATCTATTTTCTCCCAAATTATTTTTCAGTCACGCTTCCCAATTAACAGGAGGATACATCCAGTGTAGTCAAAACCTTTTGGATTTAGGTGCAATTTCTCAAGTTACTCTCCAACCACATTCCCAGCTCACATCTTTGATGGAACTTTTAGAACAGGTATTTTCTTTTTCCCTTTTACAGGTTATGAAAAGTGCCCCAGAAGTTCCTTGCCATGAACACTGAAACTTGAATCAATGATGATATTCAACATCTCTTAACACATCTCCAAGAGCTGGAATCTTTACTACCCAAGACTTCCAGGTTTTTATTTTCATCCTGGTAGACAAAATGGGTGAATATCAGGATAATAAAACATGGGAAGAGAGGAAGAAAAAGATGCCAGCAGAGAACAAGTAACATGGCAGGGGTGGGAAGGGAAGTAGTGAAGAACCTCATTAACCAGGCAAGAGTTTAATTAAAGTGTGGAAAGAACAGCATCACCCAACTTCAAAATGCAATTACCTGAAGCATCCAGCCCCAGAACTCAGGCACTTCGAGACAAATAAAGATTTACAAGGCCTTAAGCAACCTGATATGGCATTGAATCCAGCCATGCTCCAAAAAGGTGTAAGCTGCCAAGCTGCAAGGACTCCCTCCAACAAAAAACTACCCAGTCATTCCTAACAACTGTTCAGGTTTACTGCTGATTAACAGCCATAAGGAAAATAGCAAAATTTGACCTTCTTCCAGCTTGAACACTGACTAAGCCATGATAAGGATAAATCAGAATGTCTTAACTTCCTTCAAGATGATCTAATTCTTCAATCTGAAAGTTCCCAATGGAAAAATCCATATGGGTGTATTCAGACACCAAGATATTACCAACCAAATCACCACAGCCAGCCCTGACACATGACTTTTAACCTATCAGACGTGATCAGTTAACCAGTTCTTTACCCATTAGAAGGTGATTAGCCCCAGCTGAAAGTCCTAATTGGCTGCAATTTCAGCCAAGAAGCTGCCCATGGTAACTTTTCAAACCACACCACCAACCACTAGTACTTGGATTTATCCCAGCGCCTTTTAAACTTTGAATCATCTGTCTGTGGAATTGAGTTTTCATTCCCCCTAACTCTCACATGGTCACACTGCCACCAAAACCATTCATGTACTGTGTCCCATGCTCAGGCATAGCTTCCACACTCTGCTTGGCAAAAGGAGGAAAAGGAAACCCATCCCATGAGCCCGTTCTGAAGAGGTAATATCTCCCTCCCGAATTAAATTATCAATGTACACCTGCAGTAACACCCAGTCCCAAGGGGCCACTGAGGCAGTAAACCCTGGACTTTGGCTGGCATTACCTAGAAACTCCCAAGAAATCCACACATATTTGTCTTGCAAAGAGCTCAGTTTTACCAATTTTAGTGTTGTTGAAAAAGACAACTCTGCTATTCCTTCAACAACAGGGACGGCTCCACAGCAGTTCTTGTTCAGGTGATTAGAGCTGTATGTAAATTCATTAACTCTTCCTATACAAAATTAGCATTCGGCGTAAGACAAGCTCATAGAGGACCTGGATTTTCATACTTTTGCTGATAAATATTCCTGCTGCTGCAGCCTTACTCCTGGTTGGTAAATACTTTAAGGCCCCACAGAGACTAGGCATGGAAAAAAAACAAGATACATATAACTTCAAGTTTAGTTGACTTGAATTTTGTCACGAAAAATGCAGCCTGACATTTTTTAAAAAGCCTCACGCAAAACGTCTGCTAGTAACAACTGCTTAGACTTCTGTCTCTAGGGAAAGCCAGATAATCCTGCCCAGGATTCCCTTGAAAAGGTGACAGCAGAATTTTAATATTGATCTCTTTGTTAGCTTGAAAACCAGGAATAAAACTAACTTTGTCTACAAAAAGGTGGAATATTTTATCACCATGTCCAGTGCCCTGTCATACACAATCCAAGCAGCAGACATATATTTGTGTGCCTTCATCTTTATTTACTTTATCCAACCGCTTGCATACTTAAAAAGGCAAAAAACTTCAACATTTCTTTGTCCCTTTCCCTACCAATATAAAAGGCTCATTCTGATCCAAGTACACACATAACCAAGACACCAAGCTGGTTTGTAAAGCTTCCCAATTTTTTCTCCTGAACTGAGACATTTTTCATAGTTACTTCTGAAGTATAAACAAGGATAAGAGGCACAGAAAACATCCTCAACATAGTTTTCAACTTTGTTAGGTACTCCCTTTGAGGTGTGGGGAAAGGCAGGAGAAGAAAATGAGGCTTTTAAGGCAAAAACCTCAATTCCCCCAGGTTTATCCTGGTGCTGAGTGGTACATTCTCTCTCTCTACAAAAAGTTTACTTCCCCCAGTTGCTGAGCATTCGTGACACACATCCCAGGCTCTGGCTGAACACGTGAAGATGGGAGACTTGAAATGCCAGGTAATTACAACAGAACACTGGAAGGCCAATTCCAGCAGAGCCCCGAGACTCTCCAGGTAGAAATAAAGAGAGATCACACACCACACACTCCACACTGAGGAGAGCAAAGAACTAAGGCATCACCAGGAGAAAGAGCAGGATGCTGTCCCAGCCTTTTTATACTCCCCACGCTCACCTGGGCCCTGGTGCAGCTACTCCTCATTCCCTTAATGGGCCACAAATTCCCTTTCCAGCCCCGGGTGTCAGGTGGGAATCCTCACCAGGGTGGGGTTGTCACCCACTGCCCAGCTGCTTCTCACCTGGGCACTGAGCAAAGCTGCTGAGGGGACACAAAAATAGGGCCATTGTATTCCCCTGTGTTAATTCTTTTCAAAACCAAGTCCCTTGATACAAGCTAGGAGAGCTGGGGCTGTTCAGCCTGGAGAAGAAAAAGCTCCAGGGAAATCTGGAGCTCCTTCCACTGCCTTAAAAGGGGGTTATAAAAAAGAGGGAGAGTGACTATCTACAAATGCATGGAGTGGAAGGACAAGGAGGAATGGCTTCAAACCGCCAGAGGAGAGATTTAGATGGGATATTGGAAGGAATTGTTGCCTGGGAGGGTGGTGAGGACCTGGCACAGGGTGCCCAGAGAAGCTGGGGCTGCCCCTGGAAGTGTCCAAGGCCAGGCTGGACTTTGGAGCAACCTTGGCTAGTGGACCTTTTTCCTGCCCATAAATTAGGATGGACTGGGATGAGTTTTAAGGTGCCCTCCAACCCAGACTATTTTGAGATTCTGTGATAGCAAAGCTGTCAATTGGTTTAATCTCTATCCTAACTTTGTGGATTTTTGCCTTAAAACCTCAAAACTTGGTAAATAAATGTTTTCTAGACAGCATATGGAAAAATACTAGCTAAATACTGAAGTGGTAGGAAAGGCACACAATATCAGAAGAGACATAAACTCCCCTCCTTGGAGGAGCTGGAAAAGAGGGATAGCTTCCCCAGCCAGTAAGCAGCTCTGCCCTTCAAGCTCCCTGCTCTTTCCTGAAGCACACACAAATTGCCTCCTTTTCTGCAGCAGCAACCACCTCAGCACTGCTCCCTTGCATACAAATCAAGCTCTATCCCTGGTGCTCCAAAGCACAGCCCCAAGTGCAGATTTGATACCACAGAGACACTTCCTAAAGCTCAGGAATGCAATAGTACCTTGGAATAGGTAATTATTTTTTATGGCTGTGCTGCAGAAGTAGAATTTTTATGGCTGGTATTATCATTGAAGGAAAACTGCTCTGAAAACACAGTTGTGTATTAAGTGTTATGTATCTACACAGAACAAATGTTAACACTGCTTACATTTTTTTCCTCATTTAGTGGCATTAAATCACAATCCATTCCTGCTAATCCCCCAGGAAGCCACATAAGCTGCATTAAGACACCCAGTTCCCAACCAGCCCAGTGTCCATCTGTTTGCAGGATCCTGGAGTCAGGGATGCTCACCAGCTAAACTTCCTTCTTCACAGCTCACACTTGCCACAGGAACTACTCTGCAATCCCAAAGAGAGTTTCCAAATTGGAACAAACAGCAAGTTTAATGTCAGAGGCCAAAAGTCCTCCAAGAGGTCCAAACAGCCCTTCTCTTTGGAAGGGAGTCATGATCACCACCCAAAGGGCAGCCATTCTTAGAAAATAAATATTTACTCACAAAAAACCTGAGAGAATCCCCATAGCCGCCTCAGCCTTCCCTGAAAAGCTCTCCTGCATCCAGATAAGGAAGGATTCATAAAGGCAAATCATCTGCTTGCACAGGTACTGCAAAAATTCCTTCCTGAGGCTCCTCTGCCAGGAGCAACTGTGGAGTTACCCCAGGGCCAGCCTGCAGCTCCTGATTCCCAATCCAGGCTGACTCCTGCTGGAGAACAGCCAGCTGCTCCTTCTGCACACCTTCACTGACAGAGGGACATGAAAACACCAGGTTTTGCCATACTCCAACCCAAACATTAACTTCTCCCACAGCAAACAGATACAAATCAGAGCACCCGACAACTGCAGCCTCAAAAACGGTGAGCTTGTAAATGGTCTGGTGTTCTCAGTTTCGTGATGGATGCCTGACAGAGCAGCTCTTTGCCAAAAAATACATTCAAGGAAAGCAAGAGATGGCAAAAAAAAAAAAAAAATCATGGTGACCCTAAAACTCAAAAAACACAAGTAAATTTCCACTGTCTCGGCTGTGAAATAATCAGCAAAATGTAAAGCGAGTCTGAATTTAGAAAACTACAAGAAATCTGGAAATATTTTGATGCTGAAGCTCTGCTCAGTTCACTGCCTGGGATTTGTTAGCAGTATCCATTTAAACCTGCACTCTGCCAGATTACTGTCTCACTGACAGTAATTCCAGATTATTTTCCTAAATGAGGATCATCTTAACACAAGCACAGTAAAGAGAAGATGTTTGTCTGAAAATCAGTTATCGTCAAAGCTGTCTTTTAAAAATCAGTGCAACCTGTTCTGAGTGAAAAGTGCCCCCAGATGTCTGAGATTCCCCTAAAACCTTCCAGTGGGAGTGTAGGGATTAAGAGTGGAAGCAACAATTCGGCCAGCGAATTATCATCAGTTAAAAGTCTGAAGGAGATGATTCAACCAACCATGCTCTAAAACATGTTGTTTACTTTTTGCTAATTCATTTGCATTCTCTTAGGATTTTTTTTTCTAACTACTGATAAAAAAATTCATTGGTAGAAGTGTAAAACCATGCAGAGAGGGTTTAACAGCTCGTGCTGGATGAAATGGACATTTTACACCTCTACATATTCTGCTTGAGTTTGTGCCTCAGAATCTAAACTTGGTGGAAGCTGGAAGAAAAGGGAGAGGACAGGAAGAAAGTTATTTACCACTGGAGGCTCTGGAGTGCTCAATCAGCACATCACATAATATTAATCTTGCCACTGGTACTTAGCCCTACTAAGAAAAAAGAAAGAAACAAGCAGCTTAAGCAGCGAAGGGGCACAGGTTTTATTCAACTTTATTATCCTAAATCCTACCTGAATATTACTTAAAAGCTTTTCTATAAAGGAAGTACTTTATGAACACCAGCTCGAGAAAAAGCAGATGACTTGCACTCTCACAGGAGGCTATCATTCCAATCTCCTCTCTCCTGGACACAAGGGTTAATACACTGTGTTCAACCTCGGAGCTTCATAGCTCCATACTAATTACTGTGGAGAGGGAAACAAAATTAATGGCTGGCCAGAGGCATGAGCAGAAATGAAGCAAGTGCCTAGTCAGAGCCTGGTTATTCCTCTCCTATCAGATTATCTACCTGGGAAAGCCACATCACAATTAAAGCTGCAAACAGCAGTTATAACTGTTAAAAGTTAAGATCTTTTATTAAGGTTGTGCTCCTTCAGTCTCTAATGAAAAAGTGCAATTAATACCCCCAAATGACTCCGTAGTCTGGTTCTCACAGCAAGGATGAGGGGGGAAAAACCCTGTTGCAAGATAAAAGCCTTGGCACAGGGAGAAAACTGTGTTTATCATTACGGGTACCTTGTTAAACAAGGAGGGGGAAAGTAACCCTGCAGCAACAGCATTAGAAAGACCAAGGGATGAGCAAGAACAGCATCTTTGTACCAAAATTCCCAGAATATAAATGAGGAATACAGGAGAAGTCACTGAAGTGCTTTCATGTGCCTTCAAATTCCTGTACTTATTACAATAATAGTGATAGTTGGCAAAGTGGAATATGAACAGGTGACAACTGCTCAAGTGCATCCTATTTTTCATCTGCTTTCTTCCCACCCCCACAATTTTTGATTGTCTGCCTGCAACTGTCCTTTTCCTTGGTTTTGGGAAATAACCACCTTCCCAGGGAGTCACTGGGATTTATTCACACTGATCAGCAAGTTACCAAGTTGATTTTGAATACTACACATCTTGAACTTCATTAACTGATTTCAAAACCAGGAAGTTATTATACTTAAAATGTCCTTTCAGCTTGGGTGATGTTCTTCTGACCTACAAGGAAATAGGCAGATATTTTTCACAGCAAGAGCTGGAAGGGTTTTACACTCAGGTAATATGCAATAAATCAAATTCTTTTTCTACCAAGAAGCTGCATGGATTTCCCTCATGTTTATGTACGAGCTCTTCATGCATCTCAAAGAGCCAAGAGCAGAAGTTGAGGGACTCAGCAAAACACCAGAGCAGTAGGAAGAAGATATAGTAACAGCAGCAACAAAAAATATATGTCTTTTCTTCTATTTTTTACTGTTATATTCCTTCAGTAACCAGACTGAGGTAGATCTGGTCATGGGAAAAGCCTCACATAAGTCAGTGATCACCAGGACTGAAAATTAATATTAAGGTTCAAGCAGCACAGAGATGAAATCAGAGCTGGAGAACTGCGGCTATAAACACAATCCATAAAATTCAAGTTTAATCACTTAGGATTAAATAAGTTTCATGCATATTACTGTCAGTGGTCAGCCGAGCTGTTCTCTAGCAGCTCGGTTATTTACAGCTGTTAAATAACTGTATTAAAGCATTCCAGAGAATGCTTTCTCCAAGGCAAATCGTGGCCAAAATAATATACATTTTAAACTACCCTGTGGTCACAAACGGCAAAGAAAGAGAAATACACTTGAGAGTTAAATTAGCCTACCCTAAAAACAACTCTTGGGATGCTAGTTGGTCTTATAAAAATGGGAGGCATGCCAATAGAAGGCTAAAAGCTTTACTAGGTTTTTTTTTGTTTTATTAGTTTTCTTTAGAAAAAGCTTGGAGGAGGCAGAGTAACAGAGCTGGAAGCACATTAAAAGAAATTAGCAGAAAGCAGTCAGAGGGGAGGCTGGGGGCCAGGTAGTGATCAGTGGAAGGTAAGAGGTAAGGGCTGGCTTAACTTTTTTGGCCAAGGGAATTGAGAAAACATGGACTTGACCCCCAGCCACTGAGTCTCCACGTCCTCTGCAGGATGGCACGGCTAGGGCAGGAATTCAGCTTTCTGCAAGCACCTGCAGGCCACTTATTTCCAGATTCCCAAGGCTGTAAGGAAGCTTGGAAGTGTTTATAAGTCAGAATCCTGCCTGGAGCACCGTCAGCTCCTGAAAGAGGCAAGGGCAGCTCTTGCTGTGCCATCAAACCCGTGCAGCAGCTACTGTGGATACACAAGGAATGGGAAGATATTCCTGGGATCCCCCTGTCACACCGCACCGTGGATCCCATCTACATGGAAATCCACAGAAATTATGTAAATACTGCCCTGAAAACTGGTGTGCTACTTTGACACTGTAATTCCAAGAACAAACAGCCCTCTCTGGTGCACTCTATTATATAAAATGTCAGGGTAATCACAGCAATTCAGAGTGCTGCCCAACATCCTAAACAGGAGTAAAAACGGGAGCTACAGGGTTGAGGATGAGTCAGTTACACACTACCCCTCTACAAAAGGAGAAATGAAGAAATTAATTACATCTGACTGACCACAACAACAAACAATTCCTCAGGAACACAGAGTGCTTGCTTTAAATCCCAAAAGCTAGGCCTAGGTGCTTCTGTCTCCTTTTTTCCACTGAAACTGGAATAATTCAGGGACCAACCTCGAGAAGTACGACTGGAGCAAACTGGAGTTCAAAAAAAGCCCAAATCTCTCTTCTGAGCCACCAGGAGCAGTTTTCTACTTCCATGAAGAAGTAGGTCATGAAAGCAGCAGCTCCACCAAACTCCCCACAAACTGGAGCTGTGCGTTACCAGTGTGCTTGGGCATCCTGCAGAGGATACAGTGTGTGTACCACCGACTGCAAATGGGAAAAAACCCTCCAATTCAGCACAAGCAAAGGAGTTGCTGTGCAGAGAAAAACTGAATGGTGCTCAGGAACAGTCACTAGACACAACCCACCTCTGGGGAAAGATGAAAAAAAAATCTGTTAAAAATGTTATTTACAAAACAATTCATTTCACAAGTGCCTGCATAGTATCAATGCTCTTCTCAAAATCCTGGCTTCCTTGCCAGCTCAAAACCCCATATCTGTGTGGTGTCATATCCTGCCCCACTCCATCTAGCTCAATAATGAGGTACTTCGTGAAACTGTTTAAAATTACTCTCTCAAGCACTAAATGCCAAAAGGAAATATGAAAATGGTCACTCCCACACACACCAGCGAGTGGCTGATTCAAAACCGGCATTTGTTTTTCCATGAGAACATGTGTGAATCTGAGTCACGGTCTTTGTCTTTGGACAAAATTATCCTTAAAAAAAAAAAAAAAAAAAAAAAAAAAAAAAAAAAAAAAAAAAAAAAAAAAAAAAAAAAAAATTCATCTTAGCACCCTTCAGCTTTGCGGTCAGAGAAATCCGTGCCTTTGTGGCTTCAGGCCAAAGCTCTGTTTTGGACCATCAGCCTGGCGTTCCTTAGCAATAGGCTCTCATCACAAAGCCAAGCAATGAGGAGAGGATGTCTCAGCACTGGCAGTGGTTTCCTTGCCTTCCAGCACCACAGTCTCCAGGCTCAAAAACAACAGCCCTCCTGAGTGATGCAGGGCACTGACCACAGCCTCAACAAAAGCCAAACTCAGAAGTTCTCTAGGCAGTTCATGAAATGCAAGGACAGCTCATCTTGAGCTTCTCATCTTGAGAAGGGAAAGATTTTTAATATATTCCCTTAATTCAGAAGGGAGTATCTGGTTTCATTACTAGCAATACACATTGCTCATGAAACAACTCTTCTCTCTTAACAGATGCTGGATTTGGTTCTCTTGAATCCCTTATGCCAAAATCCAAGGGAAAGATCCCACTCTCCACTTAAAATACAACACCCCCAAACTCCGAAGGAATCACACAGTGCTGTGCAATTACCCAATCTACTCAATATTTAGACAAGGAAATTTCTGTTGTCACTGCCTGAGGAGCAAGTCCCTGGATAACAGGAATAGCCCTGCAGCAGGCAGGGGCTCCCACGGGAGCCCTTTGTGCTGCAGACACCCTCATGCATCACAAACACCACCCGACCAAATCTTCAACTCACCCTTTCCCCCTCTGCAGAAAGCCAAGAGGATTTCCCAAGTCACATGATAAACCAGGGCATTTTCATTCCAAAAAAGGAATCACATTTTTCTCCCCCTTGGGAAATCTCTGCAGTTTTTCAGTTCAGTTATTTCAGGAAGGAAATAACTTTTGCTGCCAGCTTTCCCTCCCATCTCTCCCCCTCCGCCCAGGAATCTTTGTGATGTTTGAGACAGGCTTCCAATTAATTTAAATGACTATTAAAAGGTTGCTGCTGCACTGCATATTCACAGCGTGTGAGTTTTGTCTAGAAGCAGAAAACATGAGCAGGACGTGGGATATCCAACTACTCTCAGATGCAAGTGTGAAAAATGACAGAACAGAATTCATGTAGGAAAATTTGTACAGAAAAACCATCATCCAGACCCCAGATATTTCTTTTTAACACACGAGTTGAAAAAAAAAAAAAAAAATCCCACATCACTCCTGCGCTATCTTGGGCTGCCCATTTTCTCTTAATATCTTCATTTGTCAGAGTAATACTTAAAATTGTCATTTTTGGAGTTGCTTTGCCAGGCAGAAAACTCATTCTCACTTAAGTCCAAACATCTAAGAAAAATGACGAGGCTAAGTTATGAGGATGTATTTTAAAAGAATGGTTGAAGTGGAATGAATAACTATTTCCTCTTACAATAATCTGTCACAACTGATTTCCTTCCTACCCTGATTCCATCTCACAACCTGCACCCTGGCCAGCAAACATCCTTTTGATGCTCCTTCTACAGGTTTCAGCTGCAAGTCCAAAAGAATTCAGCATCATCAGGAGTCAGTTTGGGAGAAGAAAACAAGGGTTTAAGACAAGGCACAATTCTGACAATCACCCTGAGATGGTTTTCATGGTGCTTGCTCCCTCGTAGATACTTCACAAGTTACGTATCTAAGTGAAATCCGAATTTTAATTATTCCAACAGGCAGTGTCAGAAACTGAGAGTTTCCACATTGCATGGCAGTCCTTTCCTCCTGGGGAAGCCAACAAAAGCAAATTGCTGCAATGAGCTCTACATCTCCTAATTCCTTAAGAGCTGCCAAGAATGCAGAAAAAGATAGTGGACATGCTCTGTGTTTTACATGAGAGAAAAGCCATACCCCACAGGCTTGTCCTGCTGGAAACTAATTCCACATCCCAGTCAAGTGCTGCATATTTTCATCTTCATTAAGATGACATCTCATTTTGATGACCAATTGAGAACTTAATAACAAGGGAGAAAACCCTTTGTTGAATCTTTAATAGGAGAAGCTCAAGTCCTTTCATTTTCAGCATTAAATACTCAAGGACAAAATAGCTCTTAGAGCCTGATTGCTGTAGTTTGCACTGGGAAAGTGAAAACATGATGAAATCCCCACCAGCAGTATCACAGGTGGTCTCTCACCCTGAGAGCACTTCAGAAATAAGAAGTATGCCCCCATGGTGAACACAGAGAACACAGCTTCATCTAGTTTCAACAAATTTCTATTCTTTTCTAGTACAGTCCTTCATCTTACCAGAAGCCACAGAAGTAGAAAGCAGCAGTTGAGATTTTAGGAAGAATAGCTGACCACCAACTGACACTGCAATAAATGAATAATTATTTAAAAAAAAAAAAAAAAAAAAAAAAAAAAAAAAAAAAAAAAAAAACAAAACAAAAAAAAAAAAACAAAAACACAACCACAAGAAAAACCAAGCCACCCAAATCTATAACAGTTTTTACATTTCCAGATATCTACTATCAGGAGAATAATTTAAGTTGCATATTTGAGTCAGCTCAATGCTATTTTATAGAATGGCAAACTGGTGACTCATTGCACAAATCAGAAATTAAGTCATAAAAGTTATGTTTCACCCTCCAGAGTGGGTGGAGCCTAACCTCACAGAAAGTTTCTTCCTTGATGAGTTTTAGAACAGCTTTAGAAAAAGAACAACTTTTTTTCTTCTTCTCTTTCCAAGACTTGGCTCTGCTTAGGAGAGCTGCACCCCTCCTAGCACAGCTGAGAAACACTTCCCTTGTGGAAAAAGAACTGCCCTGAAATTTTTATATTAGTGACAGCATCAGCTTGATCATCACTGTAACTTCCTTTCCCATCACAAACCTTAGATTCAAAGTCTTTATTATTCCTGTGGGCTAAATAATAAATAAAATGCAGTAATATTATCAAATAACTGTCCAAAAAAATCATCTAGTCCTCATATTGTGCTTCCCTTTTACACAGAGAGGGCTCTGAAAGCGTGTTCTCTGATTTTAGTCACTTTCATACATCTAAATATATTTGCTGATCATCCCCTTCAAAGCTTTAGTTCATGAAAAAAAAAAAAAAGAAAACCTACAGATTTTCAACCGTTCCTTGGAAAATCCCAATCAGCAGTATGCCAGGTCAGGAAAACAGCAGTACAGTTAATTAAAGAAGCCTGCCAGCTTCCATCCTCAGCAAAAACACACCCCACAGTGTTCCAAGTCACCATCCCACTGCCTGAGCTCTGGGAGTGCCAAGCTTCACCTGGCAATTTGCTTCAAGAGCTGGGTAACAATGGGGCAATAAACTCCAGCTTTTGTGACAGTGAGGGCTGGAGGTGGTCCGCAGGAAATTATGACCACACTATTGAGCTACAGGTTCTCTGGAAGTCAGTGCTGCAGGGAGAAAAAACCCACTAAATACACATTGTATCTGTGCCGAATAAAGGGCAGCCTCAGCAGGATGCCCCCTGCATCCACGTCTTGAACTTTACCTCATCTCTCCTTGGCACACAGCAAGATCTTGGAAGGACAGACTACATGCTCAAACCTGGGCCACCTGCACCAAAATCCTAAATTTTGGCCACCTCCAAAAATCCTGGCTTGGAGGATAGATCAGCACAGGTAACCCCAGTCCTCATCCAGAGCAGAAAGAAAAGCCTGCAGGCTCTCCAATACCTACTCAAAATCTAGCCACGGCTCAGTTGGGTTCAGTTTTGCCTTCTCAGGCTTAGAAGAAGGCAGTAGGACTCAATATTCCAAATTTGCCCGGGAAGAACTACCACAGGAATGACACACACAGCCAAGCCCTTGATTTTCTATAGGTATTTTTGCACCAGCTAACTACATTCCAATCCAGCAAAACTCAACCCCTGGCTACAGGCACCAGGAAACACAGTAACAGGAGCCTCTCATCTCCGCAGGAAGAAAGCCAGGAGGATTAGGCATTCAACACACAAAAGCAGAGCGTTTTATTTAAGTATTTTGTCTACCTCCACATGGTTGAAAACCATTTATAGCTTGCTTCCTTGTGAAGCTTTTCCAGCCCCACTACACCTCAGCCCTTGGGAAGCTGGCCCTCAAGTTCCACAGCATCTGGAACAAGCAGGAGACAGGAAAGGCCTTCCCTTGTTCCATTAGCAAGCTTCCCCTGAGGAATAGCCCCACTTTAATTCTCTCTGCAGAGAGGGCAAGGTGCCTAACAGGATGTGCAGCCTCCCCCACATTACAACCCCCCAGCCCACTCCAGCGCGTCCTCCACTGCTAACACATTTGGGAGCTCTCCCCTCTCCACCCTCGTGTGTGCGTACCCAAACTGGGAGACTGGAAAGAGATGCAGCATCTGACACTTCTGCTCCAAGTTCATTTATTCAGACCTGTCACACTCTTCCAACGCCACGGATGCCCAACCATCCTGAAATGTACACCACCACACTCAGAGGGGAAATCTACAAATATCAGTCAAAACTGCCTTCTTCTTGCTTACCCCTACTCCGAGATCAATGAGCTTACTTCTCATTCGAGTTTCTTGCATCCCCCTCCCCAGATCTCTTACCCCCTGTGATCCTGTGACAGCACACAAAGCCTCTTGGTCTTCTCCCCAAAGGATTGTTCCTGCGTGGAACATCTCCGTGCTGAGACCACTGAGCTTTCCCCACTCCCTCAAGTTTCTGAGCTCTCAAGCAAGCTGTGAATGCTTCATTCATCCCCATATCCTCCACTATTAATGGACTCCCCAAGTGTTCATTCATAATCCAAGAATTTGTTCATGAGTAAGGACCTCCTTGCCATCTCTCCCATTTGGTGTCATTGAAACCTCCTCCTTTGTACTTCACCCATCTGGAGGAGGTTTTTTTTGTTTTACAGCACTGTCCTCTCACAGTAATCTGGTCTACTGGTACAGTTTCTTGCAGCATTATTTATATTGCTTTTGAAAGAACTCATCCATAAGGCCATTTAGCATTTCCACCCTGTTTCAAAGAAAGCCCATTTAATTTATCACCTCTGTGAGAAACCAGCCACCCTGAGAAGTATCCAAGTAGAATTGATGGTGCTAAAAACACTGCACAGACACACCTGAAGTAATCACTCTATTAATTACACCCACATTATACAAACTCTTCCTACATCTTTCCTAATATAATGGATGGTCTCAGGAAGCTTGTACACCCCAGTCCCATCACAGAGCAGGATCAATTCTTCATCAGCCATAACTGATTGATGTGAGCCTAACCTGTCCTAACTACCTCTGATAACAAAGACTGAACAGCCTTCCCAGGAAGTAATTCAGTATTTCACTGCTTCTACTGTCAGTAAATATTGCCAGAGCCTAACCAAACCCTTCTGCTCACACTGTGAGCCTATTACTTCTCCCACCTCGCACATATTTGTCTGGTTTTCTGCTTCCTCTTTGCAGCAACACTTCCTTTCCATTGCCTTTTTATTATGAAGAGCTCCAGTTCCTTTAATTTCTCCTTGGAGATAATTTATTTCAGGATTCAGGTGCTCTCTCAGTGGTCTGCACACTGGCTCAAGTGCAGTGTGGAGGAAAGGATAACTCATCTCTGCTGTGAGGGGATAAACAGGCACATCACAGAGGCTGCCAAAAAGAAATGCCAGGATCCCGGATCCCGAGCTGCTTGCACCCCATCTCTTGGTTCTCAGAGATTCAACCAAACCGAGCTGCACACAACCTCCCTGTTGAAAAAACCCCAAAACTAATGACTGCAACACCACAGCCAGCCTGCCAAAAATCAAACAGCACAGCCCAGCTAAAGCCAGGAGGGCTTTCTAATCATCAGTCCCCAGGACACAAGCAAAATCCTCCTCTTTTCCCCAGGATCCTGAAGGCGATGGCTCTGACAGGACGATTTTAACATGCCCACACCTCAGTCACGTCCACTCGGTATCTTGGGTAAATACAGGATATTAACGGGTTTTTAGTGGGGGTTTTTAAATAATTTTCCCACACATTTACTGCTACACTTAGCCCAAGGAGTGAAACCAAACACGATTCTGAGCCTCTGCTAAATCAATCGCAAAGGCCAGTTTAAATGTAGAGAAATAGAAATGATTTGCCAGGGCCACACCGCTAAAGGAGACAGCTCGAATGTTAATTACGGACTCTGGAAAGACCATTCCACACCTGAGCAGGTGCCGGGATTGACGCTGCAGTCAACACGGCGGCACAAGTCCCACTGGACATGTGGGAAGGAGCGGGCCGCGAATGCGGGACTGCCAGGATGGAGACACCCGATACCCACGGAACCTCCGGCATCCCCCGGCTGCCAAAACACACCGACAGCGGCGGAGGAACGAGCGGCACCCTGAAAACACCAGGCACAAACAACTATTCAAACAGCACCCGAGGGACCACGGCGATGCATCCGCTGCTCCAGAGCCCGCTCCGTCTCCACAGTCCACAATTTGGGTGGCTCCGCGTAGTTCCGTGATTACTTGTTTGGACCAAAATAAGGGAGCGACAGGTGCACAACTCTGACAGCAGCTCTTTTAGAGGAAGCAATAAAACAGATTGTGGCAAAAGCCAGAAGGATATCCCACGGTTACGCGCTGTTCCCTTAGTTTAAAAAGAAAAAATAAGGGGAAAACCCTCCCGGTATTTTTAGCAAATCTCTCAAGCTCCAAGACGCAACCTACTGCCTTTACAGGGTTTTTTTTCCGTCCTGAGACACTTAGGAAGCTGTGTGCTGCCAGTCCCCCTCTTTTCCTGACAAAGCACCAAGGATAAAGGAGCGAACAGAGCCCGACTAGCACGGCCCGCTCCCTTTCCCGGCCGCCGCACCGACTGGGATTCGGGAAGCCCCCCGACCGCCTCTCCCTTGGCTGACCTTGAGGTGGGGCGGGACGAGCAGGGAGGAAGAGCAGCAGGCGGGGAAGGGGCGCCGCGCTGCCCGCTCGGCTCGGGCCCGGGGTCGGTGCCGCCGCTGCCGCTCCCGGCGGGGCTCCGCGCCCCCCGCGCCCCCCGGCGCCACCTGGCGGCCGCGCCCCGCCGCGCCGCGACCCCCGCCCCGGGAGCGCGGCCCCGGAGCGCCGGGCAGCGCCGGCAGCACCGCCCGTTCCCGGGGCGGCACGGGGCGGGCGGGCCGCGAGCTGTCGCTGCCGAGCGCGACCGGGAGAGCTCCGCTGCCACCACCCACCGCCGCGCTCAAGTTTCACCCGGTGACGGCGCTAAGAATAAACGCGCAGCTGGCCGAGCCGGGGGCTGGGAACCGCTGCGAAAGCACCGTGGAGCAGCCGCGGAGCCGAGGCCCCCGCGCCGCCCGCCGGCACCGCGCCCGCCTTGTGAAGGGCAGACGGCTGCCTCCTCACTCACCGTCCGGTGTCGCTGCTGCTGCTGGCGGCGCCGGCCCAGCGCCGGGAAGCGGCCGGCGGCGGCGGTGAGCGCGGCGGGGCGGCGGCCGCAGAGGAGAAGCGGCAGCGCTCTGCCCGCCGTGGCCGCCATCGCGCCGCTGGAGCCGCCCCACGCTGCTGCTGCGGCGGCGGCGGTGCTGCTGCCGCCCGGGCGGGGCGGGGCGGGCGCACGGGGAGCGGCGGGGCGGGGCCAGCTGGGTCCGCTGGCCAACCGTGGCGCCCCTCCTTCCGGCCTCGGGGCTCGCGCAGCCAATCGGCGCCGAGCGGGTGGGCAGCCCGCAAAGGCGATTGGTCGGTAGGCGGGGCTACGCGCGGGCCCGAGGGCAGGGAAACTCCTCGGTGGGGGTGCCGGGGGCGGGGACAAATATGGGCGGTGCCAAATGTGGGCGTGTCCGTATATGGGCGGGGCTGGGAGTGGGAAGGGGGGGCGCGGGAGGACCTCTAAGAGGGAATAGCCAGAGTCGGGATGCTGGGAGATGGGGAGCACCGGGAAAGGGCTGCAGGGAGGTGGGATGCACTAAGGAAAGGGGTGCCAGGAGATGGGGAGCACCGGGAAAGGGCTGCAGGGAGGTGGGGTGCGGCAAAGATACCACTATGACCCTGGTGGGGGTGACACAGGGATTTGGGGCGCTGGGTCAGACTGGCACCCCAACCAACAGCAGTTTCAATGAAGGGTAAAATAAGTATATAATCAAAAAATATCTGGATATACATACACATTTTTATATATGTACTGCAGACGTGGTGGGCTGGGCTGGCAGCAGAGACCTTGCTGCACCTGGGCTAAATAAGCAATCTGGGCTCAGCTTTCTCATGAAAGATTTTCCTGAAAGACCTGCACTACTTTACTTGGAAAAGACTTCTTCCTCTGGCCTGAGAGTTACTGCAACACCAATGGCAGCTCTTTCGTAATTCCTGTTATTTACCCCTCTGTGTTTCTAAAAATACAGGGAGGAGCACGACCAAGTCATGGGATGACACAGATGTGCTTCAGCATCACCCACACCATCACAACACTCCTTTTTCCATCCCCACCTCCCTCCAGTGCTGCCTTCCACAAGTCCTGATGGGTTGTTCTAAGCTTTTCTCTAAGCAATATGATTTTGGAGTTTGTCCCTGAGAAATCCTCCACCTCAATTCTCACTTCTGGCTGGATTTTTCCTGCAGGGATGAGCTTTCCCTTCTTTCTCTTTGTTGGCTGAGAAAACGTGGTTGAAGAATCGACTGTGTCCTTCTGGAAGGATTAACCCACTGTCTTCCCAGTTTCAGACATTCAGCATTTCAATGATTGTTTGCACCTTCTTGGAAAATCACAGAGACAAACTGCAGCAGCAGTTGCTCCCAAGCTTCATTGCTCAGACCAGACAGAGCCTTTGCTTGATCCCTGCTTGTTGTATTTCCCTCTCCTGTAACGTTGAAAACTGATGGCGAAAGGAAAAATGCTTCAAAACAAGGATTTAGAGTAGCAAAGCCCTCAGTGATGACTCCACAGTGGGAGATGTTCCCACACATATCTTGGAAAAAGAGTCACCTCATGGACCACAGCCAGGGTTTCCCCCCTCTGCGACATCAGCCTCTCCCTGGGACAGCTCCCAGCATCCCAGCACACTGGGATTAAAAGCCCCAAAATGGCAAAACTGTGCTTAATGCAGCCTGGACGAGCTGGAAAAGAAAGATTACTAAGGCAGGAAAGGGGGAGGAAGGAACCCCCAGCATGGGGAAGGTCCCTTTGGGGCAGAGCCACACCTCTTCTCACCATGAACTACCCTGGTGAGCAGACACGTTTAGGATGAGCCTGTGCTGCCCCCTTCATGGAGTTTCCTACAGAGATCGGTGCCAGCAGCTCCAAGGGAGGACAGGGATGGGCACAGCAAAGCAGACCCAGCCCTAACACTCTCCTATCCCCTACTCCTCCAGTCATTCATATTCTGTATTTAGATGTTTATTTATCATTAAAGAGGAGCTGGGAATGACTGAAAGTAATATTTTTGGGAGTTTATACATTTCCAGGGAATATTTGACAGAGGTGGGGGGGAGATGGGCATTGCGCAAAGGCTGAGGGCAGCAGAAAGGCCAAAAATTCATTAGCAAACCCGTGCTGAGTGTGTAGGCATTCATCACAAAGCACAAAATGGAATTAAACGTGAGCCCTGAAATCAATACCCCAGGCAATTAAATGAGCCAGGAGGGAATGGCTCCCCAAGGCGCAGGGAGACAGAAGGGTAAGGATATTGCCACCAAAATGAAACCCTGTCATTTTAGGTCAAATAGCTCCTGCTAGAAGCATCTTCCACTCTTGGAAAACCCAAATAAAAGAATGTATTTAATAAGGCTTTCTCCTGGTGCTTATAATTACAGCTGGCTGAATATTGGAAAGCTGCTCCTGAGAAGAATTGCTGGAGAAAAGCATACCAGCATTTGCAGTTAATATTATTGCAGAGGGAAAGGCTGAAGTGGAAAACTTAAGCTTCAAACCCTCATCAACCATCCCAACACTGCCGAGAGAGGTATGGATTGCTCCCTTCTGCAAATAAAACAGTGATGTAAGAGAAAGTGACTGCGTGATAAACCATAGGCAAAGCCATCACTCTGGAAAACCTGCTCATGCCCCAAAGTGCTTGGATTAAATAAGCCAGCTAGGAAGGAAAAAACCTAAATTATCTTTTAGTCCATAGATTCATAAATTTCTCCGTGTTATTTGAATTTAGGATTTGCCAATTTTACTCCTACAGATGTCCAGGGCTGTGATGCAGCAGAATCGGGCACATGGAGATTGATGGAAAACCCTGTAGGTGCATCAGGCATGGGTGGATGAGGAAATTCAAGAGGATCTCAGGTTAAAGTGCATTTTATCTCCTTTTATTTAGAAGAAAGGTTGGTGCTTCCAGGTTACTGCAGATAAAAGAGCACAGCCCTGAGATGGGGGGCAGAGTCTATTTACCAGTAAAGAAATGGTGTTGGGCACCTTCTGTCAGCTGAGCACTGCCCAGTTTCTCACAGAGCAGTAGGATAGGAGGGGAAAATTCCCCTGGACTGGGCAGGATGGTGATCCCTGTCTCATCACCACTCCGACCTGAGTTACCCAAACATACCAGTGCTTGCTGGCTGCTTCTCCCACCCCTTTTCGGGATCTGGAGATTGCCAGACCTCAGCTCCACAGAGACCTCTCTAAGCCTCTGATCCCCTTAAGCCTCGCCAAAAGGTTCATCCTAAAAATCCCCACAGTGTTCCCACTGTGGGAGGGCAGTGCCAGGATTCAGCAGCCTCCTGGATTCCTCAAGAGCAATTCCTGTGTATTTATGCCTCTGGAAAATGTGGTTTTCAACAGGGGGGGTGCATTAAAGCCTGAGGAGAGCCAGCCTAAGAGGCATCTGAAAGCAACTAAAATTAAAATACCTATAATTAGCCTCCTCAGCAGTGAATCCTCCCTCTGATCTAGATGCCGAGGTGCACATGACCCAGAGGTGCCTTTCTCACTTTCCCTTCCCGCTGCCATTCCATTCCTGGGCCACTGGGCACGGTCGCAGCTGCTGCCACACCTACCCACGACTCTGGAGGAGGAAGGAATTCTTCCCTCTGAGGGTGGGGAGCTCTGGCACAGGGTGCCCAGAGCAGCTGGGGATGCCCCTGGATCCCTGGAAGGGTCCAAGACCGGGCTGGATGGGGCTTGGAGCAGCCTGGGATAGTGGAAGGCGTCCCTGTACACAGCAGAACAGGATGATCTTTAAGATCCCTTCCAACCTCTTAACATTCTATGACTCTATGATTATATAGATAGATAAAAGCCCCTGAGACCCCATATACCACTCTTTCAGGCCCTATAGACAAGCCCTTCAGCCTTGCTATCCAGGACCTATAGACACTCCTTGTACAGTGCACGCAAGCCTTTCAGGACCTGCACAAAAGCCCCTCAGACCCTACAGACAGGCCATTCAGGACCTATAGACATGGGCCCCTGAGACCATATATACAGGCCTTTCAGAGCATATATATATATATATATATATATATATATATATATATACATCATCAATAGATAGGCCCCTGAGACTCTATATACAGACCCTTCAGAATATATATGTATATGCATATGCATATGTATATGTATATAGGCTCCTCAGATCCTATATACAGGCCTTTAAGAGCATCTGTCTGTCTATCTGGGCCTCCTAGACCCTATAAACAAACCTTTCAGACTATCTATCTATCTATCTATGGTGCGGCCCCTCAGACCTTCTACAGAGACCTCACAGAACCCATTAATATACATATATATATAGACCTCTGAGACCCATACACAGGTCTTCCATTCTATGTGTCTAAGCCCCTGGGTCCCCACACACGCTCTTTCAGGCCCTATACCAAATCCCCTCAGCCCCTACACACAGGACCCGTAGGAATACTCACCACACGCTGTATAAAAGCCTCGCATGCCCTACACAAAGAGGTTTCTGAAGCCCTAAACACGCACGAACCCCCCCAAAACCCGCAGCGACCCCCGCGCTCCCCTCACGGCGCACCGCGGGCGTCGAGGCCACGCCCACCATGGACAGACCACGCCCCCGCCCATACAGACCACGCCCGCGCGCGCAGGCCCCCCCCCCCGGAAGCGCGCGCGGCGGGCGGGGCGGCGGGAGTGGCGGCGGGGTTGAGGTGAGCGCGGTGCTGAGGGGGCCGCGGGTGAGGAGGGGATGGTTCAGGGCTGGGAGTTCACGGCCTTGGGCTGTGGTGTTCTGGGCCTTGATGGGGGCCCGGGGTGAGTGGATCCCGGGACCCGGAACTGGATGGGGTCCCGCGGCACGGGGCTGGGGGAAGTTCAAGGCCCCAGAATATGGGGTCTGCTTAGGCCACGGGTGTGAGGGGAGTCCTGGGGGCTGAGGAGGGGTTCCCGGGCCCCGGGAATGGAAGCGGGTCTCAGGGTTAGGGGGAGTGGCAGGCCCCGGGAATAGGATGGTCCTGGGCCTCGGCGCTTGAGGGTCCCGGGACTTGGGGCTAAGGGTTCACAGGCCCTGGGGCTGAGACAGCGCCGCTGCTCGGGAAAACCAGGTTTTCCGGCACACACCGCGCTCGGGATGCCGTGTTCTTTTCGCTTCTCCATCCCGAGTCCCGCAGTAACACTGTGCCTTCACCCCTAGGTGATAGACCCGCAGCCTTAGGGCTCCATCGCGGCGCTCAGAGAAAGGAGGGATCCCCCGGTGTTTTGCAGGGAGTGTTTTGGGAGCTCTCACACCGTGCCAGGAGTTAGGTTTGAGCTAGTTCTCTTGCTGGCTGTGGGATCGCCGGCGGCGCTGCCCGGGCTGTGTGAGTTACCGCTGTGTGTAAGAGCTCATGTCAAACCATTTTCTCTGGATAGAGGTTCGTTAAAGCTTTAAGTGCGCTGAATGGCCCCAGCTGTGTTTGATGTGCAGTTTGTGTCGGAAAACCTTTAGGGTGAATTTGAGTTAATAAACTGCTCAGAGCACAGAAATGCCTGATGTTTATCACAACATGATTTATATGTTCTGGACTTGCCTGTAGTTTAATGAGCTGCTTGGGAAGGATGGTAAATCTGACTGTGTTTTGTGTGGTCTAGCGGGGTAGGCGGGTCCAACCAGGCAGGAGTTTTGGAGGTTTCTCCTCTAGAATCCTCTTTGCCAGCTCAGGCTTGACCTAAAGGCCTGACTTATCTTTCATTCCTTTATTCAGCTGTTGACCATTTTCCTCCTCCTGGCTTTTTTTGGCTCAGTCTGAGAGGCTTTTCCTGAGGTCAACAGCTGTGAGCACTGCAGGGCATGACTGCCAGGAGGGAAATTTCGGTGCAGCACGAAGTTATGATCTTTGTTATGTTTCTTATGTTGTTTTTAGAACACAGCCCAGCTGAGAAATACTTCCCTGTGTTCTCTGTGACCTCTTGACTTGCAAACTGGGAGCAAGTACACTACAGGTGAGGATAGTGGTGGTGGGCTGTGCAACTCGCTGCTCTCAGATGCATTTAATTCAAATGAATTAATCATTTGGCTGATTGTTGCCCTTAATATATCCTATGTGGGGTTATTATTGTCTTGGAGCATTCTCTTAGGGATTTTCTTAAAGCTTTAGAAGAATGAGTTGCCTTTTATTGGAGTGTACGAAGTTGTGCTGACTTTCCTGGTACAAGTCCTTGGGCACAGTGAGCCCTGGAAGAAGTTTGTCTGCCTGTCAACCCAACCTCAGCTGTGCCACTCTCATAAAATGTAAAAACAACTCCCAACACCACAATAACTTCAAGTGCTCACTAAAAATGAGTTTGTACATAGAGAGATAGAAAAAAAAGCCCCAATAAAAGTACAACCAAAACTAATGAAAGATACTTAAGTTATATATTTGTCCATCTGGAGCAACATAGCATTTAATAGCTTCCCACTGTCAGAGGGCAGGATTAGATGGGATATTGGGAAGGAATCCTTCCACGTGAGGGTGGGGAGCTCTGACACAGGGTGCCCAGAGCAGCTGTGGCTGTCCCTGGATCCCTGGAAGTGCCCAAGGCCAAGCTGGACAGAGCTTGGAGCAGCCTGGGACAGTGGAAGGTGTTTACAGTGAATTTTAAGCTCATGTAACTCCTCTTTATTTCCTCGTGGAAGTGGCTTGTTCTCCCAATGACCCATTTGCTGCAGAAACTTCTGTGATATTCCCTAATGCTTCCTGAACCAAGGAAGCTGAAATCCCATGCCCTGGAGGAAACAGAATTATGTGCCTTGATTCCATCATTCCTGTCTGCCTGCTGGGGACCCTGGGCAGTGCCCTGTGTGTCCCTGGTGGCTGTGTCCCTTCTCCATGCACGTTCCTGTTGTGCCTCCTGGGCAGGCTCAGGGCAGAGCTTGAGGAGAGATGATCCCCTTGTCCTCAGGCTGAAACACTTGCAAATCATTTGAAGTCTGGGCAGGATTTTGAAGCAGCATCTCAGAAATGTTACCTTTTTTGGGGTGATAGTTGAAGGGAGCCATCAGCATGTTTAGATCTGGAAGGTGGAAATAACCACTTTGATTTTCTTGAACAAAATGAGTTCTGTAGCAATCCTAGTAAGTTTATTATAAAAACACATTGTTTCATGCTGTTCCAATTGCTGCAGTAACACTTCCTGAAGTGAGCTGGGCTATGGAAATGCTTGGTTTTTTTCTTCCCAAGTTCCCAGTTGACATTTTGAGGCCCAATATTTTAACACAGCTCAGTGCAGTGGGGCTGAGAATGCTTGGGTACAACAATAAAAATAACCTTAAGTATATTAATTCCAGGTGCTGTGTTTTCCTGTTGAGATGCTGAGGGGGTGTCAGTGAAAAAGTGTCTTGGTGTAGATGTGACTTCAGGTGGGATGATGTTGTTTGAGATAATTTAGCAGGAAACAGTCACCCAGGGTCCTTGGGTGTTGTACACCTTTGAGGTGAACATTGCCTTTCTTTTTAAAACTGAATTGTTCTGAGGAAAGTGTGGTGCAAATGGTGTGGCTCCCTCTTAAACACAGGATCATGGAAAAGCCATTAACAGTCATCCAGTCCCACCCCCTGCCATGGCAGGGACACCTCCCACTGTCCCAGGTTGCTCCAAGCCCCAAAGTCCAGCCTGGCCTTGGGCACTGCCAGGAATCCAGGGGCAGCCACAGCTGCTCTGGGCACCCTGTGCCAGGGAACAGTTCCTGCCCAATAGCCCATCCAGCCCTGCCCTCTGGCACTGGGAAGCCTTTCCTCTTGTCCTTTTGCTCCATGTCCTTGTCCAAACCCATTCTGCAGCTCTTCTGTTAGTACTGCAAGGCTGAGGATGAATATTTGTCTTTAGGGTGATGCATTTGACATTTCAGGTAAAAAATACAGACTCATAGCAGAAAGTGAGTAGAGCCTGAGACACTTTGTCTCCCTAAGCACACACCATCCAAAGCCTGTGGCAGCCTCACCTCTAAGTTTTAGATTTAAGATACTTTAAAAGAGGAAAACCAGACTGTTACATCATGAATTGTTTTACTGTGGCTTCTGTGGACTTACCTGAAAAGTCCTTGGGTAGTAAATTCTGGGTTATGTTTGTCTGCTGCCTTGTCTGTTACCGAAGTGACTTGGTTTTCCTCAGAGAAACCTGCTGTGGAGTTTGCTTCCATGCATTCTGGATTTAACTTCTCTTGAGAGCAGCTTTTAATTGTAGTCCCACCATGTGAAGAGCTCCTTGTCCGTGGATGTGGGGCAGGACAAGGTTGGAAGAATCAAAGCACTGATGGTTGTAACTGGGAATTTTGTGCTAAGACTGGCACAAGGTCTGAGTTGAGGATTTTTTTTCTGGGTCTCCAAGGTCTCTCAAGCTAAAATTCTTAGTTGTTTGTCTTGCTTTAGCTCTGTGAAATCTGAGATCCTCATGTAGACAAGAGGAAAGAAGGTCATGGTTTGAGACAAGCAAAGTTGCAGCTGACCTGTGCTTGAAACATGAGCCCTGGGAATCTGTGTGGCTCCAGAATTTGTAGCCTGTCTGTGATGCAGACAAAGCTGCTATGCTGACACAGACCAGCCAGCCCAGTGTCTGTATGGGCCAGTTGTGTTCTGCACCACCACTTGAATTCCTGTGTTTTCATTTGTTTGGTGCAAACTTCTCACCTCTGGCATTTTGGCTTCAGGAGCTAGAAGAGCAGTGAGTTTTTTGTCACAACAATCTTGGCTGTGATACAGACAGGTGCCTAAGGTGTGCTGCCTGCCTGTCCACCTTGGATGGAGCCAAGGTGACTTTTTTCCTGCTGGAACCAAGCTCCTCAGGGTGTGCTCTAAAAGCACAAGGCACTAGCCTAGCTTATCCATGTTCTTTTCTCCTCCCTGAAGTTCAAGTTAATCCAACAGTGTGTTGCTGGAAAAGCACCTGCAGTCATTCAGACCTGCTTTTCTTTTTTGGGGGGAAAGCAATGCTGTACTCTTCTCCTGATTTCCCAAACAATCTCCATCTGGTAAATGAAACAGGTGTTGTGAATTTTTTTGTTTGTTTCAGTGAGTTTTTAATTTAAAATTTCTTTGTATAGAAAAGAAAGCCACCAAAGCATGACTCTTTGGCCAGGAAGAAGTATTTCCTTAAGGAGAATGTGGCTGCAGGTGATGTTTCTGTTAAAAAAGACGACTTCAGCCAAGGAGGAGAAATTGCCACATTGGGATATTCTGATTCTTGGCGGGTTCACAGATCTTTTTCTTCATTTTCACAGAGGAGTTCAGACTTCAGCATCTCAAATTCTGAGACAATCCACTGTCTGTCTCCCTTCAAAAAAATTTTGTCTCTTTCTAGAGCTGGAATTGTATCTGCAAATAACTCAAGCCTGCCAACCTGTCACCTTTTCAGCTAAAGAGGCTCTTGCTTTGTCCTAAATTTCTCTCTTCCAGAATTGTTTTTTCATGTTTATTCATTAGGAGTTAACACTGGTTTTCTTGGAGCCAAATGAGCCATAGACATTTCTTAAATTTGACTACTCTGAAATGCTTCTTGTTTGTTCTGAGCTACATGCAGGTGAGTGACTTGGAGCTTCAAGGAGAGTCTCTCCATTCTGTGGAAAAGTTAGGAATTCTCAGGGAAGTCTTGCACTATGGACACAGATTGTGCAAGGCAGGTTAAATGAGTCAGGCCATTAAGCAGATACATTCCTGCTGGCTGTAACTTTTTATAGGAAAAGACAGATGTATTATGTTTTCTACCCCTCTGCCAACAGTTCTCTGATGATCCTTTGCTCCACAAATCAGTGTGGAAGTACCTGTGCTCTGGTGCACCTGCTCATGTGGCTGGTTGGCAAATGCAGCCTGATTATTTGAGAACAGCTCCTGAAAAAGGAAAATTTCAGCCTGCTGATTAGGGTAGAGGTACTTGGTGAAGCAGGATTGTTACTCTTAATAAAAGGTGAGAAGCTTTTTGGTTGGTGTTTGTTTTTACAGCCTAAGTTACCTCTGACGTCTGTGGAGGTGTTTCTAGAGAGTTTTTCATGGCTGGGGTTTGCTGTAATGTTTTCTAAGTAGAAAAACTCAAGGAATGTGCTGCCTTTTGAGTGGAGGAAGGCAAAGCTTTTACCAGGAAAAAGCAGCATTTGGCATTAGTTTCTGTGGAAGTTTATAGCTGCCTCTTAGAAACCTACAGCGCATTGCTGGAGTCTGACAGTCTAAAGTAGCAAGGAGATGTTGTATCCTTGCTGGAGGTGTATTTTCAGTGCTGCTGCAACAGATGGGACCAGTTTACTCAGTTTGGGTACACTCATTTTTCGTTTGTGTCTCCAAAGCTGTGCTTCGTGGTGGCTGCATCCATTCACTCTCAGATCCTCTGACAACTCAGCTGGCAGGTTAAATTTGGGGTTGCTGTTGAGTTTGCCAGGTTTCTTCTGCCAATTTAGTGGCACCAAAGTCTTTCCCCAGGATCTAAACACTCCTGTCTCCCTTCGAGGGAAGCCCAAGCCAGCTACTGTCCTACATCCTTATAAATAATCCACTTGCAATTTCTAAAAATGCTTTATTAAAGCTAAATCTAAAAGCTGGTGTGTTTGCAATGCATTATCTTCTCTCCTTAGCCCTGAAAATCAGTGCAATTATTTGTCAGAATAAAGCAGCTCTTGAGGGGAGGGACATCGGTGATCATCCCTGAGGGGAGGCTGAGCCATGGCTGGGTGTAGTTACAGAGCTGGAGTTGGAGATTGGTCATTTCCAGGGCTGAGGATTTTAGGAAGAGGTGAAACTTTATTGCAATGACAGTTTAAAAGAAATTGCCAGGCCATGGCTTAGGTTTCTGCATTGATTGATACTTGGTACACTCTACATCAATTTGAATCGTGTTCTGAAAAAAATGTGGTTCCTCTCCAGCAAAATTAATGTGATCAAATATTGCCCCAATCTCCTACCTGAGGAGAAATTACTTTTGCTGCTAGATTTCATTTTCCCAAAACTGATTTATGTGTCTTGGTAGGCTAATAACTTCAGTAAGGTGTGAAATCCTTTATCTCAGAATTGCGCTCAGTAAGCTGAAAATTTGGAGGGGAAAAGAGCAGGAGTTGCTGGGTCTGTCTTGGAAATAGGGGAAGGAGTGGATCCAGATGTTTAATTGGTTGGAATGCACACCTGGCACCCTTTCTGGAGTTATTCTTATACAAATTTCATGGAATATTAGAATGCTTTGCATTGGAAAGGACCTTAAAGGCCATCCAGTGCCACCCCTTGGCATGGGCAGGGGCACCTTCTGCTAGCCCAGGGTGCTCCAAACCCCCTCCAGCCTGGCCTTGGACACTGCCAGGGATCCAGAGGCAGCCACAGCTGCTCTGGGAAGGAGAATTCATAATTGATCTTGGTGGAGGCAGGTTGTAGCTATGAGATTTTCTTTCCCTTGGTTTATGAATCTCAGTGTTAATGGTGAAACTTCTCTCCTGGTTTCTTCATCCTTTTCCTTGCATATTGACTTTTCCTTTCCATTGGATTTGTTGTGCTTTTCCCCCCATTTTAATTTTCCCTTCCCTTCTCCTCAATCCTCTTGAGAAGATGGGGAGAGAAGAGCTGGGAGCTGTTACCCTCGCTCTCCTGCTGTTGGCTCTGGCCTCAATGAGCAGGGCTGAGGGATAACTGACAGTCAGGGGCTGAAATGCAAACAGGTGAGGAATTTTCCTACAGCATCTGTTGGGTCAGGATGTCTTGATGTGCTCTGGCAATGTCAAACTTGGCTTTTTAATAAACACACAGCTTTAGAAATCTGAGTTCTTAGTGACTCCATCTCAGCCAGTCGCTGCAGGACTTTTTATGCCTAAACAGTCCCTCCTAAATACAATTTTTTTTTTCTGCAGATCTTCCTGCATAGCAGTATATTTAAATTTACAATTGACGTTCTGCAGTAATTCATGGGCTTACCATGTCCTAGTAAAATTGTTCAAATAAGTGCCTGTGACCCCTTCCCTGATGAAAAATTAAACACCCACTGGGTTATTGAATTACTGTTTTCCCTCTCACATGCGTGTGCTGCCTGTTTTGGCATCAAAATGCTACTTAAAGTGTTTTATCTGCTCTGGATCCTCAAAAGGTCTGCAGAAAGTTCAGTGCTGGGGGGGTACCCAAGTGTGGGAAGTCCCTTTTCCCCAGGCTGAGATGCTTAGTGCTTTCAGTCTTGGAATTGTGAGCTAATTAGGGGGCTGCAAAAACAGGAGCAAGACTTTTAGTCCTCTCCTTTTGGTATCTGAAAAAGGATGCAAGAGTTGGGATCTTCCAATTCTTATCTGAAAAAAATCTAGGGCTTTGGAATGGCAGGGGGCATAGGTGGACAGCTTGTTTCAATTTCCTTGGAGAACAGATTAGCAGACAGAGGGGTTATTGTTTGGGGAAACCAAATACCCACATCAAACCAGAACTGATGTAACTGTTGAAATAATGCTGCATCTCTTCTTTTCACGTGACCTGCATAGTCTTAGTTTGAATGGAGCCTGTTTTGTCCTGGGTTGGGAGTGATGTTTTACTTGTGGGTTTGAGTCTCTCCCTTGATTCTTCTGCTTAAAAAAATCCCCTACCTATGAATTGTGACATAAATAAAAGTAGATTGTTCATTATGTTCTGAGAAAAAAGCCCTAACTATTTTATTTCATTATCCAAGGATATTAATTCGACCTCTGAAAGTAATGTTAGAGCTGTCCTGAACGAGAATTTAAGGTAAAGTTGGCTTATCCCTTGGAAACATAAATACAGTCTACAGATTGCTTGTAGCTGTAGTGCTAGAACATCATGATAACTCCAAAATGAAAATAAACAAAAGTAAATTTAAGTGTTTGCTGGGGTTTTTTTTTCCCCTCTGGGCTGCTTTGTTGTATCCTATAAAAAATAATCTTTTGTTATAGTAAAACATTCAGGAATTGAGATTGTTCCTTATTGTAAGCTGTAATCACATCAATTGATGAGAGTTTTATACTTGATCTCAGTTTTATTCCTTGCCTTACTGCAAACTCTGGTGTTGAGCTTTTTGTTGCTGCACAAGGCAAGATGCTTATTTTTAATCTTTCTAAAAGTGAACATCAGCTTTCTCAAGTGATCTTGACTTCAGTGCCTGGAGTTTTTAACCAAATATACCAAATATCTTGGCACTTTTGAGTAAAAAAAAAAAAAAAAAAAAAGTGAGAGATTGTAGAAATTGCAGATGGAAAGTTCAGCTTCCAAAGGGATGTTTTTAAATTGCTCTGAGATAAGAATGCTCTTTATTTTGGGGCTATTGTGAGAACTGGCTGCTTTCAGCTCTCTCAGACCGTTGCTACCAAGTGAACACTGGATAAATATCTCAGCAGAATCCAGGATGGCGATTGCTTGGACAAAGATAGTTTAGTATTTCTTAAGGCTCAGGCAGAGTAAACATTTATGCAGTACTAAAGCCAGCTCTCAGAAATGTTGTAAAAAATCTCTTCAAGCTCCCAAATAAACACTGTGGGGCCTAATTTTCATTTTGGTTGATTAAATGGTGCTGGCAATGCTTCCCTTATCCAGTATATGTTAGGAATATAAAGCTGTAATTAGGATGAGGAACCCTAGAAAAGCCAAGGATAGCTTCTTGGGGAGAGTAACACATGCAGATTTTTCTCTGCATATGGAACAGAAATTCATCCCTGGAGATGAAATGGGAACATCAAGTTTGCGTAGATTGGAAATAATTTTACATTTGAAATCAGAGTTGTTTTTCATAACCATCTCGTTGTTCAGAGCTGGAGAGGATTGGAGAATCAGTGCCATTAGCTGGCTGCATTCCATTAACACTTGAATTTTAAACCTGTTTATTTGAAAAGGAATAAATAAAGCCATAATGCCAATTTTAATAGGAGCACAGATGAATATCAAATAGATGCTCTTTGGATGGATTCACTGGAATTCGTGGTGTTCGCCCATAAACCAGGGTGGGGATGGACAGGCAACCTGTGGCTTTGCCACCTCCAGCATCTCTCATGCTCCATCCCACCTCCCTTGTCCCAGGGCTGGGCAAAAGTCTTAATCTGATAGGAAAAAAAAAAAAAACACTGATAAGGGATTTATTAATGATTTTTCATTCCTTGATTGTGCCGTGAAGTCTTCAGAGGCTTCTCCACCACCTCTTGCCTTAAAAGATTGAGCTCCAATCCTCAAAATTATCTGCTGAATATTTGATGTGTCTTCCCTACCTCTTCCTCTGTTCTGCACCACTCTTGTGGAATCCTGACCTGCAGCAAGTGGCACTGATATATCCAGCTCTTTGAAATGGGAATGGCCTAATACACCTCACACATGAGAGGTGTTTGCACTGGCAGGTCCCAGGATCCTTGTTTCTGGATGTTAATGGTTTAGCAGAATGCTGTGGTGCAATCCTGTGTTGCAGAAGCAAATAGAAAACTATAGATGTGGCTTTATTTTTGTATTCTGTGGTTATTCACTGCCTGGGAATATGTGAGTAGAATGGCAAGAATGAAAGGAAAAATTAGGCTGCTGCTCCTCTGCTCTGCGTTTTTTAGGGAATTCCTTTACCATTCTGTTCCCAACTTTAAGGCTGACCTTGTGATTGAAAATCTTGCATTTGCCTCAGAAATAAAACCTTTATTTCACAAGAAAACGCAGCAAATTTTCTTCTCAAAGGCAGCATTTACCCTTCACCTTCAATCCTGTGAGCCACCAAAATGGCTTTGCCTCCTGCAGCTGGTGTGTGATGAGGTGGTGTTTCTGTGGTTCCCTTTTCTCTGCTGTAATTATGTTTGAATTTGTAGCTCTGCTTCCCCATTTGTCTCTGTTCCCTTATGCCTGTAATGGGGTATGGATTGTATTTTATAAGTTTTGACACTTTGAGACTTGCCCTGTATTTACAGTTGAATATAAATGTTTTGCTCCAGGCTAGCTAAAAAAAGGGATTTAAGAACAGTAGGGTTTTCTTGGGAAAATTTAAATGCCTGGGTTGGGTTTTGTTTGATAGGTTTGCTTGTTATTTGGCTAAATTTGCCTTTTAAAATCCAGCTGTGACTTTGCTCCTGGCCAAACGCCTCTTACCTGCTGTAGTTGTTTATCAAGTCTACCTGCCGTCTTCCAAGCCTTGGAAATTGAGAGATGGGCTGCAAATATTTACCATTAAATTAAATATCATGGAATGGTTTGGGTTGGTAGGGACCTTAAAGATCATCCAGTTCCAAGCCCTTGCAGGGCAGGGACACCTTTGCTAAACCGGGTTGCTCCAAGACTCATCCAGCCTGGCCTTGAACATTTGCAGGGCTGTGGAGTGCACAGCCTCTGTGGGAAGGTGAGATTCCCTCGTGCTGGGGGTTTTGGGGAAAGGCTGAGCAATTGGGATAACGCTGATGAGCAGCTGGATGTGACAGCCAGGTACGTGCCAACAGCTAGCCCTCACAAGTGTTTCATCTGTTTATTAGGCAGATGATGTGCCTCTTTCCAAACAGGCAGTAAACACCCAGGAGTTACTCTGTGAGACTTTTCCTGCTTTAGGATAGGCACCTTCGTGTTGTTTTGCTAAAGCAGCGTTCTCCTCCCGCAGGATGTTCCGGCTGCGGTTCCTCCCCGTGGCCGCGGGGCTGGCGGCGGTGTCGCAGCGCTGCCATGGCACAGCCCAGCACCCCGGCACCCGGCGTAGGCTCGTGCTGGCGGCTTTCCTGGGGACCACTGCAGCCACTGCGGGCGCCAGATTCCTTTGGCAGAGGTAAATGTGCACATCTGATTTCTTTTCTGCCCCTGGTAAGTACCTGCGGAGCTCCTGCTGCTGCGTGGAAGGAGTGGCTGTGGGTGATTCCCTGAAGAATCCCTTGGCTGCTGGGAGTGCTCAGGGGATGCACCAGAGCTCGGGAATGAGGCGTGGTCTCTCACGGGCTCTTTGATGTGGTTTCCTGCCTGGTTTCCTCCCTGCCTGGCGGTTTGTGATGTGAAGAGAGAAACCTTCGTTTTCACAGCTTCTAATTGAAACAGCACATCTGGGCAGGGTTTGCTCCTCTGGTTTTTTGTGTGGTCTGCTGGCTGTTCATGTATAAAATGCAGCAGAGGAGCAGAAGACAGTCTGCCTTTTGGTGGGAAGGTAGCAGCACACAGGGTTTATGTGGATTTTAAGGGTCAGAGCCTCAGGACACCTCATGGGTTCTGAGGCTCAAAGCTCGTTCCTGTAACTGAGGAGAAAGGGGATGTTTGGGCTTTCCTGAGGTGACTCACTGAGCCCTGGGCCTGTGCCATGTCTGAGGTAAAACAGGGACTCCCTTCTTTTCCACCCTGCAGGAGCAGTGTAGCACCAGCAGTGTGTCACTCAAGCACATGACTGCAATTAGAGTCTAAAAATAAAGTATTTGCTGAAAGCCTGTGTTCTTTTCATTCTAATACTCAGGTGATTTGTCGCTGGCTTTCTGCTCACCTGTGGCTAGAAGGCTCTAGTTTTAATGCAGTGAGAGAAAGGTGATGGGAATTGTTCTGGCTGTTCCTTAGAGCTGTCAAACCTGGCTCTCTGCTAAGAGGAGTTGCTGACTGGAGGAAGAACACTGTGATCCAGCACGGTGCCGTTTTGTGCTGCATTTTCCTAATGATCTGCACTGATGCATTCAGTGCCTCTGAGGGAATGGCCAGGATAACGCCCCTTTTCCAGCAGGGAAGCAAGTGGGGTTTTTCCACTTCAAACCTTATCCTCAACATGATCAGAAAGTCAGCAGGTCATCGTGTCCTATGTAAAGCTGTCCCAGAGATGTGGAGTTAATATCTCCCTTCTACAGCAGGTTTCTCTGCTTTTAAAACCAGCTAAATTTTCAGGTGCTGGTGTTGCTTTTGTCAGGAGGATGGTGCTTGTGCTATGTGGAGTGCTGGGTCAGGGATGGATTTCAGGGAAGGATTTTTTGGCTCCTGGGGTACTTTGCTATTCCTTGAAGGCCCTTGGGCACCTTCCTCAGCTGAGAGCACTGATAGAAATCAGTCAGAGAGACACAGCTCTCATCAATCTGGAGGGGCTGACTTGCTGTTATTGTTTCGCCTTTCCTTGCTCTGTCTCCTTCATCTTTTATAAATTTATAAAGCACTAAATAGAATTGTACAGACTTTCAAGTATTCCTTTCCTATCTTGAGCCATGAAATGAATCCTCGATGTCAGCAACTGTAAAATAAAAGTGCACCCAAGCTTACAATATTAATTTAATTACTTGGCATAAAGCTGCTGAATAAAAAAAGGAACAAAACTCATATGTTTGATGTAGAAAATTCTTCCTACTGCCATCTGTGGAAGTCTCAAATGGGCTTTTAAGTGGACATTTTAGCCTTGTTTAAAGAAAGAAAAGATTAAGGGTAAATTTCCTTTGTCTTTCTGAAAATGGAAATTAGGTGATCTGTAGAGTTTGAGAGTAGGTTGAATACAAGTGATCGTAATGATATCCTCAGTTACTCAGGTAGGTGTGTCCTGTGTCAGTACAGGAAGTAGCAGTAAGTATAGTTACTTAGTAAGAGATAAATATGTAAATATTTCTTTACAGTTAAAGCATTAAAGATGTAACAGGCCAGATCAAGAAGCAGTTGGAAATTTCAAGTTTCGTGGGCTAGATAAGTAGAAGATGATGATGGTGTGAAGAAAGACAGGAATTCTCAAGTGGAGACTGTCAGGTGCAGTCTGAAACCAGTGTGTTTCACGTGGACTCTTTAGGATGTGCTGTGGACAGCAGCAGAAGGTAGAGAAGAAATCAAGAAATGAAAAAATATATATGGAAAAATTCTGTGATTGTATGATGCAAAATAGACTGAATTGTGTTTTCCTGAGGTGGGAGGTGGGTTGGCGGGACCTTTGTTTGGCCCACTACAGGTAAATGTTGGTCTTGTTGCCTTCCCTACCCTCCAGGAGGTCCTGCTGCCTGCTTTTGGGGAATGTATCTCCCCTCAATTATTATACAACAGGAGTAGCTCATGCTGCTCAGTTTTCCTGTGGTGAGGAATACTTGAGCTGTGCAAATAGCTGAGCTTAGAAGACTAATGAAGTTTACCCTTTCTCAGCAATAACTTAACTCTGAGGATTTCCAGCTGGCAAAGAGAAGCAATTAAGTATCTGGGCATTGGCATAATGAACTGAATTAATTGAAATTAATCTTAAGGCAGTCTTTGGCTACTCTAAATGAGTCACTAATATATGAGAAGTACTAAATCTCACAGTTAGTGGCTAGCTTAGTGTTTGTAAAAAATACTGTTACTGATCCTGGTGTAAAACTTGTACTCTCTAGTTCCTGATACACATTTGGAATGTTAGGAAATGGCTGCAGATCTGGTCTGTTCTTCATGTCACAGCCCTTCCTGGCTGAATCTGTGGGCATCTGAAAGCACTTACATTGGCATTTTGGAGCTGAAGCTTGTTAATCAGTCTAACATTGAGTGAAATAAGGGAGTAAGGGTACCTTTGGGGGTACAGAGGGACCTCTGTAACCAGAGTCTTACCGGTGCTCTTCCTGACAGACTGAAAATACTTAGTTAATAATCCATTTATTGCCCTTCTGTGAATAAATTAGTGATAAGAATAAGGGCAGGATGCCGTGCTGCTCTGGAAATTGCTGCCTCCAGCTCTGGGATCCTCAGCATAGGGCAGACATGGACCTTGTTGGAGCGAGTCCAGAGGAGGCCATGGAGCTGCTCCCGGGGCTGGAGCCAGGCTAGGAGATCTGGGGGTGTTCACCTGCAGAAGAGAAGGATTGGGGTGGGGAACTTGGAGCCCTTTCCAGTGCCTAGAGGGGCTCCAGGAGAGCTGGAGAGGGACTTGGGACAAGGGTCTGGAGTGACAGGACATGGGAATGGCTTTCTGCTGCCAGAGGACAGGATTAGTTTAGATATTGGGAAGGAATTGTTCTCTATGAGGATGGGCAGGCCCACACAGAGTGCCCAGAGCAGCTGTGGCTGCCCCTGGATCCCTGGAAATGCCCAAGGGCAGGTTGGACATTGGGGCTTGGAGCAGCCTGGGACAGTGAGAGGTGTGCCATGGCAGGGGATGGAACTGGAGGAGCTTTAAGGTTTCTTCCAAATCAAACTGTTTTGGGATTCTATAACTATTTAAGAATGCATTGCTTTTTTGCACCAGTGTCCTAGGGGCTTTAGAGTAATTTGCTTAGAATACATTTTTAATGGAAGAATTGCTGGAAATATCTTATGCCTGCTGAAACAGAGACTTTAAAAATCTCTCTTGTAGTACAACAAAGGAAACCACATAAATCATAGTCAAGAGGGGAGAAACCTGTTTTATAGCTATAGATGTGTCAGGTACAACTTAACCTAATGTATGGGAGAAAAGATGAAAAACTGTAGGTGTTATCCATGTGAGTTTATTTTTAGAGCTCTGATGTGTTTACATGTCAGGAGGATGGAACAAGCTGATCTTTAAGGTCCATTCCAACCCAAAACATTTTGTGATTCTATGCTGGTTTTAATTCTTTGTGAGAGGTGGCACATTCAAGAGCCTGTCCTCGGGATTGCTGTGCTGAGCATTTTTTCCTAAGACTTCAAGACGCATTGGTCTGGGAGTGGCATCTTGAAAGAACACTCTGTTCTCTCCAGTGGCTTTTGGCTCAATACTGGGTTTTTTTTCCATGGACATTGAGGAAGGAAAGGATCAGATCCTGGGGGCACAGCCCTATAGCCCACTGTGGTGAGCTCTGTTTGGAAATGAAAGTAGCATCTCCTGGATTAAGAAATACCAGATTTATAGCTCACGAGGATGTTGGGGTAATGTCGGGACATTGCAGTGTGTGTCATTAGGGTGACTGCCTTTGTGAAGTTCTTGCCACAAATTTGTTGTGCCAATTTATGTCCATGTTGAGTATGCAAGAGATGAGGAGGAAAGCAAAGTAGTGAGGAGCCCTGTGAGTGTGGTAACACCCTGAAAAATTGGGTTGTGGCTGTTCATCCTCTCTGGTGAATTTCTTATTAAAGTTTCAGGTAACTAATTTAGTTGCTGAACATGGTTGAGCTGAGGATGAGACAGAGCTCCTTGCTGAAAATTCTCCTGATCCCTGGAGGTTGCCTGTTACTATGAATGTCGTGTTCAAACCTGCTTTTGCATTTACAGCATGAAAGCCCTGAAGTCTTAAGTGGCTTTTAAACCTCACCAGGATGACTCCAGATGTTTACATAGAGGGAGAATGGCAACTCTTAGTCAATAGAGCAACGAATGTGTCAGGCAGGATTCCTCCCTCCTGCCTCTGGTTTGGTGGCAGCATCTTTGCTGACTCCTGAGTGCCCAACTCATTGTTACATCTCTTACATTTCCTTCTGCGACTGAGCAGCAACTGATAGCTGAGTACTTTGCTACTGCCTTCAGGATTAGAATAACCGAGCACTGTTATCTCTGGCACAAAGCTTTGGGATTTTTTCACGCTGTTCTGCTTCTGTCATTCAAAGAAAAATATTTTCAAGTGAGGGGCTGTGATTCATTGGAAGACCTGCAACTTGGAGTGTTGTGCCAATGCCCAGTGTGAGTCCCAGCATCCTTCCTGCATGCATATCCTATGGTTGCATGTGTTTGGCTCTCTTAAAGAGTGATTCCCCCAAGAGAGAGTTTATCATTGCAGGCCTGTGGTAGCTCAGTGTTTTTGGGGAGGATAAGGAATCTAATCTTACACTGGATTGTTGGCTTTCTCCAAGGATTCAAAGGAGATACTGCTTCGTGGGTGGGAAATAGTCTTTGATTCAAATTCAGTTCAGTGGAGGGAAAAAAAGTCTGAAGAGCTCAGAATGGTTGAAGCATGGCCGTAGGGTTCAGGATCCAGGGCAGGTACACTCCATGAGGAAAGGCTGGTGGCTGGTCTTGGCACACAGTGAAGGGAGGCTTTGTATTTTCATTTCCCTTTTGTGCAGAAGCTGCAGCACCAGGAATTCCATTGGAAAGTCAGGCTCATCAAACAGGGGAGGAGAGAGTCATCACTTGCTGAGGGAAGTCCAGCAGGGTGGATATTTCTGGAGCTATGGGCTTTTTTTTTTTCTGCAGCCATACTCTGACACCTGCACTGAAGGACTGTTTTTATGTGGGCTGAGTATGGAAGCTGCAGTTGTTGGAAGCCAAGGATTTCAGCAGAGGGTGGTAAAATACACAGAAAAGGTGCTCCTAGAGAGCTGCTCCTTCAGTGGCTAATTCAGTGAGTAGTTTGGCCAGTGGCCTGGAGGTGAGGAATAGCTGTTAAAACCTTGCTTGAGGAGCAGCCTACAGACTCTGCCTTTCTCCTCAGAGCTCATTTTCCTGGATCCTGGGATGGTGATCTGACTGTGGAGCAGAGTTAATTACCTGGATAAACCAGAGGGAGGAAAAGCTGACTGTATTCAAACAGCCTCCGTCTGTATTGCTGGAGCAACCGACTTGACAGCCTGATGGATTGAAGGAATGTGTGGGATGTGCTGAAAATGTTTGATTTTTCAATTTCATCTATCCCTTCCCTGGTCTGCTGACTGTCAGTCAAGCATTACAGGAGCAAATCTTTCCTGATACAGCTATTCTCCAGCATTATTCCTGTGGAATAGCTTAGTTGTGGAGATAAGCAATTGCTTTTCTGTGCCCTTTTCCCAAGAGATTCCCTCAGAGCTGCTTAAGATGGGTGCCCTGCCTGCACAAGGGCTTTCCATGTCAGTGCTGCTGGTGTAGCCTCACCTGGCAACTGCATTTTTCAACCAAATCCACAGCTCCTGAAGGGTGTGCCAGTGCTGATTAAACTTTCAGGAAAGGCTTCAGGACAGGTGCCAGCATGGACTTCATGCTCTAAGAGAGATCAGCTGCCGGGCTGTTCCAGGGAAAGAATTTCCCTGTCTTGATATACTTGTGGAGGACCCAGGTTTGGATCCTGTCTCTGAAAGTTTGGTTCAGTGGAGGTCATAAAGATGGTGATTTGCTGTAAGACTCACAAATATATATTGGCAAATTGAGACTCAGGGCCTTTTCAGAACGGGAAGTGTGTAAAACTCCATTTTGCAGGAAAAGGCAGGATTAATACTGCTCTTCATGAGCGCTAGTGTATTTTATTGCATCAGACCCCTGTCATGGAGCTGTGTTCTGTGCCAGTGTGGACTAGAAACCTCTGAACCCCTATCTGAGCTGATCTCTTCCAACCATAAATAATAAAGTGACTTTGTCCCACCAGTACTGTGGACGTTTGCAGTTCTTTAGCCCATTCCCATCTGTCTTGTACTGCGACTGTCAGTGAATTATTGGATGCTAATAAGGAGAGCGTTGTCTTTCATTTTGGTAGCATTTAAATTAATTGATGGAGCACCTACCCTCATTTCTCCTTCTTGGAAGCTGATGTGCTGAGATTGCTGAAAGCTGTGGAAAGTGTCCCCTGCCTGTGGCAGGGTGGGTGGAATGAGAGGATCTTTAAGGCTCCTTCCAACCCAAACCATTCCATGATTCTGTGATTCCTGAGGAGACAGGCACAAACTCTCTTCTGTTAATATTACATACCACATCTGTGTTTTCCAGGAAACCGGCAAGATGAAGTATGTATAGCCTTTTGTTTAGAGCTTGGGAGACTTCAAAAATCTTGGTTTGTTTTCTTTTTTCTCCCAAGACAGCCCTTTTAAAACAAACTCACACAGCTGTAAATGACCACGTTCATAGTTCCAGGCAGTACCAAAGTGGCCCAGGAGCAGCACCTGTGTTTAAGCTCTATACCCTGTGATTAGTCCAAAATAAATCACCAGGAATGCAAAGTAAAGGCAGATTTGCTTGAATTATGGGCAGGCTGGGATGTTTCCCTGAGCTGTTTGAGTCCTTTGGAAAGAGAAATAATTTTGTCAAACAGTTGGCTTTGTTGCTTGTGACATGTTAACGGATCCTCAGAGATTGTAATTTCACTGATGTTAATGTGGTCTGAGCTCTGTCTAATTCTAAACTGCTTTACAAGTAAAGTATGGGAAAGCCAGAGCATTGTTTAGCTTAGGGATTTATCCTGCTTTTTATTTAATCATCCCATTGCCAGTTGCAGTTCTGTGAGTTGCTGCTGACTCTGAGTGAGGTGTTGACTCTTGGTCTAAGAACAGAGTTGCCTCAAGATTTTCTGTTTGAACAGCAAGGGAAAAGGGGTCCTGTGCTCTGCCACAGTTTTATTTCCACCTTGAGGACAAACAACTCCAGTTTTGTTGTCACAAATCTTGCAGCACTGGTGTTCGGAAGAGTCACTGGTGGAAGAAAGGGATAAAATAGCCTGTCAGCTGCTGGAGATAGAAAATAAATCAGCTGAGCTACAACAAAAAGGTTGTTTGTCCTGAATCCTGCAGTGCTGATGGTAAAACACTTTTTTGTTATTTAATATATCTTTTTGGGGAAGCAGAAGTGGAATTTAGTGCTTGAGGAGGTATGATATGCCCTTCTCCCAGTGCTTCTTCCATATCTAGCTTTTGGGAGAAGGTGTCATAATTCACTGAGTGATTTGGACTGCGAAAACTTACCGTGACCATTAGTCTGGGTTTTGGTGTGGAGTGGAAATTTGATTACAACAGGGGGAAGCACGCTGAATTCCAAGGGAACTGGTCACTTACTTTGCTTTTGCTTTTCAGCAACCGGTGTTGCACTCGGGTGGAGCCTGGCAGGACCTGGCAGGTCCTTATGGCAGCCTTAGCACCCCTCAATCACTTCCTAAACGGGTGTTTTCTTTTCTCTGATACAGGGCCCACGCAGAAGACTCTGTCCGGCACGGCCCGAGGGCAGAGGCAGAGGAGAAGGTGAAGCACGAGGAGGAGGAGGAGAGCAGCAGCAGCGAGGGCAGGAGGGCAGTGGCCTCGGGCAATGAGGAGGCCTCGCAGGAAGGGAAGAAGAAGAAACGTTCCGGGTTCAGGGACCGCAAGGTACGGAACTTGGGCGTCTTGCAGGAGGGAAAACCTGCTCTGTGCCTGCCTTTATTTTCTAAGAGACCTTACTGTTTTGGGAATCTACTTTCTCAGCATGCTGTCATGAGTTTCTGTTGGATGAAAATTGTATATTTGGAAAGCATAGTATACTGATCCTCCGAAATGGAGACCTCTTCTCCCACCTCCATTTGCATGTCCAAGAAAATCAAGGCTCCTGCACTGATAGCCATTAGGATGGTGCATGCAAAGCAGAGAATTGATGCCAAAGCTTTTAAACCATCTGGGATATTCAGCATGTGTGTCTCTGAGTCCATTCTTTTGCTTGTGAACATACAGTGTAGGGATAAGAAGAGAATGAATGTGGAAGGGAGGGTTATAGGAAAGGTGTACTTTAATTCTTCATTTAATTATTCTGTGCAAATATACTTATTGAAGTACAGCCTCAGTCCCCCTTCTTGGTTAGTCCTAGCGCTTTCTTGATGCTTCTGGCTATTTCATTTTCAGATCAGACACGTTTTCAAGAGGAGGAAAACTTGAGTAATAAACTCTATTGCTGCCTTGTGACTTGCCTTCACTCTTGGGCAGTTCCAGGAGCTTTGGGCTCCTCAGAACTGACAACTGGTTTGGCACTATCTGAAGCCACTGTTATTAAAAGATATGTAATTTGGTCTGACAGAGTCCTGTAACTGGGAGCTGGCAGACAGCAGTATTTTATTTTTTAAGCCCATCTGGATGTCAGTTTTATAGGGCTGCGTTGGATGATGTAATATCTTTGCAGCACCAAAGAGGAGAAAGGAATTGTGAGGAGCATCTACTCCCATTTTGTTTTGACTTGCTTCTGATATTTATTTTTAAGCCTTTATTCTGGAGGTTGCATCTCATTAGCTGTTAAATTGTGGGTAATCGTATATAGTGACTTAACAGCTTCTCATGAAAATTAAGAGCTGTTTCCTTTAAAGCTGCTGATGCATTTCAGTTCCTCGTCAGAAAAGATTACACAACTTGAGATTTCAAGTGCATTCGTGGTATTTGGGGCTCCAGACTCTGTCCTGCTGTGACATGTTGGTGGCAGCTCAGTGAAGTTACGTAGTAAGATACTGTGCTGAGATATTCAGAATCATCCAGGAATGTGGGTTCTTGGAAGCTGCTAATTTTCATGGTAGCTGGGTGTCAGGTGCTCTGGCAACTTCAGGTCTTGCCAGTACTTCTCAGGAAAAGCAGGTTATTGTTTTGTTCCAGTGTCAGCAGATGTAGGCAGGTTGCAAAGAGCAAACCACAGTCCACCTCCATCCACACTCTTACTTTTGAATACAGTGAGTGTAAAGATTGATTCTTTTTTTTTTCTGATGTGACTGCTGGCTGGGGAAGCCAGAGGAAGTTTTTTTTATAGGCAAGGACTAGTGTTCCAGTTGTTAGACATGTGCCTATGTCTAACAGCTCTTTCTATGTCAGACCAGCTCTTTCCTTCCCAAACTAGGCAGGGAGGAATATGGCCATGATTTCCAAGTAAGACACAAGCCAGGTGTGCCCAAAGGATGGGAAATAGTGTGTGGCCTGGATCCCTTCTCATCCCAGTCTGCTTTCCTCTGACAGCAGGAATTCAGGAGCAGCGATTTCCTTGGGGAGAGCCTTGTTTAGACAGCCCTCACCGTCTTTGTGCCAACACAAGCCTTTTCTCTGCAGCCTCTGAGACAGAATGTACCTTGTGTGGCCTGAATGCCAATGTTGCAAAAGCTCCTTTAAAGGCAGGATGTGCCAGGTATTGTCCCAGGTGCCTGCTCCGTGTTTGAGCAGCTCTGCTGTGGGCTCAGTGTTTGATCAGCAATTGCTGCAGTGAGTCACCTCGGGAGCTGTGTTTGAATGTGGCCAGCTCAGATGACAGGAGAAGGTGTGCCCCAGCTCCCAACTCAAAATCAGGGCTGCTCCCAGGATGTGCTGCTCCCTTAATTGTGTAGCACCAGGGGGATTCTTGACTCTTCTATTAAAGAAAACCCCAACAAACCATCACCCACGGTAAAAACTCTTCCCAGCTCTTCCCATAATTAATTGAAAATAGTGTGAGATTTTCCTTGAGAAAAACTTAAGCCTAATTGGAAGCGTTTAACGCTTGTTTGTTATCCTAATGTTCCTTTTAATGAAGGTGATGATTAGTGGTGAAGCAATAAATTAAGTTTGACATTGCTGTTTTAAATAGTGATCCAGTGAGAGAGGGAAGGTGAAACATAAACCACTCTCAGATGTTGGGATCGTTGTGTGGATGGTTCCCAAGCACGTGTTCTCTGTGCAGTGTGTGGGTCCTGGATGTGGAGGGCAGAAGAGAAAAAATTGCTTGAGTGCCTCAATATATTTTGAAGGCTAATGAGCTGTAATACAGCATGGGGGTGGGCTGATGTGTTAATTAACTTGCTAAAAGTGTTTGCATGCAGCAGTAGGGCTGACTTACTAAGATGTACTGGCAGTGTTTGGGTCCTGCAGGTATCTTGCCTTGGGATGTTCCTTGTGCTGGGCCTTCATTTGGGTGTGTGTCATAGAAGGAAGCACGAAGAAAATGAGTCCTAATTAATTTACCCTGTTAAGATGTGTGCTGTTGCATAGTCAGGGAGGCCCTGGTGGTGCTCTGTGCCTTGAGATGTTAATTTAGAGCTTTATTTTCATGTCAGCATAGGATTTAGTTTTTGTTTTTTTCCTTTTAACCTGAGGCTTAGCATAAACATTGACAGTCTCAACAGCACCTACAGTCTTGTATAGCAACAGGGATTACATACTTGTTTTTCTCCTCCAGTACATGCTCTACTAAGAAATGCAAAAAAGGAATTTTTCCCTTTGGGTCATAGCATCTTTCTGAAGGTGCCTGATTATGTGAGGAGGATTTCTGGGGGCATGATGAGAATTTTGACTGGTCGTCCTTGCTTCAAGGACTGGTTTGTACTAGGGAAAGGTCAAAGGTCAGGAGAGGAGACACTTGCCTGGCATGATTCTCAGTTCAGGTTGCTTTGAAGCAGTGCAAAAACCCCTCACAAATGGTTGTCTGCAACCAAATACATGGGCTCATAGCTCCATGTTTGTGTTGGGGGATCAGGCCACCCCTGTTCTCACCCACTTGATGTTCAGCACTCAGTCACAAATAAGTGAGCTTTTCCCCACTTGCAGCATCCTGGCTGCTCCCTTCTTGACCTGGCTTCGTGTCGAACACAGCCTTGCAGTCAGAGGGATGGGCCACAACATTTGTCAGTTTTTGCCAGCTAATTAGCTCATTACCCAGAGTGGTGTGATGGTGAGTTCAGCTGCAGGCAAAAGGAAAGAAGTGTGGCTGCATTTGCCCCCTTCTTGTAGGGAAGCTTGTGGAAGAAGTGAGATTTCAGTTGTGATGGAAGCAGCCTGCGAGATGCTAAAAAGCAGTTTAGATTCTACTATTTTAATCTAGATGGTGCATTTTGGTGCTGTAAGCTGGGACAGGAGATGTGGTTTTGAGCCCATGTTGTTAATAAGCTGTTGTTGCTGTGGAAGTAATACTCTAAATATGAGTAGAAAAGCACCTGAAAGCAACAAGCCTGACAGTAGCATCTTAGTAGGGGTTCTGAATGGATGCAGAGGGAAAAGCCATTGTGGATAGGAAGTCAAGTGGGGTGAAATAAAACATGGTTTTATTGGCAAAAATGTCATGACTCCTTTCATGACTGGTGCAGCAGTGGGGTTGTTGAGTTGTGCCCAGCTGGGTTGGCATTTGATAGTGCCTTGTGAGAAATGTTTCACAGGCTTGGAAAACTTGCTTAATGAATTTTTATAGCTAGAAAGCAGGCTGACGTTGAAGGGTTGCCATGGATGGAGGGAGCTGTTTGTGGTCTGTGATGTCTGCTCTTGGCTCCAGTCTGGGGTTTCATACTGTCCTTGGATTTATCTTGGATTTATTTGTCTTCCTTGAAGGTAAAAATACTGAGCTGTTTCTGGCTAATTAAGCTGGGTGGGGTGTTATTCATGAGATCAGGTCAGGCATGAGTGAGATATGGGCCTGCACCCACAAGTGAAAAGATGACTTTGGCATAAGGAGCTGCCTCCTGCCAGGTGGGAGCAGTAGACAAAGCCAGAAAGAGGTGGAAAAGTGGGTGTCATCTTCTACTAGGACTTGGAGTTTGGCAATAAAGCAATTGTCCTCATTCCAATGCCCTTAGCTGTGGAGAACCTTGTGGACTGAAGCAATAAAAGTGGGATTATGTTTGTTAATTAGAAGTGCAAAGGGCCTAGGGACAAAAACTTTTTCCTGCAGGAGGGTGGGAACTGCCTGTAGTAGTTGGTGCAAGGACATGTGAATTCTTTAAAAGCTGTGGTTGATGCAGAGATGGGTGGGGAGAAGGCTTTAGGTGTTGTCATTCTAGGTAATGTCATCTGTGGTTGCATTGCTGGAGATCTGAGCTGGAGCAAATAAAGAGGAGAGAGGCTTTGCTTTACCAAAGCCTGGCTTGGGGGATTCAAAACATTTAGCTTTTTTGTTAATCCTAGAAATAAGAAAAATTGGAGAGGGTGTTTTCTGTCTGATAAACATCAGGCTGAGGAAGTCGTTCAGGAATTTAAAGACAAGGCTGAACCAGGACCAAAGCCAGGAATGATTTGCAGCTGCCTTGGCACTACCCTTGATCTTGCCTGTTCTCTTGCAGCACATCATGGTTTGGGATTTTTTCCTCCTGTGGCTCTTGGCCAGCTGCAGGTTTCAAGTACATTATGGACTGTTAAACATGGCATATAATGCAGGAATGAAAAGCTGAAGTAAGGAGGGAAGTTTTCTGTGCTAATACATGATGAAGTGTAGGTGTCTGTGCCTTTTTCCACCCTTGTGGCCTTGTGTTGGGGTTTTGTTTAGAAAAGCTGTCTGTTGCCTGTGATTAATTCCAGCTGTTTGGGGGAAAACTGATTCTAGGTAAAAAAAAAAAATCACTGCCTGCAGAGTTAGGAAGAAGAAGATTGGTGGGGAGGACTGAGTTTATGGGGAATTCTGCCAATGTGATAGAAAAGAGGAAAAAATGAACTTGGGTGACTGAGCAACCAGCTACAACTCCAAGTGATTCTTTTTTTCCGAGACTCTGCTTGAAAGTAAAGGTTTCTCCCAGCCTTCCAAGGCCTTTTTCTTTTACTTCATCTATGAATCACAAATCAAACACTTCAACGCTGTGGTTAAAATGTTGGGCTGCTTTAGACTCACAAATGTGATGCCAGTGAGTTTTCTTAGGCTCATGTTTTCAAAGCACCTTCAGGGATTTTGTGAATTTGTTTTCCTTCTGCCACCATGAACAGTCCAAATTTATTCATAATAAAGATTTTTAGTGTTTGTTCTTAATCCTGGGACATCAGCAGCCGGTATGTCCAATTTTCCTGGGTGTTCAAAGAGTTTTTGAAGGGAATAATGCCAAAAGAGTAGAGAATTGTGTTGCTGTAGGCAACTTGTCCTGTGGCAAATCTTTGAGGACTAAGAGTCAGCGTGGGGCGCGTCTAATGCTGGCTGAATTTCATTTCCAGGTGATGGAATACGAGAACAGGATCAGAGCCTACTCCACGCCAGACAAAATCTTCAGATACTTTGCCACGCTGAAGGTCATCAACGAGCACGGCGAGTCCGAGGTTTTCATGACCCCGCAGGATTTTGTCAGATCCATCACCCCCAACGAGAAACAGCCCGAGAGTGAGTGCTGTGTGGGTGCTGATCAAGGGAATTGATACTCTCCAGTCTCTGCTCACCTGGTCTTTAAACTGCCCGCCTCTGATTGCCAGGGCTAGGAAGCATCTACTGAAGCTCTCCTGCTCCAAGCCCAAAATTAGCCTGAGCACTTTCATGTTTCCCAAAATGCTGTTGCAGTGTAGCAGAGCTGGCTGGAGTGAGTCCCTGAAGAGTAGATGGAATGCCTTTCTCCTATATTTAATAGGGAAATATTTCCTTTAACTGAAACTCTTCCTAAACCTACAAAAGGAGGTTGCTTTGGCAAGGAAAACATCAGCAATAAAGGCTGGAGTCGATGATCTTAGAGTTCTTTTCCAACCTAAATGGTCTTTTTCAACTTAAGGGGTTGAGGCAGCCCCATGTGATGCTGCTGCTCAGGGTAGGGCTCGCCTCTGCCATCTTCAAATTCCCTGTGGGTCGCAGACAAACACATCACTTGTGGTACCTGGAGGGATTTGGCAATCAACAAGTGGGAGAGAGACACCTTGCTCTTGTGTGGAAAGCTGTGTCCTGAATATTTGGTGTTGGTGAGATAGCAGAAGGCTTTTATCTGCATTCCATTTTAGAGATTCATGTTTGTGGTGAGACGTGGGAGATTGTGTTTCTTGGTCTCCTACATTGTATCTCAAGGAATGGAACAGGCTTTTGTCAAATTAAAACTTCCCTTATCTCTGCAGACATTAGTGAAGAACTTCAGCCCCTGAATGTTAACTTCTTGACTGTGGGCTTTGTGTCCAAATTGGGCAACTGTTTTGATCTCTTAGATGACAGCTGCTAAATAAATACTGTGTACCCTTGTGCTTAGAAAATAACAATATGAAGTGTGTGCAGGAGGGAAGAAAAAGTAGTCCTGGCATTAGTGTTTAAAGCACATAGGTGAATTGATATTTAGGTTTCCATCAAGCCCTGGAAATAACTGTAGTTTCCATGTGAATTAATGGCTCTAGGTTACCATCTTGTCTTTTTCAAACATCTTGAACTGGTACTTGGAAAAGCAGCAGCACCTGTCTTGGAAGCTTAAAAACATCCTGGGCTTCATTTCAACACATCTGATTCTTCTTTTACTTTTTCCACATGCTTGGTGCATTTTAGGGCGTGTACAGCAAATAGGTGGAAGAATGCTCAGCAAACACCTCCCTCAGAGGCAAGCAGGGGTGACTAATGGGAAATAATAATTCATCACTCTTAGCCACTCACTTCCCATTGTATTCCCGTTGTTATCCTGGCTGTTGAAATGGCCCTGTGAAGCTGTGGTGCCTGCAAATGCTGCCAGTCAGTGACACACAGCAGCTTGTAAGGAAGAAAGGGGTCTTGGGTGCTCCTGGCAAGTGGAATGGGATGGAAGCTGAGCTTGGGCTGCCCAGCAGCAGGCAGACCAGGAAGGTAGGCATGTTAGATTTTTTGAGTTGAAAAATCTGTCTCCAGGACTCTTACTGTTGTGGATTTGCTTCTAGGTGGAGCTGCTCTTGGGTGGTTGTTTCCTATCAGCTCTGTACATCATCACAGTCACAGTAAATGGAGTTTTTTAATACATAATGAACAGTAGAAGAGTAAAACACTTATTGCTACCATAAAGTCAAACCAGCCATAACCTTGTTCTCAAATGTTTTTAAAGCTGATAGTAAAAAATAAAAGGAAGATAGGTCTGGTTTTCAGACCAGAAACTGAAAACAAAGAGTGCTACCTGCTGGCCAGATGAGTTCTGTACTTCACACCCTGCTGGTGCTTTTGACTCATAGGATAATTTAGGTTACAGGTTAATTGGGAAATGCTGGGGCTGCTTTCTTCCTCAGTCAGGACTTGGGTGTGCCCTCCACTGGGGCTGGAGCATCCTGCCTTCAACCCACAGCATTCCTTGGGGTTGTGGTGTAGCCTGGTGTGTTCCTGGGAAACCTCTTAGAGGTAATCCTTCAGTGTGCTCAAGCTGCCAGCTGTAATTTCAGGGAGTAACTTCTTGTAAATGCCTCTGCTTTTTTATGGGGAGAAAACACTGTGGAATATAAGTGATCAGGAGTAATGAAGTAGCTGAGTCTCAGTTGTATTTATTTTTAAACTGCTCATCTACTGTGAAGGTATTGTTTGCCTGATTCATTTTTATGGATTACGTAGGGGAAAGTTTGATTTATTGTCAATGAAGTGTCAGCTTAATTCTAGCCTGTGTTTTGCTAGCTTGGGGAAAATGAATGCCAATTCCTCAGCTCCTGTAGATTGCTTTCTCTGGTCCAGTCAAACTTCCTGCCACAGCATTCCCAAGTAGGCAGTCTGTGCTTAAGGAATGACACGAGCTTGCTGAGCTTCGATTGGTTTGTCAGAAGAAGCCAAAGAATGGCATTAAACTTGAAAGCTGCTTTAAAAAATAATTGCTTTCTGTGCTATCTGGAAAGTTCAAGTGCCAGGAGAAGCGTGGGTGGTGATTTCTGCTCCTTGCAGTCCTGTATTTTTTTTTTTTTTCTTCCCATGTCCTCTCATATCTGAGAGGTAAGTTTGCTCCACAAGTGAATGGGAAGGGGTGGCTGTTTCCTGCCTGATGCTTCCTTGGAACCCCAGCCCCAAACCAACTGAAAATACTCTGTCTCTGGTGGGAAGTGCAAGGGTTCCCTCCATTTCCTCAAGTTTGTCTGGGTCCATTCTGCACTGATTGTTTTCCTGAAGAAAGTGAACATTTTGGAGCATCCTCGAATAAGACGGGGCTGTGTCACGCTCAGCCAGTATCAGTTTTCCTGTGGCCTTTGCAATAAGGTCTGAAAGAAGTAAAAAATCCTTCTTATATCTCATCCCAGCATGCTGTAGTGATGGCAGGTTCTCCCCAAACCAATCCTGCTCTTCTATCCCTGTATTAACCTCACTGATTATCCCAGACTCCTGCCATAGGAAAGATGCATTTCAAGTTTCACCACATAATGAGCAGCAACTCAAATATCTGAACTCTTGGAAGGTTTTTTGGTTGGGTTGGTTTTTTGTTTGAGTGCAAGAGACCCCATACATGCTTCTGAAGCCCAGGCGGAAGCAGCAGCTGCGGCCCAGGAGACTCTGTGCGCAGGATGGTGACAGAGGAGAGGAGCCGTGAAGGACAGAGCTAATTCCTGGTGGCTGCATCAGAGTGTACAGCTTGCTTCTCCTGTTGGAAATGGTTTGTTTCCATGTCTGAACTGTATGAGAAGCTGAGCACAAGCTGGCCTCTGGGGTGGTACAGTGCAGGAGTGATTATTTGTAATTTTGATTAAAGTTTATGAAATATGGATCCGATCTCCTGTAGAACCAGCAGCCAGGAGCTGAGACAAGCCCTCATGTAATGAGGAGGGGAGAACTCTCTGGGCTGGTACAGATCTCTAAAGTTAAACAAAGAGGTCAGCTGGGATATTTAAGACCTAGAAAGAAGCCAGAGATTTTGGGACTCCAATCCTTCTGGGAATTCACTCTATTCTTCCCCAGTACATCTGCTGAAGAGCTCTTCAGAGAAAAGGATGTGAGTGAGAGGTAACTCTGTTGTCTCCTGGACGAGATGGAGCTCTTTTTCTGTGGAAATGCATAATGCCTGGGCAAGAATCATCTTTGACCCTGTCATGCCTGATACTAGACCCCAAGAAAAGAGCCAAGGAGGAGCAAGAGTTGCACTTACATGCATGCTTATGTGCTGAAAGTGACATAAATGAAGGCTTCCCAGACAGGTGCCAGGTTGGTGTGGCTGACCAGGTGTGTTAGGAATGCATGTCTCCCAGGGAGGCTGACTGGCTTGTTGGAGCAGGAGGAGAGAGATGAGAACCAAGTCCCTTGATCCTTCCTTCCTGGAACAAAACAGTCCTGGACTTGAACCTGAGCCCGAGGCTGTTGTCCCCTGAGAAATCTTGGGCAGCTCATTGTTTGCAGATTACAGTTTAGATTCAGAGGGGAAATACTCTGAATACAACAATCAGTAGCTGGATTACAGCTCTTGGGGGGGAAAGCTTGCTCCAGCATTTTCTCCTGCCATAATGTGGCATATCACAAGCACAGTTAGCAGGCTCTTCAGTCTTCACAATTAGCCCTTTTATTCATCTGCTGGCAGAAAGGGTCCATGTTATATATTAAGCAGTGGGGGGGAAAAGCAGACCATGAGTGAATATTACCCAAATAATGTGAAAAAATCTGACAAGGATGTCAAGACTGAAAGGAATTGGAAAAGGTTTTTCCATCAGTGAGAAGCTGCTGGTATCCCAGAGGAAATCATGGTGGTTTCTAATTGATCTCAACTGTGTTCTTGGCATAATATAATTGTCCTTCTCCTGGAAGCTCGTTTTTTAAATGTTTTTTAGAACTGCAGTCTATAACCTCCTGCCTGTGGATTTATTTTTACAAGATAACATGAAGAGCTTAGTAATTGTCTGCATATTTGTCAAGTGTGGCAATTAGCTGGCTTTGAGAAAATCCATGGTAAGTATGTTTTTGTTAATCAATAGGAATATAATAAGCATTTGATTTTAGATTTGGCTCTTGCTGAACAAGAGTAGGAAGAAGCTATTCTGTGTTTTTTCCTTTACATAATTCATTCCTTCTTCATGAAAACATCCTCCCCAGCCCAAAATGGAAGAAGTAAATGCAGGGAGTGCAGTTCTGCTGTTCAACACCCTTCTTTCCCCATTGTGGCAGGAAGTGACTGTTAAGTAATATTTACTTTATATTGAATTATTTTTATTTTTAGTTTGCAGTGAAAGTACCATCACATGAATAAAAGTGGTAGCCTATATCCCTGGTATTGGTCAGTAAATGGTGTCAGTTTACTCTGAAATAACATTTCTAGTAGTGCTGTGTGCTTAGATACTCCATGGCAGTGCTGCTGTTTATTTGGGGCCCCTGATAGGTGCCATCAGAATTTGTAGGAGTAATAAACAGTGGTAGTTAAACATTCCAGGGAAGCTGATTGGGAAATCATTGCAGGTCACTGAAATGCTGCTTGTAGTGAGTGGCTTGTGCAAAGGCTTTGGCTGCAGGAGCAAAAGGGATGTGTAGAGAAAGGTGAGGTGTTGTGCAGGGTCTCAGGTAATTATACGTGTATTCTGCGGCAGGTCGTGGTGGAAACTCTGGGTTTGCTCAACAGAAACAATGAATGAAGCTCTGGGTGATCACTGTAATCTGGACTAGCCATGGTGTGTGTCCCAGGAAAGCTTGAAGTGGCCAGGTGCCTTCCTGAAATGACTCCTGGATTTCACTGCTGCCTCTTTTGAGGGAATCCTTTCAGCCACTTCTGGGAGAATGCTTTTTCAGCCCCTTCTCCTCAGTGAAAGGTGGAAAAGCTCTTTTTTTCCTGGTTGAACATGCCTATTATCCTGCGTTCCTGCAGTTCGTTCCTGCAGTTCGGTAGCAATAGCCCAGCCAGGGGCTGTTTGTCTGGGGAGTGTGGCACTTAGAGACAATCCTGTGCTGGCTTTAACATCACACTCTGCCTTTTGAAAAACAGAAGTGTAATAGCTGACATTCTTCCCTTCCCTTGTTCAGCTCTGATAGTCCTCATCCATGCAGTGTTCCCATTGGCTCGCCAGCCCACACAAATGCTGAATTTCTATTGTAGCATCTTGGAGGAAAAGCTTCTTGGGGTTTTTTATGTAATTTAAAGGAAGACCCCAGGTATTCAGGCAGCAGACCCTCTTTGTTGGTTATCCTTTTGTCAGGTTTAAAGGCTTGTGGAAAAACAGGCAGCTAAGTCCTTAAAAAAGAAAATAAAACTGTACAGGGAAAAGGAAAATGTATAGAGTGAAAGCGTATGCATTGAACATGAATGCCTCTTTTCAGCTTTTGAATTGGCTTCTTCTCTCAGGACCTATGTCAGGGAAATTTCACAGAGGAATTTAAGTGTGCAGCTTAATTAATGCAACAGGGGAGAGGGGACATTGTTGTGCCTGGCTGGGGGTGTGACCATATAAAACACTGGTGGAAACCAACATGCTTGTGTCTGCAGTACAATTGTGGAATCATCTGGGTTGGAAAAGATTTTAATATTGAGATTGTCCATTGGCCAAATGCTGCCAAGGCCAAGACTAAACTATGTCCCCAAGTGCCACATCTACATGGCTTTTAAATCCCTCCAGGGATGGTGACATCACCACTGCCTTGGGCAGCCTGTGCCAGTGCTTGACCACTCTTACATTTTTCATAATATCCAATCTAAATCTCCCCTGGCCCAGCCTGAGGCTGTTTCCCCTTGTCCTGTCCCTGTTCCCTGGCAGCAGAGCCCGACCCCTCCTGGCTGTCCCCTCCTGTCAGGGACTTGTGCAGAGCCACAAGGTCCCCCCTGAGCCTCCTTTGCTCCAGGCTGAGCCCCTTTCCCAGCTCCCTCAGCCTCTGCTGGGGCTCCAGCCCCTTCCCCAGCTCCCTGCCCTGCCCTGGACATGCTCCAGCCCTTCCAAGACCTTCCTGAACTGGGGGCCCAGAACTGGACACAGCCCTCGAGGTCCCTCAGCAGGGCCAGCCCAGGTGACAGTCACTGCCCTGGGCCTGTGCCCACACCAGTGCTGGGACAACCCAGGAGCCATTATTTCCATATTTATTTATTACATGAATATTTATTATAGTTATTTTGCACTATATGATATTTATTTATAGACAAAATGATAGTTATCAGCTCATCTTTTCTTTCTGTTCTCCACACAATCATCCATTCATTTTGGCTCTCTGTTGAAACCTGTTTGCTTTCAAAGTGTCCAGTTGCATGGGGTGCCATTAAGACATACTTTCACTTGCTATTTTTAACCCATGTCCTTTTTTTGGCTTTCCACGAGTACATGTATAATGTCAGGCTGTCAGGGATCTGTCTTTCAGCAGCATTTCCTGGCATGGGAAGAGGAGGTGTTCCTGAGAAATGACTTTATTATGACACATGGACATAAGCTCGGCTTAAGTTACCATCCAGATGGTGACACATAAAGTGTCTGTAGTAAAATAATCATGTTTATCAGGCAAATCCTACCTCTAAATGCACTGATACTTACTGCATTTATACCCACAGCTTGGCAGAGGACAAAATTCAGGAGATTAAAGCCTGAAAATGTGTATGAATATGCAGTTTGCATTGTTATCAGGCCCACAAAATATTGAGAACGTGCTTTCTGGCTGGAATTTTCACAAATGTAGAAAGCCCTGTGACAGTTGCCTTGACCTTTGAAATTAGTGGCAGAGGAGTTGTAGCTGCTTTGGGTCACAAAGAGCAAGGGGGTCACCCTGGAGCAATGAATAAATAATTCCATTTTCTGCATAATACCATGAAACTTTCCAGTAGACAGGAAGGGTTTTGTTATCTTCTTTCAAAAGCAGACGACGCAGCAGGCATGAGGAAGGCTTTATTTTGGTTCTTCCATCTTATTTTCCAATTTGAATTGAAATGAGAATGTGCTAATTACCATAAACAGTGGCAGAAAATGCACAGGACGTCACTCTCCAGAAGGTTTTATTTCTCAGAGCACTGAAAATCAGCCTGACTCTCCTGAGTTTTACTGGAAGTGCTGGGCTTGAGTTCTGCTTAATCTCTTCTCAGGATGCATCTTCCTGACTTTGCAAAGCTCAGATAATTAATCTTCCTGGTTTTGGTTTTTTTTGGGTTTTTTTTGTCGTCTTGCTTATACGTGCAGTCACCAGTGTTAGATGCAGCCTGCTGGGCATCGTGGATATCAGAGACTTTATTGGTATAAATAATCCCTCTCCCTGCCTTTCTCCCATCCAGCTAAAGAACTCCACTGCTTACAAATGCATCTACAACTTATCTCCTTTAAAATCTATTTATTTTATACTCAAATTTGAACAAGCTTTGAATTTGTTTGAGGATATCCCAATGAACTATGGGAACAATTCTTAGTTTTGCCATTTGTGAGCCATTCAAAAGGTATTATTAAAATCACCAAGGATCACAGGTGAAGTGTTTGCCTGATAATACTGCAGGGATCTGTGTTGGGGAGAGTATTTCAGGCTCTTGAGAGGTGCTGATTGCTGAGCTCTTGCTGGCCCTGCTATAGAAGGAGGTTTTCTTCCCTAATTCCGTGAGTTTGTTGGCTTTTTGTGTTCAAAATACAAAATATACAAAACCAAATAAAATTTTCCTCATGTCCTTATGTTTTCTACACATGTTACTCAGACTGTGCATTTTGCTTTCCAGTCCTCTCAAACAGAAAACACAAGAAATATTTAATTTTATGCCATAAATGCTTCCTTTTCTGTAAGTATTTTTTTCTCTTACAGACCTGGGACTGGACCAGTTCATAGTGAAACGCTACGATGGGAAGGTGAGCACATTAGACTATTAAATGTATTCTATTTAAGAGCTTTTTTGACCTAGAATCCTTCAGTTATTACCTGTGTGAGGGTGTAAGTTAAATGAAGTGTGTGAAGCATTCTCTTCTGAGCATTTTGTTTTTCAGTAGCATTGCAGTGCTTTTTCTGTAATGACAGAAAGATTGTTTCTATAAAGGGACCTTATTTTAATGTTTACAGACAAAACATTACCACTTCCTATATTCTGGTGGGCTGGGAAATCATAGGTTGTAATCACATTACTTTGCTGCTGCTTTCTGACTGTGTGAGAGCCCCACAAGTTAAACCATTTCAGGGGAAACTCACTGGACCTTTCTCTTCCAGTCTCATCTCCAGATTCCTAAAGGAGGGACATGCTCTTGTGATTTTTTTCTGCATCCCACCCATGTATTTCCCCCCTATCAAACGACCTTTCTCTGTTCCCCTTTTGAGCCCCAGGTTCTTCCTGCAGCACTGCACAACTGTTCTGGGTGTTTGTGCTTTTATGAGAGGTGTTGGTAAAATCTTAAGCAAATTCTGATCTAGTTGTGTCTCCCTGTGAAAGTGGAGCCTTGTAGAGTCCCACTTGTTATTATGGATATCACAGACCTAATTATTCACGCTGTTAATCCCAGTGGGGTGGTAAAGGCAGCTCTGCCCCAGGACTGGCAGCTCAGATGGACTCCTTGATGCAGATAACTGCAGGTTAGTTAATTTTCCATCCTATCACCAGTGGCACAAAATGGTCCTCCAGCTTTTAGCAGCATTTTCACCGGCACCATCTGAAAATAAAGCTTTCAAAGGGATATCAGCCTCTTACCCCTTATTGCTGCAGGGTGCACCTGACACAGAGTGTCAGGCATTTCCAGAAAGCCTCAACACTGGGGGGGAAAAAAGGGGATTTAAAGTTTGATATAAACACAGTGTGGACTGAACACGTGCAATTCCCTGGTTTGTGTTTAACAGGGACAGATAATAACAAGATGATCAAATACCTGGGGTCTCTGTCATGAGCAGTGGACGAGCATGCTGGTTACCCAGGCAGCAGAGCAGGGCTTTTCTGGAAAACAGACAACAGGAAGGTGGATTTTGGCAGTTAGTTTGGATACATAAAGCTCCAAAGCGTGTCGTGAACACCTGTTTTCTTTTCCCCCTGCCATAAACATGATGTCTGCTTTTTGTGATTAAAAAAAAAAACAACCCAGCCAAAGGAAGAACGTATATTCTTTGCAAAATACCCAGTGTTTCTCCCTCTGGTTTCATGACAGTCTGTTTTGCATTCGCTCACTTTCATCATTTTATCTTGTCAAGCTATCACCCTCATCCCTTAGGCTTTACATAAACAAGATTTGTTTGTAGGGAAGAAGTGCTGAATCCCGCACTATTTTTGCTAATCGTTCCTCTGTTCCTGAGCATTCTGCAGGCGATTCCCAGCACACTGGATAAAAGATCCAAAGGCAAATCCTTTGAACTCAACTTTCTGTTCCTTTGCCCCTCAACACTGAGGGCTCTGACCTGTAGTAGACTGAAATAGCTTTTTATATAACTTAGAGATGTTGCTGCTGCACTCAGATGTCTCTGTGCTGTGGTTTGATTGCCTGAAAGTGAGGCAGCAGATTTAGGGGACTGCAATGGGCTTTGCTTTATTATTATCTTCTCCTGGGACCTGTTTTTTCCACAGCCTAATAACACCCTGGAAGCAGAGTACTCCGAAAATGAAGAAATAGTTTCTTGTTTTCTCTGCTGTCTGCTTAAAGACACCTTGGGATTGGCTACATCTGGCTGTGGCTATTAGGGCAGAGGTAATGCCCAGGTGAGAGGATAATTTGAGGAGAGGATGAAATGAGCTGGCCTTGGCTCTCCCTCGGTAATGAAGGAAGCTGATAGTAGATTGATCTGACAGCAACTTGTTCTCATTTCGTTGCTTGCTTTGGGTTCCAGTTTAAAAAAAATAGCTTTTACTCAGCCAAGCACAACGGAGGTGCTGCAGAGCTGACCTCGCACATTCTGAGTTTCACTTGCATAGTGATAAAACCCTTTTGCATCTCTTCATCTATGCCTGGTTCCAGCCACACATTCCTCCTGGATTGTCAAAGCAGCCTCTTCCTGGAGGGGATTTGCCTTTGTGTGCTGAAAGAGCTGCTGAGTTCAGGCAGAGGAGTGAGAGGGTCATCACTGTTCCCTTAAGCATCCTTATGGATGTTACACAGAGGTAATGAGAGTTGTGGTACTCAAAAATAGGCCTGGTCACTGGAAAGTTCTTCTCGTTTTTTAAAGAGAAAGGAGTTTGTGAACAATCAGACATAAGCAAGCTGTGCTACTCAAGGGCACTGACAGACCAGAGGCCAGATCCTGACTGAAGAGTGGGAAAGAGGATTGATTTTAGTTCCAAGCAAAAACAGCATGCAAGCAGTAGTTTAGAAGGAGATTCAGTTAAAAGGTCTGTGCAGTTAGTTGCATTTTAATTACGTATTCCAGGACAGTGTTTGTAGTATCTGTGTCAATTTCGAGCATGTGTGTTTGAGATCTAGATGCTGCAGCATTAGTGAGATGATGTATGAGCTGCTCCTTTCACAGAACCCATTTTATTTAGGCAAAACTGCCATCAAAACCACTAATTGGCCGTTGTGGGGTGATTATGCTAAAGGATTTTGGCGAGTCATGTGCCTCTGTATTGTGCTTTTCTTGGGTTTCTGAGCCAGCTTGCTGTGCAAGTGGCTGAATGCCACGGTGAGAAGATAATATCTACCTTTTTCCCCTCTTCCTGCCCCTCCTGCTTCCTACTGATAATTTACAGAGCTACTGGAGAGGGAGGTAGATGTTACTGCCTTATTAATGACAACAATGCTCCTGTAATTTGAGCCTAAATGCTTTTTCTTCACTCATGCAAGACCAGAAGCCCTGGAGACACACAGCCAGCACAAACCTTTGGTCAGATGTGTGTGCCAGCACGGGCTCCTGCTTTTGGGCTGAGCATGTACAGGGAGGCAACTTGTGGCTCCATTTTTGTCTAAGAGTGGTGGTTTCTTCCGTAGGGAAGAAAACCCAGCAAAGTAGGGGGAAAGAGGCATTGATTACTGTTCATTCAGAGTAGAGAAAAGGTATTAATCAGCTTGCAGACATTTCATATGGAGCCTGAGCCAAAGACTGATGCGAGAACACCGTCTCAGGGTGCTGTGGTGTGGAGGTGCCCAGACCATGATGGTCTGTCTGGTATGTTTCCACTGTGTCTTCCCTCTTGCATTTGGCAGTGGGAAAGCAAATGCATTTTTAACCCATCTGTAGGAGAAATAACTCATGTTTTAGTGATGAATATGCTCTCACTAAGTAGTAGAGATTTCTTTGCATGTCTAACCTGGCATAAGCTTCATTAATGTTATGTAAGTTGTCAAGCAGATTTTGTTTAAAATTTTCTTCTTTCGTGCTCTCTCTGTTTAATGATGGGATTTTTTTTGGCTTATGCATTAATGATTGACAAGCTTCATCTTTCAAAGAAACAAAGAAACAATGCTGTTCACCTTATTGCTGTGAACTGTGAGCTGCATATCCACCCTTGTTACCACCCTGGTGAGCCAGCACAGGAGCTCCCAGCCGTGCATCCTGGTGGAAAGGTGATGGTGGGCTGGAGTGCTTTTAAGAGAACTCTGGCCTATATAGTAAATAAAAGCCTCGCTCTAGATGGCTTATTAGTTTAATTAGGATACACTTGACTTGCTCTTTTTCCTCCTATGGGGAGAATTCCTTGCTACTGCTCGATTAGAGCAAGAGCCTTTGAGCTACCAGTAACAGCTTACCCTCCTGCAGTAAGTAATGAGAGAGGCTTTCAGTGCCCTCTAATTAAATTTATGACTTAATTATTTCCTGCCAGCATTTATGTTTACTTCTCTAGATGTTTGGGGATGCCATAAAGTAATGCCAAGCAAGGTGAAGGACAAGGAAAACACTTCAAATGGTGCCTGTAAGGGTGGGTAGAACATCTCTGGAATTCACTTCCTCTGGATAATGCAGGGTCATATCATGGACCAATGCAATGAGTATCTTCAACTGCCCTGACCTGAAGGTGTGTGTCCATTAAAGAACACTTGCTGGGAATCAGCTCAGGAGGCAGATTGCTTTCCAGATGATTTAAAGAGCATCTCAAGAGCAGAGGAGCTTGAAAAAAGTACTCAGGGAGGATCCTCAAGGAGAAGATGGAAGTAGATGGACCATCTTTTTCTGGTAGATTGAAGGATCTTGCTCACAGGTTTGAAAAAGTGGGAAGGAAAGGAGCCCTGATTTATTAGCTGGAATTTCTGGGATCCTTTGCTCTGTGGATGGGCTTTGCCTGGAGCATGATGCTCCCACCAGAGTGTGATAAGCTGCCATAGACCCAAACTCACAGCAAGTGAGACAAGCCCTAAGTCCTGCTGTCATTCAGGAGCCAAACACTGGGTTAGAGCTCCCTGGAGGTTTAAGTGCCTCTGAAACCTTCATTACAAAGGATGCAGCTCTGAATGTGGCCTTACTAAACAGCAGTATCATGATTGAGTAAAGAGCAGCATAAAGTGCAGGTGCACTTGGAGGACACTTGGTATGTTCTCCAGGTTAAATACTATGAGAACGAGTGATGAGTCTTCTAAATCCAACTCTGTGAGCTCTTGCCAGCATCTGTTGTGACAGAGTTTGAAATGAATGTGTCCCCAGGTGGAGCTGATGAGGCTGGGTTATGGCTTGCTAGAGACACCTTGAAGTGTTTAGCCATTCTGGTCCATAATCCATGGGAAATGTCACTGTTCAACTTCAGATTCTCTGCTTTTAAATTCCTTCACCTTCTGATCTCAGCACAGGTAGTATTTGCATAATAGCCAGGAGACACCTTCTTATATGGGTAATAACCCTACACTGATCTGTATGAACATTCCTCTGCCAGCCCTAGAAGTGTTGTAAGGAAGTGGTGAGACAAAATCCTTGCCTGTGGCTTTGTGGAAGCAAGCAGAGATGCAGTTTATTGCAGATAACCAGCAAAGCTGAGCTGTGAGAAGATTTTTATCTTGTTGCCTTTCTTTGCTGACACCCTGTCCACATTGGTTGGTTTCTTTGTTGGCTCTTCCCTCCCAGCCAAACTTCTGTCTGCTTCAGTTAGTTCTGATGTTTCCCTGTTTGCTGAGACCTATGTGAATCCTGAAGTGTGCAAATTGTTTACTGGGTTTGTTTTTAAATAAAACTGAATTTAATCAAAGAAAATTCTTAATTGCTTCTAACACAGTGCACAAACATACCCGTGGGCACCTGGGCTGCTTTAGATATGGAACAAGTGTCTTCTTTTCCTACCTCCTCCACCAAACATTTGTGTTTTGTCTTTGACAAAGCTCTACTTGTTGTTACCTTTTTGTATTCCTAATTCTGCTGCTCGTTTCCACAGGGCTCCTACTAAAATCCTCTGGTTGTTCTTTGTACTCTATTGTTCTGGTTTCCAGGTACCTGGCAGGTGTTTCTTCCAGCTGCTAATCTCTCTGATTCTTGTCTTTATTCTAATTTTGGTTTGTGGGTTTTTTTGGTGTAACCAAGCATTCCCTCATTTTCTTCCCTTTTCTAACCCTCTCCCCTCCCACCAGGATTTCTGGCAGGTACAAAGCCGACAGCATGTGCTTTGATTAGTTTGTGCTTCAGACCTCATAATACGCACTTCTCATGTGAAAGGGACAGTGTACACTCACCTCTTCTCCCTGCTCCTCTGATAAATATTCCTGAGTGCTCTCCTTGATCCTCAGCCTGAAGGATTTATTTCAGAACACCTAAGTTTGGCTTGTGGAGAGAACAGTCCTGAGAGTAACCATGAATACCTGGCTCTGTTAACAGGAACTGCTTTGAGCAAAGCTCAGATGTGCGTCTCCTTGTGCTCCTGGTTTGACAGTGTCCTCTGAGGCTTCTGTCTGATTTTGCAGCTTGATGAGACTCTGGTAGAGCTGGCTCTGTCAGAAAATAGTGTTTTCCCCTTGAGGCTACAAAGTTAGTTTGATTCCCTGGCCAAATGCTTTGGAGCAATGTCATCTATTTGAAGGTGTGTAGGTTTGGGAAAGGTTACAGTTGCAAACTTGAGTTTTTCAAGTTATTGAATTAGGTAGAGTGAACTGTATTAATATGTTAGGTAGAAGATATTTAGTGTTGCAGTTCTTAAAATGTTTTGTAGGAAAAAGAACTAGAAACCAAAGGAGAGTTCACTCAGTAAGTAAAGAGGAAAGTATCTCTAAGCACTTGAGTTTGCCCTGTAGTTTTGTGACCTTAATGAAATCCACAGGGAAAATTAGGGAAAAATAAGCAATTTGGTAATAAGCCCTCAGTGGGTGCATGCAGTCTTTAAATCAAAAATGGATTCTGGAGTATTTCTGGCTTTAATTTCTTTAATAGTTTTGCTCATGTTAGTTTAATGCTTAATACTTGAGGGACACAAAATAAAGCTCTGAGAACTCTGTCCTTGGGTGACATGGTGTTAGTAGGGAGAAGAGATATGGATGGAGAGAGTGGCAAGGAATGTTTTAGGAGATCCTTGAACTCACCTGACTACAAAAGGAGGTAAAATCTGGATAAGAGAAACTGGCGAAGAAAGAAAAAAAAAGGAATGAGAGAGGGAAAGAATTGGAAAGTCGGCAGGATTTTGGTGACTACCAAGTGTACAGCCCCAACCTCATCAACTGAGGCAATGTTTAATAATCACTTTTTATAGAGATTATTGTTTTCCTCCTTGTGTTCTTTCACACTGGGATTTCTGCCTGAGAGAAGGAGCAGTGTGTTATCAACACAATGAGTTCATCTTGGTTATGCAGGCTGAGATGAGGGAGAGCAGCATCCCAATTTCCATCAGAGACCTAAACAGCAGTTTAAATTCAAAGGTGGCAAAACTCGGCTCATTTTAGGAGCTTCATGTGGGCCATCAAGGACCCTAATTTCAATCCTCCCCATTAAATTTCAATGCAAAATGCCCCAATGGTCCTGCAGATTGTGATTTCATTACCCTGCAGAGGGCTGAGGGGGGCACAAGTGTAGACTGTCCCTCTTCCAAGGCATTTCCTATTTGCTTTTCCTGCAGGGGTTCCTCCCTTGCATGAGTGGCTCCGCTGCCTGCCAAGGGTCGGGAAAGTCTGTGTCCTTGATTTTCTGGGTTGTACAGAATGCTGGCCTTGCATTTCAGGTGCCCTTTGTTTGAAAGGTGGTTTGAGTATTTACAGCCTTGCTACAAGGGAGGGAATGCAGATTTCTCTTTCCAGTCTCAGGAGTCCACCTGCAGTAATAATTGCTGCCCAAGTTTTCATTCTCTGGATGTGCTCAAATTTAGTGTGAGAGAATGTGCAGGACAACCTCACCCATGTCCAGCTCTGTATTTTTGTGCCCCTCTGTTGATACACAGATAAAATAACCCTCCAAAATTGAAAGTTTTTAAAACCCTTGGATTAAACTATACTCTAGAAAGGTATTATCTGCTAATTATGCACTATTATCTGCCAACAGTAAATTTAAAGCATTTTCTTAGGTTAGCACTCAGCCACCACAATTTGCCATGGAGAACCTGTTTGTGTTTGCCTGTTTTGGTGTGCAGACTTCATAGTAGATTATCATTCCTAATGGCCCCAGATAATGTGAACTTTCCCATTGCTAAAAGAGGTTTATGAGTTTCAAAAGGTCCTTGTGCTGTTTCTATCATGGCCTCAGACACTTTTTTCTTATTTAGTGATACAGAAAAAATGATCTAAAAAAGCCAGGCAGTGCAGTTAAAATTACTTATTTTGCTTCCACATTATAGAACTGACTTTAAAAACTCTTAAATCCCTCAATTTTCCCCCAAGTCCCATTTTTGTCTGTGTTTCATAGTGCAGGGGGAACTCCCCTATCTCTTTTTCCTTAAAGGACTTTTGAACATTTGGGTTGAAAAGTTCAATTTTTAAATCTGATCCCAAAAGCCTTATTATTTCTTTATTCAGTTTTCTTAAAGTGAAGTGCCTGGAATCTCTAGATACATGGTTTTGACTCTTTAAATCTTAAAAAATAGGAGCAAAATTTTAAATCCAATTTTTTTCAGTCAAGTGTTTTGATGCAGACAGAGTTGAAAGTTGAAAATATTTTTAATTACAACAGCAAGCCAGTTTGCACTGCAATTTTTTAAGAGTTTTCCCTTGTCTGTTACCAAGTCCCTTAGTATGTATTTCTCTGAGTTTTCAACAGCCCTGCTTGGGAAAAGCTGCAATAATCCATGCCTGTCCTGCTGGCAAATAGGACTACTTTTCCTACATGGCCACAGTTAACCATGAAAGAAATACATTAATTGATGTCATATTTTAATGTTTTCCATAACCAAAGGTGGTCAGTTGGGACTGAAAGAGAATTGCTTTGCATCCAGATAACTTCACTCTACACTCATGGGTTTGTATTTGGTCACACAGTATTGGTCACCTGAAAGTGTTTACATTCAAAAGGAACAAAGTGAGTAACAATGATGTTTGTCAATAAAAGGTGGTTTATTCTTCATCTAAAAATCCCTTGCTAATTGACAGAATTGCTTCCTGGTTCTGGAGAAATGCCCATTGTCTCTCATGGATATTTATTTTGTTGTTTTGGAAGGTGTAAGTGGTCAATAGGGCTGATAAATTCCTTTCGTTCATGGAAGTGCAAATGTGGTGCTGAAACATAAGTTGCAGGAAGAAATATGCCCAAAATGTCCTTTCCTTCTCCAGATGGAAACCCAAACTGGCAGCACTGAAGGATTTCCCAAGAATGTGTTCTTCCCAAATTAAATGCTGTAGTTTCTGGAATTCCAAATGGAGTGAAGCTGTTGGGATTTAGTTGGTCAGGCTTTTCCAGACCTACATTAGGAATGGGAGCACCAGCACTGTATGTCCATCTCTGCCTCTGCAGAGAAGGCATCCCTCAATATGCAAAAATACTGCTTTGCTTTTCAGGTTTCCATAATTCAATATTACCATGTTAAACTCCCCACTCAACCCTGGGAAAACAATTTTAAAATCCAAAATAAAGGTAATGTTTGGTGAGGAGCACAAGGATTCCGTGGGGTTTTTCCACCAACCCTTTATTACTTGGAAGCTGTACCATGTTCTTAAGTAAAGGGAGGCTCCAGCAGCGGATGAGTTTTGGGGTGAAATATATCAAGTTTGTGATGTATCTTTGGGTGCTTTGCAGCCAGCCTGTACATAAAAAAATCTCTGGGGAGTTGCCTGCATGCAGCACACAACTTTTTCCTCTAGCACGTGGGTTTGGGGAAGCTTGGTCACTGCACTGGTCTGTTAAACCACATCTTGGTGCTGATTCAGCTCGGAGCCTGAGTTGGGAAGGGCAAACCAAGCTCTGTATCTTGAATTTGAGTTATTTTTTTGACCTGTTGTCAGTGTCTGGAGCTGTAAGAGAATCTGCCTTTACACCTGTAACAAGTTTTGTTCCACTGAGACTGTACTGGTGACTTCTCACTGAACTTATACAGCCATGCTTGTGCCAAAAGCAATGAGATATTTGGATTTTTTTTTCATTTTACATGTTAATTTGGATGTCTGCTCGTCCGTGTGCTTGTTAAATATGAATCTACTGCTTGATTTAGAAATACATCATAATTGTGAAGTGTTCCCCATGCCTTGCTCACTTGTGAATGCTTGGGTTTAAATGGTTTTTTGGGGGGGTGTGCTTAATGATTCTAACCAATTACTCTGGTTTTGGGAGTGGATTTAGCATGGAAAAAAATGTTACATGAAAGATATTTGACTGTTTTAACTGGGCACTTTGAGAATTACCTCGTGCTCAGATACAAAAGGATGTGGATAATTAATTTGTGGAGATGACGTGTCTCTAAAAGAAGGTGGAGGTTTGGAAAGGGATTTTTCTCTGGGTGTTCTGATACCATGCATTACCTTCCTGGCTGAATGGGAGTGTGCTGGAAGGAAGGTGGGATGTGGAAAAGAGTGGTTTGAGGTGCTACTGAGGACTGACTTTGAGTCAATCACCTTGAACCTTGAGGGATGGCAACAGACCATATTGTGCTTTGTGAAGTAGGTAGCTTGATTTGCTTTAGATTATTTTTCCTGGAGGTTATATATAATTCCTTGCAATAATGTTTCATGGTGGGGAGCAACTTCTGGGAAAAGGAAGCTCTGAGCCTTTCCCATAGTGGGATCAGCTTCCCACAAAGTTCATGGAGAGCAGTCAAACACACAGCTTCTCACTGAGGCAGAGTAAAATGAATGGGAGAGCTGGGAAATTTTCAAAGCTTTTGTTCTACTGCTGGGAACATGAAAATCTGATTGATCAGGGCAGTTGTTATTTTCTCTTAAAATCAGTGGGAGAAATTCCCATTTTCCAGGAGCTACAGGCAGCTGAGCACTATAGTTACAGCATGTGTTCCCTGGGTTAGTGATGAGTAGATGCTGGTTTTAATATAAATAACTTTTTTTACTATATTTGGTCATAATAAAATGCAAACGGGTAAATGATTCTCCCTCTCATGTGTCTTTATATTTCAGAGACCAACTAACTTAATATCCTTTTTTATTGTTAGTCTATGGATGTGCTTGCCTCTTATGAGGAATATTTTGAGCTGTTTGATGCTGACTATGAATTTTAAGTGCAGAAAAGAAACCCATAAAAATTAATAAACCACCTTCTGGAACTTTTTTCATGGGATTCTTTGAGCAAGGTGCTAATAGCTAGTTTATGACCAATGCTGCCCAAGAGAGGCAATCAGAGGGAGAGGCAATAAATCACAGGAGCAGGTGAGATGCTGCTGGCAACACCTCCAGCAGCAGTCACAGGGAGCTGCTTTCTCCCCAGATCCTGTTTCTGGTTCAAAGGAAAACCAGATGTTTGTTCTTCACATCAGCATCAATGTAGTTTTTGCTTTGGATCCATCTCGATGGAAATGGAACCAAAGCATTTTTTGAGGAAATGGTATTTCAGCCTGGTATGCCCTAAGCATAAATGGCCGTTACTTTGCATCAAATGAGGGCCATTAGCATGTTCTCTGCTGGTAGTGACTCACCTCTTACTGAATTCCTGGTGCTCTCCAGGTGGTAAAGGCAGAGTTAGTGGTAACAGTTTTATGTGATCAATAGAGCTGAACTATTTTTCCCTGGAAACTGTGGGGTTTTGGTGATCTATATGATTATTTTTGTCTCTTTTCTTGTGGTTTCCAAGCCAGATACAGGTTAAATTTTCATCTAAATTATTAGCTGAGCTCATCCCCACTCTGCAATCACATACAATGGTGAGTTCTCTCTCAAAAAAATAGAAAAAAAAAAAAAAACCCCAAAACCTGAGGTGGATGAGAGACATCAGCTGCAGACAGTGGAGAAGCTATGAGCTAACACTTGCTGGGATATCTCCGTAGGCTTCCCGTCACAGCAACCACCTGGTTGCTCCAAACTTTTCCTTGCTCTTGGCAAGCCTAACCGTTCAACTTGATGTGATGTTTTGCCTGCTTGTTTTATTGTTGGTTAACCAGTTTTCTTTCCTTTGTCTTGTATATGATGGGATCTCCACTAGACAGAGGTAATGGTGGGGGACAGTTGTGTAGCTGGACCCTCGTGTGGTGGTGTTTGTCGGTGGTTTTTCCTAAAACCATTCCTAAATCCAGCCTTGCCTTCACCGTGCCTGCGTGTGCTTGCATGGCCTGGTTTCCATGGAATAACCTCACCCACCCCTACTCTCCTCTGTATTAATTTAATTCTCCTCTGTGTGTGCGTGTGCCTCCTCCTACTGTGTCCTTAAAGTGGGTCACCAGCGTGGATTCCCTAACAGCTTTATGGATCCTTTTCAGCCTTTGGGGGTTCTGCAGATCAAAGGGATTTGGATTTTTAGCTTAGTTTAAGATATTGTGAGCTGATAAATGGAAAAGAACTGGAGCAAGAGGGAGATTGAGTTTGGTTTCAGGCCCGGTCCTCCCTGTGAGCTCACACACACTCGCAGTTTGGATAACTTTAATCAGACTTTATATTTGTGTCAAATAGTGCTTTCTTGGCTCCTTTCTACAACTAAAAAGCTGTCAATGAAATACAACAATTTCCTCTTTGAATCCTGTATTAAAGTTGGAGGTTTTTACCACTAATCTCAAAGATTTTAAGCAAAATGGCCATAGTTTTATTGATGTGTATTTCAGCCAAGCTGAATCAACCAACAAATCCCGTGCAGTTCCTTATCATCCCCCATTTGGGATGGGGAAGTGCCGATCTTTGCAGAACTTTTCTAAATAGATCCAAAGGCTGGAAAAGGTCCACTGGATATGGATGGAGATAGTAGGGGTGTGTGTGTCCATGGAATGGCTTGTTGGTGCTGAGGACACAAATCAAGCTTTGCATTTCTCTGTTTAATCTGGTGCTTTCTGTGCTCTCTTTGGGGTGTGGCTCGGGTGGATGACCAGAAGTTATCCCAGGAGAGGGAGAAGTTTGCTGATGAGGACAGCATTTTCTACGCGCTCGGAGAATGCGGACTCATTTCTTTTTCCGACTACATCTTCCTCACCACAGTCCTTTCCAGTAAGTACAGCAGGGATTCCCCCTGCAGCTCCTGGGTTTTTTTAAGTTTTCAGGGTTCACAAGCAATAGTTTGTTGACACACAGCTTCCCTAAAAGGCCTTCTTGATTGCCTGCTACTTGAGCTGAGCAATTGCTGTTGCTGCATCTGGTTTAGCCTGAGCTTCCAGTGCTTCAGGAAGACAAGCAGATCGATGACTTCTGAAGATTTATTTCTCTTTTTGAAATGTGACAAATTTTTTTTTAATGAGTCACTTGACCTACTGTTCAGATCTGTAAATGGAGACGTGTTCTTGAGCCGTGTTCATGTGATATTCTTGGATTTGGATGAGCACAGATCTCCAGCTTTTCACTGATTTCGCACCTCTCCAAAGTCCCTTTTCCAGCTGTATTTTCACTTGGATGAGCTCGGGTTTGTGAGTGATGGAATCCAATGAGGAGAGAAGTTAAGCTGTTTACATTTCAACAAGTATCATTAGATACCTTCTGTCTTTTCACCCTGCTGCACTTGACTTGCATTTGTGATATTTCCATGATCTGCTAATCTGTTCCAGCGAAGTTGTCTGCACTCTGAGTGCCAGCACTGAAAAGTTTGCTTTGCTGGCAAGAACCAGTGAAACTGAACCCTTTGATAATGTCAAATGGCATTTCTAGACTTTCTTCACGTGGAAGTCAAGCTCAAAACCTCATTTGCAGAGTTTCTCTGACTGCTTGGAAGGTGCTGTGTCATAAATAGGAAAGTCAATGGCAGTTTCTCAGCCCCATTAGAAAATGGGGGGTAAGGGAGAAGGAGCCACTGTCCAGATAAAGTTGTGGCATTTTATTTTCAGATTTAAAAAGAGAAAACTTGGCTATCTAATCTTCTAAGCATCTATTCCACGTTGACCTGATCTGTGGAATTAAAAAAACTGGATGCTTCTCTGCTTCTCTGCAGTTACCTGCAGAGCCCCACTGCTGCCTGCCCAGTGCTGTTCAGGGAGTCAGCTGGCTTCATCAGTGATGTTCTGTCACAGCAACAGGTGCTTTATTCTCCCCCCCATGTTCTTGCATGTTGTAACAGGAGACATGAGAGGCAACTCTTCGTTTACTGAGGATCTATTCCTGGGAAGCAGCAATGCTCAAGGTCTTGTTTGTTGTCAGATGGACATGGTGGGGGCAGACTTGTGTGTGACCTTCATGTTGTGAGAACAAACACAGAGATAAAGCTGGTTCAAGCCAGGGAATTTGTTTTATTACTTTAATCTGCTTTTTTTTTTTTTTTTTTTTTTTTTTTTTTTTTTTTTTTTTTTAATTTTTATTTGACTGAGTCTCAGAACGGGCTCTTAAGACTTTTGCTGTTCCTTTCTTACATTCATCTGGAGTGTGCCAAAATGATCTCGGGTATTCACTCGTCTAACAAGGGCTTTTCATCTTTTCATCTGAGCCTCCAGAGATGACAATGAATTCTCAAACCTCTGGTATCACATTACTGACTGTGGTTTGCAAAGCAATCTTGCCCTTGTTTTTATGGTTGTGCTGGTTGTGAACAACCCCCTAATCAAGTACAGAGGGTGGAAAATTAATTTCAAGTGCTTCCACAGGCAGCAGTAAGAGAAGTTGTTCTTGCTTTGCTTTAACTTCTTTGTTGTGAGAATAAAAGAAAAGGACCACCTTGCGTTGGAGGAGCAGCCAGCCTTGTTTTGGAGGCTGTGAGGGAGGAACAGGGTTTTTTTCTTCTTATTCTTGGGCTTTTGAGCGTGTCCACAATTATGGGGGAGTTAGATTAATGAGGAGATAAAATTGACTTTGAGGAGCCATGTGAAGGGTGAGCAAGCCAGGAGCTTTCAAAAAGGAAAATTAAAAAAAAAAAAAAAGAGGTGGGGGGGAGGAAAAAAATTCCAGGACTTTGAGGCTGAGTTTTAGACATTTGGGGAGTTTGCTAAATGATTACTGGAGATGGAAGAATGTCCCTGGAGCTCCCATTAAACAGTGATTCCCCAGGGGAAGAGTTTGGATTCCATTTTTAAAGCATTTGCTTTTGTTAAATAAACTCCCAACCAAACCTTGCCCTATGGCTAAACAGAAAACTCACTGTTGCACCCCACTGGTTTAGTCTCTGAATAGTTCATATTGCCTTGCAGGAAATCCAGTAGTTCCTGATTCTGGGTTCTCTTCCTTGGAAACAAATAAAATAGAATGAGCAAAATAAATCTTAAATGTGACAGTTCAGTATTGGTTTTCTCCTTGTGTTGCTTAAATAACCCAAACATTAAGGAATTATCTGGACAAGGTGGAGCTGTAGATTACATCAAATAGATGAAACCAAATAAATATTGGGAAAGAAAGGTGGCATATTGAGCACTAAGCAGGATGATCAAAAAGGGGAGTGGGAGATTGGGTCTGGGGATGGGAGGCAGGAGGGAGAGTGATGGGCAGAGATCCATCATGGTCTGGTTTGGCTCACTGGACTCCAAACTGATCAATGAGAACCTTGGGAAACAAGAAGCCCCAAGGGCTCTGTGTCATTGTGCTCAGACAAGCTTTGGGAATACTTCCCCAAACTCTTCGTTTCAGTTCTCTTCACAGCTTGACCTGAAGCTCCCTCCAGCTGAGTTCTGTGAAACGGGGGGCAAGAGGAGGAGAGAGGAGGTTTCATTTCATGTTGCTCTCAGGCAGCTGTTTGCACATTGCTCAGAAAATTAGTCTCTCACTGTATCTTATTTACGAGCCATTTCTCACTCCAGCACTGTCTGTTCTCGTAGGTTGCTGTATTTCTATGAAAATTTATTTTTAAAACCACTAATAAAATAGCTTTTAGCTGCTTCAGAAAGTCAGCCTTCTGTTAAAGGCAATGAGAGCTGTGGGGCCTTGAGGAAACTTCACAGTTTCTGTTGCTTCAGCTGCTCCTCGTGTTTTCAGGCAGAGGTAGAAAGATGAGCAAGTTCTGATGGAATTTCCCCTGGATCCTTCGAATCATAGGAAAACAAAGACATAGCTTCCCTAGTCAAAGAGGTTTTTGCTTTGGGACTTGCAGAACTAGTGGAGGAAGGAGAAAAAGAGCTTTTCCATCACCAGTGACTGCAGTCTCCCAGAAAATGGGGTCCATTGCCAAGGCACACTAATTCTGCCTTCATCAGCACGTCCTGAAGAGAGCTGGGCATTAAAAGAATAAATTGGTGTTGTTTCCACAGTCAGACCGTTGATGTGTCTGGATTTAATTCTCCTGGCAGGAGGGTTAAATAACATTGGCTGCAACTACAGTAATTAACCTTTTGCCAGGGCTCTCACAGCAGACCTGCAGCTCCTTCTCCCATCAGAGCAGGCGACTGTCACTTAGGATAGATTCACCCTGTTATTTTTTTTCTGTCCTGTATGTAGGGAATAAATTCCAAGCCATCTAACTCTGGAAATTATGTTCTGGCTGGATACTGAGCTCTGTGTGTGTCCCTGGGATGGAGGGACTTGTTCTCCCACACTGGGATCTCCAGCATCCCTTTGGACCATGACTGTTGTGAATAAATTATTCCTGGCTGACAGGAAAGTCTTCAGCCCCATCCCTGCCTCGAGTGAAATCGGATTAAACCAGTGGTGGTTTAATCTTGCTGTGCCCTGTGCCATGGGGCTCATTTCCACAAGAAAAGGTTACTTTGAGTTTATAAGACTATTTTTGTTTGTAGTCCTGTTTGTGTTAATGTTATCTTCAGTCTTTCAAGACCCTGCATGGGTCCACCTCACCCTCAGTATTTGGAGGAGGGATGTCTTCCTGCCTTTCTGCCAGCCCAGTCGCTGGTGAGTGCCATTCCAAGATGTATCTGAGCAGCATCTTCCAAGCTTCCAAACACAAGTCTATTTGCTTCCTGGCAGAGGGAGAGCTCTGTGCCTTGGCATCCCACTTGTGCCGTGCTGAAGGACAGGACAGAAATGGGAATGATTTTTCACAGTTGGCAGTTTGGGATGTTCCCAAGTGATTTGAAAACTCAGATTAGGGCGTGGGAGGCTCTGTCAGCCTTCACCTGGTCTTCCTCTGTTCATGTCTTCATCCCTTGGGATTTGTGGGATGGGGAGTTCAGGGATGGGGCAGCCATAGCTTCTGTGGGCAACCTTTGCCAGGGCCTCACCTCTCTCTCAGGGGACAATTTCTTCCCGGTATCCTGAGATTATGCACTTACATTATGTCAGAGATAATTCTGATCCTTCTTTGTGAGAAGAAATAACCCACTTTTCCTCTAGAACTGATGATATTGTGGCTCAGTGTCTCTGCTGTGGGCTCAGTTTTTTAGCTGCCTGTTACTTACATTTCTGGGTTGATTAACGTTAAAAAAACCAACTTGGTAAGATTTGGATTCATTTTCTGAAATGATGGAATAATTTGAAAGGAAAATATCTGCAACATTAGGTTTAATGGGGTTTTTTTTCCCCTATATTTACTGCAGCTGAGGCTCAGCCATCTGTATTCTATGGATAGCTGTCTCTGCTTCAGGACTGTGTTAATTTGGGATTGATTCACTTTCAGGGTACTGTGGCCTTTGCACATCTATTTTTCTTAATTGGGAGATAAATGGAAAAGAAGCAACCATAGGATATTTAACTCCAAATGACTGATCTTTCCCAGCTGAGTTCTTGATCTTTCTTCTCACACTGGGGTTGCTTGGGGAGTTAAGCCTTGGGAGTCATGAGCTGCTTTGTGTATAAATTCCCGCCAAAAGATGAGATACTCAATTGTTTTCAAAGGAGTAGCCAGAAGTTTTTCTTCCTGTAAGTCACATCGCCAAAAGATCACCCTGCTTTGGCAAAGAAATTCCCAGCTCCATGAGAAAGAAGCGGTGGATATTCTCAAAAAATGTGTTAAGACTTTTGTTTTCCTAAAATGCAGTTCCTCTGCTGGAGGTCAGAGGGGAGAGATTTGCTGAGAAGTGTCTCCAAGTGTGGAATATTGAGTTTTGGGAAAGAGAACATCCCAAATGAGCACAAAACCAAGGAAATGGGGCCTTTCTCATCAGCGAGCTTTTAATGTCTTTCAGAGTACATCGCTTCTGCTGAGAGTACAGGGCAGTAAAGAGCAATTGAGTGCTGCAAATTGGTCCATTGAATAATTGAAAATAGTTTAAAATGGCATAAATGGCTTAAAGAGGCCTAATCAACCCATCTCATCCCTCAGAGCTTCCCGGGGGCTTTACCCTGCTGCATCCAAGTGGGTTTTTTCCATGTGGTGTGCTGCTGCTTGTTATTTGTTTGCTGGTGGAGGACACTCATCTCTGTAACATTCCTGTGTTTGGCTTCTGCTTTACTTACTCTCTTTCTGTCCTCAAATGTTTGATTGGAACAAATGAATCAAGAACAGTGTTAATTCCCCTTTGCACTAAATCCCAGGTTAGTTGAAAAAACAACTTGTCATGGAGAGCTGTTGGAATTATGGCCCTAAAGGATCATTTCAACCGGATCTTCCATATATCTCCAAGCTAGGAATTCACTGATAGTGATGTGGGCTTCAGGACCATGTTATCATTCATGTTGGCCTAACAGAAGATATTTGGAATAGGTGATTTCTAAGGTCCCTTCCAACCCAAGCCATTCCATGCTTCCATGCTTACTGATTTGGAGGATCCTCCTGAACATCTAAAGATAGAAATAAAGCTAAAAAAGAAACTGCAGTTGGTTGCCCTGACCAGTTTCTACCTTGTTGGCCGAGGGAAATCAGTCACAGTGAAACAGTCTCAATTTTGAATAATATCAAAAAGGATGGCAAGGAGACAGTTCACACAATCAGAGAGAGCTGGGAATGCAGCAGAGCACTTGGGGAAAATCCAGAGGTGGTTTTCCCTTATCAAGACAGGCATCATGCCATATGAACACCAAACAGCCCTTCAAATGGCTTTGGAAGCCACTGCAGGAGGAATATTGGGTTTGTTTGGAGGCATTTAATTAAGGAGGAAAGCAAAGAATTAAGCAGGGAAATTTAGAGATGCTGCAGTTGGGAATGGTAAAATTGGGGGACAAAATAAAAGAGGGGGGGAAAGGCTACATGTAGGGACAATCTGATGTCTGCTGCATTTATGGTCTATGAGTTTGAGGGATGTGAGTGCAGGAAGGGGAAGGGAAATGGAGGTTGTGCAGGCTGAGGTAATTGGCAAGGCAGGCACAGTGGGATTGTTTGCTGTAGGAGCAATCTTCCCGCATAAATCCTGCTCAGAAGCAGCACAGCCAAGGGGAGAGGCAGAAATCATCTCACCCAAGCCCCATAAATCCAGTGCTGGACATCAGGGATGTACATCTCTAATGAACATTCTTTCCTGAGCAGGAGTGGGATGAGCTAATTGTCTTGGGTGCCCTCCGGTTCCCCTAGCTCAGGGTCACATTGTTTGGATTGAAGTGTCATTACAGGTAATTGGAGCTGGATATGTAGATCAAAGGAAGAAACCAGCCATGTCATTTATTAGCTGAAGGAATGAAGTAATTGAATTTGCCAATTTAAAGCCACCCTTCTCTGTCTTTAGAAAATACTGACCCTGCAGATTTTTGATGCTGAACCGCTCATTTAAATTTTGGAGATGTTATTCTCCTCTGGGGCTTTGATACACTGCTCATGGAAATGTATGTTTAGAGATGGAACAGGAGAGAAATTGCCCTTGTGAGGGACAAATATTTTACTCTGTTCACCATGTGTCTGCACAAATGGGATGTGGTATTATGTATTTCCTTAAAAAGGGGAGGAAAAAACCCAAACCTGTGACAGTTTTTTTCCCAAGGAGTAACAAATTTCAAATAAGCATTGTTATACTCCAGTAGAGAAAATGGGGTAAGAAATATGTGTTGATTGCTCTTTTTCTAGAATCTTGTAACTAGATGAGAGTTTTGTCTGTTCCTTCTCTTCCTCATAGAGGAAACATCATTTCTATAGTGCCAGATTTTGGGGCTAATAAGAAGAAATTGCCTCCAGGCTTTCATGTAATACTTGCAATTAAAGTGAATGTAATTGCAGGTGTTACTGAAATATTAAGGGGGTCTTAATATTTCAGTATTATATATCTTAATATTCAGTATAGCAGTTGGAAGCTTGTTGCTCTTCAAGAAAATGGGGAATTAATCACTGGAGATGCTGGATGGATACAGAGGAGACTTAATCCCTTAAATTCAGTGTGTCATTGGGGAGATTATGAAGGTGGTGCTGGGGACTGGCTGTCCCCAGGTCAATTAACACTGAGTTAAGGAGGGACAGTGAGGGGAGGTGTCCCCTTCCCAGGAGGCAGAGGCTGTGTGGAGGCACAGCAGGGCTGTGGGTGGAAGGAGGGATGACCCACCACGTGCTGCTGGCCAATGGCTGTGGTCACAGGAGATGTTCCTCCTGCACGTGGTGTCTGGAATTCCAAGCCCGAGTAATTGGCAGGGGAAATTGGAAATGCAGGTCTGATAACAGCAGGACCACATGTGCTGTGTATATCAGGCAGGTAGTGACAGGCTGTCCCTGCCATCAGCCCCAGTGCCCTTATTCATCTATTTTGGGCACAAAGTGTTGGGGAAAAGGGAACTCATTAACTTGTCTGCTGAATCTTTTCCTGATAAAGTGCTAATCGTTATTACAGCAAGGGGAAAACACAATGTAAAAGTTTGGAACTGGAGCTTTAACAAACACCCAAAATTCAGTTTAGCTCATTCCATATTCACTTCCTTTCATCTGAGTGGCTCCTCTTTGTCTCCCCTCTCCCACCCCCGTTTGGGAAGTGCCTGCCCACAGGAAGGATGCAAAAATTCATTACTCTTTGAGCATCCATAGGAAGTACTAAAAGTTGATTGCACAGATGAGGTTAAAGAGGGATGAACCTCACCAGTAATGTACATTACATTTGGGTGGGAAATGAAAAAAGGAGCTAAGTTTTAACTGATCATTTAAGATGACAGCCTTATCATTAGTTATAGCCTTGAGGATTCCCTAGAAATCCCAGCAAACACCACAAATCCTGTAGGAGGTGTGTATTTGAAAGTAGCAGACCATGTTAAATCCTCATATATTAACTTAATTTGGGAAAAAATTGTGGTGCTGCATTGTAGCTTCCAATGGTGACGGGTTACAGAGCCCAAAATGGAAATGTTCTGAAATTCTGTGGTGGGATGCAGGGATAAGAGCGTGGTTGGCTGGGAAATGATGCTTTTGCAGTTCTGACTAAATAAACCGTGACAGCACAGACTAAATGCAGTGAAAAATAAGGTACAATGGCGTCTCAGCTCGTGAGCTGCAGCCCACACCTTATCTCAGTGTCATGACTGGGCTGAGACAGGGTGGTCATGATTTGTTTAAATTTATACAGCGAGGCAAGAGCTGAGAACTGCCCAGATTCCAGGTCTGCTCCTCACCCATGGGAAATACAGGGAGTGCAGTGCCTGAGGAACATCCTATGGCTAAACTGGTATTTGACTGCATGATGCAAGGCTGGAGCTCTTGCTGCAGCATCCTTTTCTGCATTAGTTGTCATTAGAAATACCTGACAGCATCTTTTTTTCCAGCTTTTTCCACCAATAAATAGAACAAATGTTCCAGAAATATCTCTTCATCACAACTCCTTGTCAAGACCTTTGGTCAAAGGACACCATGAAGCTCATAGCTAGAGCTTCCAAGAGCTACATTTCCTTACAAAAATGGAAAGAATTAGGCAAAATTGCTTTTGGAAAACGTCATTCAGCACTTGTACACTTTTTTTTTATTGAGCTTTTGTAGCTTTGTTAACTGGTTTTTGTGTTCTGTTGGGTTTTTCATATAGCTCCCCAGAGGAATTTTGAAATCGCCTTTAAGATGTTTGATCTGAACGGTGACGGCGAGGTGGACATGGAAGAGTTTGAGCAGGCAAGTTGAACAATCAGTGCTGTGGCATCTTAGCCATAAGCACAGCATTCCTCTGTGATGTTACTGCCTTTTATATTTGGGGCTAGTGCTGGTTTGCACCTTTCTCTCCTGTGCTCTGCTGTGTTGCTTCAGTGCCTGCTGTTTGTTTCTTTAAACTGGATTTTTCAAGAGAAAAGATTTTCGTTTGACCAAAACAATCAGCAATACAAACTCAATTTTCCTCTGGTGACTCTGTCACCAGCATTGAAGACCAGGCTGGGTGGGTCTTGGAGCAACCTGGTCTAGTGGAAGGTGTCTCTGCCTGTGGCAGCGGGTGGAACTGGATGAACTTTAAGGTCCCTTCCAACCCAAACCATTCAGTGATTCTGTAACATTTCCTTACAAAAAGTCTCCTTCGAGGTAGACAAAGAGCTTTTGTTCACTCTGCTGATAAAGTGGGATTTTGATCCTACTGCCTTCACAGCTTCTACTGCATTCCTTAACTTTGTCTTCAGAGAATAGCCAAGGTAAGTCTGCTTCAGAGGAGAATTTATCCACTTATTCCAATGTAATCCAAAAACGTGTTATCTATAGCATATTTTCATTAGTCCTCTACTTTCAAGGCTTCATCAATAGGGGCTTTGCCGCAGGTTTTTTAATTAATTTAGTCTTCATGTCTGATACTGGTGAACTCCTCCTATAAGCTGTGATTTATGATTGTATCCAAGTGAGAATAGATTGAAGGCTCCAGCTGTCAGTGGGGAAAAGATTTGCACTCCCCAGGCAGAAGAGCATGATTTTTCTTGCCTGTTTCTAGCCTTAAGATATTGGGAACTTATAAACACCCTGAAATCACATCCTGAATCACCTATGTGTGCCATTCCTAAAAGGAAATTTAAATGCATTTACAAAGTGCTACCTGAGAACAAAGCAGCCCTGGAGAATCCAGGGACAGATTCTTACTCATCAGTTGGCTCAGTGAGTAATTAACTGCAGAAGAGTCTCTACAAGGTTGTTCTTGGGGCACTTGCTATAAATGGGAAGAACCAGTAGTAAAGGAGGTCTGTTGAATTACCCTCCCTTTTAATCTTTCTGTTGTCCTCCTTAAATTATTACCTGTGTGTATGATGCCATCATCACGAGCTTGCTCCAGAGCCATGGAATATATCTGGGTACATGCAGGGTTTTAGATGCACACTTTGGACTATGAGGAGACTGGAATGTGTTTATCTGTAGTCTGATATCACTTCACTTGACAGCTTGAAATGTAAACCTGGGGTTTTGTTCATGTTCCTTCTTTCCCCCAAGTGAAAATTGCTCTTCTTCTTTTTGTCTGAATAGTGCATGGACATAGCACTCCACTGCAGCTATGTGATCATCTTGAACAGTCCAAAAAGTGATTTATGGTAGTTGTAATGTTCTAGCATTAAATCAGTTATGGAGATAGATGAATTTAAAAAAAGCAGAGAATGATTAACCTCCTACTAAAATTGCTGCGATGCCAAGGCGCTAACACAGGTGACATGTTTGGCTTTTTTATTGGAGCCATGTAAAGTGAAAAAGGAACATTTCTACAGCAGGAATGTTTCCTAATTGCTATGAAGATGAGGGTACAAAATTGAATTAAATAATTTCAAATCATCCAGTAGGCCAGGGGAAGTTTTATATACATTAAGTCACATAAACATCTCTTGGAAGGGGAAGGTATTTTTGTTAAGCTGGTTACATGTGTCACTGCCTGTATGGAAAGGAATAAAATTCCTGGTTAGCATCAGAGTATTTGGATGAAGGCTGATCCTCCAGAGCCTGAGATTCAGAGGATAAAGGAGCTGTTCTGGAAAGTGGGAAGGTATCTGCGAAGATACTGATTTGCTGCAAGAGCAAACACAGCCCCAAGTTGCAGGCACATATATCTCATTATGCAAGCATATAACATTACAAACAATTGTTTATAGGATAAATCCTCTTTTTCACTCCTTATAAAGATGCCTGGGGAAGAGCATGAAGGATGGCAGGGTTTGCAGCTTTGTCTTGTAAATCTTACCTGGCAGGAGAAGCTGGAACTGGCCCTGTCAGGGAATTATGCAGCAGTTTAAAAGAGCAACATCATTTTGGGGAGAACGGGTGGAAAAAAAGGGGGAAGAAAAGGACCATCAGAGAAGCATCACTCCACCCCTGCTGGCTGAGAGCACATGGGGAATGAACTTCCTACTCCTTCCTCACACATAGTCTTTGAAGGTAGTCAACAGCAGATCCTCCTTCTTACTGATGTCTGAAAACCTCATCAAGAAAGAAAAATACTTCAGTAATATAGCTAACATGTGACTAAGTTGGAGGCTTTAACTACCTAGTAAAAAAAAATACTGAATTTCTTCAGGCCTTGCTGAAGAGTTTCAGGTTTTTTATCCAGTTGAGGCACGTGGTTAGTGCTTAGTCCTGAATAATGTGGTGCCTACATTAGTATTGCCTTCAATTCGTCATCCTTTGGCATGTAAATTGTTAGTTTACTCCTTTGTTTTTAAAGAAAGGCTGGCTGAAAAGTAGAAAACTTGCAGGCAGTGTTACTGGTGATTTCTCTTTGATTCTTTAACTATTTTAATTTTCTTTTTTTTTTTTTCCTCCCTCATGTGGTACAAAAGATGAAACATCACAAACACTTAGGCTGAAATATGAACCAAAAAACAGTGGAGCATCTCAGAGTTCCACGTCCTTGCACGATTGATGAGGTGAGGTAGGTGAGGGCAGCTCCTTGCAGTGGTGCCTGCCTTTCTGGGCATTAAAAGGATTACCCAAAACAGGGACTGGTTAAATCATTTTGTTTCCAGTGCCCACAGGTGGATTTTCAACCTATCTGACACTTGTTACTGATGGGAGAGTAAAGAGTGCCATAGGATTCCATATAAATAACACCCAGGAAAAGCTGCTCTGTGGAGCAGTCTGCAGTGTGGTAAACACTCATGCAGAAGCAGGGGCAGTTTTCCAAGCTGGCTATAAATTGCCTTGCTTCAGACAGTTTATAAATATTTGTCTCCAAACTATGCTGCACGCAGAGCTCACAGTTAACAGTGGAGCACAAAGCAAACTAAGGAGTTGCTATTTACAGTGCAGAAATCAGAGAATTCCTGAATGCTTTGGATTGGAAAGGACTTTAAAGATCATCTCATTCCAACCCCCCTGTCATGGGCAGGGACACCTTCCACTATCCCAGGTTGTTCCAGGTTCTGTCCAGCTTGTCGTTGAACACCTCCAGGGATGGAGCAGCCACAGCTTCTCTGGGCAGCCTCTGCCATGGCCTCACCACCCACACAGAGAAGAATTTCCTCTTAATACCTAGTCTCAAGCTCCTCTCTTTTCAGTGTAAAGCCATTACCATTGTAAATAGTCTCTCTCCATATTTCTTGCAGGCTTCCTTCAGGTACTGGAAGGCCACTATTAGGTAACCCCACATCCTTCGTCATATCAGAGTGACCAAAAATCCTGAAAACCACTTTTCTGTGCTTTTTTCCCCTCTTGATTTTCTCTTTAACTTGCTTTTCCTTGTAGTGGAAGAACAGCCAGCAGCCTGTGGTTGGGATGCAGGGTTTTCCAGCAAGGTGAACCCACCAGCAACAGCACTGTGTTTTCCTCCAGAGCATCTCCTCTGGGGCTGTTCCAGCTCTCACTCTCTCATTAGGAAAAGATTGAACACACTGAATACGACAATAACAAGGTTCTGGCATCCTTGTGACAGCTGGAGCTCCTGGCAGCTGCTTTTCTTCTTCTCTTCCAACTTTTGTCAGCAGGGGAAGAGGCTGATGGCAAAGCAGCGGTGTTTGCTGCAGCTTTGGGAAGCCTGGCTTTTTTGCCCTCTCCTTTTTGAAACTTGCTGTCCTTAATATTGATCCTTTTGCTGCCTTGTTGGAAGAGATCAGTTACTACACAGAGAATAAGCCTGGCTTCTCATATCCCAGCAATAATCACTCAGATGGACTTGGATAGTTTAGTGAGATACTTGAGGATGGAGAGAGGAGATGGCTCCATTTGGTTTGGCTGCCCCCTTAAATTTGCACAGAACCCTTAAAATAACACACAGGCTGCCACATCCTTCAAGGTAAACCTCTTGGTGTCTTTTATGGGGTAGGGAAGTACTTTTGAAGAGCCTTTTGTGCTGGGTGGCACAGGCCCAGGGATGGAGGAACTTACAGCTGTGACAGAGAGCAACAGGCAGCAATGAGAGGGTGCCCTTGGAGTGAGAACCCCAGGATTTGTGCATAAATGGGAAGAAATGTGTTCTGAGCTGACTGGGGTTGGTGTGAGCTCACAAGGATAGGCAATAAAGCAGTGGAAGCTCTAAAACATTTGAAGAGTTTTTTTCTTCCCCACAATTGCTGCAGCTTTCTCACCTTCTGGGATTTTGCTGGGAAGAAGCTGCCATGCTGACCAGGGGTAGGATCAGCACTAGAATGTTTGTCTGTAAACTGACTGAATTGTTTCATAAAACTCATTTTAAGAACTTGATTCTCTTTCTTTAAAGTGGACTGAAAAAACCAAAGCCTAGGGTGGCCAGAGAGGTTGTGGACTCCTCATCCTTGGAGATGTTCAAGGCCAGGCTGGATGGGGCTTGGAGCAACCTGGTCTAGTGGAAAGTGTCCTTGCCCATGGAAGGCTTTTGGAACTAGGTGGTCTTTGAGGTCACTTCCAGCCCGAATCATTCTGTGATTCTATAAAGTTCAGCCACGTTTTTGAATTGTTGTGTCTCCTGAGAATTGTTTTAAGTGGCAAAGAAAGGAGCATGACACAGCTGAGCGTGAAGTGCTTCATACCGGCACTTGACTGGTGTGGCTTTGATTGTGACATCCTCCCTGTGGTTTTTAGGTGCAAAGCATCATCCGCTCCCAAACCAGCATGGGCATGCGGCACCGGGACCGCTCCACCACTGGCAACACCCTCAAGACCGGCTTCAACTCCGCACTCACCACCTACTTCTTCGGGGCTGACCTGAAGGGAAAGCTGACCATCTCCCACTTCCTGGACTTCCAGCGCAAGCTGCAGCACGACATTCTGAAGCTCGAGGTTTGGGGTGGTGTTTTTTTGTACAGGGGAGGGCACGACAGCATGGATTGTGCTGCAGGATGGGGCTTCTGGAGAAGGAGCAAGAGCCTGGGGAGGGTATAGAAGGAATTTCTACAATCCAACCTGTTAAATTCCTGATGAGCACTTCCGTGTCTGTGGCACTCCCCAAGGAGCATCTCCAGCATTTGTTCATGGCTGCTCTTGTGAAGTTGGAGCAGCAGCTTCAACTTAAGGGGGGTTGTGTGTGTCCCTCTAAAAACCTGGCCGTTGCCTTGGCACTGCTGGTTGAGATGATTTAAGGGAAAAATGAGAGGTCCTGAGTGACCTGTTGCTGCCTTGCTGAGTGTCCTGGTTTGGAGTAAATTAGGAAGAACCTCCAAAAGGAGTCCCCTAAACCAAACCTCCACCACCCCTTCCCCCCCACAGCCCTGGGTTCGGGAAGGAAAATACCTCGGAGGAAAGTGGAAAAACCGGTTTATTGACAAAAATACACTCCCCAACACCGAATAGTGGGAAAGACGGGTTACTGTGATGAGGAGGGTGCTGACACGTCTCTGTCTGGCCCGGGACTTCCCCAACTTCTCAGGTCAGGTCAGGTCCGGAGCCGGTTCAAACCTTGGCGAGGGGGAGGGGGAAGAAGGAAGGAGGGAAAATAAAATCAAACAGAAGCAGCGGGGGCAAAAAAAACGGCGGCAGGGGCAGCCGGAGAGCAAAGCAAAGTGAAAAAGGCAAAAGCAGCCGAGCTAGCTAAAGCAAGAGCCGAAACAGCCAAGAAAGAAAAAGAAAGCAAGAACTGCAGGCTCCCGCCCAAGAGGGCGGGATTCAGCTGCAAGACATAACGACATATCCAAGATATGGGATGGATATATGGGATAGGAGGCAGCTCAACCCAGAACACTGAGGAAGATTGGTCTCAGTCCTAATCAGTAAGCTGGGCCCTAAAGGACCAGGATTTATAACATTCTTGAAACTCTTCATCTCTGCTTTTGTCCCCACCTGTTCTGTTTGCTTCATCATTCTGAAAGTTACTGCAGGAAAGCGTTCAAAGCTTGTTTAAATCCTCCTAAATAGGAGATCAGTATAATGAGACCTCTGTTGTTCAATCCTGGATGTTTTATAAGAAGTGTTGTCCATCTCTTCTGAATTTAGTCTCCTTTTTAATTTGCATTATCCTGAGTTTCAAGAGTGGCTCCCTGCCTCCTGCTCCTAGTCACATAACCTGAATTTAATCACCCATCACAATTTGGTTCTTTTGTATAAAATCAATACAAGGACAACAACAGGATACTTGTTGGTTGGTCCCAGCTCCCAGGTAGAGCTGACTGAGTTGGAAATGGTGCCTATCACTGCATCAGGCTCCAAGGTTCAACCTGGCTTGAGTAAAGCCAGGCTTTTATTTGCATTGGAAATCAGGATTTGTGCGCAAGAAGATGCCCCCCAGCCTGTTAAGACCACAGAATTCAGAGCTCTGTCACTTTAGTCTGGTGTATTATTGCTCACATGCTCAGGTTGTGTGATTAGCATTTTATTAAGTTCTTATCAAGTCAGTCATTGCAATTCAAAACTGAATTTATCCCCTTTTTTATTTGGAGCTTACAAATCCAAGTAAGAAACTGGCCCAAAGACTGATTATTTTATTTTTGTGAAGGCAATTGCCCAGTTCACTGCCTTCATTTCATGGCCATTAAAGCAGGTGGTATGGCCCTGCCTTTGCAGGGAGAATGGGCTGCTTGAAGGCAATGTTCTTTGTGAACTGTGTCACTTCTTCAGCGCCTCTGCAAATTGATAGGAATAAAACACTTTTTAAGGTGAAGAAACATCAGCTGTTAACTTGAATGCAAAAGCAACAGAAACAGAGATTATTCTATGCCCTGGTTTTTCCACTGCCATATTCACTCTGGGGGCAGGCACTGGAGTACTCCTGACCCTGTGCTCTCTCTACGGGTCCCCACTTCCCTCATTAAGAAGCAAAGGGGATTTTTTTTTCAGTTTCATGATACTTTTGTTCTTCTTTTTCTGCTGTGACAATTTATTTTTTGATGATTTCAGTCAATTGTGCCTCTTCCTGGCTAATAGCAGTTCCTTTTCTAACAGATTATTTATAACTGAGGGCAATAAAGGATATTTATGTCTGGATAAGTTACTGAATATCATAAAGGCATCATTACTCACTCCCTGCCAGCACCCTTGAGCACAGCACCAGGCTGTGCTTGACATTCCTGATACTCATTTCCACTGAAACATTGATGGTTCTGTTCTGCCAAACTTAACTTTTCCCTGCGTTCATGCTACTAGAGCCCTGATTTTACTGTTCATAGCTCTCATTGATTTAGGCAAAACAGGCCTATTTCTGTCCTCAGCATTATACAACATGGCTTCTCTCCTCTTCAGCTTTTATCTCTTTTGACTTGCTCTCCCATCTTTTCTCCTTGCTTCACATTTGATGTGTTCGTTCACAGATAAGAAGCTTTTCACACCAATGTCTGGTGGGTTTGTGTTGTTCCTTTCCCAGGGAGTGCCCTAATGAACTCAGCTGCTTAAAAAGTGCCTCAATCCAGAGATGAGATGTCTCTTGAGAACAGAAGGGTTTACTCTGACCCATGTAAATCAGGAAAATGTGAGAAGTGGTGCTCAGCTGAACTTTTGTTCCCTCATCTACACAGCCTTTGCTGGCTCAGTAAAACTGGAGCATGGTCTGAAGCTGGGATGTTGATCTGAAACCCAGTTTTTGTTCATGTTCAGAGCTCTGGGGAAGTCCTTGGGGAAATACAGGTCTGGAGAATCTCCTGGGGCTGGTGCAGCCCCTGAGTGACCCGGTGGCTCTGTTCTCAAACCAGGGTGCTGGCTTTGTCTCTTCCAAAAGAAAGCTACTTTAAGAAAGACTTTTTTTTTAAAGCTGTTTTCCCTTCAGCTCAGATCCAGGCATTTCTACAGTTCATACACTTGAGCTATTTTCTGCTGATTGAAGGTGGAACAATAGTTTCTGACCATCTGAACCCACTTTATCGTTCCTCTTACTGATTTTGGTTCTTTTTCTTTTTTATCAAAATATCCATGCATATTTCTTGCTTAAGATTCAGCGGAAACTCTCACAGAGGAATTAACTCAGACAAAGCCCTGAACATTTCAATATTCCTTATGGCTGAAGTGCTGACAGCAGGTTTAAGTAACCATGGCCTCGTGTTTTCTTCTTCTCTTCTGCTTTTTTTTTTTTTAATGCAAGTGTATTTTCCATCATTTTATGGAGACTCAGCAGTCAACTCAGTTGCAGGAAGGGAAGGATGAGGAAAGTAACCACAGCCAGAGGTAGAGGAGAAGCTTTTAATGTCTTATTTCAACCTTTTGGGGTTTGGGCACTTGGAGAAAGCTGTGGTCATTTCTTTGGGTTATGAGGTGGCTCTGCTTAGCTAAGGCTGATCCAGAGGAGCCAGCCCAGCAAACGGGGCTCCTGGCAAGGTCCTACAGCCAGAAATCCCTTTTTTCTTGTGGCTTACCTTGATAAAGAGTGACAAGTTTGTCTGGACAGGCTCTGCAGCTCTCACGTGTCCCCTTCGGACAGGTGGTGTTGGGCTCTTTCTTTGGTCTTTGAGTGAAAGTTCTCTGTGAGTCTGGAAGATGAATAGGAGTTGACATCATCCTTTATGCTATTTCTGCTTGCTAGTGCCTGTCCCAGATATTCCTGTGTCCTTGGTGGACCAAAAGGAGTCCCAGCCAGCCTGTGGGGCTCTTCCAGTCTAAATCTTTTTAGGATTCTGGAAGTGCATGTAGAAGAGATGTGCGAGCCCTTTGTTCTCCATGTCTTTGTCACTTTTGCAAGGCAACCCAAAACCTGCTGACAGCACTGAATTAGTCTTCATATTTTTCCTTTTACCCAAGGATTAAGGATGCCCCAATGTCCCCCCCAAGAAAAGGATCTTCCAAGGAAAGTTAAATAGCATTCTGTAAGAATATGGCAAAGGTACAAGACATCATTGCTGTCATCTGGAAAATTCCTTATTTTCTGTGTCTGTTCAGTGACAGGTGATGTGGGAGTAACTTCTTTATCCTGGAAATTCCTGTTTTCATGGCCAGTGCCGATACAGTTACTGCCTAGTTTTATTTTTATGAAGAAGGGGTGATGGATGCTCTTCCATCTGCACACACCTCATTAGAAAGTCCTAGATCCGTTGGGATCTCAGGCCTGTCTTAACAAATATTCTGGTTTCAGGAGGCATTTCGGATGCTGCTCTGTTGGTTTTAGGGTAATACCTTAAATCTGTAAGTGCCTTTCTGAGTCCCAGTATTTTAATAGTTCGTATCGAAGTAATCCTGTAGAAGTTATTAAAAACTGCTCTGTTGTTACCAGCTTATTCAAGTTTTTTTGGGATTCTGCCTTGCTTTTTATATAGGCTGGCAGAGCAATACATGTTTTCAGTGATTTGTTAACACAGGCAACAAAGCTTGCAGTAATGAGTCACAGATCTTTGTTTCTGCTGCAGTCATTTGGGGAGAAAATGAGTAACTTAAGTAAATTGTTTTGAGTAGCTGAAAAATGAAGTCTGACAGTGTCAGATTGGCTGAGCTTTGTAAGGAGGGGCCCAAAACTGGACTTTTTAGAGGTCAATTTGCTGTCAGACTTATACAAGACATTTTTAGATTTTAAATCACCTTTATAACAGTCTCTGTTATGATAAGCTGTGTTGTCTCTCAAAGCTGTCATTTACCTGCTGATCCTCTCACTTCGGCCTCACCACTGACCCAGCCCATGTGGGAACAATGATGGGGGAATGTCATGTTTTCCCTTTTTCCTCATGAATTCTGCCTGTTCAGCAATCCTGTAATGGATTTTGTGTACTTATGTAGTTTTGTCAGTTCTATAACTAGTTCTGTATCTATAACCTGTATATCTAGAATTCCTGCTTTAGTTCCAGATTTGCTTTCTCTTCTTTCACATGATCCTTACAGCTGAAAAGCCAAACCAGCACTAGTAGAATTGCCTCTTCAGTAGAGCAGTTAATGACAGGTACAAAAGTTGTTTGTGTTCTTTGTTAGTGCTTTCCTGACCTGGTGGCAGGGGAAGGAGAGGAGGGTGGGCTGATGGCTAAATACAGAAAGCCTAAAGTGTGCCCCATGAGTCCTCTGTTTATCCCAGAGGATGAGTGTCTGTGCCACTGTTGTCAGGACCTGACTAGATAAAAGGTGTGTTGATAACTAATAACCTTTAAACAGCTCTGGAGGAAAAGAGGATCTGGGTATGAAGGCTTTTGCCCTCCAGAAGTACTTAGTAAAGTCAGAGACGGACAAAGCCATGATAGATTTAGTGCCAAGGAGAGGGAAGTTACTGGAAGACCCTGCAGACCTACATACTCCTTCTGCATCTCCCATGGTAGAGATTTAGGGACCAGAAGTAAGGCTGATGTCCCTGCCTTTGATGGATAGCCATGAAAGTGTGGTGGGTGACAGAATTTTGTGACATGTCCAGTTAGAAGTGGGATCATGCAACCACTGTGAATAGTTTCACATCAGGGAACTCTGTAGTTAAGGAGGCACAGTCTAGCATACACATATGTAATGTGGGAATTTCTAGGTAGGCAGGGGAAGTGATTTGGACAGCTCAGGTTTTGACAGCATTCAGAGCTGGCAGCCTGCTTTTGTCTTGGCATGTGAGTGGAAAGGGTCACATGAGGCTTTCAGGTTGACTGCACTATCTCAGTTAGGTTTGGGGGAAAGCTGGTACTCAGTTTTTGTTCAGTGTCAGCCAAAGATTTGGAAAGAATTCAGAGTAGAACAGTTGTATGGAAAAAAAGAAATCTGAGGATAGGGATAAGTTATGAGGCCATGGCATGTGCAGCTTAAAGGAAAGACAGAAGGGAGATATAACTGTCTCAGTAAACACGAGGAGTCACCGTAAAGGAGTCTGAGGCAAGTCATTTTCATCAATCAGGAACAGCAGAGCAGGTAATGAAATGCCTAAATGTGCACCAGGGAAAGTTTAGTTGAGATCCAAGGCAGGTTGAATTCCAGTCCCTTTTTTCCATTAAGCAGGGGGAATGCTGTTGAGGGGTTCACTGTCATGGGTGAGTTACTGAAAGCTGGTCTTTGTGCCTCAGTCAGAAGATGCCATAAATGCTGTTCCTAACTGATTCCTCCCTCATCCAAGTGAGGCAATTTGCACCAGAGAAATCAAACCCTCCCGGTGCCTCACTCTGAAAGGCAGGGGAAGAGTCTGTGGGGTGGTTTGGGGAGGTTCAGGATTAAAGAGCATATTGAGCCAACTGCATGTCAGCTGTAAAATCACAGCATGTCCTGAGTATGAAGGGAACCACAAAGATCATGGAGTCCAACTCCTGGCCCTGCCTAGGACACCCCAACAATCCCATCCTGTGCCTGAGAGCATTATCCAAACACTCCTGGAGCTCTGGCAGCCTTGGGGCAATGCCCATTCTCTGGGAGGCTGTTCAGTGCCTGACCACCCTCTGGGGGGAAGAACCTTTCCCCAATATCCAGCCTAAACTTCTCCTGACACAACTTCATGCCTTTCCCTTAGGTCCTGTCACAGGTCACCAAAATATCCAGTGATCCAGGAATGTGGCAGTGAGGCTGGCATGGTGGGGCAGCTGCTTGTGAGCATGGCTGGGACAGGCTGGAACACAAAGGAGCAGCTGTGGCATCCTCTTGTTTGGGAGGGATGCTTCATGGGGCAACCACCAGGAGAGAGAACACTCACTGCTGCCTTGCTTGTATTTGAACCAAGAGACTTCGGTGTGGTTGATGCAGTGGCTCTGCAGGGGAAGCCGTGGAGGATTTTATTGGAATTTCTATTTATTGCGTCATTAGCAGCAGTGGAAGGCTTTGCTCTGTACCAACAGGCTCCTCTGGTTTATGAAGGGTGTGTAAATCCAGTGCTGAGCTCCTGCAGTGCAGCTCCCTTATCTGGGACCCTGCAGATAAAATCCCAGGAGTGCTATTTGGGTTCATTACCTTGTCAAAGGAATGTGTAGGGGGTTGTATCAGAGTCCATGAATTAGGAAATATAAGCTGTTTAAGCACAGATGCTCTTGTTTATGTGTGCACAACCAAGTTAGCCAACAGCCAGGGAGCAGCAAAAGTTGGTGGGCAAGAGGTTGGGGATGTCTGTGTGAACATGTTCTTGTAGCATATACCTGCCTTCTGCCTCCTCTTTCTGCTGGATGAACAAACACCTCAGTCCTCTTGCTCTTTCTGTCTGAATTCAGAGCTGTTCTGTACCTCCAGATGTTGCTGGCTGTGCTTCAGCCCTGGCTTTGCCTCTGATGCAGGAAGGATGAGGAAGCAAGACCCTTTTTCCTGCTAGGCTGAATTAAACTCCTGCAAACTTATTCTTCTTGGGGATTTGAGCGCCAAGGTCAAGCAGAAAACAGTGTGAACTCTTAACAGGCAGTGGGGGAGCTGTATTTCTTAATAAAACTGTATAGCAGTTCCATGGAGACTTGGATATTGGTATTTTTCAAAGTAATGGCTTCACTCAGGTGCTTGCAGCTCTGCTGTTCTGTGTGTTTTCCTGCAGGAGTGTTGGGAGCTTGTTCTGCTTCTGAACTTTGCTGTTATTCAAGGAGCATGCAGGATGGAAAACTGCTCTGTTCTGTGGTAGCAGGAGCATTGTCAAGGGCAGGGATGGCAGTAACAGAGCCAAGTCTGGAGAGCAGACATGGGAGGAGATTGCTCAGTTCTTCCCTGTCTCCATCCCTTTAATTTATCAGATGCATCCTTATTCCTGAGCATTGCTGATTCCTTTTCTTCAGGTTCCCTTCCTGTCATTCCCTCACTGCACAGAATTTCAAACCACAGATCTGCCCAGAGCCTGCAGGAAGATATCCTCATTCATGGGGCTGAAGTTCAGGTGCAGCCATCTTTACATAACCTTTTTTTAATCGCTCATTAAAGCAGAACAAGTGGCTGGTGATGGGAATGAATTTTTCCCCCTTGCAGGCAGCAGTGGCTTGCCAAGGTCAGTGAAATCTCCAAAGCTTCTCTCCATCATCAGGTCTGCTGGGATTGCACTGCTGCTGACAGATAGACATTTTTAACCTGGCTGCTACGTATTCACTTAGGCAGAGTGGGGAGTGTGAACAGGGAGAGCATTTGGGAGATTGGATTTTTCTCATGTGAAAATAGCCCCCATTTCTTTCATTTCTTTATTATTTTTTAAGGTAAAGAGAAGTAAGTGGTGATCCAGGCTGGGTTGGGTATTTCCTCCTTCACATTTTCATTCCTCCTGCTCTTGGCAGCTCTGAACATCTTTAGAGCTGTGTCTTTGAGTGGGTTTTACCAAATAATGCAGTAATTACACCCGGGGGCTCTTTGTAAGCTGTGTCCAGAGCAGGCTGAGCTTCATCTTGCAAAATCCAGTACTTTAAATCCATGTCCACAGAAGAAACCTTTCAGCATAATTATCACTCCCCCCAAAAACTAGTATTTTAAATCTTTACTCTTCCTGAACAAAAGGCCTTCAGAAACTTTTGCCTTTCTTTTTTCTGGCAGTAATTTTGGTGCCTGTGCAAACACTTCAACTTACTCACAAATACATTAAATTTTTTTGGACAAACGAGGTTACTGGGATTTAGGGAGATAGTGTTTTCCCCTTTTTCTTCCTGTCATAGTTGTATATGCAACTTGACGAGAGATCCTGGCAGCCTCCTTCTCCAGAACAGTAAACAGAGCCAGTGCTGCAGTAGTTTGCAGATAAATAATATATTACAGCCTGTCAAATAAAGCTTTGAGCAAATACCACTTTAAAGGGTCATATATTATGAATCTGAATATCACCCAACAAATCATTATTTCCCAGACCCTTTTGATTCCTTTTTACACACAGAGCAGCTCTGGGAAGTGGTCACCTTTTTCAACTACCCCTAAACCTGATAGAATTAGTATTAGCAATATTTCTCCCGTGGATGTTTTTTTAACCTGCAGAAAGAAGCTCAAAAATCATCCCTCAACACTCCTCTCCCCATCCAAAAGTCCTTGAAGATGTATTTCTCTTTGCTATCTCAATTAGGAATGTGGCACACATACATTTATTTATTTAAGATCCTTGCTTTGAGATTGTAGGGAATACATCATCTGTTTGATTGGTTTTTAGGGGAAACCTTCCTAGAAATTTAAGAGCCTGCTAAAATACAGCTGGATATCTAGCTAATATGAGTGTTTGGAGAGGACAGGAAGTATGTCCTTTTGGCATTGCTTTAGGAAAAGTCTGAGCTGTGTTTTCATCCTGCTGGCTTGTGTTACAACTGGGTGTTTCTCTCCTGCACCGACGGGATTTGGTGGATCCTAAATGCTGTCTGTGCCTGTGCTAAGTGCAGTGGCCTGGAGGTTATTTTAGCCATTTTCTTCTTCAGCAAAGCAAGAGACACAAGCCACCAGTGTGTGCCTGGCCCAAAAATGCCATCTTAGGAAGGAGGGGCATAATCTCCAGGCATAATTTATCCGACTTTTCCATGGGAGGTTTTGACATCCACTCATGGTTGTCTGATGTTGCTGAGCCCTCTCTCAGGGTTTTGGTGTCCCCTCCCCAACTGCAGAGCAGGGGTTGCACTCTTGGGCCCAGCTGGGTCTGGTGGCAGCAGTCAAAAAACACTGCTCCTCCTTTTTTAAGCAGTTTTTTAAACTCCCATTCTCTGGTCAGAGAGGATTTTAGCATTGGAGTTTTAGGTAGAATCTTCCCCTATTAATACTATTGATCGTGACCGATTTATTGAGGAGGAAGGAGAGTCAGCTGGGAAGAGAAACCTTCCCCTGAGAAATGTGTGATGCCCAAACTTGGCCTTTTTCTGAGGCCATTCTGCTTTTTATTTCCCACTGGTGAGCCCTGCTGGCAGAAGGAGGGATGAAAGAAAACCGATGTCTGCATTTAGGAACTTCCAGCAGGTTGTTGGGTTGTTTTATTTTTCCACCAGGATGTTTCTTGTGGTGGTGTCTCTGCATTGGTTTGGGCTGGATGCTCCTCAGAGCCTGGGATTTGATTTTCTGCAGGGGAGGAGGGATTGAGTTGGTGGAGGAAAAAAACAGTGAAGCAAAGATATTATGGGTCTGTTATTTTATGATGGATCCTTGTGTTGTCTTTCCATAAAGTTGTGCAATTAAGGAGATGTAGAAGCAGAGGAAGTTGCTTATTTGTCCTCTGCTCTCCTCATATGAGAAAGATTTTCTCTCAGAAGGAAGGAGAGTGAGGTTATTTGAACAAAACTGGGCATTTCATCTTATAGGGGAGCAGGAACCTACTCATCCTGTCAGGTTTGGGAGGGAGTTTGGGGCTATTTAACACGTGTTTAAGGTTGTGGGTAATCTATTAAATAACAAAAAAATCAGGGAGTACCCTGCTGTATATTTGGACTAGCAGTTGGTACTGGGCTAGTAAAGCTGGTGAAGTCAAGAGCTGCTCCCCATTTCTCCTGCCGCCTTCTCCTCCCATAGGATTCCAGAATGATCTGGGTTCAAAGGGATCTTAAAGCCCATCTCATTCCAGCCCCCTGCCATGGGCAGGGACACCTTCCACTGTCCCAGGCTGCTCCAAGCCCCAAAGTCCAACCTGGCCTTGGACACATCCAGGGGTAGCCACAGCCACTCTGGGCACTCTGTGCCAGGGCCTGCCCACCCTGCCAGGGAACAATTCCTTCCTAATAGCCAATCTAAACCTCCCTTCTTTTAGTTTGAAGCCATTCCCTCCTGTCCTGTCACTACACTTCCTGCTGAACTGTTCCATCATTGCCTTGGATTTCCTTTCACGTCACGTTGGCTTTTAATAAATTTCAAAGCACAGCCTTTTCTATTTCAAGCTGATTTCTTCAGCACCTCAGGTGTCCTGGCCTGCAGGAGGAACACTGGCCAGCATTCATTCCCATTCTCCTTGCCTCGTGCAGATGCAGAATCCACTGCTGCCACCAAGTGGCTGCGAGTGGAAGCTGCTCCGGAGGTGTTGAACTCGCTGGCCGATTGTGTGTGTCGATTTTGGGGCTGCAATTTGGGATGGGGTAGGACCCCCCCTGTCCTCTGTTTGTCTCGGTGGGATGCTGGGAGCAGGAGCTGCTCCATCCCCCTCTGGATTATGCTGGGTGAGTGACTGCTTTGGCCCTGCTTTCCCTTCTTCAAGGTCCATGAAAGGAAAGAAGACTGTCAGAGGACTTGTTTGCCTGTAATAAATCCCAGTCTGCTGTGCCCTGCATCCTCTCCTTGTAGGGTTTGGGGTTATTTCCCCCCCAGCAGTGAACAGAAAAACAACCTGTACAGTATCATCCTGTGCATGAGGGCAAATAATCATGATTATCTGGGAATGGGCACTATTTTTCCTGCTTTTTCAAATAGCCAGAGGATTTTAACACGTAACACTGTTTGTAGGTATTGAGTACTGAAAGAAAAATTCCGGTAGGTTTTGCACCCTCCTTCATTTCCAAATGGTGAGTTGTGTTTGGCTAGAAGACATTCCAGAAGGTACAGGAGCATGGATGTACCTCTGCTCCTGGGCAGGGGGGGTGGGAAAGGGGGTGTCAGGAGTAGCTGGGGGTTTCAAGAATCAATGGGTTTCCACCCACAAATCCTTTGAAGCCCAGTTTCTTTATGGATAAACACAATCTCTGGCATACCAGAAAAAAACAAGCAGAATTCCCTCCCTGAAATTTCTCTTTAAATTACATACCCTGCTTATCCCTTCTGTAATTAATTTAAATGCATCTGACAGTAGCTTGGAGGCAAGATTTGAACTTTCTTCATCCCTCACTGTGATGCTGTTGCTTTTTCTCAGTTCAGTGGTGGTTATATTAGAATTTGGGAACTGGATGTGGACCAGCTCTTACTTCCCAGCCCCTTTCTGGGCTGACCTTTGCAATGAGCACCACTGTACGTGACAGTGAGCATCTGAGTGTTCTGTTTAATACTAGAGATGTTCATTTCAAAATGAGATAAATAATAAGCAGCATAAATTCCATAATTTCTAGGCTTTTTTTTATACCTTGTGAATAGTTTGTGTGGTATGCCAGTAGAAAAATGAAGATGAAAAGTATTTAAATTTTTTCTTTCTGGTCTTCTTTTGCATCTGGTAGTGCAAAGCTGGCCACAATCTGAAGGTTTAGTTCCAAAAAAACCTTCAAGGAGCTGTTTCTTTATTTCCCTGTCTGCAGGGAAATAAAGAAACTTGTGCTTGCTTATGCTACCCCATGGAGCTGCCCAATGCTTGATCCTTAATATAGGGCAGGGAGAGAGGGGGCTGATGGGCTTTTAGACACCACCTTGAGATTTTCTAAGCATAGTCACCACTTAGGAGGTTGATCTGAGATATTTGGGCCCATTTCCTAGCCTTTAATTAAGGATGTTACCTAAAGCTCTGCTAAAACTCAGGGTATTTTAAGGCTGTTGGTAGTAAGGCTGGTTTGTGTCTCTGGGGATGAAATTAGGAATATTACAGCAGAAGAAAGCATCAGTGCTGCTTTTGAAGCAGCACTGACAGCAGATTTTTGTGTCCCAGGGGCATTTTCTCTGCATTCTTCAGGCATGGCAGAAACTACTACTTTGGCTTTTTAATGAAGAACATTTCCAAAAAATTAGTTTTCCCTCTCCTTTCCCCTGCACAGGAGAATGGGAGAGGCCCACATTTGCACCATGAGTGATTCCCAAAGCCTGTATCAAATGACAGTAAAAATCACCATTTTCCCCTAAAAAACTGTGTAGGCCACTCAGGTGAAAGCAAAAGGGTTCTGAGGAGCAGAATTTCCCCATTTGGGATCTCCCTCCCTCCTGCCAGAGTCCCCTATACAAATCCCTCCAGCCTTGCTGCTCCACTTATCAGGAATCCCTTGGTTTCCCACTGGGAAAAGCAGCCACAATCTGGTTGATGTGGTAGTAATTAAAAATTCATTAGCACTGAAGAGTGGCTGAGGCAGGAATGGTCAACTCAGCAGGCAGCAGAGTGTCAATCACTGGTACCAAATTGTTCCCCATGAGCTGAAAAATTAATTTTGTTGTTAGATGTCATCTGGCTTGTGATCAGCTGGAGTGTTGGTCTTGTGTTTCCTGGTAAATCTGAAGGGGTATAATCTATCCCAAGTGTGGGATGCCAAGTGCTGAGATCTGTGAAACTCAGTGAAGTCTAATGTTGATACTTGTAGATTCACAGAGGTGGGGGAAAAGGAAAGGATGAAATCCCCATTATTCAGTGGGCAAAGACCTGGTGCTCCCACCCAGCACCTTCCCAAGCTGGGGAATGGCTCTTCCCTCCTTCCCTGTAATGGAAGCCAGGAGGCAAACTACTGCAGGAGAGATGGATTAATGGAGAAAACCTTTCTCTGCCCAAGGGCTTTTTGGAAGTTCTGCAGGGGCCTCACAGCAGCATTTGTAAGAGTCAGGGACTGGAAGGGTCTGAGCATGAGGAGAACTTGGGGAAGGTGAAGTCTGGAGACTTCCCTTGGTGGGACACTGGTACAGGCCTTGGAGCAGAGAAGAGTAAAATTGGGAGACCTTTGCAAAGCTTCTCTTTGGTTTATTAACCACTGTCCCCATTTCGAGCAGCCATGGAAGCAGTCATTAGCCCAGTCCTGTGGGATAAAACTGGGAGGGTGAGATACAAAGGCTTTTCCCAAGAGCTGTCCAAGGAATGGCACATAGGGAGAATGTGGAGAGACAATCCTGGGGAAAACAGATACTGGAGCACATCAGGACTCCTCCTTCACCAGTGTTTCCTGCAGTGTGAATTTTTTATGGTGCCTTTTTTATGCTTCATACCTCAGGTGGAGCTTTGTGCTGCTCTTGGTTTTCATCTCCCTGTTTTCCTTTGCCCTGCAGTTCGAGCGGCACGACCCGGTGGACGGGCGGATCACGGAGCGGCAGTTTGGGAGCATGCTGCTGGCATACAGCGGGGTTCAGTCCAAGAAGCTCACTGTCATGCTCAAGCAGCTCAAGAAGCACTTCCAGGATGGAGAGGTCGGTAGCATTCATGGAAAATCTGGGAAAATTTCTCAGCCCCAGGCTGGGCTGAGAAATCAATTAAGCAATCCCCGTCTTCTTCGGAAAAGCATCCGCTCCATGTTAAGCCATGGTGGAGAGAGGGAAGAGATGGAGTGCAGTGGTTGGTGTCCAGTGCAGGCTGTAGGTTTATTCCTTAAGAAAACAGATGCTGTAATTTTAAAAATTCAATTTGCTGAATGGCACCCTGGGTCTGGAGCCAGAACAAACACTGAAGCTGTGCTCCCAGTTCCTGGCTCGTCCTTGGATTCATTAGCTGCTGTGACCAGGCAGTTTATTATTTAGTTATTAACTTCTGGGAAAAGTTACTCACAATTTAGGGAGGAGTACGTTTGCAGACCCTACATTCATTAATTCAGTGAGAGACCTTGGAATAAGATATCCATACCACAAGATGTGCTTTATCAGGTAAGGCAAGTATGGGCTGAGAAATTATTGAGCATTAGAATTTTACATCTGCCCCTATAATGGATGTTCTTTTATTAAGCCAGAATGTTCTTTTATTAACTGGGATATAAACAAGCAATTCATCAAAGTGAGAATGGATGGAAAGTCTTTGGCTGGCTGTTTTAGAGCTGCTTTCTTCTGACACCAGAACCAGAGTTTATTTCTTAACTGGTTTAGGTGCCAAATGTGTTATAAAACACAAGTTTTGACCAGGGTTTGCTCCTTTTTTTTTGTTCCTTAATGGGATTCCTACAGTAACAGGAATCATTTGATTTCTCCAGGAAAAAGTGCTTAAATGTAATGTGTGTCTAATAGAAAAGATCGGCTCTGATTTCGAAGTTTGCAAATAGTTGATTCTTTTGCTGTGATTTTTGGGTGTTTATATATATATGTATGTATGTGTGTGTGTATAGATATTACTGAACAGTAGCTGGATGTGTGAGAAAAGAGGCAAAGGAATTAATTTTAGAAGGTTTCCTAGAGCAGATGTTTTCTTCTTTTCATGTGTACGCCAAGACCCTGACATCTATGCCAGAGGAAGAACTTCTTGTTCTTACCTTATTCCTCATCCCCAAATCAGCCAGATTGTCTTTTTATTTACAGCCAGCCAGATTCAGAGCAAATCTTTATCTTCCTGTATTCCAAGGACTTTCAAGGAGAGAAAATGGGCACTAGGACAAAAAAATTCTATTTGCAAGGAACAGAAAAAATTATATTTGCCAGGAACAGAACTGGTGAAAAATCCATGATTGCTTACACTGGTGAGGATGTAATGCCCAGAAACTGTCCCAAACTTACCCACTGAGGCTTTCCCTTGGAAGTGCAGTTCTTTTGAGGGAGATTCCTTGTGGAATCTGCCAAACCTTGTCTTCCTTGTCTGGTGCAATTACCTTGACTGCACAAGGCAATGCTGGCAGCCTCCAAAACAACAAAACTCTGGGTCTGATACAATCTTTAGCTGTTTTGCAGTGCTGTTATTCTGCATTCCTGCTTTTGGGAGTGATAAGTTTTCTTCTACTAGCTGCTAATCTGCTTTCATTATTTTTATTTTTCTTGAGGAAAAATCCCATATTACCCTGAATAGGTGAACTTTGCCTATTCAGCAGAGCTGCCACACTCTGTTTTGTCTAACATTGCTTATGAGTGTCCTCCCCAAGTTATACTTACACAGCTGCTTTTCTCCTAGTGAAAAAAAGAGACCTGAGTCATCAGCAGTATTCACAAGCAAAGTATTACTTGATTTATGCCCCCTAACTGCTAGAAAACCAAGCTGTCTCTTCAGAAACCAATGATTCATGTCATCTCACACATGTGCTTTGAGGGCTGGCTGGCTATTTTTCTGTGGAGATAGTAGGGGGTGGCAGTGAGGTGGAATTCCTGGCTGAACCTGGTTCACAATTAGGTGAAAATCCCTAATTTTTGCAGGAGATGTTTGAGCTGTTGTGTTGCAAGCAGGTAAGTGCTTCTGGAGCCTCCCTGCTTATGTTTTGTGAGGATTACTTGGGTGATGAAGGGATTCAGCTGATTATGAATCAACAGCTGGAGCTACAAATGCCTTGAAAGAGGTGATCATTCATCTGTTGACTTGTCTGAGGCTGTCCCAGTCTCTGATGTTTATTTTATTTTGGTAGCTGGAACAGAGTTAATCCTGATGCCAGCCTCACCTGTAGGATTCCTCAAAAAAAAAATTAAATTTCATAATACTGATGGTATTCTTGCTAGAGACATTCAGTGGTTTTGTCCACATGAAAGCCGCAATTTGTAGGATACACGTGTGTCACCAGTTTTGGTTTTTTCAGCTGGTGAAAGGACCACAGAGGCCAGGTTGGGTGGGGCTGGGAGCAGCCTGGGATAGTGGAAGGTGTCCCTGCCCATGGCAGGGGGTGGAGTAAGATGAGCTTTGAGCTCCCTTCCCACCCAAACCATTCCAGGATTCCAAACAAGGGTCCATTTTGCACAGACAGCAATGCTGCTTGGCCTTGGCATCTGCCATTTTGGGAATTCCAGGAAAATAGGATGGTTCTTTGCTTAGAGCATTCCAAACCTCAGTTGTCCCAGACAGAGCAGGCAGATCTCAGCACAGTGTATTCTGCTGGCCTGGAATTGGCCACACACCTCGTGGTTCCTCCAGGCTTTCCACACTCTCAGTGCCCTACTCCCAGGCAGGGAGGCATTGTGATAATTGCAAAGATATTTTCTCTTGTAGAACCATTGTACAAACCAGAGAGATCTTTGCAGTGCTTCCTGCAGAAGTACCTGATTTATTGGAATTTTTTTTCCTAGGACAGCATTTACTTCAATTTAATTCTGCTGTACATTCTAGTGTTCCTCTCAGGAAGAGGAGCAGGCAAACCTTCAAGGAAAGCTCCCTGCAGAATCACCAGGGATTTCTCTCTTTAGTCAGCTCTGTTGTCCACATGTGCTCTCCCATTTTGCCATATCATCCTTTTTGGCCCAGATCCATGAGTCCAGGGCTGACAAAGCTGCTGTTGCATGTGTCTGTGCACACGTAGATCAGCAGTGCAGTGCCACATACTCACAGCAAAGATAGGAACAAGCTGCAAATGTCTGTATGGAAAGACCTTAAAAATGTTATTTTTCTTTGAAAAGATTGGTGGCTTCTTCCCTGATTAGAAGTTCTTCAAGCATAGTTGCAGCAGATTGTGTCAATTTATACTTGACAGTACCTGCTGAACACATCCAGATCACGGAGCTGTGCCTTGTTCTGCAGTTAGGATTTTTAATGTCTTGCTCTATCAATCTGTCGTGCCAGGCAGGATAGGAGGAGCCTGAACCTGAACTCCTCTTGACAAGCTGATTTATGTCTCCCAGAGAGGGAGTCTGAGTGGTTATTACTGTGGTGATGATTCACCTCCTCCCGTGGCTCTGCTGGAGGAGCTGGAGGCTCCAGCTCTTGTCCCAGCACTGCTGTGGTTGTGCTGGAGCTGAACAGGCTGATCAATTCAGGTGTAGTGTAACCAGCTGGGGTTCCCAGAGCTGTGCTCATAGGCAGTTCTTCTCATTGGGGAGCTCAGGATGCTTTTCCATGACTATCCCAGAGTGTGGGTGTCGGCTCTCACCAAGCACATGCTCACCTGGCCCAGGTAAGTGGAGCAGACAGGGATCCTGCCTCCAGCAGCAAAGGAAACAGGGACACTTCTATGCTTTAGTGTCACCTTCTGCTACACTAAGACATGGATTCCCCCACGGAGACCTGAATCTCTTGGGAGAGACCCTGCAGTGAATGGACTGTTTGATATTGTCATTGCAAGTGTGCAGGCTTCAAAAAAAAAAATTATCAATTCACCTGTTTGCAGTGGTCTCCTGCATCCTAACTACAGGCTTGTGGTGTGTCTGCTCACCTGGGAAATGGTTTTCAGTCCCTTCCCATTATGGGACTGGTGGGACCAGGAGGGAAGCAGGAGGGGGACAAAAGTACAGGTCACAACCCACATTCTCAAGTGCCAAGGTCGAGTTTTGGAGTCTGCAGATGAATTCCCTCCTGGCTACAGCTTTGGGCCAATGAATCACTGTGTCATTTCCAGGCAGTGTCCATGATGTCCTGTTCCCATTGCCACATGAGTGTCTTTTCTCTGTCCTAGGGGCTGACATTTGAGGAGGTGGAGAACTTCTTCACTTTTCTGAAGAACATAAATGACGTGGACACAGCTTTGAGCTTCTACCACATGGCTGGAGCTTCTCTGGATAAAGGTATTAAAACCTGTGGGATGTCCAGGTGCTGGAAGCCTGAGGGAGCACAACTCATACCATGTCTTTGGAGTTAGGAAGATGTCAGACAAGCCCAGGCTGACAGATTAAAAATGTACCCAAATTGCATTTCCTCCCTCTAATGAGGTGCTTAGATCGCTACATCCATGGATAAAGAGGGATTTCAGGTTTTATACTTCCACAGTTTTAGATACAGGGAGAAGAAAGGCTGACATGTGCAGCCTGAATGGACGAGGAAGCAGTGATTTCATGGTGGTACCTTCAGAGGGACCATTCTTCTGTGTGCAGATGCAAGGTGACCTAATGAGTGTGCCACAGGCTGTGGTTCCAGATCCCAGGGACACCAGTGTTTCTTCTTCATCCCCATCCTCTGAAATGACCTTTTTCTTTCCTTATACAAAGGACTTCAAAAATGAGCTTTAAAATAATTGTAGAGTCATCTTCTGTGGAGGTCTCTGTTCCACATGGCAGAGGCACAACAGCAGTGGGGCTGGTGGTAGAAACAGCTCAATCCTTGTTTTATTTCAGCATTGCTCAAAAATCATAGATTTTGCCTAGAAATAAGGGCTGGATGATGCATTTCTGATTGGAAATCCAAGCAGTGGCAAACACCTTTGGAGCCCCTGGAAGTGCTAGAGGGAAAGAGAGAGAGCACTGAAACACTATTGAGGTCCCAAACTGAGCATTAAAGCCTGTCCAGAGACTCTATTTCAGATAATGCATAGTCCAGAGGAATGGGCTGAATAAACCTCAGCTGGTGTTTCCTGGGGAACCTTGTTAATAATGGGGTGTATTGATCAGACCAATCCATATCTTCCTCTTCATCATATTTCCTTCTCTGATTTGGTCTGTCTCAGGTGTGTTCTTAGATTCGACACACTGATGTAAAAAAAAAAAAAAAAAGGAAAAAAAAAAAGAAAAACAAAAATATATTTCAAACCAAAGTCCCACTCTGCTGCCAGGATCTGTCACAAGTGCATGCTTTGGTCTTTAGGTTTTTTTAAGAGACTGAGAATATAAAAAAAAGATGGCAAACTCATTAAAGGATTTTCAGGCTAAGTGGAAACTCTTGTCTACTACAGAGTTAAAGCTGATTTATTTAGGCAGCTGCAGAATTAAACATTTTGGAAGTCAACTATTCCAACTGCTGCTGTTGTGGGAATATTAAGGCATTAATAGGTTTTGGGGCAATGGAATTACAGAGGGAAACAAGCGTGTCACATCTCTTCTTGTGTGTGTCAGCAGCCCTTCTCATCTTAAATTTTTTGGGAGGAAATCATCTGTACTCTTTGGTTTAGATCATCATTGCCTTAAGACTTAAAAGAACCTGACAGGATTTTCTTTCATTTAAAAGTAAAGTACCAAGTCTGGGTGTGCTGCTGCTGCTCTGAGCCCTTTCTGCAGCATCCCAGAGGAGGTAATAGCCCAGCCAATCAAATTTACTCAGTGCCTACCGGAAATTAACATTTGTCCTGTCATGGAATATACATTTTTGCAGAATTTAGGTCTATGTGCAGTTGGTAAATCATCATGATTGCTGTTTAATTATGTGCTGTTAATGAGCTCGTGCAGCCACAGAGCTGGGAGTGTTTGGCTGGGGTAAGGGAACCTTCCTTGGGCAGGAATCAGACTTAAATCAAGTAAACCATAAATGGAGTGTGCCCTCCCAAAAGTGAAGCTTTCACAAGGTTGCTGGTTACAAACTAACAAATGGAAAAATTACACTGGGACGGGGACCAGGAAGAGGTTAGTATTTGTAATGATTTGCTGCTAACAATGCAGCAAGCATTATTATGATTTTCGAAGGGATGTTTAAAATTTCAGAGGGGAAAAAATGGCTGGTACCAAACAGCCAGAGCTTGACAGCCTGTTTTCTGTGCTGAATTAAAGCCACGTCTTCTTCTAAAAAGGATCATAAACTTGTATTTTAATGACCCATTTAAAAACACCTAGATTATTTGTTAGCCCATCTTTCATTTTCCCAGCAACATAATAGCTGTCATTCTCTTAAATCACAAACATTCCTTAGAAGACTTCTGGCTCACAGCTGGAAGCAGGACAGGAACTGAATTTGGTGCTTATTCCTCTTTTAGGAGGGTATGAGTTGCACTTTTTCTGGCACTGTGGCCAGCCAGGCTTTCCAATCAGCCCTTCTGCCAGCGGAGAACTGCAGGATAACTCCTTTGGAGTTTAGGGCAGGGCAGGGATGGGCCAAAGCACAGGGAGACAGCTGAGCCCACTGCTGATCTGTGGCTTGGAGCAGGGCTGGAGCCCCAGGGAGGTTCATGGAAGATCATTTTATTTGAATGATGCTGCTTGAAACAGCTGCAGAGTCGGCAGGGAATCAGGAAGGAGGCAGAGGTGAGCTAGAGTGCAGTCCTGGAATTGTTGCTTGCTTTCCTCTGCCTTGGAGATGGATGGAAGAAGTTGGCCCTCCTGGAAGCACAGCTGGCACTGTCCTCTGGAATAAGGGCAGTGCTGGTAGTTTGGAGGGGAGGACTTGGGAAGGGTCTCTGGAGACCTTCATATCCAACAGGATCCCCTGCAGCTGCTCACCCTGGGCCACCTGCAGTCAGGTTTGGGATATCTCCAATGAATCTCCTTTCTTTCCCTATTTCTGGCTGTGGATATTGCCCAGACAGGGGGTTGGCTCTGCCTTTGGTCTGGGAACTCTGCTTTTTTGCCCCTGATCTCCATGACTTTCTGTCATGTTCCCTTTGATGTCAAAGCAGCTTCTGCTCAGCTGCAGTGCTGCAGCCTCATGGTTTGAGGAGAAAAAGGGCAATGTACTGTGTGCACAGGATTGCATAAGGCTTATCCATCTCTTTCCTGGATGGGTGTTCCAGCACGTACTCATGCAAATGATTTGTAAAAAGGTAAATAGATTTTTGGTAGCTATACTGCCAGTGGTAGCATCCAGCATTCCCATGCATCAACGTGAGACTGATTTCTGGGAGGCCAAAACACGTGTGTCCTGCCTTTCCATCTTGGAATGGCCCAGGGCAGGGAGCTCTGCTCCCTTCACCCCGAGGGCCATTTGGAAAACAAAGGCAGCCGCCCAGCTGTCCATTCTTTTGGACACGTGTGTGATTTATCTCAAGTTGGAGGGAAAAAGTGAAGTTTGCCATCTGGCGAGGCTCTTGCCTGGAGCGAAGCCCCGTCTGCAGGCACTGCTCACGGTGCAGTTCTGGGAATCAGAGTGGAAAAAAAGGATAACTGTGTCAGACACTAAACTTGCATAAAATAACTCAGATGGCTCATTAAAGGACCCAGCGGGAGATACCAATGCATGGAATTTTAGAAGCTTTTCAAGATAGAAATGTGGAACTCCTTTTTATGGTATGAAATCCAGGAGAATTTCTGTCCCAGAACCCCAAACCTTGGACAGGCTTTGTTTTAAGAGATGTTCCCCAGACAGCACCTATTTCATTTTGTTAAATGGTAAAGAAATTATTCCAGCAGGTGTACTTCAATTTTATTTGCCTCCCTGAGTTACCTTGTGCTCTGGAAGCGTGTGTGGAAGTGGAAAGCAGAGACGCTTTCTCTCTTCCTTATAATTCCTTAAAAACCAGCAGAGCAGAGTCATGCAGCCCCTGTGAAGCCATTTTGGCATCAAGCAGGAATGATGGGATGGAGCTGACACTTTTGCAGTTGGATTAATAAGAGAGGAAGCAGGAACTGGTGGCTGTGAGTACAAACTGCAGCTGGGAAAACTGTGGCTGTGAAAAATAAACAAGAGGGGAGGGATTAGGAGACTCCCTGCAGGAATTGAAAGAGCAGGTAAAATCTCAGTAGAAAAACCTGACTTATAATTAAAGGAATTAGGACAAGGGGCAATGCTTTTAAACTGAAAGGGGAGATTTTGATTTGGTGTTAGGGAGAAATTGTTCCCTGGGAGGGTGGGCAGGCCCTGGCACAGGGTGCTCAGAGAAACTTTTGACTTCTCCTGGATCCCTGGAAGTGCCCAAGGCTAGGCTGGACAGGGCTTGGAGCAGCCTGGGACAGTGGAAAATGTCCCTGCTCGTGGCAGGGGGTGGCACTGGAGGAGCTCGAAGGCCCCTGCCAACCCAAACCATTATGGAATTCTGTGATGTAGAAAAACATTCTAACTTTCTCTTTTACATGTAAGGCTACAGCCCTACGGTACCTAGGGCACCAGGAGGGGAGGATGGCATCAAGGTGAAGCACCTTGAGAAAAGTTTTACATTTACAACAAATAAAATGAAATTTGGTGTTGCTCTCTGAGGAAATACAGAGTAATAACTGCTGACTGGACCTACATCACTCACAGAGATAAGGAATTTCACTCAAAAAGAATAATTACATGGAAGAAGCAAGGTCTTACTTGAGATTATATATGTATTACATATATACAATGTATCATTTCAATTTTCTCCTGCATTATTTAGTAAAAGGAGAGGTTTTATGGAGAAAAGGACCTGATGGTGGCTGTGAATTCCTCTCACAAAACCCGATTTCACTCAAGAGAGCAGAAACAGGGTGGAAGGTAGCAATAATATAAGCATTCATGGAAAAAAAAGTCCTATTAGAAATATTTTATGCAGTTTGTAATTAATCCAGTTACAGTATATATTGGATTATTATTTTTTTCCTTTCTGTGATACACTTAACTCTCCAAAATTCCTGAAGGACGGAGGGTGCAGAAACCCATAAGGATGCTGTGCAGGAAAGCAGAGGCTTGTGGTTTCAGCCTGGTTTTGTGATGCACCACTTCCCTCTTTTCCCTTGCTGCACAGCTAAACATTGATTCCAGCTGCTGTGGATGGCATTTCCTTGGGTCAGGCTTTGTAGGGAAGCAATTTAACTTTAAATACACTCACAGTAGCCTAGTGAGGGGGCTTTTTTTTTTCCCCATTTGTGCAGCAAAATCAACTGCCTGACCTTGCCAGATTGATAGCTCCATGGATTTTCTAAAGGTGGGAATAAAACTCCTGCTTCCTTCTCTGCTGCCTGTCTGGGGAGAAAATGGAAATAATTCTTACAACTCTTTGTTTTTGTGCAAGGTTAATCTGGTCTGCTCCCTGCAAGAGGGTGGGTGGGTTCATTCTGCAATTACTGGATTGCAACAGGAAAAGCAGTCTTTGGAATTCCCAGCCTGCTGGGATAGTTCCCTGATAGAGTATCATCCTTGGAATGCTGTCAGAAGGAGCTGCCTGGTTGATCAAGCTTTTTCCAGGCCTCTCTGAAGACACAGAGGCCATTTTCATGGAGGAACTGGAGTCTCCTCCTGTGGTTGGCACATGCTGAGCCCTGTGTGACCCTGTGGCCTCCCTCTGTTGCAGTGACCATGCAGCAAGTGGCCAGGACAGTGGCCAAGGTGGAGCTCTCGGACCACGTGTGCGACGTGGTGTTTGCACTCTTCGACTGCGATGGTGAGTGAGCACCCAACCTCAGCCAGGCCAGGAGAGGGTCAATCCAGGGCCAGAAACCCAGGGGGAAAAGGGCTTTTCTTGCCATGCTCTTTGTCCATGGATGTGTGGTGATCCCCCTGCCCTTTGGGGAGGGGAAGCCAATGGAACCCACCCTGTGAGGTGTGGATCTTGGAGCACGGATGGGAGGGTTTGGTGTGCGCACTTTGCTGCTTTTTCCTCTCCACAGAACTCCAGTTTGTTTAACAAAAATGAACTGCTGTGCTCCATTGTTGGAAATGAGCTGGTCTGGAGTTTTATCTCCAAAGTCCTAGACAAATGTCAGCTTAATTTTTAATTAATTAACAGCAGCTCTGTGGCCTGCTGGGAAGCTGGCCTCTGCTTTGCAAAGGGTGGGTGCACCCCGGGGTATTTGTTGTCACACTGAAGCACTCCTGGCTTAATTTAAAGGGAGTTACTGGAGTCATTGCCAGGTGACAGCAATTTTGACTTGGAAAGAAGGAAATTCTGCATTTGCCCAGAACTGCCAAGCCAAAATCAGAGTCCTGGCTGGAGCCCTGCTTCTCCAGCACAGTCACCAGCATCTGGCAGCTCTGAGTGGCAGCACTGGTGCATAAGTATGAACATTAAAAAATGCATTTAATTTTTTCATTCTTTCTTGTCCCTCTTGGTTTCAGCCCCACCTGCTCCTTTGCACCTTTTTAAGGTCACATCTCCTGTTTTGTTTTCCTCTGTCCTTCAGTATCACTGTTCTGATACAATCTTCAAGCCAGAGGATCAGGCTGGAGATTAGAATGAGCTGAAGTGTATCCAGATATTCCCTGTTCGCCTTCTCTCAGAGGAGAATTTCCTAAATATTTTGATAGCAAATCTTTGGGGGGAAAGACTCTGGTTGCCAGAGGAGTCCCACAAGGAATAAACCAAGTAGAAAAGCAGGCAAAGATCTCTTTTTATTATTATGATTTTGTTGTTTTCACTCCATCAGTGTTTACAGACATTAAAAACCTGCAGCACTGGAGGGAATTTTGCTCACCCCTTGATTGTTTTGCAGGAGTTCTGCTGCCCAGTGGCTGCATCCTCTGTAACCTCATTCATCAGATCAACAAATCTTCCCTTCTACTTCATGTGAAAAATTTGTGCACCCATAATTCCCTAAACCACTTAAAGCAGTGTTTCCTGGGAGGACACGGGCATTTGGTTTGCATTTGCTTTTCTGCCTCCTGCAAGCATCCATAGAGTTGCGATTTACACTATGTGTAAACCCTTGCTCAGCAGGATATTTTGGGAAGTGGGAGCCAAATTTGGTCTCAGTTTCTGCAGGAAAGGACACTCATGGCTGCTGCCCTTTAGAGTTATAATTTCAAGGAGGTTGGTGGTGGGTCTTTGATTATTTCTCCTCCTTTTTGCAGGGAACGGGGAGCTGAGCAACAAGGAGTTTGTTGCCATCATGAAGCAGCGCCTGATGCGAGGCTTGGAGAAGCCCAAGGACATGGGCTTCACACGGCTCATGAGGGCCATGTGGAAGTGTGCCCAGGAGACTGCGTGGGACTTCACAGCTCCCAAGCAGCAGTAGCAGGGTTGGGAAGGAGCACCCCCATTCCTTGGGTCAGCCCTGACACAGCATCAGGGGTGGCACCAGGCTCTGCAGAGCCCAGGCTGTCTGGTCACAGGAGGGTTTTGTCAATCTGAGTTAGAAATCCATGCCTGTTGTCCTTGCTTGCTGCTGGCTCCTTAATATTCCTCTCTTAGGAATAAGGAAAGGACTTTTACTGCCACCACCTCTGCTGTGTGATGTGTCCTGCTCAAGAGCTGGACCCCAAATCACCTTTATTTAATGCTATGGAAAAAATGGCACAGGGGTTATTTTGATTCTCAGATTGCTCCTCAGAAAAGCTGGGCAGTTCCCAGATTTCCTGGATCCCAGACCAGGATTTCAGCCAGCCAAAAGCTCTATGCTGCACCTGATGCAGAAGGGCAGCTAAAAGTAGTGGAGCAACCAGTTCTCCTGCCCTTCCTGCCTTGCACAAGGATCCTGCTGCAGGAGCTCCCCAATTGATTTCCTGAATGGAGAGCCCTCTCCGTGGGGAATTGTACTGGGAAGGGGCTGACGGGTGTCGTTTTGTGGGTGCTGTCCTCTGTAAAATATCATGTAAAGATGTTGCTCACAGCAGCCTGGCTCTGTCTCTTCATTGCTGCAGATCCTCCCCCAAGGCTGGGGCTGAGGCACTGAAGATGGGGTGTTTTGGAAGGGGAGAAACCCTGTGACTTTCCAGAGCTGGAAGAACAAAGGGGATAAATCACTCCTGCAGTACTTTCCTTCCCCAGCACAGGAAGGACATAGAACTACTGGAGAGAGTCCAGAGGAAGCCACCAAGAAGATCAGAAGGATGGAGCAGCTCTGCTATGAGGAAAGGCTGAGAGAATTGGGGTTGTTCAGCCTGGAGAGAAACTTCAGGGTGACCTAATAGTGGCCTTCCAGGAAGGAGGTGACAAGAACCGTGGACTGGGGATATTGACAAGGGACTCAAGTGCCTTGAAGTGGCACTTGAAGAGGGGAAGTGGTTTCCCACTGCCAGAGGGCTTAGATGCTACAGTAGGAAGAAATCCTTCCCTGTGATGGTGTGAGGCCCTGGCGCAGGGTATCTAGAGCAGCTGTGGCTGCCCCCAGATCCCTGGAAGTGTCTCAGGCTGGGCTGGACAGGGCTTAAAGCTGCCCTGAAATAGTAGAAGGTGTCCCTGCCCATGGCAGGGGGTGGCACTGGATGACCTTTAAGGTCTCTTCCGACCCAAACCATTGTAGGATTCCGTGGTTCATACAGGGATATTGATCCTGATCCCTCCAGCTAGAGTCACCTCCCTCGTATCTCAGCCAGAGCCTGCTCCTTTGGGGTGTTTTGGGTGTGGGTCACTGTGCTGTCACACACATCACACCCCACAGAACAAGGCAGGAGTGCAGGTTTGGCCCTTCCTGGCTGCAGCTGTTCTTCTCTGTCTCCTGCCTGTTGCCCATGGCCCGTCTCCAGGGATGTCACCTGTCTCTGGATTCTCTCCTTTGGAAGGAAGGTTGTTCCCGCCATTCCCGGTGCGATTGAACGTGAAACAGTGTGAAACAGCCCCGAGCAGCCTCTAGCGTCTCCTTCAGCCCATCCCGGGCACAGTCCCTGCAGCCAGGACCTGTTTCAAAGGCAGTAAACTCGGTAAAGGAGGAGGACTCTAATCTGAGAGAATTCCTGAAGGGGTTAATCCTTCCCTTCCGACCCCCCTCCGGGAGCAGAACCCGGGGGTGCCCTTTGGAATCCCCTCCTCCTGTTGGGGGCTGGCTGGGGCCACCCAAGTCTCTCCCCAGCAGGGAATCCCCGTCTCCCCTCACAAAACCCCGCTCTCTCTCGGCGCCTTCCCGGCGCCCCAAACACCTCGGCCCGCCCCGCCCGGCTGAGGGCAGGCCTCCTCTGACGTCATCATCCCGCGCCCGGCCCCGCCTCTCCGGCCCCCCGCCCGGCCGCCGCCGCCATGGAGTCGAACCGGGACGAGGCGGAGAGGTGCATTGGGATTGCGCTGGCCGCCATCAAGGCCAACCAGCCCGACAAGGCCCGCCGCTTCCTGGAGAAGGCGCAGCGCTTGTACCCCTCGCAGCGGGTCCGCGGTGAGCGCCGGGCCGGGGGCGCGGCGGGGGGCCCGGGGGAGCGCGGCCTGCGCGGCCGCCGCCGGGCCTGACCTCTCACCCTCACCGCGCTTGCGCAGTGCGCGCGGGGCACGCCGGGAAAACGAGTTCCTCCAGGGTCCCGGGGGGTGTCCCGGTTACTTGGGCCGCGGTACCGGCTGGGACCGGGTATCGATGTGCTCGGATCGGCTGCTGCCGGCCCGCGGCCTCTGTCTTTAGCGAAGGCTCCCAGTTAGAAGGGGGCCAGGAAGGGAAGGGGGATCTGCTCCGCGCTGCTGTGGGACCCCTGAGCCGCGGACACTGTAGGCGCTGCTGGTGGAGCAGCGCTGAGGGGGCGAAAGGAACTTGGCAAAGCGAAGGAGTAGTTCTCTTGGGGCTGCGAAAAGCCCTTCTCCTCCTCCTATTCCTCCTTTCCTATTCCTCGTATTCCTCTTTCTTTTCCCTATTATATTCCTTTCCCTACTCCTCCTCTTTTCCTGTTCGTCTCATCCTTATATTCCTCCTTTCCCTCTCCTAGTCCTTCTTTCCTATTCTTCCTCTCCTCCTCCTATCCATCTACTCCTGTTTCTGTCCCTCTCCTTCTGTTCCTCTCCTCCTCCTGTTCCTCTCCTCTTCCTGTTTTTCTCCTCCCTCGCCTGTTCCTCTCCTCCCTGTTCCTGCATTATGCTCTGTATTCCTTCTCTCCTCCTATTGCTCTAGTCCTCCTATTCCTTCTCCTCCTATTCCTCCTCATCTCCTCCTCATATTTATCCCCTCCTCCTCATCTTCCTCCTTTCGTTCTCTTGTTCCTCCTCCCATTCCTCATCCTCTCCTCTTCCTGTTCCTCCTTTAGCAGTAGTTGCCTGCTGTTTGCAGTCAGACAGGCCCTGGCTGAGCTCACGTTTTCACACATGTAACAAAATAATTCTCTTTGAAGACTTTCTGCCAAGATTTACGTTCGTTTTCGTAATTTCCTGAAAGCTTTAATTAACATAGGAAGTGGTTTGTGAAAGCAGCCAAACGCAATTCTTTACTTGCATGTTCTTGCAAGTAAAGAATTGCAAAATATTATGCAAAGGACTGTAGATTTAATTTTTTTTTTCGCTTTGACCTCGTCTGAGTTTGAATTCTTTGGCTGAGTTTTGCAGCTTGTTTGTCCCAAGGCTTCCTGTAATCCTCTTTTTTGGTGGCACTAGGCCTCTTCCCACTCCCTCAAACAGTGTTGTGCCTGTGGTGTGGTTTTCCTCTCCTCCCTTTCCTCCGGAATTTATACTTTGGTGAAATTACTGGGTAGGAAAAGTGACTTTTGGAGGAAAGCTGAGGCCTGGGGGCAGCAGGGCAGGTTAATGTTAAACACAATGTGCTAATTTGTGGCCAGATCCAACCACGTTTCTCATTCACAGACCCTTTACTCGATGCCCTGCTGGGTCTGGAGTTGGGAAATGCTGCCAGCCATCCCACAGTGCTCACTGAGTCTCTGAGGAGCTCCTGGGAAATCTTTTTCCCAGGAGTTACCAGGGTTTGGCAACACTCAGCAACATGGCCCTTGCTCAGCCAGTGCTGCAAACTCTGACCCTGGCTGGCTTTTTTGGGATCAGGGAGGGGTTCTGCAAGGGGATTGCAGCAGAAATCTCCTGTGTCAGAGCACGTTGGTGGAGGCACAGTCACACGCTGGTCACCTTTAAATGGGAGTTGGGGAAAATTTATCGAAGTTGGGCAGATGTTGGCTAATAAAGGAGGAAAAGTGCTCCATGGCACATGCTGGGGAGGAACTGAGTTGGCAGAACTTTGCACTCTCTGCTTCAGTAATCTCTGAATTTGTGCTGTGCTGGGGCAGCACAGAGGATGTAAAATGCATCAGGTTTGGGGCTGTAGAGCAAAATGGGGCTGTCCTGTGGTCCTCTGTGGATTTCTGTGGTTGGGTTTGGGTAATGCACTTTGAGCAGCAAGAGAGGGCAGGGTTCCACCCCTCTGCTCTGCTCAGGTGAGACCTCACCTGAGGAGTCCCTGGAGCCCAGCACAGGAGGGATCTGGAGCTGCTGGAGAGAGTCCAGAGGAGACCATGGAGTTGCTGAGGGGACTGGAGCACCTCCCCTGTGGAGTCAGGCTGGGAAAGCTGGGGCTGCTCAGCCTGGACAAGAGAAGGTTGTGTGGAGACCTCACAGCACCTTCCAGGATCTGAAGGGGCTACAAGAAAATTTAAGAGAGATTTCATCAGAAGCTGGAATGGCAGAGCAAGGGGCAATGGCATTACATTGCCAGAGGGCAGGGACGGGTGGGATATTGGGAAGGTTCCCTGGGAAGATGGGGAGGCCCTTGCACAGGGTGCCCAGAGCAGCTGTGGCTGCCCCTGGATCCCTGGAAGTGTCCAAGGCCAGGCTGGACAGAGCTTGGAGCAGCCTGGGACAGTGGGAGTTGTCCCTGCCCATGGCAGGAGTGGAATGCGGTGGGCTTTGAGATCTCTTCTGACCCAAACTCTTCTGGGATCCAGATCCCCTGGTAAGCTGAAGGGAACTAAGCCCCAAGCAGCAGGAAGGGGGATAGGTGAGGGAACAGCCTCGTGAGGTAAAATTTAAAATCACCTGGCAGATTGCTCTGGGTTTGGAAGGAACAAAACCTAAGACTATAATTCAGTGAACACTGAAGCATTGGGAATATGAGAGAGAAAAGAATTTATTTTTCTAAAACAAATTATTTTTAAATTTGTGAAGCCCCCAGGCCCAAAAGCTCATCCAGTGAGTTACTGCTCCTTAGCCCACTGTCCTTTTCATCCCTCATCCTATATTGACTTTTGGATTACTGAGTGGATTTTTCTGCCCCCTCCAAGCACTGGGGCCAGATAAGATATCTTAGCTCATCTCTTGGCCTGCAAATGTTGTTTGCACTTGCCTAAAGAAGGTGATACCCCCATAGTGCAAGGTCAGTAGTGTGCAATCCGTGGGAGGAGGTGAAACGTCCTTCTCGGTTCTAGGGTCTGGATAAAGGACTGCAAGCTCAGGATACTGGGGCTTGTATAAATATCCTGGGCTGGGTTTCACTGTAGCATGTGTGCCTGTTCTTTTTAATGGGGGTGAAGAAATCAGTCTGATGCTTGGTTTAAAAAGCAGTTTTAAAAGACAGTGCTGTGCAGCTGCCGGGGACATGCATGATGGAAAGATGCTTGGAGTCTCCCTCCATTGTGTCACCTGGGTGGTTAGGCCAGGCCTGGGTGTTTGTCCCCTCTTGGCTGGAGTGGGTGGAAGACAGTGCCCGAGCCTTGCCAGGAGGAAGAGAAAAGGGAAGGTGAATTTATACACGCCAGTAAGTGAGAGGGAAGATGGTTTTCACAGCTGCTCCAAATCCGTAGGTAGCGGCAGGAGAACAAAGCGCCCGTGTGACTCCTGGGAAGAGCTGGCAGCCAGCAGTGCTGCGGCTCTGTCCCCAAAAGGGGAGTGTCCCTGTGGGATTGGCAGCCTACAGAATTATTTTCTAAGCTCTCTAAAGATATAGCATTGTCACATCACTTCCCCAGCACTATAGGCTCTCAAAGACAGGAGATAAAGAGGAATGATACACTTTATAATGTGCTAGAGGACAAATTTGGACATGCTTTGCTGTCAAGGAGAGGTGGACGGGGAAAAAAAGACAGGGATACGTTGCTTTGCTGATCTGATGTGGCTCCTGGACTGTCTGTCTGGGTGGTGTGGGGTTTTTATGGAGGTTGCATGTGTTGGGAGAAGCAAAATGTCTTCAGGAGTAGCCCTCACACCTGGGTGAGAAGCAACAGAAGCTGAAAGATTAAATGGGAGGAAAGGTGAGGGTCTTCCTGGGGAAGGATGGGGAGGTCTTGGGAACGTGGCAGAGATGAAGAGGAGTCTCTTCATGGGAGAGCTGGAGGGGCAGGTTGATCTTGGGGCTTTCTTCTCTATGTTTTTGTTTCTCTCCTTTCAGTTCTGCTTGAGTCACTGAACAAGAACGAGCAGTCGGCCAATGGCCAGTCCCAGTCCAGGGAGTCCACAAACCCTCAGTTCAGGAAAATGAGCGGGGACTTCCCGTCAGCCAACGGAGAGGCTGGAGGGGAGGCCCCCAAGGGCTACACTCAGGACCAGCTGGATGCAGTCAAGAGGTTTGTGCACAGCTCTCAGGGGCATTTGCTTGACTTTATCACGTGGTACCAGTCTGCTTTTCACAGTATTTTAAAGATTTCAACTTTGAACCATATAGAATAGTGTTAAGAGCATGCCCAGGAGGATTTATAGCTCCAGCAGCCCTGGTATGCAGCTGGGTTGGGTTTGCTCATTTTCCCAGCCCTGTTTCAAGCTTCCCTGTATTCCCTTCTCCCATTTGTCCATCCTGGAAGCTGAAAGACTGAACTGCAGGTGTGGTCAGTTGGTAAACTTTGTTTAAGGTTATGGGCACGGCCTTAATTGTGCAAGAACCGCTCCAAGGGACTTGCAGGAATGTTTGTTACATCATCCACTTCTCCAGAAACCTAGCCTGCTGGATTCTGTCTCATCACGTGAGAAGCAGAAGCCTTGGCTGGGCTGAGCGTGCCCAGGAAGAGCTGGGCTGCACACCCGGGGCTGCTTCCTCCTTTCTTCTCTGGAATTCAGCTGATGGAAGTTTTAGATCTGGGCATTAGCTGAGGAGAGAGAGAGAGAGGGGGGAAAAGGCCAATACCCTTCAGGTGCTGTAGGCCTTCCCAAACAGCCTCCAACACATGAACATGACGAATGTGAAGTTTATTTGTCAATCACATATCTGTGTGGGTCTGAGGAGAGGCCTTTCCACCTCCACTGGCCCGACTCGTTCTGTGCTGGTCCTGCCGGCACAGCCGGAGTGAGTCGGAGCAAACAACTGGGTCACCCTCTGAGCAGCAGGGCCTGAGGAATCCAGAGATCCCTGAGCAACAGCCATCGAAACTGTGCTGCCTGAAAAGTCCCAGAGCTGACCAGTATTCAAGGCAAAGAAGTTTTCACTCCTAGAACTCAGTGTCCCTGTTTGCTCCCCTCTTCCCTGGCAGGGTAAAGCAATGCAAAGATTACTATGAAATTCTGGGAGTCAACAGAGAAGCTTCTGATGAAGATCTGAAAAAGGCCTACAGGAAACTGGCCCTGAAGTTCCACCCGGACAAGAACCATGCACCGGGGGCCACGGAGGCGTTCAAAGGTAAAGCCAGCTCCAGATTTGTGGTTTTCCCCCAACTCACTGAGCTGGGCTTGTGGAAACCCTTAAAAGCCACCCCACTGAGTCAGGCAGAGTGAAATAAAGCTGCTCTTTGTGAAGTTGTCTCCCTTCAGAGCTGGTCATGTCATGACCAAAGTATGAGCTTAAAACAATAAACACAGGTTGGCACGGGTAGGATTCACCTCTGTTGGTTGGGCAGGGAGAAGCCTTCCTTCTCTTTCTCCCAGCAGCCCTTCCCTATATGTTGCTCCAACCTCGTGCCTCGCTGCTCAGGAGGGAATTCTGTCAGGATTAACCCAGTTAACCTCTGCAGCACCAGAGGCAGACACAGGGTTCACAGACTCCTCAGGAGAAACGTTCCAGCAAACCCTCAACCATTCGTGGATGGAATTGGTGGATAGAAATCCCAAGTGGAAATTTCTAGGGTGGAACTGCAGCAGCTGTACAAATGAGCCCAGCCAGAACTCAGGAAAGGATCTCTGGTTCTGCTGCAAAGAGCCCAATTCTCAGACCCTCTCTATAAATGCAGCAGGGATGTTTCCTGGGTAATAAGATACCTTAAAAATGGAGTAATTTTCCAAGAGAGATGCTATTGCTTGGAACATATAATCCCATTTTCCCCTGCAAGCTGTGGAAGTTTGATTATTGTCATTGGGCTAAACACAGAATTCCTTGGTGCCAGTTGTACAGCACTGGTTTGGAAGCCACTTAAATAGTCTGATTCTGGCCACTTTTTAGAAGGAAATTTTTTACTCAAGACTGTGCTGGCACAGGCTGCCCAGAGAAGCTGTGGATGCCCCATCCCTGAAATTTTTCGAGGCCAGGTTGGATGGGGCTTGGAGCAACCTGTGATATTGGAAGGTGTCCCTGTCCATGGTAGGGGGTGGAATGAGAGGGTCTTTAAGGCACCTTCCACCCCAGAGCAGCCTGATTTTGCGAGTGAAATGCATGAGGCCTTTGCTGGAGCAGGGCTGGCCTGATGTGAGTGTACTGGTACAGTATTCAGATGAGCTCCTCAAAGACGCAAATTCAGCAGTAAAAGTCTTAGGTAAGGTTTGTTCAAGCCTTTTAAGACTTAAATCCTTCCCTGCTAAGTGTTAGCAAATAGTGACTGACCCCCAGCTACTTGGGAGAGCCTGTGCTGTTGTGGGGGGCAGCATCTGCACACAGCTATCAGCTCTGCCTGTGCAGAGCTGCTGCTCCACAGCTCATCCTTGGATCCCTCAGTGGCCAAAGGCAGGTTTCCTCACCTGTAATCTTGAATAATGATGTTTGCCCAAGGCTTTGGCAGGAGTTACGTGCCAGAAGTGGAGCGTTAAGCAAAGTGCCCTTTATCCCCCACTGTGGGGTTATCTCCTCCAGGCCTTGCCTCCATAGCTTCCTGTCCTTCAGCCCGAGCTGAGCTGGAGTCCACCAGTTTGGTTCCAGAGGGTGAAGGGGGAAACATGCCCTGCTGTGAGGATATGAGTTAATTTTTCCTTATGTTGATGTATTAGCTGAAGTCTTGGCATTTGCCTTCTCAGGGACCGCTGATAAGGTGCTGCATCTTGTGCTGAGCCCGTGTCTCAGTTTACAGTTCCAGCTGGCTGCAGGCTGTCTTGTGGCAGATCTGCATCACTACCTGTCTGCTCTTGGAAAAAGCCTTGAGCCTGGGTTCTTGGAGCTGAAATCCTGCTTTGGAATGAGGCATTTCTTGGGCTTTGTCAGCACAAAATCAGGCAGTGAGCCGCTCCGTTGTCATTGCTTCCCTTGTTCTTTCCAGCTGTGTGGTTGATACACTCAGTCAGTCCTTGTCCACCAGCTTCCCTGCCTGGCTCTAGAAATGTTTGCTCTGGGTTCACTAATTATAACCAAGAAGGAGGAGTATATTGACATTACATCCTCTGCCCTCCAGATCTCCACTCCAAGAAGAAACCATACACCTCCATCCCACCATGGGGAAAATGTTGAATCTTAAAGCTGATACCCTCCAAAAGGGCACGTTATCCCCCTTTCTCCCCTTTCCCATCCCTTTTGCCCCTGCCTTTTACACACCAGGCAGCTGCTGCCATGGGCATTTTGGGTCCTTGTGACGCAGGGAGGCCTGGGGTGGATTGGTACAGAGGGAATGTGTGGAGAGGTGAGTACAGTAATAGGAGGGTGGCAGGCAGACATTTTGGGAAAAGGGCTCAAACTCCTGAGGCTTTAAGGAGAGGGCACCGGGGACCTGGCAGGGTTTAGTTCCAGCCTCACAGGCACTGGTTAACAGCCCTTGTAATTATGCACTTTGCATGTGGCATCTGGAAGTACTGAAACTCATAACTGATGGATGCAACTTCTGGCTAATGTTTCCTTAGCAGTTTTTATGGAAAGTTTTAAAGTCTCTTTCAGGGATTCAGGCTGTACTTAAATTCTTTGCCGTTCTAGTTTTAGGCTCTGACATTGAATTCCCTTAATGCCACTTTTGAATAAAATTTGTCAACTAAAGTTTTATTTCCCTACACATCTGACTACAGCTGAAAGGTTTCTCTGAGGACATGCACCAAATCCTTGTCAGTCATATCATATCTCCTTCATTTGAATTAATAAAGGAATTTTTCACCGAGTATGGTTTCCTCCTGTCTGGCTTTGCCCGAGACATGTGCCAGGTACCTGTTGCAAAGACGTGGGTAGCTGAGGTAGCTCTTGATTTGTACAAGGACAGAGGCAGATCCTGGCAGTTTGCAGGGCTGTGGGTGGGAGAAAGGAGCTAACTGCTTGCTCCCTGTGCGTGTTCCTGCAGCCATCGGGAACGCGTATGCGGTGCTGAGCAACCCTGAGAAGAGGAAGCAGTATGACCAGTTTGGGGACGAGAAACTCAACCCCATGCGCCACGGACACAGCCACGCCGACTTCCACCGCGGCTTCGAGGCCGACATCTCCCCAGAGGACCTCTTCAACATGTTCTTTGGCGGTGGTTTTCCTTCTAGTAAGCACCTTCCAACCTTCTTTCCTTGTCTGGGGCCTCATTCTTTTGGCATTGGCACGGTGCAGTTGAGGTTTATTGGGCAGTGCAGGGGTTGCTGGGCTTGGTGAAGGGGGAGTTCTCCTTCACATGTGGCTTAAACACCTCGAGTTTCTTAAATTGTTCATCTTTGGAGAACTCAGCAGCCATCAGAGCTGGACTTCTTCCCAGCCTCAGGTGTTTGTTGGCAGGCTGGCAACATCAGCTGCTGTTAGGTTGAATGCTAGAACAAAAAAGTGACTTGTTTTAAGGGTCATTGTGAAAATAATCCTGTTTTGAGGAAGGCTTTTCTGCCTGGTGGTTTTGAAGTTTAAATCTATTTATCAGAGCAAACTGTGGTAATACCTGGGTCTTGTTCTTAATCTCTGCTCTGCCATGCAGCTGGAACAGGTTCTCCAAGATGAGTGGCCACTTCCTTCTCTCCCCTGTGTCCCATTAAAAAAAGGAAAGTAATATTTCTATAGCATAATTTAGACCTTGTGAATTGAAAAAGAAATCTGCCTCCTGTCTGTCCACAGTGCTGATCATGGCTTGGGGAGCAGGAAAGAATCTGTTCCTTTACTTGCTCAAAAGACACAGATTCCATGTAAGGAGAAAGGTATTTTGGAAGATTCCTTTGTATTTGTTCCAGTCATATCTGACTGAAAGTGGACACAGGGCTTTTTGACCTCTGTAGACCAACTTGAAAAAAAAATTTGGTTTCAGTTAAGAAAATTCACTCTGGTAGCTCTTTCTGGAATCTAAGCACTAACACCCCAACACCAATGATTCAAAGGCATCTGGAAGCCTTTTGCAGCATTCATGCTCTGCCTCGCAGAGAGGCTAAGCTACTCCTGCGAAAACAGCATGTTGCTATTTTAGCTCAGTCTCTTTTTGCCTTTCTCACTGTCCCGAGAGAATTGAGGGCTGTTCTCTCAGCCTGGCTCCCTCTGCAGCTGTAGCTTTGACATTTAAAACAAGACACGGAAAACATACTTTGTTTGCAGGGTGGGAAAAACACCAGAATTATTTCTGTTTGTAACTGGTTTTAATCTATTCCATCAGAAGGGAGAAGGCCTGTGCAAGGTATTCTCGCTCTGTAGCTGACCCTGCTTTGGGCGCGGAGGTTGAACCTCCTGAGGTCACTTCCAAGCTGAGTTTTCATACAATCCTGTGAAATTTTATGGAAGGAGCTCTCTGCCCACTCTGCACTCAAACCATCTTAGGAATACTCCTGTTTCAGCCTGTATGCAGGCAACCTGGATCATGGCCACCTTTTGTGGTCCCTCCCTGGCCAGCCAGGAGTACCCTCCGCACTGTGACTTTGGAGTAAGAGTTTCCTTCTTCCTGCAGGTAATGTTCACGTGTACAGCAACGGCAGGATGAGATACACCTACCACCAGAGGCAGGACAGGCGGGAGCACCAGGGGGATGTAAGTGGAAAACCTGCTGGGATCCAGGAGGCTGGAGCTTTTCCCAGCACATCGTTGGGAGCTGGTTCCTGTGGCTGGCTTGTGAAACACTCCAGCTCAGTGCCACCCCCGAACAGAAAGCTGGAGTCAGGGTTATGGCTGTTGTCTGGGCAGAGTCAGTTTTATTGTAAAAAAAACAAACAGGAACTTCCTGAGTATTTTTTTTTCTCAAGTTTAAAGGTGGAACTGAGGGGAGCTCAGGAAGTGAGGGAGAGGGGGAATTACCTTCATCCATCCAGCACTGAATACTGAAAAGGAGAGAAGGCTATCCATAAAACCAGTCCTGCTCACTCGTTTGCTCTAGAAAAACAAACTGTGGGCATGAGGCTTCTGTAATTCCTTCCCAAGGCTCCCCCTGGCAGTCCCCTCTGCCTATTGTCACATCCAGAGAAGGGCCAGGGGGTTTGGGCCTTCAGAATCACACTGGCCTGTGGGCTGCTGGGTTCACTGCAGCTATTTTGGGTCACTCCCTGTGAAAAGCAGGAGAGGGGAGGATGTGTTAGAGCACAGGGAGGGAGGGAGGGAGAGCAGTGCCATGGGATCCTTGTCCAGCTGTATGGGTGGCACTCCACTGTGTGTTTCTCTTCCCTCAGGGTGGCCTGGGGCTGTTTGTCCAGCTGATGCCCATCCTCATCCTGATCATCGTGTCTGCTCTCAGCCAGATGATGGTCTCCAGCCCACCTTACAGTTTGAGCCACAGGCTGTTAGTACCCATTCCTCTAAAACTTACCCGTATGGGGAGGGGGTGGCTCTGGAGGGGTGTGATGGGGCAGGGTCCTTGGCTTTATTCTTTGTGGCTTGCTTTATTTTTTTGCTTTATCTCCTGACCCTGTTTCTCCTGCTGCCGGTGAAGTCGTCATGGTTCTCAGACTTGTGTGAGATACAGGACACAGGGAAAGTTGGAGGGAGCTCACTTCCCTAATGGAGAGAGTTCCTTGTCAGGGACCTTCTGCAGTCCATACCCAGAGCTGTGTCTGTCATGGAAAGGGACAGAAAAAATGGTTTGGGGAGGCTGTAGCCCAGCACCGAAATCCCATATGGAACTAATTGAGGTGTAGAGTCAGAGTGTGAAAAACAAAAGCCATGTTCTCCATGAAAACCTTTGTACAACACAGTAGAGGAAGAGGATAAGGAATAAAAGACAGTCACAGAGAAATCTCATTTCTGAACTCTCATCTTGCCATGAAATAGCTTTGGCCAGACATTTAGAATGCAAAAGTGAAACTGCTCTGTTCTAGATCCTGTGGAAATACCCCCATCTGCTCCCTCTGGTGACTAATGGAATGTGTCCTTATTCTTAGTCACTTTGCAGTGCTAACAAAGAGTGGGAAAACAGGCTTGATTTCTGTCTGCTTGCATCATTCTTGGCAAAATCTTAATACGTGTTCAGTGCAAGTTCCTTATGTGCATTTAGAGAGGGCAGACCTGGTTGCAGCCTGGGGTTCCTGCCTGTTTTCATAGGTAGCAGTGTTTGCCATTGATCATAGAATCCCAGAAGGCTTTAGATTGGAAGTACCTTAAAATTATCTTGTTCCATTCCCCCCAGCCATGGCCATAGACACCTCCCACTAGACCAGGTTGCTCCAAGCCCCATCTAACCTGGCCTTGAACAATTCCAGGGGAGGGGCGTGAAGTTAAATACTATAAAACCCAGATTAGCCTTCAGATTCATAGTAAAGACTGTGACATTGGTGCTTAGGACCAAAAGATGGGATGGGTTTTGCGCAGCTAAGGATTATTCTGAGAGGGTGAAGGGCATTGAGCTGTGATTTCCACACCTGGTATTTAGCATTGTAAAACTAAGCATTATACACATACATCAGTTTCCTTTATACTGGTGAAGAGTCTGTGGCGTGAGAAGACACCGAAGGGAGGACAGTGTTTAAGTGGGCAGGGATTTGCTTCCATCCTTGCCAGCTGCCAGAGGAAGCCATCCCTGAGCCCCAGATGTTTCTCTGCCACCCCATTCCCTGTTCCCTGTGCTGTCCCTGTGTCTGCATGCTCAGGTAACAGCAAGCAACCAGATTTCCAAACCTGGGCTTGCACGAGGTTGGCAAATGAGCTCATGCAGCCTCCCGAGCAGCCAGAGTGTTTGAGCTGGAGTGAGGTGGTGCAGTGCCGGCAGGAGGAGCTGCTGGATCACCCACTGCCAGCTCCTCTGCTGGCAGTGAAGGGAAAGCTGAGCCCAGTGAGCAGGGGAACAGAAGCTTTGAACTCAGAGATTTAAATGCCACTTCTCCATAGTCAAGCTGTCACTGAGGAGGGCAGAGTCCTAAAGAACCACTGTTCTTTACAAATTTGCCTTTGTAAATCCCTTTCAAAAAGGATCTTCCTGCTGGAAGAGCTGCCTGGCTGTGGGCCTAATTGTTACTGTTCAGTAACACCTCGTGTAATTGGCCTGACTTAATTGCATGTCTGACTGCAGGTGACAGGTTTCTTATGCCCTGATTTTCATGCTTTACACCTCGGTGTGCTGCTGCAGCCCTGCCATTGCCAGTGCTTCTGTGAGAGCATGCTCTGTAGTCCATCTTGATCCAGGAGAGCAGTGTGAACTTTGGGAGAGCTCAGGGCCCTGTCTTGACAGGAAAAGGAGTGAGCTTGGCTTTTCCCAGGCTGCACCTCTGCCTTGAGAAATCCCAGCAGAGCTCTGTGCTCCTGTTCATTCCATTCAGTTACCCAGCCCTGGGCCTTGGGGAAACGTGCAGGAGTCTTGGGATCCCACCTGTAAACTCTGATAACAGACTGAAGGGTGAGCTGGATGAGTTAATGTTTATACCTGCCTTAAGAATCAGGCTGGCTTTCAGTGCAGCAGCAGCTGATATTTATTACGAGGAACTTCTGGCACATCTCCAGGTGGAGCCGTTCCTGGCAAATCCAGCATCTGGGCCCAGCTCCTGTGTTACAGCTCACACACACACCCTTGGGAGGATCTCTAGGTTTGCTGGGCTGTCAGGGGAGGCAAGAGCAGGGCTTTGTCTGAAATGCAAATGCACAGGGCCAGGGGAGGAAGAGATTTCCTTCTGGAAGGTGCTTTCTGTGCTGGTTGATGCAGGCCAGGGCACAGAGTGGGTCCCACTCTGTGAATGGAGGAAATCACCAATTTAATAATTTAATGAAAAATCCAGGGAACATTTTATTTTAAGTTGGTTTAGGCCCTGGACCATGTGTCTTGGAGTTATGTCTGTATTCAGAGCTCTGCCAACCTTGCTGGAGGCGTGGCAGCTTCTCTGTCCTTGTGTTGGTGGTTGGTTTCCACTAGAAATGCTGCTCCATTCCAACCCTCCAAGCCTGTGGCTGGTTAGGGGTGAGGGATGTTTCCTGCCATTTGGAATCATGTCACCTGAGCTGGGGGCTTTGCTGTGCCTTTAAGACATGTCCTACACTGTTGTGCTCTTGTCCCTGCCCCAGGTCTGTGGGTCACACACAGAAGAGGGTCACAGAGCACTTGAAAGTCCCCTACTACGTGTCCGAGAGCTTTGCCGAGGAGTACACGGGCACGAACCTGAAGAACGTTGAGCGGAGCGTGGAGGACGACTACATAGCAAACCTTCGGAATAACTGCTGGAGGGAGAAGCAGCAGAGTGAGTAGTGAGGGCTCAGGAGCTGTTCCATGGGGTGGCTTTGGAAGTGTCTTTGACTGGGGACGAAGTCGTGCTAAAGTTATGCTTCAACACGGTGCCAGCGCATTTCCTGTGTTGTTGGCTTTGTTTTTTTCAGTCTATGACTTCATGACAGGCCAGGTATGTGGGGGTTTTTTGTTTTGTTTTGCTTTTTAATGCTGCTGCAGAACTGGTCGGACAAGAGCTGTGCCCTGCTGTGTCAGCAGGATACCTCTGATCTCCAGGGGAGGGGGAAGGTAGAGGCTGTGGGATCTCTGATAGCCCTGTGTAATACTTCAGCTGGTCAGGGATGGTGTTGGAAAGTCTGCTGCCCATGGTGTCATGCATCCCACATCCCACCCCTGCTTTGAGGGCTGTGGGGGCTGCCCGGGCAGATGATGCAGCCAAATATCCTGGTGGCAGAAGGTGGTGAGGGCAGCGAGTCCAGGGACAGCCCTGACTTCTGTGATGGTCACAGGTCTTGGAGCAGTGGCCGGGGAAGGATTTCAGCACTGGAATGCTGGAGGGGCTGCGATCCCTGGGCAGTGCCAAAGCCTGGAGCCCTGCTGGGGTAACCTTTGTGTGGGCTGCCCGTGCACCTCCTGGGACCGGAGACAGGTTCCCTTGGCTTTTCCCGGGATGGATGAGCTGTCAGCAGCTCTTACGCCCATCCTGTCCTGAAGGGCGTGGGGCATTTCCTCATCCTCATCCTTTTCTTCACCTTGGACAGCTGGAGGTGCCTCCTGTTGCCAGCAGAGGGAACAGGGGGAGCAGGGCCTGCTGGGGGAGTCTCTTCCAGGGGGGCATTCCTGACGCTGGGCTTTTCCCTTTGCAGAGGAAGGCTTGTTGTACCGGGCACGCTACTTCGGGGACTCGGATCTGTACCAGCGGGCACAGAAGATGGGCACCCCCAGCTGTAGCAGACTGTCAGATGTCCAGGCCTCCCTGCACGGATAGTCCCAGCACAAGTACGGGCCGGGAGCAGGGAACTCTCGGGAGCAGGGAACCCTGGTGCTTTGATCACTGAAATCCCTGATTGAGACACAGACCTCCAGGAGTGTCCCCGGGGTGCACATGCACAGGCCTCCCCTCCGAGCAGCGCTCCCTCCTTAATCAGGAATTGATTTGGTTTAGTTTGCATGTTGGCACCCTCGGCTCTCTCCAGGCTCCCTGTTTTCTCTGCCCTCTAGGAACAGGGCAAAATCCCTCGGTGAGGTTGGAAGTTTCTTGGGTGCTGTGGCATCCAGCCCCCACGTTTTCACGAGCCCTTGTTTTTGGTTGCTTTGTTGCCCGTTTTACTGGGAAAGCTGTTATCCCTGGCACGTGAAGCAACATGGTGACAGGGAATGGAGTCCCTCCCACCCAACAGATGTTCCTTGTACCCCCCTCCCGTTGCCTTCCCATTCAAGGAGAACAAAGCAAATGGTCCCAGCAGGTTGTAGAAGTAAACTACTACTGGGTTAAACTGGCAATCAAAGTAAACGAAGCTGGGGAAGGGTCTGGAAGATTTGGGGGTTGGAGAGCTTGGATTAGAAAACACATGTGAGACCCATGTGCTGGGAGAACTGTACCAAAATAATGAAAAAAAATTGCCACAGGGTTTGGAATGCTTTTTGGGCTGATTTAACCTAGCAGGTACTGCTGGGCTGGCTGTGAAATGTGCAGATCCTACTACCCCAAAATCAACTGAACACAGGATTTCTGTAGAAGAACTTGTGGGTGAAGCTTGTACCAGGTGTTGTGAGGATACCATTCCAGCTCACAGGAACTCCTTGAGGATGTCAGCCATTGAGCTGCTTGATTTTCACTTTTGGGGGTTGTTTTCCTCAGCATCTGAAAGTCTGGCCTTTAAAGCAAATCGTCTGGGGCCCGTTGGGCTTTTTTATGGGTGTATCCTGGTTTTGGATCCGTTCTTACCTTGATCCGGCTGCTCTCTCATTTGGATGGCTGTGCCTCTTCTGGTGTTAATTACCTGCTTTTCTTTAATTCCCTCCCTGCACCCCTGGTCTGGAAGGAGCCTGGAAAAGCTGCTGCCTGTGCTGTGGGGTGGGGAAGGAAGGGGGAGTCACAGATTGTCCGGAGACTGACACCGCTGCTGCTTTTGTTCCCAGAGCGTTGAAATGCCTGAAGACTTTTGGGGAAGTGCACTGAGCCGAGGTGACAGACTCTGCTATTTAAAAAGAATCAAACCTTATCTTAAAAACGGAATTGGAGAATTAGCAACGCACAACTGCCCCTCTTCCTTCTCTCTGCCTCTCTCTGACGATCGCAGGCAGCGCTTGGGACAGGAAATCCAGCTCTCCGTCTTCCTTCTCCCCTTCCAACACCGCTGGCGTGCTCCCAGGATCCCACAAGGATCCCACAGCCCCTGGAACAGACACACAGAGTGTAAAATAACCCACACTAACTGCAGAAGCCGTGAAGCAGAAGGAGACCCTTCGCCGCTGCCAATGGAGAGAGGAGTGGGACGATTTGTTGATAAAAGAAGACACAAAAGAAAAAGAAAAGAAAATATAATCTATTTAGCATTAATTTATAGCTGTATATATGTTGTACTTTTAAACTATGCAGGGGTTGGATGATTAAATTATTTTGATTTTTGCCCGTTCTGGGGAGCAGGTCAGCGGGAAGCCTCTTCCCAGGGTGTCTCTCTCCGCAGCACTTTCCTGCCTGGAAAACAGAGATCCCTTTGCAGTCGCTGTGCTTTGCTCCTGGGAGGACGTTCTGCGGATGGGGACGTCCATACACCTGCCCTGGGGGATTTGATATAACCAAATCCCACATGTGCAGGGGGTCCCGGGGGGAGCCCGTGCAGAGCTGTGGATCTGCAGCGTCGGCAGAAGCCGCGGGGTCAGCTGAGCGCCGGCGTCGCTCAGCGTGGGAAAGATTGTCCTGGATGGATTTTGCTCGTCAGTCTTTGGTTAATTTGTGCACGTAACTCCTTTTTCTGCAGAGTCTGCTGGAATTCTGCCTGGTAATCAGCGCGCTCCTGCAGAGAGGGCTTTCCATCGGCCTCGCCCTTTGTTGGGAGGTTTTGTGCCATGTCCCACGCTCGGGTGCCTCACCCGCCCACCCACCTGTGCAGCCTGGCCCTGGCCTTCACACCCCGGCTCGTGTTTCCTGGAGGACACCTGCAAAACACCACACATCCGTAACGTCTGTTGGAAGTTCTGCTGGGGGAGATCAGGGGGTGTCTGATCTGCCCTCCCCACCACGGGCAGGACTGGTGTGAGGCAGCTCCAGGTGAGGAGCCATCTCTTGGAAGCAGAGCCACCTCCCATGGAATAAACTGGAGTTTTTAAATTTTTTTTATTTTTTTTTCCCTGCTCTGCAGCTCATTTGTGTCTAAAGACATTTCCAGTGAAAACCATCCCCTGGCACGGTCAGGGGAATGAATTGGGAGCACGGCAGCTCCCAGGTGGGCTGGCAGAGGAGGTTTCATCCCATTGTCCTTAGGAATCCATGCACTCTGTCTTGGCTGTTTATTTATTTTGTGAAATCTCAGCCTCCCGTTGGCTGCAAGCCCTGTTATCCCACAGCCACCGTGGCTTGGACCTGATTTTAAGGGGTTTTATTCTTTTTATTTTCTTTTTCCTAATGGTTCCTCCACTTTCAGAAGAAATTGGGTGGAAGCTCAGGATTGGAAATGGCGCTCAATAGAGGCACAGGGATGATGGGGACGGGGTTAAACCAAAATCCTGCTCACAGAAGGAGCTGGATGTGTTTCCCAATGGCATTCCCTGCCCGGAGCCAGCCCGCCAAAACCTTCAGGTTATTTTTCCTGGTAGATACCCACGGATCATAAGGAGGAGGGAGAAGGTGTTGATCCCAGTGGATGCTCACAGAGGCTGTAGCTCTTGATTTAGAGTTAATTATACAATTGTACATCTATAAATAAACGTTTATAATGTGAAAGGCTCCAGCTAGGTTGGTGTCCTGTGGATCTCAGCTCCAGCCAGCTCTGGTTTTGCAACTCCTCGGCAGTGGATGGAATTTGGGGTCTTTGCTATCCCAGTGGCTGAGAACTCTGGCCCTGTGGGGGCTGCCCTGAGGTGGGAGAGGGAAGGGCAGGGAGGGGATGGAGAGGAGGTAATGCCCCTGGGATGTTCCCAGAAGGGCCTTCCTCCCCTCCCATTAGCCCCATGTCCTCTGGCTGAGCTCTTTTGGGGGATGCCTTATTCTCATCTTAGGATGCCAACCAGCCTGGCAGCATTATCTTGGCATTGGAAGGTGCCCTTTGGACACGATCCCCATCAGGTGGGCAGGAAGGGTTGGGCTGCCTTTGTTCTGTGCAGACACTGCCTTGGGTGCAGTTCCTGCCGGTAGTGGCTTGGAAACAGCCAGCTGCTGGCCCCAAGGCCTCGGGGATGGATTTGAGATGGGTCTCTTTTCTTCACGTTCCCCTCCCTGGGGCAGGACGAGGTTGGGGCAGGCTGGACCCCTCTGGCACCTCTTCCTCCCCAGGCCCATGCACCAAAGTGCTGGAAGCTTTGGATGGGAATTTCTCCTTTTTCCTTTTTTTCCCCGCTTTGTCTCAGAGGGCAAGGGTGGCAATTTCTCCCCTTTCCCTTTTTTTCCCCTCCTCTCAGAGGCCAAGGGTCATGTCCCTGCCATTTCCCCTCAGGCCGTGAGTCAGCCCTGCCAGCACAGGGCTCATCCACAGCCGAGGTTTTGGGGTGGTTTTACTGCATTTCAGGTCATTCCCAGCCCAGAGCGATGGGATACACTCTTGAATTTCAGGGTGTGCTGGTCCCTTCCCAGTCTCCAAAGGCGTGGGTGGTTTGAGCTGCCCATTAGCTTGTTAGCCCAAGCTTTTAATTGGAGCGGCTGCCAAAGGCAGGGAGGCATCAAAGGAAGGCAGGTGCTGCAGGAACATCCTCCTCCGGCAGGCAGGGAACCAAGGGGACCCCTCTTCCCCCATCGGTATTTTTAGCAGCAAAAAACATGAGGGTTTAGTGTTATCCTGGGATTTAAATCCTCATTTTTCTTACTGCTGCTGATGCTCCCAGAAATCTCCCTTTCCTCGGCCGGCACCTGGGATCCCTGGGCTGATACTGGTGCCACAAATAGCCCCATTGACTCTCCCCAGGTCCCAAAATATCCCTTTGCCTAACGCCCTGTACTGGGAGACATTTGATCCACCCTCGCTGGAAGCTTCTGCACCTTCCAGGGACCTGCTAAACCCCAGGGACCTTGAGACACCCCCAAATTTCTCATAGAAAGGCCATTTTGCTATAAATAAAAGCAGTTGCACCTTCATAGCTGGGGCTGTGACTGGAGTGTTCCAGGGGCACGTGGTCCCACAGGGAATGTTTTGCTGGGCACCCCCAGGACAGAGGCCGTGCCATTGCTCCGTGTTGGCTTTGGGGAGTTTTGGTGGGTTGGTTTTTTTGTTTGTTTGTTTCCTTGGAGCGATAAACTAAAAAAAAAATGGGATGCGGAGCCCCTCGCCTTCCCCGAGAGCAGCTGGTGAGGAACGAGCAGGGGTCACTGGCAGCACAGGAGCAGGGCCACCCCCTTGGGAGCTCGGTATGTAAAACTCCACTTATTTCTGGAGCTATAAATACCGCTCCCAGCCTCAGGATGCCTGGGCAGGGCTGACGGCACCGCCAGCCCCAGCTGAGCCGCCGGCGGTGCTGCCGTCACCGCGCCGTAAATCTGCTGCGCCCCGGGATCAAGGCGCTGCCTCCAGCCCGGGGAACGCGGCTTTGGAGCTCCCTTCCCACCCCTCTCACTGTCTCCGGGGCTGGATGAGCCCACAGGGGATGCCCCGCACTTGAAGAGCATGTGATCCTTTGAGAAATGCCCCAGACCCAAAAAGTGTAGTGGAAATCCTCGCTCTTTGCACGACGTGTGTGTGTAAATGTGCAGTTCCAGCTGTGCGAGCCTGGCACGGCTTGATGCCCTGACGGCTCCGAGGTGATATTTACACCAGTGAGCAATCTCTGCTCCCAGCACTCCAGTTATGGGTCATTCGTATCACAAGCGAGGTTTTGATGGTGAAAAGTCTCATCAGAAAGTCACAGTGGTATAGTTTGTCCTCAAAGGTATTAAAAAAAATAAAAAATCAAACAACCCAAGGCTGAGCCAGAACAAGCTGACGTGAATGGAAATGGTTTTTCAGGCTGCTTTTATCCCCCCACACCTTCCACGGGCTTCTCGTTTGCCAAGCACCTTAATTATCCTTGAGTGAAAGCCTCTTCCCCGAGGCCTCTAATTGCAGGTTTGGGTAATTGGCCTCAATGTTGCCGAGTGTGTTTGGGGCCGGGGCGTGCTCCTCCCCGGCAGGTGTGACCCTCCTCCTCCTCCTCTCCCTCAGCCCCAGTCTGAGCCCGTTCTCCTGCGTTTCTGCCCAAATTCCCCGCTGTGGCTGCCCGGGAAGGAGCAGCAGCCCCTGGCTGGGTGTTGGGGTGCTCCTCACTGGCCCAGGGCTGGCTCGGGGGTCTGACTCAGCCCCCTGAGTCACAGCCCCGTGGCTCCCATTAGGAGTGGGCAATTCCCCACCATTCCCAAAGCATCCAGCTCCCACTACAGGGGCTGCCCTGCCAGGGAAAGGCTTCCCCAGTGTGCCAGCAGGGAATTTCCAACTAGTGGTTGCATCATCCCTCCCCCGAGCAGAGGTGACAGCAGGGAGACGGCGGGTTATCAATCAAGACAATTTTTATTAGAAAAGTAAAAAAAAAACACCCGACACGATTGCATAGAAATTCTCGCACTTGAACATCAAGTGTATGAGTGTAAACTGTAACCAACGAAGTGCCCGCAGCGTGTCAGGGCCGGGGGTCCTGCCCTCCGGCCCCGCGGCACCGCACACGTCCCTCTCCCACCGCTCCCGTGATCAAAGACACAATTCTGGGTTCTTTCTGCCTTTGATCCGCACCCCCTCGGCCGTCACTCGCTGCCACGCTCCCCCTCCCCCTGAGACCCCATTGATTACAATCCTGGTTTACAAAAAAAACCCCCGTGATTGATCAGCCATCAGGAGACCCGCGCCCCTCCAGCAGCCCCGCTGCCGCCTCCGGGAGCGCGGTCGCCGGGATCATCCCGCAATCACCGACGGCGTGAAGCGACCGGCTGCTCCACGCCACGGATGTCCCGGCACGGGCAGGTCGCCACGGGGACCTCGGCCTGCCAGAACTACATCCACCTACAGCCCTACTCCAGCCTAACCTAAACTACAGCGGCTGCCAGGAGCCGCCAACGCTCCGCCCGGCTCTTCCAAAGCACTTGGGAAGTGGCTCCTCCGGCCCGGCCCATCAGCACTCCTCGATGAGCAGCTGCTCGGAGCTGTACAGCTTCTTCTTCATCACCCTGAAGCCCGTGCTCAGCTTCAGCGGCGCGAAGGCCGGCCCCGAGGCGAAGAGGCCCTGGATCTTGGGCCAGAGGCGGGAGTCCAGCCGGAGCACCAGGGTGAGCTGGAAGGTGGGCACCACGGCGGGGTCGGCGGCGATGTGCCCCACGTCGTGGCAGGCCTTGCCGTGCTCCACGCACAGGTCCAGGAGGGCCCCGCGCAGCCCGCACGGTTCGCTGCACGCCAGGCGCAGCAGCTCCGTCCGCACCTGCGCCTGGAGCTGGGCCGGCATCAGGAGCCGGGAGCAGCGCTTGGCGCCCAGCGGGGCCCGGCCCAGCGTGGCCTGCACCACGTCCATCAGGTTGGCGCACAGCAGCTCGTCCTCGGGGTCGTGCAGCAGCTCCAGGTCCATGTCCGGCAGGGAGACCCCCTCGGCGTACTCGGCATCTGCGGAGGGGACACAGCTAGGTCAGCGCCGGGGGGCCCGTGGGCGTGGGAGACGCTGATCCCAGGGGTTCAGGGGTGTAACAGGGGTGTGCTGGTGGTTCTGGGAAACACCGATCCAGGGTTTTGGGGGTGTTAACAGGGGCACGGCACCACCAGCCCCTCTGCCCAGGGACCCTCATCCATCCTCCAGCCCTTGAAGGACCCGCACTCACCTCCCTCCGAGCCGGAGGCGCTGCCCAGAGACTCGCAGTCGGAGGTCTCCAGGCGGCCTCGCTCGCCGCCCGCCAGCCGCTCCCACAGCCCTGGCATGCCTCTGGATACAGCGGAACAACCACGGCCCCGGCTCCGCCGCCGCTTTGCCCTCACCGCCCGCGCCCCACCCTTATATAGACACGGCACGACGGGCCACGCCTCCCTCCCCGCGTCCGCCAATGGGAGCGCGGGGCACGTCCGCGGCGTCTCTCCTGCCCGGCGACAGCGACGAGGCCGCGCCCCCTCCCCTGGGCCACGCCCCTCGCCCTCAAGCCACGCCCCTTGGCGGCCGGCTCGGTCCCGGGCGCTGCAAACGGGACCCGGGGTTGCGTCAGGGCCGGGCCGGCCTCCGGGGCTGCCCCTGCCCCGCACCCCCCGGGCCCGGACTGCACCCCCGGGCACCCCCCTAGCGCCCGCGCTCACCCCCGCGCTCCCGGGGCCAGCCCATCGTTCACGTTCCGTAGGGGAAGGGGACACCCGCCGTGTCCCCGCGGACCCCGAACACCCGCTGGGCAGGGAAAGCAGTGAGGGCTCCCCTTGGGTTAGGGTTTGATCCGCCTCGTCTCCCAGGGGCTCTTGGCGTGGTGGCACCGGCGCGGCCAGGTCCTGCTGCCCTGCCATGGGATGGGGCTGAGCCCTGCCGCCCCTCTCCAGGGACAGAGCGAACCGGAGCCCCCCAGGCGTGATCCCGATGGATCACAATGGATCCTGATGGTTCGCTGGCCTTGTCCCGGTGTCTTAGGGCAGGAAGGGATGGTGGACCGAAGCTCGTTGAAGATCAAGGGGTGCGGGGGCAGGGCACGCCCTGGCCGGGGTGGGGTTTTGCTCGGTGCCAGGCTGGGGGTCATCCCAATCTGCCTTCCTGCTGTCTCCTAAAACCGGGCCGGGATACGCCCGAGCCCCGCTCCGGCAGCGCGTCCCCCGCAGCCTCGGGCGCTGCGTGCAGCTCCCCGCGTCCGTGACCTTTCCAAAGCCAGACCCCGAGGAGCGCAAGGAGCCGAATTGGAGATAAAGGGCTTTGTTTGTCCTCCCGCTGCGCTGCCCGCGGCTTTATCGGAGGGGCTGAGCACACTCTGAAGCCACCCCCGGACCTATCTTGGCTCCTGTCCTTCCCGAGGCGAGATGGATAAGAGCCCGGCGATAAAGGCAGTGCGGGGCACACGGCGGCCAGCAGCGAGGGGCGCGGGTCCCGCACCCCCGGCCTGTGACCTCCCACCTAAAGGGCGCAGAGGGTCTGCACACCCCACCAGCAGCTGTAGCTGCTTTTTAGGGGTCAGAGCGTGAATCCATCAGCATTTTGGGCGTGGAAGCCCAGGCTGCGGGAGTGGGTAGCGTCCCAGGGAGCTGAGGAGATGTGTGGGGAGTTGGGAACAAGTCCTGGCTTGCGCCTGCTGCTTGGAGAGGTACTCCTCGGCTTTTTGGGACAAAACATGAACAATCCCCAACCCCGGCTGTTAAAAATACACCCCAATATTTGCACACTCAGCTGGATGGTGCTTGGGATCCTGTTTTTCACAAATTGTACCTCATGGGTTATTTCTCCACACAGCCACCAAGTCATCGGTATGAACGTCGTCAGCTGGGTGAGGCTGAAAATAGATGAGGATCTATCTGCTGGTTTGGGGGGTCAAAACAAGGGGAAAACAGCAAATAAACAAAAAAGAGGTAAAGGACCACAGGGAAGGTGCCTTGCTAAAAATAAGCTGGAATTTTGGAGCCAAGCATAAATATTTTTCTTTCTTTGCCATAACATCTCCTGGTAGGCAGCAGAGCAAGCAGCTCTGGTGTGATGGCAAGTTTTAAAGGGAAATGTCATTTTTGATCCCTGCAATAAAATAATTCAGCTGGGAGGGGAGGCAGTGTGGGGCTGGCAGCTCCTTCTGCTTCCCAAAAGAAGCTGAATCCAGGCCGCTTCTCTGCAGCAGGGCCTTCAGGAATAGTTTTGGGCTGGAAAGTCAAGTTTTAGCTACAGTGTGGGTAATCCCTGCACTTCCCCTCCCCTGGTCCTGCTGCTGGCAGTAAACCCAGCGTGGTTTCTGTGGAGGAGCAGCGTCTTTCCCCCTGACCTGCTGTCCTTTCTGGGAGAGCAGAGATTGAGGCTTTCGGGACAGTTTGTTCCCAGCCAGCTGTGCCTGTCCGCACCTGAGATTCACTTGATCGTTCTGATTTCCAGCCTGGCTTTGCAAAGGGTTAAGCAGGAGCCGGGGGGAGCGGCTGGCATTGGGGAGGGTCCTTGGCTGGGCCCCTGCTCGGGATGTGCTGAGCTCAGCGCTTTTGCAGGCTGCAGGGGGAGGGGCTGGGAAGAAGGAGGAGGAGGAAGAGGAGGAGGAGGAAGGGAGGAGATGTTCTGGGGGGTTCAGCGAGTCCCCTGGCTCGCTCTTCGGGTGCAAACTGTGCCCCCTGTATGGTGGGGAGCAAATTCCTGCCCCATGGGCTAACTGCTATGGAGGGGTCCCTGGCTTCCTGTTTTTTCCCAGCGGCTCTGTGGCCCAAAAAGTCACTCTCAGGTAAAGTTACACACTGTTTTGGCACACTGGGTTGGCACAGACAATGGAGGGATTCTCTGTGTCCAAGTAACAGAGGGGCTGAGGCCATGGATTTTACTGTGCCCCCTAAGTGCCTAAGGTGGGGTGGGTGTCCTTCTCACCGGGCCCCTGTTAGTGGCTGGGGGTGACAGGCACACCAGGGGTGACCCTGCATCTCCCGAGCCCGTGGCCAGCTCTGACAGGTGAGCTGTGGCTGTGTGGGACGCGGTGGCAGGTCCCGGCGCGCTGCTGGCCGGGCAGGTCTGTGCCACAGCCAAACCTTCCGGGCCCGTCTCTCACCCCTGGGACAAGCAGCTGCAGGAGCCGGGCAGAGGAACAAGGAACGTGCATCCAGGAGGGCGGTGGGCAGGTTTTGGCAGCTGAGATGCCGGGTTGAGAGCTGGGTCGGCACCGTGTCGTTCGCAGGGTGCGGGCTGTGAAACTCATCTCCCCTTCGGTGCTTCTGGGGGAAAAGATGGCAGAGAGGGTGTTTCTGGGGTGCTGCCCCACAGCGATGCTGGGAGAGGCGGGCGGCCTGCCCGGGCAGCGAGGCCAGCGCGTGCCTTGGCGCCGTGGCCTGCGCTGGGGCCGTGGCCAGCGGCGAGAGGAGCCGGGGAGGGGAGGTGTCAGCGGGGCCTGTACCGGTACATAACGTTCCGCTGCGAGCACCCACAGGAAAACCAACCAGCAGCCCTCAACGAGGCTCTTTGTTTAGCTTTTTTTTTTTTTTTTTTTTTTTTTTTTTTTTTTTTTTTTTTTTTTTTTTTTCCCCTCCCCACACCAACTTTTTCTGGCAGCTGCCGGGCTCCCTCCCCGCTGCGCTCCGCGCCCAGCTGAACGGCCCCAGAACTCCTGGGACCCGGGAACGAGGGGCTTCCACACCCCAAGGAGAAACAGGCACCGCTGGCTGAACAGCCCCACTGATCTGAGAAGCAGGAAATAGGTTGGCTTGGGAATTTCCAGCTGCCAGGGAAAACCTGGGTTTGGAGGAGGGGGAGCGTGGAAGGTTTTTGTCCATACGGATCCCTCCAGTTCTCCCTGCCTTACATAAAGTGTTTACTGAGCGGGAGGAGGGAACGGCCAACAACATGTTTTTGCATTCGTAGTACTGTACAGGGTGAACTTTTCACTTCCTCTCAATGGCTCTCACACGTGTCTATTTTGGTGCTGGGCACACATACAAACACACTATGTACAGCACAGAGCTGGGACGTTCCCTGCTCCTGCTCTGTCCCAGCACAAAGAAACTGCTGGAAAACAAGGAATGGGAGGAGGGTGAGGGGGATAAATCTCAGCCCCGCTGTGTTTTGGAGCTGGATGGGGAAGTCTGGGCAATGCCTGGGCACTGCATGCCCTGGGCAGAGCTGCAGGCACCAAGCCCGTGGCATTCCAGGAGGGCTGGCAGGGTGGAAAAGTTTCCCAAGTTGAGCAATGAAAAGGAAAAGCTGTTTCTGTGCCTGATTTTGCTGGGTCAGTGAGCAGGGGAGACCGGGTGTGAGTGAGGGGGTTTGGGGCGATCTGCTGCTCCGTTCCTAAACCCCACAGTGATACAGGGTGAGGACTGGCCAAGGTAGATTTAGGCTGCTGGAGTAAGCAGGATTAAAAATAGATGCCACCGAGCTAACAAAAAAGTGGAGGGCTGAAGCGCTCCCTTCTTTCCCGAGCAAGCCCATCTGGGATGGAGTTTGAATCCCGCCTGCCCGTCACGTTTGGAGGGCTCCTGGCCGCGGAGCCGCTGACTGTGCAGGAGGCCCCCGCAGAGCAGGGCTTGGCAGCCCTCCAAGGCTGGGGAGGAGGTTTTCCGGGCTGGGGCCGGGGCCGGGGCGGCCGGCGTGGGACAGTCTCAGCTGAGCTGCAGCCCTACGTGAGAACGCTCCTGTGCCGCTCCGGCAGCCACGCGGTGAATTTCCACGGAGCTGGAATCGCGGCTTCACCTGCGGATCGGACAGCGTGGGGCTCCGGATTGCCCAGAGCTGAGTCTGGCACTGGAATTGATTTATTAGCAGCAACAAACACAGAAGGTGGCCGTATACTTTTGCCTCTCAGTTTTAGCTAATTGCTGGTGATCTAAAATGGGAATGGATCCCAGTTAATCTGTTTCAATGTGGCTGGGCTGAAATAGTGAGTAAAAAATACAATCATCTCGTAAGTAAGATGTTGAAAATGGAAAAATTAGGCATCTGGAGCAGTAAATCAAATAATTGCTCACATACGGTGCTGCTCCTACCCCTGCTGGCCAGCAGAGCCGTGGGGCAAAGGCTCTCATGCATGGAAAATCAACATTTTGAAACGGTTATGCCAAAACATGGAAATCCAGTTCCCCTCGAAGAACAGAAGTACATCCGAAAAAGACAATTAAAATGGATGTTTTTAAACTAGGGTTTTCTCCCCTGGCTGAGTTAAACCAGGATTAAAATCTGACTTAAATCAAGCCACTTTTGAGCATGCTTTGGTTCCTCTCACACTGAACTTCAGTCTACCATCATGACAGTCAGCCTGCCTCTGAGCTTCACTAAACCTCCTTAGCTCCCAAACAGCTGATTGGGAGACCAGACAAAGAGTTTCAAAGACAGAGTTATTTATTGTCACAGAGAAATCTAATACAGAATAAAGAGGAAAAAGTTTCAGGGTATTAAAGACAGAGCAGTGTCCTGCCAGCACTACCAGAGAAACGGCGATAAAGAGGGAATGGCTTGGGCAATGGCCGAGGCACTGATGGAGGAGGTGACACCGCTTGGTCCCTCACCCAACCTCAGGACAGTTTGTGTCCATCCCCCAGAACCACAGCTGGGGCTGAAGAGTGCTTCTGGCATTTGCTCCAGAGGGTTTCCCTGCTCAACCAGCGCTCTGGCTGCACTCCAGTGGGAACCTGGTCCGAGTGACGGGGTCACCCTCCCCGCAGCCGCACTGTCCATGGCCCCCTCTGTAAACAATACGGAGAGTCTCCGAGGGCTGTACAGCTGATCCTGCCTTTTAAGTTACAGAAACCAAGCCCTGCCAGCCTGTAAGGACCTACTGAATCCCCTCATTTCTGTTTATTGGCAGCTTTATGGGGGATCCCCACTCTCAAAAAAACCAAAAGCCCCATCCTGTCGATGCAGCTGTCAACATCTGATAAATGGGGGATATGTTGAAGCCAGCCAGGGAACGTTTTTCTTCTGCTCCCTGACAGCAGTGATCCAGACACGCTCAGCCCGAGGAGGGAGTGAATCCCAGGAGCTGCTCTATTGGCTTGTACCTCCACTCATCTGCCTCCAGCTCTTCCACCAGACCGGCAAGTTTTTCCATCCTTGCGACTTGTTGATCTGCAAGGAGTTCAAAGGTAACTGTGGTTTGCAATGGCAGCGCAATTGAACCTTTCAATTAGATGCAAATTCCCAGCTGTCAGTGGGGAGCGGGGCAGAATAAAACCCACGTAGCCCATTTGAATCCAAACCCACTCTTTGCAAACAGCGAGGAGAAAGCAGGGACAGGCTTTTCTGCCCCGGTGTGTGTTTACCCACCCCTGCCCGTGCCATGTACATTCAAGTTCTAACAGAGAAACATCAGGCCCATTAGTATATGGGGGTGAAAACAGGATGAAGCTCATTTCATAAAGCATGAATATTTATAGCACAGAAGAACAGAGAAGTTCAGAGAGGGCTTGGTCAGCTCACAGCAGAGCTGGGTACAGCACGAGGAACTGTGCTTTTGATGAAGGAGGAGGACTTGGATGTGTGGCAGAGAGGCTCTGCAACCAGAGCCTGCTAATGAGAGGAAGGTCCCCAGACAACGTCTTCCTCTCAGGTTTATTTATAACCAGTCATGTGTTGGGCACACAGGGTCCATTTTCAGTTAAACGTGCTGCAGTGGTGCAGAGATGGGAATACCCCTTCTCCCAGCTCTGCTGGAAGTCTAACAGTGCTGTAAGCTCACTGCAGCCTCTTGGAGAGACGGCCCAGGGCCAGCAAGAGGCGTAACATAAACTCTGTGTGATTTATGCTGACTGCAGCAGTGGGTGCTTTTAAGAGGGACTGTTCTCATTCCACCTCCTGCACCCTTTTGGGAACTGTCAAACAAACAAGCCAAAAAATGATGACCTCGATCTTTTTTTTAAGCCCTTCACCTTTCTTACAGGGAGAAAACAGGGAGGTGCTCCATAGTTCCAACGGCTGGTGTCTTTCAGGATGCCAGGCTGTGTAGCAGCCCCTGGTAGCTCCAGCCACAGCAGAGCTGTGGAAACAATGGCTCTGGAGTTCAGCTTTGCTTTCTGGTGCAGAAATACAGGATCACGGCCTTTCAAACTGCTGCACACCCCCACAACCGGAGGAGGACAGGAAACCTCTCCATTCAGAGACAACAGGTGGAAGTACCATTCTGGCTGACAAGAGGCGGGGACCAAAAAGGATGTGACCCTCAATCAGCAGACTGGCTCTGCTGCTGGGCTCTGTGAGAACATAAGCCGTGATGCAGCCAAGCCCATGGCTGGCACCTGGGCAAGGGCAAAGGGCCCGGCAGGGAAGCAGAGGTTCAAACAGGATGTCAGGCTGCTCCCTGGGGAGGCAGGGAGTGGACTCAGCCCTGTCACGCCACGCCACGCCACGCGTGGCTGCCTCCTGAGCGCCTCTGGAAACCTCACCTGACCCTGCCAGGGCCACAAGGGCTCAGCAGAGAAACAAAGGTGGAATGGAGCGTCTCTGTGCCCCAGGCCAGAGAGACAGTCAGCGCTGGGCCGAGATCAGAGCGTGGGCGTTTCCTGCCCAGAACCTCCTCCTCCTCCAGCCTCACCTTGTGCTGCCACACAGCCATGGAAAAACAAGCTTCGGGAGGCACAGCCCGTTCCCACCCAGCCTCTGTGGGCTCCCAGCGCTTTGCATAGGGCTTGCAAAAGGACTCAGTGGTGGCCTGACTTAGCGTTCAGGCTGCTTTCTTGTGGCTGGCAGCCGAGAGCAGGTCAGGCTTTGTGCCCCCACCTTCCCCAAGCCACAGGCGGCCGGATCTCACCGCTTACCGTGCTTCACTTGCTTCAATGTCGACGCAACCTGAAAGCTGAACACAGACTCGCAGAGGAACCTCTCAGAGCCATCTGTAAACAGAAAAAGGAGATGGCTGAACCCCAGAGTTTGAGCAGCCTTCAGTGCCCCTGACCTCATCTTTGTTACGTTTGAGGTGTGTTGCCCCATTCCAACACTTTCCCCTGTGCTGAGTGCAGCCCCTATGACCCTGCACAGGGCCTTGGCTGGTTCCTGATGTGACCTGGGAAGACATCCTAGGTGGAATTCTGTTACATCCCCTTTGACAAACAATTTTAGTCCATTTTAAATAGAAGTTAAGCTAAGGAGAAGCCAGGTAATGTTATGGCAGCCTCTGACTCCCTCAGGGCTCAGATGCTTGTGTCCTTAGAATGCTTGAGGATTTCCCATGGGCTCAGACCATAACCCTACACAGAGTTTCAAATAATGTGTATCTTGCCATCCAAGTCAGTAACTGATCACGCAAGTGACTCAGAAATAAAGCAATCTGGAAAACATAGCTAATTATGTACCAAGCACTGACACAGTTTATACTGCCTCCTTCTAAAAAAACCCAAAATACCTATGGGTTTATTTAGAAACAAGCGAGATAGTTAAAGTAGCAATAAAAATCAGTCAAGTCAGTGGGAATTTTTGAAAAGGAAACTGCAGCTTCTCCACTGGCAGCTGCCTGATAAAAGAATGGGTGTATCACCTTTGATATCAGAAATTAAAAAGTCAACCTAGAGCTTCCTGCAATAGGGACAGTATTTGGCTGTTGCTGCCACTCAGAGCAGGCAAACTACTGTGTTCCCAGTAAAGAGGTCAGCCCAAAGCACAATCCATTTAAAGCTCTGTGCCATAGCAATGTGGAGAGCAGTTTCAAAGGCAAAACTCTGGAAAAATCTAATCCAAAGCTGAACCCCAGGGAAGAGCTGGAGTTCACCATGCTCAGAGTTTCCTCTTACAAGTGCTGCACCAAATGAATCATGGAGATATCAGCAAGAATTTTTTCATGGAAAAACATTGGAAGGGGCTGTCCAGGTAGGTGATGGAGTCAATGTCCCTGGGAGTGTGCAAGGAACAACTGGATGTGGCACTCAGTGCTCTGGTGCTGTTGACAAAGTGGGGATCAGTCACAGGCTGGACTCGATGATCTTGAAGGCCTTTTCCAACCTAAATGCTGGATTCTCTCCTCCAGCTCCCTGTCTGTCCTGCTGAGTGGCTCTCAGGAGGAACAGCTGCCTGTCTATTTGGTAACACAAAGTGTTTCATTACTTTAATTTGTTTTTAGGGCTCACTACATTCTGTGAGCAAACCTTTAGTCATAATTACTTCAATAGCCTGGCATATGGGCTCTAATGTGTAATAAAAACAACCCTTCAACAGCGCAGCCATCAGTTCCCAGCTGCCCTGTGCTGCCATAGGAACACTCCAGCCTCAGCCTCAGCCATCCCACGGTGACGAGAGAAGTTCAAGAGGAGTAGATAGAGACCTTGGTTTAACTGTCACCAGGACCTGCCCTTCCTCCCTCACCCAGAGCTTGCTGAGCTTCTCCTTCCACAATCACAATGAAGCCAGTGGCAGGACTCGGGCATCCAGATGCAAGCTGGCAGGGAGACAAGCTGCCTCCTGGACTAACCTAGTCAAATCCAACCCAAACCAAGAAAATTACTACTTTTGCCAAGAAAAATACTCCTGTCTCAGCTATCCTGCAGTAATCCCCGCCTGACATCAAAGGATTAGCTAACAATGAGCAATTAACACAGTCATGTTCCCTTTCAGGTAGATGCTTCCTGGTCTGAAGTGTTGTCATGGAGCTAAAAAGCAGGTGACTGCCAGAAAAATCACTTCCTCATGAACAACTGGTGGGAAAGCCGGGACCAACTAAGCCCTGGTGCTTCCTTTCTACCTCCAGCTTTTGCCAGTGAGGTGCGAAGCTCAGTGACCTGGAGGAGGAGTGGAGAAAGAGAAGGGCAGGAGCAATCACCTTCCAGCATCTCCCCAGCTCCTTTGGGATAAGTGAAGAGGGCTTTCCGGGGCGGCGCCAGGTCCGAAACACTGAACCCCGACCCTGTCACCGAGCTGCCACTGACTCCGCCGGCCGAGGAGGACGAGGAGGAGGCTGCCATTGCACCCAGCCTGGGAGGACAAAGAGCAGAGCCTGAGTTAGGAAGAGCATCTCGGAGTTCCCCGGGACGCAGAGCCAGACCTGTCTCCGAGGATGGATGAAGGCAGTGAGGGGCAGGATGACGCCGCCTCCGCTGCCCCAGAGCGTCCAGGCTGCACTGCATGTGTAGGAGAGCTGCCTGTGCCCGCTGTGGGGATGGGCACAGAGCTGTCACACCCTGAAACTGAAGGTAACCCCCGCTCTGACCCCTCGGAATTCCCCGGGGAATTCATTCAGAGCGTGCACAAAAATAACGAGGTACAAGTTGCTGGCCTGAATTCACCAGCCTTTAGCTGCCCTGGCATTTGTCCTGCTCCCCAGGGTCATAAAAGGTGGGGTTTCTTTCCTTTTCTTCCCCTCCTTGTTTCCAGGAGCACAAACACAGAAGCCCTGCTGCCTCATAAAACCTGGAAGGCTGCAGGACTGCCAGTTCCAGCACCACATCCTGCACGGAGCCACGCCGTGTCTAACTTGCAGCAGCTGCTTTCTGCATCACTCCAGACGTGCTCTTGCCTTTAAAACACTGTATTTGACTTAAATACAATGGCAGTGCCTGAGGATCCATCTGCCTGTGCAGCACAATTCCGGCTGCCTCTTGCACGCTCTCTTCTCAGCCTTGTTTTTAAGAGGTACTGGGTTTGTCATGACACAGGACTTAAAACTCGTCGTGTACCTCTCTGATAGTAAAAAAGGTGTCACTTGTCCCTTATCAGTGACAGCACTTGCTGCTCCTCCAAATACTTATAAACACTTCCAAATTATCCTGCCCATTTCATTAATTCCTGTTATCATATTTAGTACGCTTCTGCAGACTCTGCAGGGTACAAAGACAGTGCCCTTGGACAGCACTCAAGGATTCTGTGGAGAAAATGGGGTTTTAAGACCTTAAAGGTCATCTCATTGTGCCCTCTGCGATGGGCAGGGACACCTCCCACTATCCCAGGTTGCTACAAGTCCCGTCCAACGTTGCCTTGGGCACTTCCAGGGATTAGACAGCCGCAGTTCCTCTGGGCAACCTCTGCCAGGGGCTCACAGGGAATATTTCTTCCCAATATCCCACCTAACCCTGCCCTCTGTCAGTGGGAAGTCGTTTCCTTTGTCCTGTTCCTCTGTCTCTTCTAAGTTTCCCAGGAGTGCTCAAGGATACTGTGAGTAACACAGAAAACAGCAGCTCACAGAAGACTGGGGGCTTACAGGCCGTGAAGAAAATTGCCTGCATAAATCAAATTTTTATTTTTGTTATGCTACATCCAGCAACACCTCTCTCAGCAAACCCTCAGGCTCAGCTCCCTGCTCACAAGGGAGGTGCGACGATCGTTTGCGCTGACGCGATGCCAGCCGGGGTTCGCAGACCCGACAGATTCCTAAGTGTGGCTGCAGGGCATTTATTTTAAACAAACACAGAGGAGAGCAGGCGGCAGGTCGGGGCGATGCCTGGGCCTGTTACAGGAACCTTCAGCCAACGCCTCAGGCACCTCAGGAGCCGCCATCTTGTCGAGGGCGGGGAGTTCCATTGCCCGCCCTCCCGCCCCTGCGAGACCACGCCCCGGTTCTTGAGACCACGCCCCGGTTCTTATGACCACGCCCCAGGACTGACCACGCCTCCTCCACCGCCCTCCCGCCCATGGCCCCGCCGAACCGCTTCGCGGTGAGTGCGAAGCCCATGCGTCGCCGCAGCCTCCGCTTTCCCCGCGCGCTCATTCCGTCGCCCTTCACCTTCCAGGCCGCCTCCGCCACCCGGCGCTCCCCGGTCCCGTCGCGAACCCTCTCTCCTTCACCTGGAAGCCCGGGCGGCGGCTTGGTGCTGGCGGCGCGCGTGGCCGCCCTCGCGGTGCATGATGGGGCGGGCGCGCGCCACTTCCGGCGGGACGCGTTGGGGGAGCGGGGACAGAATAGCGGCAGCGGCGGTGGGAGTGGGGGCGTTTTGGTGCTTCCTCCGCCTCCCCGCAGGGGTGTGAACATAAAGCTGAGGGGTTCTGTTGCTGCAGTGGCCTCGGCGCCCCGGGAATTTGCGCGGTGCGGGCCCTGCCGGTGCCCCTGCCGCCCTCCACTGGTGGCGGTTCCCGCAGAGCTGCCGCCTGCAGCCCCTCTGGATCCTGCCGTAAGGCTGCAGCTCCAGCTGCGTTGTGCCTCCCGCTGCTTACTTTCAGAAGTCCTGTGTCAAGAAGTTGTGATACCAGTGTGTTAAAAGCAATCCCTCCAAACAAGTCTGTGTGGAAGGAAAAGCCCCAGCGACTGATCTTTCATGGCTTTTTCTGCCGTTTACCTCTGCAGTTTACCTCTGCAGTGCTTCCCTTGAGCTACAGGAGTTACTATTTGTTTTTGAAGTGTAAGATATTTTTGTCTTCCGTGTAAGTTCAGGTGGTTGTGAATCATTTCAGAAGGTGGGGCTCGAACTGAGGGGAGAATTATTAACCTTCTCAACCTGATGTCACTGTAATAAATGCTAGTTGCTTCCGAGGCAAGCTCTTAATTTTTTCCTGTTCAATTGCAGTGGACAGGTAAACCATCCTACAAAGGTGAATTTTTTTTGGTGGAAACTATATTTTCTGAGTAACAGATTCTGGTTTAAAATTGAGGCAACCAATATTAAATTAACCTTACTAGTGAATGTAGAAATTCAGGAGCTGAAGATGTGAAGTCTCTGACGGAGCACTGCTGGCTTTTTGTTTTAGCACTGTTAAATGTTCTCCACTCTAAATGTTTTTAACTTGCTGCCAGCTAAAGCCCAAAGAAACAAAATGTCACGTTGACTGAGGTTACAGTGAGTTTTAGCTGAAACCTGTGAGTTTGAGTTACATACCTTACCCTGCTTAAATTTCCTGTTTTCACTTGGTTGTGCTTTACGTACCCGTGACTTCTCACAGAGTTACTCTTTGGCTGAGACTCATGAGGTTTGAGGAGGTGTTGCCTTTCTGAAGACCCTGCATGGAGGAGCTCTTATCTCAAGGAGGGGAAGTTGATATTGAATATTAGAAAGGAATTGTTCCCCTGTGAGGGTGGTGAGGTCCTGGCCCAGGTTGCCCACAGAAGCTATGGCTGCCCCATCAGAGCCACCTGGGATAGTGGAACATGTCCCAGCCCATGGCAGGGGGCTGGAACGAGCTGGGCCTTAAGGTCCCTCCTGACCCAATGGGCAAGGAAACACTGAAATCAACTTCTCCTTGGCCTGAGTCAGCACAGCTGTCTTTGTTGTTGCAGTAGCAGAAGGAGCAGGATGGACATGCTGCGGCCCCCCTTGGTAAGGATTGGGGGGCGAGTGTACCGGAAAAATCTCATCCAAGAGCCGGCCTTCCCACATGAGGACGAGGAGGACTTCTATGCAGGTGAGGAGTGATGCTCAGGAGGTGTAAACATCAACTCTGGGGACCTGGGGAGCTCTCAGTGTCATCTCTGATGCCTTTGTGAGCACAGAGGCCTGCGCATGTGGCAGGTTGAGGGGTTCAAGAGGGAGAAAAAGGCTTTGCATTGGTCCCTGATGATCCTGCTGCCCAAAGTGGAAGCAGTCCCAGCTGGGTTGGTTGACTGTGTTGCTGACTGTGGAAGATCTCCAGGAAAAGGGAAAGCCAGATCAGCTCTGTAGATTTGTTCTTCCCAGGTTTCTTTCTTTTCCTTACCATCACTATTTGCAGGTATGGCCGATATGGAAGGTGCTTGCTAAAGGCCCTCTGTACTCGCTATGTTTATGTCTTTAAAAACTGGCCTCCTGCAGTGCAGCTTTTGGAAGGTGTTAGCCGTGTCTTGGGGACAAAATTCTTCCTGTCTTGGTGTGTTTTACTTTGTCTTTCTGCTTGTATGTTTGCTGTAGTTGTGTGTGAGTTGTTGTGGGCACGGAAAAGCTGCAGTGTTACTTTTCAGACGGTAATGCGGCAGTCGTGTCCTGTTTCTTCTCCCCACCTTGCCTTTCAGTGGATTGCACTAAGCTTTAACAAGGTGCTTTGCACCAAACTCATCCCTGTTTGTGTTGGAAAGGGGATGGGAAGCGTGTGATCCATGCACGACCAAACAGCCTGCGGATGAAAGGTGCATCTGTTCCTCTGAAGCTGTTTTTAAATCACTGCCTTGATCCCTCTGACCAAAACTATTCTCATCTCTTATCTGTGTTCTTCTGCAACCTTAAATTTCTGAATTGGCTGCCAGAAGAGACCATTCCCCGCTGTGTGGGAATTGCACAAACTCCAGCTGAGAAAAAACCTGGGCTGTAACTACCTGCTTCCTGCACCTCCCCGCCGGCTGGATTTAGAGGCAGTCATTACATGTTCGGGAGCTGGTAGTGAGGTGATAAATAAAAAGCAGTTATCCACATCGGAGAGGAGCTCATTCCTTCTTTCATTTAACCTTGAAAGAAGGCTGGGAGGAGGCTGTTGTCCTCCATAAAGCACTGGCAGAGGTGGTGCAGGGTCTGATGTGGTTTTCCCTGCAGGCGCAGGTGACTGCACGGACGAACCCTGCGATGCCTTTGTGGTGGAGGAGACTGAGCGAGGCTTCCATTGCCGGGTGGAGGTTCCCAGCCCCTTATACAAGTGAGCCTTGTGCTTTGGTTTGTTTGATTTGCAGCCAGCTGGGGAGGAAGTTGAGCGTGGAATATTTGGGTTTTGAGGCTGGGGTGAGCGCTGGGTCTCTGGATTGTGCTCCGTGCTCTGAGTCTGAGTGTTGGGGAAGGGGAAATTGGCAAAGCCTTTCCCGTGCAGTTGGGCCTCGCCTGACTCCTCACTGTCCCCCTGGTAGGGACAGCAGGTGGTGCTTGCTTGCTGGCAGGAGAGTCTTTGAGCATCTCTTCCCTTGAACATAAAAGCGTCAGGGAAGGGGGGAGAAGGAAGGGGAGGAAGAACTGGGGTGAGCAGCCTGGCAAGGGGAGTTTATGGAAGCTTTCAGAGAAAGCACACATGACTGGAATTGGCTATTGACTCCAGTCCCTTGTTTGTTGGGATAAGATATAGTGTTCAAAGTTTTATCTAGTTATTTTTGGCAGTTTTATTAGTTGACTAGTTTTGTTGAAATATATAGAAGGAAAAGTGGTCCATTGTATAGTTGGATGCTGGTAAATGACTACCTTAAGCAAAACAAAAAGCAGAAAAAGAGCCCTTATTTCTTCCTCAGCTGGGATAATGGGAAAAGAGAGAACCCAGCTGATGGAGGGGCTGTGGCAGGATGTGGTGGGCAGAGCTGTTGTGGACCTACCAACTTAGTTTTGTGAGCCATAGCTCAACATTGTCCCAGGCTGGACATGTGTGAAGTCCTGGGAATCACCTCTGTGCCTGGGTGTGGTCTTGCACATGGAGCTGGGTGTGTGCATCCCTCCAGCACAGAGGGTCCAGGTCTGGACATGTGTGATGGAGAGTGGCTCAGTGTCACTGTGTGAGGGAAACTCTTGCACTTTCTGCCTCCAGGTACATCATTGGGAAGAAAGGGGAAACCAAGAAGAGGCTAGAAACAGAGACTCGAACCTCCATCAGCATTCCCAAGCCTGGAGTGGAAGGAGAAATTGGTGAGTAGAATACACATAAAATGGATGTGCTTTTATCTGTTCTTGCACAAGCACAATGTAAGCAGGGAGGGGGTACAGGAGGTGTTTTCCCATTAATTCCTACTTACAACACAGCTCTGACTCACTTTTTGACCCTGGGAAAGTCACTTCACTTTTCTCCTGAGTTTATTTTTATTGTCTGTAAATCCTTATAAAACAGTGTCATGGGTTGTTTTGTTTTTTGGGGGTTTTTTTTGAGAATATCACCTCTGGGCATTAAATGACTGGCTTGAAAACTTGGGCCCTGAATCTGTTGTTTTTTGGGTTTTTTTTTAGTTTTGCTTTTAAAATAGTACCTCAACAATAAAAAAAAAACCCAGATAAGCACTCAGAGAAATACCTTGTTTATCTGTGTGGAAAATAAACATCTCCACATGCTTTAATATGAGAAGGGTTGAGATGACATTCCTGACTTTCTGGTGCTGTCACTAGATCCCAACAGTGAGAGCAGGGCTTCTTGTACCATATGTTCCCTCTCATCACTTCCAGGGATTTAAAAAGAGAGGGGACTTTGCTCATCAGGACTGACCCATGTGGGTTCTGCCTGAGTGGGTATGTGGAGGGTTCCTTAGGGCATGCTCCAGAGATTACTGGCATGGTGTGCAGGGATGTTTGTGTCAGAGCTGCGAGGAGGAAGCGCTGGGAGGATCCCACTGTGATGCTGCACAGGAACATGGTGGTGCTTCTCAAGGAGTGGATCTTGACCTCTTCCTGAGAACTGTGAAGGACTTAGGCAGGTTGAGTGATGTTGAAAACACGGACTAATAGGAAGCCAAGGAAATTTTGCTCCTTGCTCTTCTGTCCTTTCGAGCTCAGGTGTTCTCTGTTTGGTGCCTTGAAGTGCATGCACAAATGACACAGACGGTCTTGATCCTTGATAGATTTCTTTGGCATTTTCATTCTGACTGCCTATATGAAAACTTGAAATGATGCTCTAGAAATCTGGAGGGTCCCTGAATTGATGGGCTCTCAGTTACTGCTTTTTAGGCCCTCAGAGCTGACTTTATGAACAGCAGAGGCATGCTTTCGATGGCATCATCCTGTCTTTGCTGAGGAAAACGCTGCCATGTCAGGCACTTTAAGTCAAGCAGGGAGTCTGGCAGGTTTTTTAATGCATGGTTGGGGGTTTTGATTCCTTCTGCTTCCTGGAGAGGCTGGGACTAAAAGCAGGGAGCTTCAGGAGAGCAGAGGGGTGTTGTGTGTTTCCCTGCAGTGATCACGGGGCAGCAGCGGAGCGGCGTCGTCTCTGCGCGGACACGGATCGACGTGCTCCTGGACAGCTTCCGCAGGAAACAGCCCTTCACGCACTTCCTGTCCTTTGCCCTCAACCAGCCTGCCATCCAGGAGAACTTCCTGCACTTCAAGGAGCAGGTGCTGGAGAAGTGCTCAAAGGTAGGGATCCACGTGAGGGTTAGAGTGCAGAGTGCTGTTTCATTTATTGAGAGAGCTCTTTGGCATTTTCCTTGAAGGCCTTATTCTGTTCTGTTTCCTAGGAATGCATTTTCAACTGGCCTTTTATTTAAGTTAGTGGGTCTGCTGTGAATTTGGTGAGTGTTATCGTGAAATTTTCTGTAAAGTGGAGTGGTATACTTAGTGGATTGTTAGTAGAGATTTTTCTAGATGGGGAGATAACTAGGTTTCAAGAGAGGGTTGGGGTTTTTGTTTTTAGTAGGAAAGTCACTAAATAATATAGTGGAGCTGTCTAGATTTTATATGATTTTTTTACATAACCATGAAACCAGGTAGGAATTCACAAATCTGTTGCTGCTTCTGTTTCACTTTTCTTTTGGCTCCTGACAGTGAAGGAAGATGCGTGTCATTGCCAGAGCTGAGCGAGAAATGACTTGGTAACACATGCCATCCTGCAAATCTCATCACTTCCCTTCTTCCCCAGGAGACTTTGTGCTGACAGCACTCCTACTTGCCTTCAGATCTTGTGTTGGGAGGAGCAGGAAATAGTTAGGGAAATGAGGAAGAAAATGAAGGGAAAGCTGTGCATTCCCTGGTTTATTTTAGTGTGCCTCTGATCTGACAGAAGTGGTGTGTCAGTGCACAGGGCTGGTGTTATTAAATGGCCATGTCCTCTGTGTCTGCTGGAGGACATCTCTAGGCAGGAGAGAGGTCTCTCTGTGGCTGCTGCAGGTTGCAGTGCAGACACACTGCAGGGCTCCATGGGCTATTACTCTCCACTTTCATGTCCATCATGTGCCTTGCTAAGGGGAAAATACCGTCTTAGAGATAGAACAGCTTAAGAAGTTTAGTTTCCTGTGTCTTCATGCCATGGGTGTGAATTATCTGATATCTGGGGAGATAGGAGTTTTTGCTCAAGTTCTCATGGTCCTTTGTATGTCAGCTGTTTCATCTCCAAGAGCAGATCTGAGCTGTCTTTGCAGTCTTGTCTTTCCTGGCAGTCAGGATTTAAGTCTCTGTTCTCCCCCCAGCTGCTTAATTCCATGACATCTTAGGAGCTTTCTATCACCTGACATTAAGTACAACTGAAATTGGCCAACAGATCGAGGGATTAGCCAGTGCAATGCCAGGAGAACCTTTCCCTAGGGCTAGGAGGATGATCTCTCCTCATTAGCTGGCAGCACTACCTTTATTAAAGCTCACCTTGATTAAAGGAATGCCCTGCACGCAGGGGGATGGAAACATTAGCCTGAGAAAGTGTTGGCTGGACAGAGTTGGGACCTGGGGCTGGCATCAGTGATGGCCTGGCTCCCTCTGTTGGTTTCTAGTTCCAGTCCTTGTGTGGGACACACCAAAGGTACAGTGAAAGAAGCAGCTCTTTGAGGGGCTGGTGACCTGCACTGGGCTCTGTAGAGGCTGCTTGTGCCCTTGGCTCTGGATTGAGGCTGCTGCTTTCAGTGTGGGGTTTCTCTTACCCTTTATCCCCTTCTACCTATGCTGATGGCTGCTAGAGTCCATTCACTTGGCCTTCCCAGAGGTCTGCCCCTGCTCTGCCTGAAGACTTAGCATCCTGGACTCCATGTATTTGATCCTTCTCCTTCTCTTCCTCCAGCTGCCCGCCAGCAGGTCCCATGGATCTCTGTTGTCCCTCCCTATGGCCTTGCCTGCTGCAGTAACCAGTCTATCCTATAAGCCAAGCACTCCTGGCTTCTGGCTTCCAGTCTGCCCTCGTGTTGGATGAATCTTTTAAGGACCTTTCTAAGTCCTTTCAGTGACACATTTCTAAGATGTGTCTTTTATCCATCTTTGCAGGCAATGCTGTTGTTTGTGCTTTCCTCCAGCGTTTTTAATCCTGCAGCAGACTCACACAGGACTGGCCCTTCTCCCTGCAGAGCACTCATTTTTTCTGCTTCCCGGGTGGATTGCATCTCTGCAGCCCTCCATTGGCCCAGCCTCCACTGGTGATTGTACTTGCTCTCCAAACCCCTGCTGATCTGTCACATTGTTTCTCTCTTGCTCATTCTTAAATGTCAGTTTACATCTCTGGGGGGAGGCGGGGTTGTATGCCGTCCTCTTAAAAAGGTGTTCACAGACTTTGTGCATTCCCCAAGTGTTGTCACTCACATTTGGAGGAAGCTGCCTGGGAACATCTGCAAACCTTTGCATGCTCCTTGTCTCAAGAAAACTGCAACAATCCAGCCTTGGTCAGAGAAGTGCTGAGACCAGGTGCTGGCTATGTTCATCTTTCTTCCTCCTGTGTGACCTTCTGTCTGTCCTGCCGTTTTTGTTCTGTGTCTGGACAGCTCTAAGTCCTGTAAGGGACTGAAATGTGCCTGGCACCGTTTACATCAGCTCTAGAGTTTCAGTTTTCGGTTTGAAACGTAGTACTCAGTCAGCGACAGGTATTGAAGGGGTTGCATATGTGTAGCGTAGGAATATACAGTGCTTTATTTTTCTGCCCTTCCTTCTCCTGGTATTAGCAAAAGGGTTTCTAGATGTATTTATTGCTTCCTGTTAGTTGGAGGAGTACAGTGCAGCCCCGTGCGTCTCTCAATCACTCCTCCAGTCGGTAATGCCACTCTAATACCACTTTATCTCACAGCAGGGTCTGCTAGAAAGCACATCAGTAATGAAAAACAGTAATTCAAAACTGTTCCTCGCAGAGCAATAAAAGAGCTTATAGATTTGTCCAAAGCAATGGGATTTCTCAGAATACTTGGGGAAATCTGAATAGTTTTCACTGACAGAAGCAGGGCGTTTCTCTGCCGGCTGCAAAACATCACAGAATTGGGTAAACTTCAGCCTTTGAATGGGGGTAATAATGGTAAGGAAGGGAAAGGACCACGTTTGTGTGTGTGTGAGGATCTCTTCTGGCCATTGAGCATTTGTGGGGGACTGTATTTCTCTCTGAAGCAGTTACCATGACAACCATTCATTTATATTTTATAGCATTATGTTGGTGGGTATATGCTTTCTAAGTTTTTTTTTTTGTGTGTGTGTCTTTAAAAGCTTTTAGAAGGTAAACCTTGTGCTGAAATACAGAACACTTCAGGTGTTGTTCATGCTGTACAGTCAGGGCTGCCAGGCATATGAGGCAGGGCTGAGGGGAGACTCTTTGAGGTTAATTTAATCTAAATACGGGGAGGTGGCTCACCTGGACAGGCTCATCACTGATGTGGTGCAGTGGGAGGTCCAGGCAGCTGGATGACCTTGGAATTCTCCTCTCACAGTCATGTAGGTGTCAGAGTGAGGAGAACTGAGACGTCTGTCTGAGCATGCAGGTGGAAAAGAGAAGAGACTTTGCAGTAACATTGTTGTGAAAAATCACAGTTGGGTCTTTGAGAGCAGTGCAAACGCAGCGTTTGCAGGCTGAACAGGCTGCATATGTAGCAGGGAAAGGAAACATGATTGCTGTAATATATGGCAACCTGTAAATATCAAACATTGCTAATGAGGTATTGTATCTCAGAGTGGAAGGGACAGAAAGTCGGAGGGTTTTTTGAGCCTGTAGCTCTTCAGTCAGTCCTGTGCAAATGCTGTTTTCCTGGCTCGTTCCTTTGTTTGTGGATCAGGGTGGCAAAGAGCATACAGCTAGCATGCAGTATCCTGCTCTTAAGGAAAACACCCCTGAAAAGCATAAAACTCTGCAAACATTGGGAGCTTCTAAAACAGTAGAGAGGACACAGCCAGGGCAGAAAAGGTAAGGAGCTTGAATCCTTGCTTTGTCATGTAGAAGGGCTGAAGTATTTAGGGGTTTATAGTTTCCCTACTACAGGGTCTCAGATTTGGAGGGACAGCGTGCTTGGGCTTTGCAAAGAGCTGGAGAGAACAGATAAAACCCTTTCTTATGTTCCTTCTAAAGAAGGAGAGCAGAGGTAGAAGTCTGTGGTAGCAGGAGGGAGAAGAAATGACCGAGTGGAAACAAGTTGGGTTTTTTTGACAGTGACAGAGGAGTGTTAGGGAGAGGTTTAAGCTAAAAAGGACAGTCATCACATATGGATAGTGCATAAAGGGATTATTCTTCCTGGCTCTCAATACACCTTAAAGGGCCCAGGTTTGAACAGTAAATTTTTGGAGAGACAATAGGGCAGGTTCCCCTGAGGTGACTCAGTGACTGCTGATCGCACATCATGATCTGGGATTAGAATAATTGTGTTCCAGCCTTTCTGCATCCTAGTGAGCAGCATCCAGCCAGGAAGGGCTGCTGAGACACCCGCAGGAGCGTTGCCGTTCCAGGGAGAGCCACCTCTGATGCAGCATCTATTTTATGTGTGGGAGAAGTGGGATCTGCTGGCCTGTGAAAGAGTAGGGAGTGTAAGCAGGGCTTTGAGGAGCTGCCTGAAATACTAGGGAGTAAACCAGGAGGATTATCTGGGTCTTGGCCTGCTTGCTGTGCTCTGCTCTTCCCTGCTAAACTCCCCAGCAGCAGTAGAGTCGCTCGTGGAGGTGACGTGCCATCATTTGTCAACTCTCAGCCCACACTCAGGTGTTGAAAACCTCAGGAGAAAATGCTGCTTTTGGGGCAGGGTCATGTTTACAGCACAAATCGTGCTGGGGCAGAAAATGAGGGCGAGGCTTTGGCTTTCTGACCTGCAAAGGGCTATGTCACTGTACCTCATTTGTGCACTCTGTGGGAGTGACCTTGGCTGGTTGTCCGTGGCAAGGTTAAATCAAACCTTCTCCCAGTTCCTGTTACTCAAGCTGTTGTTTTGTGATGGGCCAAGTATTCTCTGACTGCAGATATCACTGGAGAAAAAAGGCTGATGGAGAGAAATCATGTCCTGTCATGCATGTGAACAGCAGCGTGAATTAAAGGAAGCCACAAAGCTTTTACTGCAGGGAGGGGAAGGTAGGGAGAAGTTTGATGGGGCCATCCCTGGTTTTTCCCAGGCTATGGCTGCTGGAGCAAGCCCCTGGCCTCTGTTTTGCAGCCTGTCTTGTCCCTAGTCCAGCCCATAAGCTGTGCTGTAAAGAAGGGTCTGCATGTGTTAATTAGGCATGAAAAATGCTGAGTGAGATGTGAGGCATGAAACTCTTGATGGGCTGAGCTACTGCAGCATTTAAACGTCTGAAAGATTTTATTTCAAACTCTGGAGCACAGTAGACACTTCAAAGCTATTGTTCTCAGCTGGTGCAGTCTTTTCAGATGCAGAAAGGCTTCCATGGCCTGGCAGGTTGGCTTCTTCTGGAGTTAAAATTGGAGGTTATTTAATGCGCTGATGGGAAGTGGTCACTAAGTGGAAATAATCGTTTTAATATGGGTGTGTTAACCATCCCTGAGGTATTTTTATGAGCATCCTAGAACAGAATAGCACATTTCTTAAAGCTGGATGCAACCACTGCTTCACCTGGGGACAGTTCCTCCCCAGCAACAACATGTAGCACTTCTTATAAAGAGAATTTAAACTAAATTCATCTCAGCGAACTATAGGGCATATGGGAAGAAGAAAAGTATAATTATCAGAGCTGCTATTAGCTGTGCTTCTGTTGTGAGGTACAACCTGTGTTTAGACAGGATTTAGAGACCATTTAGAGCTTGTCACTACAGCTGGTCTCAGCTTTATTGCACAAGAAATGGACTTAAGTTTCAAATCTGAGCTGGCTTGTGTTGAGTTCATTGCTGGTAGCAGGTGCTGCGTTGATAGCTGTGGAAGTCTCCTCCCAAAAAAACCCACATACAAGTCAGTGTTGCAGGTCCTGGGTCCTGAGTTACAGCCTGGTGTAATGATCTTCCAGGCTGCTGTTCAGCAGCTCTGGAAAAGCAGGCAGGAGGTTGTGGTGGGACTGCATCTCACCTGCCAGGCTGCACTTGCTTCCTCGCAAAGCCTGAGAAATTTTCAACTTCAAGTCATTACCAACCCAACCAGAGGTAAAAGGATTGATGCCAGTGACTTGGTGCCTGCTTTCTGTAGTATTTATCCCTGTGATGGAGCAGGGTGTGTGTGGATGAGGTAAGACACTTCTGTGTGATGGATTGATTTGTAGGATCACGGGGTCAGCAGCAGCCTGTTCCAGAACCCTGCAAAGCTTCACCTGACTCTTGGGACACTGGTGCTCCTGAACGAACAAGAGATCCAGAAGGCCTGTGACCTCCTGCAGCGATGCAAAGAGGACTTTGTGGAGTAAGTGGTGGGGAAGGGATGTCATCACCAAGGCCTTGAGAGGGGGGAAAGCAGCACTCTGTCTTGTCAAGGAACAGTGAGGAGAAGAGCAGCTCAGTAATCTCTCAGATCTAGAAATTTAGAAAAAGGCTGAAATGTTTCAAATGGGGCAGTAGAAATCCCTGAGCAGCCACAGAGAGCCTTACAGCATCTGTAGCTCAGCTCAGACTCTTGACATTCCCTGAAAACCTGCTCTGCTCCCTTCCTTTCCTCCTGTGCATCCCCATTCTTTGTGCATGAGCAGTTTTCTCTGCTGTCTCGTGCCTGCTGCAGAGGGAGGGCTGAGCTCCCTTACCTTTGCATGCTGCCTGCAGTGGGCTCTGGCACTTCCCTCCTGCTTCAGAGCAGCTGCTGAGGTGTCCTTGACATGCATTCCTGGACGAGGGGAGCTGTGTGCAGGGAAGCCATCAGGAGCCTTGTGAGTAATCAGCCTGAAAGGGTCCGTGCCGCTCTGGGAGCATGGCAGCCTCGCTGCCTGTTAACACTGAGCTGCAGATGTTGGGGCTTTAGCTGCAAATGTGGTCCAGTGACACCGTAATTAGCTTATCTCTGGTCAGCTTAGTAATTGAAGATGGCCTGGGGGAATGCTTTATTTATTTATTTCTGCAAAGCCTTTGCACACAGAGCACGGATCCTTCGCATTCATTTATTTGCTGCCTTGGTGCATGAAGAATTTGCCATGCTGTGCCAGCTGATATCTCTGGGAATTAATGCATGGCCAGAATTCATACCTCTGCCTTTAAAAGGATGGCTCCAGTTCAGCTGTTGAGCAGAGATGCAAGTGTGTTTCCAGGGGGAGGCTCTGAATGCAATATTTGGAAAGCACCAGCTTCCTCATAAGTGGGTTGAACTGATGCCGAGAAAATCATTGCTCCCTATTTCCTTTAGTGAAGGGGGAATCAACACTTGAAGGTAACCTTTAGTTTATTTCTCCTTCCACACCCAAGTAAATATACTTGGAAAATTAATTAGGCTCCCTTCCACCTACATAAACCTTCATTAGCTTTCATTTCCTTTTCTAAAGTGCAGGCAGTGCCCTGTGAAGGGTAGCTATGACCTTTTTGACCCTTTTTAGAGTACGTGACCTTTAGTGCTGTTTGTGTGATGTCCATAATAGTACATTTGTGCTGTTTCCCTCCCAGTGACTGTACTGGGAAGGGAAATCACGCTCTGCTTAGTTCACTTGGGAATCTTTGCTGAGAATCTCAAAAGCTGAACAGGTGAGCAAGGTCAGAGTAAAGTCACACTCACCTTGTTAACTGGTGTTTGTTACATCTGCCTGCCCAGACAGTCCCTGTTCTTTCCATGAGCCCTGGGTGTTAAAGGAGGCATCAGTTACTCACAGAGAGCACTGGCTGTGGCGCCAGCCTCCCCGGGATACTCTGCTGAGAAAGGCAAGGAGGCAGCGTGTTGGGAAGCAGATACGTTCTACTGAGCGTTTGCAGGTGTGGGAGTGCACATTTTATCCTGCATGAAGAGCTGGAGCTGATTTTAAACCAGCTCTATTCACTGGTTGGATGTTGCACTCAGCTGTGTTCTGTATCGAGTACGTTTCCCAACAAAAATCAGAGAGCTGGAGACATTATGGTTGGTCTTTTCACAGGCAAGCGGGAGCCTCTCTGCGATGAGAGGTAAACCACTTACTTCTGGTGGGTTTTCTGACATGTGGGTGGAGATCTCCATGTTGAGGTGGCCTGTGAGCACTGACAAGTTGACTTAATGTGTGTCTGAAACACTGAATGTATGAATTTAAATTCTTTTACCACTTGGGTTGATAAGGCAATAGCAGCTGTAGCCTTTTGAGTTTTTAGGAATTTGGGAGATTTTTTGAGTTTGGGTCTTTTCATGCAAACAAGCTGAAAAATAGGGGACAGAAAATAACTCCTCAGTGGAGTTCACTGCCCCATAGGCTCTGTATAGCATTTTAATCCCACTTAACATCAAATTTGTGTCTCACTGTGGCAAAAAGAGTATCTAATCTCATTGCTGTAGTAAACCCAAATGTTGGGTATGTGCAGGAGGAGCACTGTGTGTTGCATTTCAAGAGCTAGTGTGATGTTCTGCTTTTTAACATTAGGGATTTCTTGGGTTTTAGCCAAATTACTGGAGGCCAGCCGCTGGCTGTGGAGGTGGCAGGAGTGGAGTACATGAATGATGACCCTGCCATGACAGATGTCCTTTACGCCAAAGTCCACATGAAGGATGGCTCAGACAGGTGAGTTCCCCGTGCTCCTGTCTTTCCTTCCTCCCTGGAGTGCCACGGAAACCCTCTGGAGCTGGTGGCAGTCCTCAGGCCAGCAGTCATGAAAATGAAGTCATTCTTGCTCCCTGAATAGGTTAAGGCAGTGATGTGTTTGCTGTTTAAATCAGTCACTGGTGGTGCAGCTGAAGGATGTAGTTTGTTTCTGCAGCAGTCTGTCAGGTTGAATAATGGAGTCACAGCTCGCATGGGGATAAGATGGCCAAGAAGATACTCCTGAGATGACTTAGAAGGCAGGATGATTTGGCCTCTACTGTCTAGTTCCCAACCTGCAATCCAGATTAGTCTGGACAGCCTGGTGTATTCTACAGCACTTAATTATTCTTAAAACCCAGTTAGCCCAGAAGGTCCTCAGAAGAGCATGACCTGATTACAGAGTTGGTTTGTGTGTCTGTAGCAGCCTGGAATGAGTGCTGGGTTTGAAATGCCTCTTGGAGCTGCTGCTGCTGCAAAATCTGGAAGCCTGGTTGGTGTCAGCTCGAGTGCTTGTGCTGTTCACCACTGTGGTTGATGGCTTCAGCTCCACAAACAGCATTGCCCAGGGTGTGGTGGTGTCTGGACAACCTTCATTTGTCTTGCTTTTGACAAGGACTACGTCACCAGTGGCAGCACCATCTTTTCTCTTGGTGCTTTCTGGAAGACTGAGGAAACATGGATGGGGCTTGGAGCACCCTGGTCTAGTGGAAGGTGTCTCTGCCCACAGCAGCCTTTGGAACCAGATAATCTTTAGCACCTCTTCCAACCCAAACCATTGTAGATTCTGTGATTAACATAAGAGCTGTTGTACTCTGTGCTGCTCTCTGCCAGAAATAGGGGAGGGGAGTAACCAAAAGAGCTTTACCTCCTGTCTCTGAGCCTCAGCCTTCTCTTTGCCTGACAGCACTGCCCTTTTGTTGTTTGTTCCCATTGCTAGAGGACAGCAGGAGCTAGCAGAGGAGCAGGGAGCAGTACAGCTGGAGGGGGGAGGCTGTGAGGAGAGACTGGCTCAGGGAAGAAGGGATGTGTTCTGGCATATCCTGTCCCTGAGGGTTGAGATGCAGGGGGAGGGGCTTGTTTAAAACCACACTTTGGAGGCTATTTTGAAGCAAGAGATAGGAAGTGGGATAAGGAAATGAGTGGGAAAATGAAAAATGTAAGAACTGCTGGAAGGCAGTAGGAATTGAAGTATCTTCCTTTTCTTGGCTTTTTTACTTTGAAGTCTGTCCTACCCTGGAAGAGGTGAGATAAAAACCAATGAGGTGGGTGGAGAACCAGGGCAAGGCAGGGATCAGCCAGGAGACAGAGCACAGGGAGAAAGAGGGCAGATGCACTTGGAAAGGTGAGATGGAGACACGCACTGGATGACCCAAATGCCCTTCGGTGGTTTTCTGTTGTAGAGAGCATCTAAAATACCAGCTCTGGGAGCTGAGGTCTAGGCCTCTTCTCCTGAGTCACTGAGCTCTGGCTCTCTCTGAGGTGCAGTGCTTGCCAGTCTGGTTGCATCTGAAAATAAGTCTGTGGCCTGAGGAGCTGGGAGAGGAATCCTGTAGAGCATAAACTGGGCCTAAATTGACAGTAATGCCTAGCCTGCCTCTGGGGACAACTTGAATTGTTGGTACTTGCACCATGCTCTGTTTCAGATGGGAACTTTATCCTGTGTATATTTTTGTGTGATGAGAACCCGTTTAGGCATAATGCTGCAGAAAGTGTTGATGTGCAGCAGGGGTGGCAGAGCTGCTTTGGGCAGGGGAGAGAAGTGAGGTCTTCAAATCCACCTTGCCTTGAAACTGCAAACAGCACTCCCCACCTCCTCAGGAAAGGACTGATGTCCTTCACAGAGGTTTTGAAGAAAACCAGACCTTGTGCTTTGCGTAGCACCTGGAAACTGCCAACCTTTTCTTCCATAGAACCTGTTTTGCTTTTTGCATAGCAGCAGGCTCAGAGAAGGTCAAGCAATTTTAAGTTTTAATCCTTGGTCCAGACTAGTCCTGCCTTCACCTGCAAAGTATTTCACAGAATCACAGAATAGGCTGAGTTGAAAGGGACCCATCAGTATCATCAAGTCAATTCCTTGCTCTGGCCAGGACACCCCAACAGCACCACTCTGTCCCTGAGAGTGTTGTCCAAATGCCCCTGGAGCTCTGGCAGCCTTGGGGCCAGTGACAATTCCATGAGAGTCTGTTCAGTGCCCCACCACCATCTCAGTGAAGCACCTTCTCCTGATACCATTCATTTGGCACTTCTCTCCTTATATAGTTCCTTAGCTCTTAGCAAACATCCAGAAGAAAATTTAGCATTGCAGAGGGGAAAAAAAAAAGTACTGGAATGCAGCTTTGGATTGGATTTTTTGAATTGGAAAGATGGAAAGCAGCTTTTCCTTCCTTTGAGGTTCCAGCAGACACTGTGTTGGACTAGCAGTGATTATAAAGAGGGAACAAATGGTGATCTCTCCAGAAAACCCTGCTTTGTTTTCTGGCCTGTGACACAGATCATTGCTGAACAGCTCCTTGAGCCTCTTGCCTGCTGAAACTTGACTTGCCTTGCTTAGGGAAATGGGAAGGCAGTTTCTGAGCTGCAAGGCCAATACTAGAGGATAGTAGCAGCCATGTGGTTTCCTGTGCTGGATCAGACAGCTGCAGCCTGTGCTGGAGAGAGGTGTGTGCCTTCCTGTCTCATGCAAGATGTCCTGTTAGTTCTGTGTAGTTCCTGGCATGGCTGAGGGGTGGAGTTCCTTCCTGATCTTTGGATGATCTTGATCAGCTTAAGCTGTAAAGCAGGAGATTTGATTTATCCTGACTTAGCTTGCATAACTGCAGACAGAATTAGGGGTTGGCAAGCCCTTCTGCACATATAATGGCTCAGACTGAAAGAGGGATCATGCTCTGATGCCTCCCACATGGCAAATAATTTCCATTATAATTCATTCTAATTTGTTTTATTTCCTTGATTAACTTTATAACATAATAAAGCACCATTTTCAGTTGAGCTATTCTCTGTTAATTTGTTTTAGTATTGTCTGTAATGATATTCATTTAATCTTTGTCATTGCTAATTTTAAAAATCACTGAAGTAAAGCCAGAAAATAGTAGAAAGCCATGACAATTGGTCGCTGGAGAGTCTTGCAGTGGTCACATGGGGGCTGGCAGGCCGTGAGGGGCAGTCCAAAGCCAGCAGTGGGGTTGGAGCTGGCAGCCAGAGCATGGCAGGCTCTGGGGACAGGCCACGCTCTGCCACAGCTGAGACACCAATGTGGTGGCACCTCACGGAGCAGAAAGCTCGCTAATCCCTGGGACGTGCTGAGAGAAGCTCAGATTCTTCTGCATAGACTTAATACCCTCTGGCCTTATTTTCGGGGATGGGAAGCTCTCATTCTGGCATATCCTCGCTGCCTTTGGTAAGAATCAGGCACTGCAGACATTTTTTGGGCACGGCAGCAGTTCCTTCAGCTCCTTAGACATGAGTACATTGCTCTGATCACTGCCTCTGCTGCCTGTTCTAGCGTGGGTCTGCCCCTCAGATCCTGACAGTCCAGGCCAGGCACAAAGGTGGGAATAGGTCCTTGGATTTTGCTTGCTCAGTAGCTCCAAAGCTGGAGTGTTCACCAGGATGTGCTGACTGGGTTTGTCCCCCGGTCACCACATTCTGGGCTCTCCCAGAAAGCCGGCCCAGTGACTGAGTTGGTTACCTGGGACAGAGAGGATCCAGGCTGCAGCAGTCCCTGAGCAGATCCTCCGGGAGTTGAGGTGCCCGAGCCCCTGCGGGTGTGCAGATTTTAGCATTTGCAAAGAGTCACATTGTGTTTCCTGGCAGTAGAAAGATGCATCCTTCAGCTCCCAGTAACATCTGTCACTGCGAGCGAGCTCTCCGCTGTGCTAAATCTGCCCTTCCTCGTGGAATATTTGCAGCAGAAGCCATCACAGAGGAAGCTTTGCACAACAGTCGGAACTTTTTGCATTAAAGCTGAATCCTGATGCCTCTGCTCTCTTTCCATCGGGGACTAGCTCCCTTTCCTGTATGCATGCAGAGACTTCATTTCACACTTGCTGCCCTCCTGGCTGAAAAGCCAAAAGCTGATGATGCAGAGGCTCCTTGTTTTACGTGGCCCTGTTTCTTTCTCTTTGTGCCTTCCCAGATTGCAGATGGTCGCTGATCAGCTGGTGGAGCGGTTTGTGGCCTCTGGTCTGATGCTTAAAGAATGGGATAGGGTGAAGCTGCATGCCACAGTCATGAACACTCTCTTCAGGAAAGATCCAAGTACGTACAGAGTCTCCATCCTTGCTGCTAAAGTAGTCCTGTTGCTCAGCAGATGCTTTTGTTGTTTGCTTTTTCAGTGTGGTTTTTCTTACCTACAGAGCTGGGGGGCAGATGTCTGCAGATAAAACCCAGAAGTAAATGAAAAAAAGCAATGAACGAGAGTCATAGATTGAAAAACTTGACACCCAGTAGGACTCGTAGTATCTGGGCTAGGGAAAAATATGTTCAAGTAAAATCATAGAATGTCCTAAGTGGGAAGAGACCCACAGGGATCATCCAGTCCAGCTCCTGGTCCTGGCCAGGACACCCCAACAATCCCACCCTGTGCCTGAGAGCACTGTCCAGATGCTCCTGGAGCTCTGACAGCCTTGGAGCTCTGACCATTTCTTGGGGAGCCTGGGCAGTGTTCCCTCTGAGGGAAGAATCCTTTCCCAATATCCAACCTCCCCTGGCACAGCTCCAGCAATGCCCCTGGGTTCTGTCCCTGGTCACAGAGAGCAGAGATCAGAGTTGCTCCTGCACTGCCCTTTGTGAGGAAGGTGCAGCCCCTGATGAGGTCTCCCCTCAGTCTCCTGGGGATGAACAGAGCAAGTGACCTCAGCTGCTCCTCATGGAGGTGAGATCTTGGACTCTTTGTGTCCCTGTGTTAAACTGAAACTGGATAACAACTCCATGTGTTGTGCTGACTTTCAAACAAGATGAAAACATAATCCTCTTTGGTTAACTTAGAGATTACCAATTTCTTTAGGAAAGTGATTCCATTGTCTTTCTCCTTAAATCAGATGCAGACGGCTGCGAAGCTGAATGTGAGCTATTCTTAAGTGTATGGCATCTGCTGTCTCTGCCAAAAGATTGTCTCCTCTGGCTGTCTGTAGCATCATTCTGATCACATTACTTTATAAAGCAGCCCTAAAGCATCATCTTTGGGGAGGGGCAGTGTGTCACAGCCTGGTTCTCCATGTGCAAACGTGCGTGCTCTGGCACGGTGGCCCCTGTGCACTGCAATAGATTGTGTCAAGAATTCTTTAGTTGTTGCCTCTCTGAATCTCTGTGGGGACAGTGATAACAGCAGGTGATTTGTGTCATTGTTTTCTGGGCAGGCTTTGGGTCTGACTGCTGCTGAAGTCAAACAAGCACACCCAGGGTGTTGAAACCCTGTAAAGATGGGGTTCAGCTCTTAAACTGAGCCCTGAAAATGTGACCTCAGAGTGCTGATGTGGCTCTGTGTGAGGGGAGGCACATGGGCAGCTAAGTCTGGCATCCTGAGTCTGTATTCTGGCACGACCCCAGGAGGCATGCAAGGCATTCAGACACAATGGGGAGAGCATTCCGGCAGCATTCTGCAGGCAGCCATAGAAGTCGCTTTGTATTCCATACAGGATTTGAACAGCAAGCTGGATGTGAGAGGGACCTCATAGTTAATGAAGGAGATGAAAAAGAAATACTGAATATATTCACCAAGTGAGGCAGAGGTCCTGTGGAAAGAACAGATCATGTACTTGGGGATTATATAAAAATCCAGACATGCTCTTGGGGAATGGATCTCAGACGTAGGCTTTTGGCAGTTCCTGTAGGCCTAGGTTGCTATTCTGAATGTCTCTGTGTGTGTGGCTGTGTGCCCACCCCGCAGAAGCATCCACACCACACGTATGGTGCAGGCAGCAAAGGTTTGTGTCAGTGCAGTCCACATCCCTCCTGGCGTTGTGCTGGCATGCTCAGCCTGGGATTTGGTGCTGCTCCAGGCCACACAAGTGCTGTCTCTCACCCTGACATGGCAGGATGTGGGATGAAAATGAGCCAGAGAGAAGCAGGTGTGTTGCACTGAGCAGTCAGCCCTACAGAATAGCCACGGCAGTAGTTGCGATTTAGGGCCTTTCCTCCAAGTAACAGAGGTGATCCCAATAGAGGCACCAGTTCCAGCCCTTTTCCTCCTAAAATCCAAGTGGAAGTGGTTTTCTGCACTGAGAACTGGGCAAAGATGGTTTATTAGCTGACAGCTGACTTTGGGGAGGGACAGAGTGGGGGTGAAGTACAGCACACAGAGTTCTCCCATCTGAAGCTCATTCTGGTGGTGGCTTTTCTCTCTACAGCTGAGGAGCGAAACAACACAATGACTGGTAAATCATCTTTCAAGGAGCGGGAGTCATTTAATGGCCAGAATATCCTCAAGGTCAGTATGAAACAATTAGGGAAATGGAGCCAGCTATGGATATTGTATAGCCGAAAGAGGTCGAAACACCTCTTCAAGACTGCTTTTGTCTTAGGCTTATGGGATCTCCCGGGGCTGGGTGGGGGGGTGTGGGGGGGAAGTCTGTTTGGAAAGTAAACGGTCCAGATCACTTTTAATTGGGAGCATTATGGTATTTAACAGGAGCATTCCTAAAGCTGCTGAGGCTCAGAGCAGGAATATGAAGCACGAATGCTAAGTGGGTGTTCATGTTGTCGTTTACTTCGCTCCTGTTTTACCCTGGAGACTCAGGCTTGACTCGATTCTCAGCCCACCAGAAAGAAGCACTTCATTGCTCTTGTTCTACTCATATATATTTATGAAACTAAACCCCACTCTTCATTTCACTTACTCTTTTCTTTTTGTTTTTAATCTCTGCTGTTGATTTGCTCCGGAAAAATAGTGGGTAGTGGTAGGGAGTCCCACCAGGATCTGAGGGCTTTGGCAGTGATCAGAGGGTAGAAAACAGAATCCCCTAGACTGTGGAGGTTGGGTAAGGCTCAAAGGGGAGTGTGCTGCAGACTCCCAGGCTTTGCCAACCACGGTTGGGACTGCAGGCAGCCTCTGCTGCTCATCCAGATGGCTGTGGCAGACTGATGCCGTGGTGCTTGACCCCTGCAAGTGTCCACAGAGAAAAGAGATGCACAGAGGAGCAGAAATGGAAAACAGCACCACCTTGTAAGCAAATCTGCAGTCCTCATTGTGTGAGAGGATTTGTTGCAGGCAGCTCTGATAAGAGGGAAAGAGGACAATGCATGGATACATTTGAGAACAGTAAGAAGATACTCTGGCAACTAAGAGACATGAGAGAGGATGCAGGCTGGGTGGGAACTGGACAGCCCAGAAGGACTTTAGAGCCCTCCCGGAGGAGGGGAAAAGTGGGCTTTATTTGTATTTACGGTTTTATTAATGTATCAGACACTGGATGCAGAGGGATGTGGAGGCAGAGTGTGGAACTGATTGATCTCTCTGCAGAGGACAAACAAAGGGACAAAATTAGGTTAAGCTCTCATTGTCCTCAAACGGTCTGTGTGAGCGTGGTGTCATGACTCAGCGTCGCCACATGTTGAGTGTGCAGTGTGAGACTGCAGTATTGCAAGCTGGAGCAGGGTAGCCACAGCCCTGGTCCCTTTCTTGATGTGATTTGCAGTTTTGGATAGCTCCCAGTGTTGGCTCTGGGAGGGGGACGTACGTGTCAGGAGCCCTGAGTGCCTGCAGGACTCTGCTTTCTCCCCATTCACCTTCGCTCCTTTCTCCTGCCTCTGTTAGACTTGTCCTCAGGCTTTAGAGACACATAAAATCAAACTCTGAGTCCTCCTCCGTGCTCTCATCCCAAACCGTTTGTGATTGGGAAGGTATTAAGGATGCTCCCTCTGCTGGTCACACCGTTTGTGGGGTCTGAGGATCCGGGGACGGGTCTTGCGGTGCTTGGAAATGCAACTGTTCTCCTTCCGAGGCTACTTCTTATTCTTGATGCTCTTGGAAATATGAGCCCGATGTGTTTTTAAAGTTCCTAATTGATTTTGCAGTGACGTAGCCAAAAGAGCTGCTGGCTGTTTGGACTGCTGGTAATTACTTCAAAGCATGTCTTGCCACAAGAAATGTCATCCTTCTCTCCCACCTCCACTACATTTCCTAACCTGCCCGCTTCGTATTTCCCTTTGGTTTCCCACGTGCCTGCAGCAGAACGCCCGTTGGCATTAATTAATTACATGAGTCATAAATAGCTCCAGGCTTCTTACCGGAGGAGCCCATCCTCAGTGAGCCACTGATGCATTCCAGCATGACCTTGCAGCAATGCACCAGTTCCCTCCCAGGCTGCTTTTATATCCATTATTTATCTTGTGCTGGGGAGGCCGCCCTCCTGCAAAGTGCCTTTGTTAACTTTTGCACCAGGACCTTAACGATGGGCTGTTAATGAATATGGCTGCAGTTAGGCAGGCTGGTGGGAGGGATAGGCATGTGCCCTGCATGTGATTCCAGGTGGTGCGACTCTATGATAGCTGTGCTCGGTGGCTGTGTTCCCACTTGGAACGCTAACAAAGCATGGCTGCTGGTAGGAGGGTAAGTGGGAAAACTCGGATTTCGTCGCTCTCATTCCCGTTGTGGAGCCAAAGGCCCAAGGCAGAGCTATGGGAGCACAGAGCACGATGGAAGTGCTGTGGCTCTGCTGTTCCAGGCTGAGGCTCCCTGTGGTCAGAGCAGGGGTGTGTGTGTGCAGATGCGCTGGCAGCGCATGTTTGCTGATAACATGCCCATGCTACACCAGGCTCCAGCTGGTATTTTGCTTTTCAGCTGAACTAATCGGAATTTTATTTAATAATCTTTTGTTCTACCCATTCCGCAGAGTTAAACATACACTCCTATTTGTGCTAATAAATGGTTATGCAGGCCGGTACCTTCCCACACTGCTCAGAAAATAGATCCTGTAGGATGACTTGCGTTTGGGAGTTTAAATTACTTCTGTCTTGAAGAATATCCTTGAAAAAGGCTTCCTGGCACAGGTGGAGAGCCCAAGGGGTTGCGTGACCCGATAGATTTGTGTCCAACAAAGCTTTGGCTTTGGACCTTTCTGGTCTAAAAGCTGGAGATGCTTCATGGACCACTTCATATGGAGCGATGCATATTCCAGCTAGGCTGTCTGTGAACATCCCAGTCACGCACTGAAATCGTGCTCCGGTCAGGAGCAAAGTGTCTCACCTCTCGGAGAGCCGAGGGAGGAGGCAGCAATTCCTGGCTGAAAGGCAGGGCTGGGGCTGGGGGAGATGCTGGGCTGGCATCCCTGCCATGCCTCCCGCCGTGTCCTGGCAGTGGCCTCATGCCCCACGCCGCAGCTGGCACTGCGCTGGCACCGAGGCGGCTGGGGCAGCTGCCGGCACCTCCGGAGACCGGACTGCGCTGCCTCCGGGCTTTTATTTGTTTTTGTTGAGTGGAAAAAAAAAAACAACCCACCCAAACCCAACTGAGGCTGCAGTGAATAAATAAAAATGAGAAGAAATGCAAAAGGGCTGACTGGCCAAAAATTTCTGTTGCACGCTTAAGGGAAAGGAAGAAAACCACCTGTACTCTCACTGGGTCAAAATGGAATGAATTTTGGCTCGAGTTGAGGTCTGAGAAGTAAGTGAATGCTCTTTGCCTCATTCAAACAAGAAGGAAGCAAATTTTGAGTGCAGAAAAAGCTGAACCCTGCCGCTTAGCACAGATCTGTGCATTAACAGCTTACAAGATTAAATATTGAGGGAACAGCTACTGAGGTACAGCAGCAGAAAGCTGCACATCTTATGTCTTTAGGGCATTAGGGGAGACTTTAAACTGGATGGAAGACTGGGAGCGGGATCAGCCAAGGTGGTGGCACATGCTGCCGTGGTCCAGCGGTGGGGCTGCAGGAGTGCCCACAGCAGGCTTCGAGGTCAGATAAGGCATCATTTGATGAGGCTCCTTCTGTTTTGAGGCCTACATGTGTGTATTGTATCTGCTTTCCCTGGGAGCAGGAGGAAAGTGCATTTACTGGCTGATACACTGGAGAGCCAGTGGTGTTGCCTGTCACCATATCTGTCCTTCTGGGTAAGCGCAGTGGGATAGCTGTGCCACACAGTAGTTTAGCTTAAAACATTTGATGCAGTGCCATAGACAGGTGCAATGGGAAAGAAAGTATTGGCCTGAATACAAAAACTCTGACCCCTCAAAATACCCCAAGTTCACCAAGGTCTAAACAAATTAACATCTGCCCCTGGGCAGAGCCAACTCCACTTGTAGATGAGGAGTGTGTCTCGTGTTCTGCTGCCATTGAAACCCAGGCCTTTCATGTAATTTTTGTTTGTGGATTTAAGGAGGCTGAGTCTTTTCCTGATTGTATTTCTAAGCTGAGGTGAAATCAAAGAGCTAAAGAACTGGTGTTAGGTGAGGATCAAGACTGACTGGTGTTCAGAAAGGGTAAGAACATCTTGTTATCCTCAGTGAGGTGGTAAAGATGTAGAGCCAAAGTAGAACTGACAGCTGGAACAAATACCTAACAGGAGGTGGCTGCTTGGAAAGTTTAGAGTTAAAAATACCAAACAAAAAAATCCACTGAGGTGAGGAGAGACTAAGCAAGAGATTGTGGTGCAACATCACTATCTCAGAAATAAGCCAGTGCTTTCCTCACCTCGTTTTTACAGAAGAATCAAAAGCAGAAATGAAAGGCTGTGATGCCACTTTGCAGAGGGGAGAATTCCTGCCATTACCAAGAGGTACCGGAACAATCGAGGAGGCTCAGCAGTGTGCAATTAGAGCAACAGTGGGATGGGAGGATGTGACAGTTGAGCAGATGAGACTGGAGATCAGTTTGTATAATCATGGGGGGAAAAAAAAAAAGGAGATTAAATTGAGGTTGCTGTGAAAATGCTTTTCTGCGAATTATATTCTTCAGGGGGAGAGGAAGCCATATTCCTGTTATTTGCATTTGATGAAACAAGAATCTGAAGTGGCATTTGAAAAATCAGAGTAGACAAAGGAGGGAAAATATGTTTATTGGAGTGTTTGGGCTTTGGAGGCAGTGTTGGAGGTTTTGGGGGAAGGCTGAACCACTGCACTGAGGAGAATGCAGTGCAGAAGGTTTGTGCTGCCTTTGCATGACAGAGATCTCTTTGGTGACCTTATCAAGAAAAGGAAAAGCCTTTTTTTTTCCTTTCAGAGGTGCTCTACGCCCCTCTGACTGATTTTAGCAGGAACTGTGAGTGCTGGAAGAGGGTTTGTTGAGAGTCTCTGAATCCTCTTGCCCCTGCACCACTGCACTCCCACCCAGGCCAGCAGCTTTTTGGAGGTTCTCTGGGTGCTTCTCCCTCCCACCTGGTGAGCATCCTCCCATCTCCTCACTTCCCTGAGATCCCTGTTGTGCCACCAGTCAGCCAGGACAGTGCCACCTCTTTGATCTTAAGAAGATGATTTTTCTCTGTGGAGCTGGCAGGGGTTGAATTACAGCAGCACCTTAATGGAAGGCAAGGACCCGGCACATTAAATGCAAAAAACTCCAACCCACTGATTAGCAAAAGTAGGCAGTTCATCCCAAAGGTGCCATGACCCTTCTGCTGGATAATTTTCTGTGTCTGTCTGAATTAATTTACTGGCTCTGTAGCTAGACTCCTCCTCTTGTTGTTCAGTGGGCGTAGTGAGAGGTCACACTGATGGGAGCTCCTTGTCCTGGTATTCCTGGATGCGCCTCCTTGCCATCTCTGCAGCAAAGCCAAAGCCCAGCTCTTAGAAACTGTTGCTGCATTTGCTGTTACAGGAGCCATGGGAATAAGGCTTCTGTGGAGAAATGTAGTGTGTGATTATTAATTTCCTTAAGTTGTACTGTAAATCCCTCACGTTTGAGGTGTAGGCCTGGGATCTTATCAGATCTATTAATTTGCTGAAAGGGTTTTTATTCTTGTCTGAAAGACATGTAAAAATCTGGTAACCTCCAAATGTCCCACTTGTATTTGTTTCTTAGTTTGCAGAATGCCTTTCACCATAGCAACTGGGGTTTGATTTCCTGAAGTGCATGAATTTTCATGGATTTGTGATGGGGGGAACAGACCCAAAACTGTGAGCTAAAGCAAAGATTTTGCAGCGTGGTAGTGGCAGGATCGGCTGTGGATTTGGCTGGGGGTTGGGGGGGCATCCTGGAGGGAGGGGATCTCAGCTGAACAAAAGCCTGCACCTGACCCTGAGCAGTTCTGTTTGAAAAAAAAAATCCAGCCTGACAGATTAATTTAGACTATTGCTGAATGTCACCCTTCCCACTGCTGCATCACCCTCTGGCAGCTGAGGTGGCTTTGCTCCAGTTTTATGAAGAGGTTTCACATGGCAGCACTCAGAGAAGGATCAGCTGCTCCCATATTCACAGAGCTGTAAACCTAGTACTCATCCCACCCGTGGAGGTCAAGAGGGTGTGACAGGCAGCATGAAATACACTCTGAGGTCTGCAGGTGAAACCCAGCTGGGGAGAGGCAGGAATACTGGACACGTGAGTGGGAGGGAACAGAGCTCCAAAGGATGTTGGGAAATCAGGCAGAAACAAACATGCTTCTGTGAACAAGGACACGTCCAGGAGGGAGCAGTGGCACCAGTGTAAGATGGAGAAGTTCCTCAATACCAGCCCAACAGACCAGGGCTTAGCTTATGGGGGGCTGCTCCAGACTGAGTCAGCCCGTGGAAATAAAAAAAAAGAGGCAAATGTCTTTAAAGTAAACCGCTGACTATGCTTAGCTGAAGGTTTTGTCCAGTTTTGGGTACTGTGGATGGGTGCGAAGAGCCCAGAGGACAACAGTGAGATAATTGTAGGGGTAGAAAATGTCTGCAAGCTGGGCCTGAAAAAGTTGTTTCCAGGCTAATAAAGGGAAGGAGGGCAACACACAGGAAAAACTTGAAGCCTGGCAATGCTTTTGCCAGTAGTGGATGATAAAGTGATAAATAATGGGCTTAAGTTGCAGCACGGGATTAAGAAAATCTTTGTAGAGGGGAGGGTAAGGAAGCACTGCTCTAGAGGAGCTGGGAAAAGGGGATTGTTTTGAGGGAGCAGAGATGTTAAGCCAGGATCTGCCCCCACCAAGCTCCTCCTGCCTTGGAAAAGGGGAGGATGGTGGAGCCGATGATGTTCGTCCTTTCTTTAGTTTGTCACTTCATGATTCCTATGTGGAATGCATGCAGAACACCCATGAGATGGCATCTATGAATGTACCAAGAGCTTCTTGGCGTTCACATGGCATTTACTTTGGCTCAGGAAATGAAAATAGAAAAAGGAAACCTCCCATCATGTGCCTCGGATCTTTCTCCATGAACTTGCTGCTGTTTCTTATGTTGGTGGTACTTTGCCAGAGAAAAATGGTTATATGTTGTTTCCAAGGGACTGCACCAATGATTTAATTGTAAGGGATTTTCCTGTGTCATAGAGGAGATAGCCCTGACTTGGTTATCTCCCAAGAGAGAGGCCACTGGGACTTTCATGACACAAGATTTTCTCTCTCCTGAAGTCTGCCTGCTTTATTCTTCCTAAGGGAGATGAGGTGAAAAGGTCTCTGCTGTTGCCTTTTAAATCTTGCCAGAGGCTGGAAGAAAAGGAGAGGGGAAGGGCTGCTCCTTGCATTATCCATGTGGAAGGACTGGATGCTATATTGGGGATGGAGAGACACTCCAGAGCCAGCTGCACACTTGCAGAAACAAAACAATCTGCAGCCTTGCGGCTGGTGCTGGTGGTGGCAGCCCAGGTGACAACCGCCCTCTCTGTCCTTCCTACCCATCTTCCACCCCTGTGACTCTGCACAACATTTTCCAAGACTGTGACACCTGAACAGTCTCAGAAAATGTTGGATGCCCAGCCAGCCATCCTTTAAAATGCCATGGAGAGGAAGCAGTTGTTAATTTGGGGAGGAGGTTGGGAATGCTGGGAAGAGCCGCCTCTCTGGATGAATGCCTGCCTACCTGCTTTTGCTATGCTTCTCCTGCATTGTTCCTGGCAAGCTTCCAAGCACAATTAAACCTCTGACAGATAATCGTTGGCGGGTGGTGTCCAGGGTGAATAACATGGGAATCAGGTATTTCTTTTTTTTTGGCACCAAATTGTTTCAGGAAATTTTGAAAGTCAAAAATAGAAGGAAAATTAATCTACTCATTTAACAAACTCCCCAGATCTTGACAGTTTGCCTGGTTTTGTCTCATCTTTTGGGAGCCACCAGAAGCTTTGGTTTGGGGTTTGTCTGTCATAGTTTGGGAGAGTTTGGGTCACAGCTGGAATGGGATATGGTGAATTTTTGGGATGAGGAAGAAGGAGCTCTGCCAGCACATACTGCAACCTGGTGACAGCTGTGGAGATAACAGCAGACTTCTGGAGAGGTCCTGGCAGGTCTGTGTGGAGGCTTCAGGACTGAGGTTCATTGAACAAGTAGGTGCAATCCCAAAAGCAGGATTGGAGGCTGTGGTTTGTGCAAGCAAAGGAGGTTAAGCAGAAGAACTCAGATGAACAGAGTATGCTGGAGTTCAGCGGACTCTCCATCACTGTTTCTGAGTGTTACTTTCACATTTCAGGATTTAATTTTTTAAGCTTTTTAGTCTTTCCATGTTTTTGCCATTTCTTCCATCAGTCCTTTTTGCCTGGTGCTAGTATCATTAACCCAGCAGTTTGCCAAGGAGTCAGCGCCTTCCTCCTGTGTCTGGCATGGGAACTGCGGTTGTGCTTGAGCCAGATGATTTGCAAGGGTGACTGTTCTCTGCTCTTCTCCTGTGTTTTCCATTCCAAGCTGTGGACATGTTATACAAACTTTAATTCATGTATATCATCCCTTGTGAGATGGAAAAATTTCCGGGGGAGAGCACAGAAAGTCTGCAGATAAACAGGTTTTGTTGCTCTGTGTTGAGGCACCTCTTCAGAAACAACCACTTAATTTTTCTTCACACTTGTCAGCAGGTGCCTGGTATTTTGTTTGTTCCTCCCCTTCCCCAAAGGGGATAACAGCACCATAACATGATGATTTCCAAGGAAAACCTCCTGGCTTTCTGAGCCTGTTCCCTCATTCACCACTGCTCCCGATCGGGACACGCTGGGGCTGTGCTGCCAGCGGGCAAGCTGGTGAGTGTTGTCACTTGGTGCAGAGCAGCTGAAGCCATAAAGCCTCCAGCTCCTCCAAAGCCTCTGTTTAATCTCCTGGTTGGAGCTCTCCGTGTGCTGCTGTCAGCTGCCGGACCCTGATTGCCAGCGCTGGGTCGTCTGTCAGCCTGATCCTCCTGCATGTGCTCTACCATGGAGGTAGAGCCCAATGGTGTTCACACCCTTCCTCAGTGGGGTCTTGGGGTGGATAAACATCTTCCACACAGGAGAAAGAGCAGAGGAGGGATTGCTGGCGTCCCAACCTCAGCATGGACTACACAGTGGGAATGATAGTGAGCTCATCCACAGCCATAGGCTCCTGGAACTACAAGCCTCTTCTTCCTCCCAAGCCTCTCCGAAGTTGCTAATTTCTGTGTTCATTCCAGATATGGAAAACAGGACCCTCCCTCAGCTCCCTGCCGAGGGCTTTGTGAGGTTTGTGAGGCAGATTGTCACAGGCTAATGACATTACACGGCGCTGCGCTGAGTCACTGGGGACAGTTTTGTGCTGTTGATCTATAATAGCCCAGCCCTAAGGCACTGCTTTCCGGGGCTGGAGTTCACAGCAGAGCTCCCCCGCAGTCCGGGGAGGTGTGTGTGTGTGCACATCCATGTGCACATCCCCCTGTGTTAGTGGGAATTTTTAATTGCAAGGCATTGCAGTGAGTTGTTGCTCCCTCGGCATTTCCGAGGCTCTAAGCAGGGCTGCTTGGACTTTTTATTAATTCAGGATGGGTCTTTTTTCGGCTGACTACTGTAAACGACGTAAGGCTTTAAAAACTGATCAATAATCCTGATGGTAGTGGCAAAATCCAGGCCAAGGCAGCGTGAATACGAGCCAGAGATTACGTGAAGGAAGTTTTAAATACCTCTGACTCCTTTCCTTTCCGTGGACTTACTTTGTCCTCCCACTTCCCAATGCTTCTCCAGCCGAATCCATTAATATTTCTCATGCTTGTTGAGCCCATGACAGGTGATTTAAAAGCCCCAGTTTACGCTGGCACCTCCGCTCTTCATAACCGGAGCTGAAACACATCGCTGCTGTCTTTATGTGGATTAGCTGTGATTTATTGCTGTTGTTCCCAGGCTGGAACACAGAGGTGCTGTCTCATTCCAGGAGGATTGTCTGTGGGAAGCGAGCCCCCGAGGAGGACAGCTTGACAAACATCCGCTCTTGGGAACACGACATCATTTAGGCGCCTGTTTTAACTTCTTCGTTGAGGAGTCATCCTCCTCCTTGCCTCAGCAAAACCTACTTTACAGGCTTAAAAAGGGGAAGAAAATGTGGCAAAGAGGCGTCCTGGGTTTGATCTGTTGCTCTGCCTTTGATAAGGAAGTTGTTGTGGTTTAGGGGTTGAAGTTTGAACGAGCAGTTTTGGCTCAGGTTTGCAGGGAGCGAGCTGTTTGATGTGTGATTCCATCTGTCCCAAAACAAGTCTTCAGCCTCTTGTCTTTCTTCAGAAAATGGTTGTCTCATCCCAAGGGAGGTCTGCTGGGTAATTTGTGGGTAATTGAGGGGAACAGACCTCAGGGGAAGAAGGGTTTCCAGCATCTGAACAGAATTGTCTTAAATGGGAGAAAATGAGGTGTCAGAAATGACAGTGGTGCTGCTGGCTTTTCCTGGCTCAGGATGAATGACTTTGGGGGTAGAAGTGGAGGATAATTTGCTTTCTGGGAGCTACTGCAGGGCTGCCTGCCTTTCAGCAGAACCTGAGTGGTGTGTCCTTGGACCCATCCCCAGGATGGGAGAGGGAGAGGGAGGAGTACTTGGGTCTATAGTAGTTTGCAGGCTGACCTGTGAAATACGGGTTATTCGTCATCCAGTTCTCTCCTCTTGGGACCTCATGGCATTTGGGGAGGGCAGTGTGGCTGTAGTCTGTGCCATCCCCCACAGATGCTGGGATGGCACCCCCCTGGGATGCTGCTGCTGCTGCCACTCTCCAGGCACCTGCTCTGTCCCTATGAGAGAGGCAGGCATCCTCACTGAGTGTTTCCCAAACCTTTGTCTGTGGCTTGAAAGGCAGGGCACATCCCTGGAGCACTTCCTTGGAGGTGCTGGGTCTGGGGTTAGAAGTTAACTGCTCTTTCCTTATTCCATTCTAATTCAATTTGGGAAGGCAGCAGGGAGACAGAGGGCACTTAGTCCTCTAAGTGCTATTCCCTTGATGGGAGTTAGTAGCTTGCACTGCATATGTGGGTTGGTTCTGTAAGCTGACCTTTACCTCCATCAGGCTCATTCTCATTTATAATACTTAAAAAAAAAAACCAAAACCAACCTCCATCCTCTTATTTATTCCTTGGGCATTGAGGACATAAATCCTTTGGCATGTTTGGATTTATAGAATTACCGTGCTTTTGCTGAGCCTCGCGTCCCACTCCAATCAAATGACACAGCTCTGCGGGTGGTTGCATTTCTCCTCCCCTGCCTCCCTCCTGGCTGCTCCTGATCCACGTCTCCTCATGTTCCCTGCAGCCTTTTCAGGGAAAGGTGGGCCCTTGGCAACCATAGGAAAGGATGGGAAGGGGAGTCAGCCAATCTTTGGGTTGTCAGCAGTTGCGTCCAAAGGGCAACAACCTCTAGGTACCTTCTTTCCTGGTGCAGAATAAAAAAATGCTAAGATGCTTTCCCGCAAGGCATTTCATCAGTTGTGCTCCACTCCAAAACCAGAGTGTTTCCGTGGTGGCTGCGGAGAGGGGGGAGTTATAAATATCTTTCTTGACTCTGCTTGGCTTCTGCTCAAGATAAATAAAAGTGAAAGTCAAAAAACAGAGGCTTGGCTCTGTGCAATCTCTCCCCGAGTCCCCAGGGACCTCAGCACAGGGTACTTTCGTGATGGGAAGCCACTTCCTGGTGTTTCAGAGGTGTTGGAGGATGGTGTTTGATGGGCCTCTCTCCACATGGCCTGAGGCAGGTCTCAGATGTGCAGTGATCTCCATGCCTGGAGTCCAGTGGCTTCTGTCGTGGAAAGCCTCAGGGAGCACAGGAGCATTGGTGAGAAGCCAGCCTGAAACAAGAGCAGAAAAAAGTGTCTGTGGTTGTCCTCTAAATCTTGTAGCATGTTTACTCTCAGAAAGTACAGCCACATTACCAAAAATCAATAGTTCTAGCAGCGTTCCTCCCTGGGAAACACACAGCTGCTCGAACACACGGGAGGTGGTGAATCTTATAAAAGCCAAGGGAATACAAAGTGCTTTGGTACGATGGCTTTGCTGCACTTTTAGCAGTGTACAAATGGAGGGCCCTTGACCTGGGCAGTGTCTTCTGGGACTTTCCAATCATCCTTCTGCTGTGATGTGCCTGAGGCTATGTGAGGCAAGAGGGGTTTGGGGAGGGTTTGTCTCATTAACTAATTTTTACTTTGAAGTATGTGTGTTTAGTAAGAAAAACAGGTTGTGGTGTGCAGCAATGACACAAACAAAACTCTCCCTTTGGTTATTTTGTGGAAAGGTTTGACTTCTAGCATTGCTGATGGGTCTGCACATCCCAGCATTTAATTTGTTTTCTTCATAGAATCCTGGAATGGTTTGTGTTGGAAGGGACCTTAAAGTCCACCTCATTCCATCCCTCTTCCCATGGGCAGGGGCACCTTAGACCAGAGTGCTCCAAGTCCCATCTAACGTGGCCTTGCACGCTTCCAGGGACAGGGCAGCCACAGCTTCTTGGGGCACCCTGTGCCAGGGCCTCCCCATCTCACAGGCAGGAATTTCTTCCAGATATCTGAATCATGCTCCAGCAGTGGGAGGCCATTTCTCTTTGTCCCATGACTCCATGCCCTTGTCCCAGGTCCCTGTGCAGCTCCCTTAGGCACTGGAGGTGGCTGTCTTCAAGCCCTAGTACTCCTTGCTCACCAGCACACCTACCATTCCCTCTGTTAGGAATCAAGAGAGATGATTTCTGGTTTTCCTGGGTGGAGAGTGCTCTGTGGTGGAAAGGAGTGACAGTGTGAACAGCCACTTGTGACAGGGACAGGTGTTAAGGTTTGGGGTGAGTGGGCACAATGGCAGAGCACTGCAGGGAGCATCGGGGAGCAGGAAACCATCCTTTCTTCTGAGGTCAGCCAAAACAAAAAGAGAAAGGTGACCAACCCCTTTTTACTGCCATCTCTTATTAATGAGACATTTTATCCTAAGTCCTTCAACATGAACAATGCAGGCTTTTGGAAACATAATTAATCTTTCTTGTATAAATCTTTAATTGTATGAAATGGAGTTTTTGTGGCTGTCGTCATTTCTCTTCCTCTCTTTTCCTCCTCTCCTGGTTTGAGATGCTTCCTGAGCACAGCTGCTTTTCTGCGGGCTGCTCTTCTTTGGGGCAGTGACCCTGTGGAGCCACCACTCACAGTGTCCCTTGGGGCCACACTGCTGCCCCAGGGTCTCTTGCTCTGCCCCAAGATGGGCAGGGAATCGCTTTCCCAATGGCACTTTTCCTTTGTGGAGTGACAGCAAACCCAAGAATTGTCCTGAAAGAAAACTAGCTGGTCTCCTCCGGAAAAAAGGGTATTTACAAAACAGAATACTCTTGGGAGAACCAACAAAAGAGCAGTTGTGCCCAAATCTGTGCCAGGCAGAGCCAAATGCCTCTTTGGAGGAGGTGAAGTGCAGCCTTTCAGATGCTAAGTAGTTATTTGGGATTTCAGTCATTCCCTCTGTGGAGGAATTGATGCACCATTGGCTCCAGGAGGATTAATGTGTTGGCTTTCCTTCTTGCCTTCTGTAAGGGCAGGAAGGGCTGTGGGACTGTCTCAAGCCCACGCCTGCAGGGGACAGATAGAAAATTGAATAGGAGACAGATGGAATGGACATTTTGGAGATCTCCAAGGTGGGGAGAAGTCGCTGCTCAGGTTCTCGGTGACTCACAGCTCTCCGGTTAAACAGAGCTTCCAAATTAGCATCTCCACCGAGAAGCTTTTCCTGACGCACAGCTGATGTTCCCAGGTAGAGCAATTTCCTGCTGCTTAATGGAAGGGAGGAGCACTTTACGCTTGGACACGATGCTTTTCCAGCAATAACTTCTTGTAAGAAATTCTGATGTCATTTCTTTGGTCTCCTTCGTGGATTGGCTTAATGGGCAGGGACACACCCCCCGGGTGCCGGGAGTTGGCTCGCTTTCCTTAATTTGCACTCAAGTCTTTGCTGAACAAAGACAGATTTGTTGAACAAAGCCGGGTCAGTGCTGGGATGAGGAGCCTTGTGCCTCCAGCCTGCTAGTTTGAATTAGGACTGAGCTGTAGCTGTTAAGTCCTGCATCTGTGGCCTGGATTGGTGCAAACCTTGCTGCTGCAGAGCCTGTGACCTCAAGAGCCACCCGGGGATGGTGCCTCCAGAGCAGTGAGCAGCCTCCCAACGCTCCCTCAGTGACACAGGCAGCAAAATAGGGGAAGTTTGAGCAGCTGCTGCTGCAGATAAAAAGAGTTCAAGCACAGTCCTTAATAACGTAAAGAACACTTTCATTTAAAGGCAAAACCAATCTGTGAGTTGAGGCTTTTGACAGGGCAAACTCCTTCGAGAGAGCCGTGGGCCAGCTGCAGGCCCCATTTCTCTGGTGCCCTTCAAGTGGTTTTTCTTCTTCCTTTCAGCTCTTCGGGAACTTCTACTTCGGGGAGGTGCAGCTGGACTCGGTGCGTCTCTCCCAGAGGTTCTCCTCGGACGCCTCCGGCTACTACGCAACATCTGGGCAGCTGTGCTTCTCTTGAGGTGGCCATAGTGGGTCTGCTGTGTGCGTGATCCCTCAGTGAAAGGTTTTATAGGACATGAATCTTCAGTGGGAAGCCGGGAACTCCAAGCCGGGATGCCTTGTGACCTCCTCCCGAAGCATGGAACTATGGCATATCCCTGCAGCTTTTCCCACTGCCCCCTCCTTAGGGGTTGCCAAGGTCCTTCCTCCTCCTTTCCCCAAAATGTCACAGAGTTGCTCTTTGATGTCTGTGGATTGCTGGTTTTCCAAGAAAACAACTAGAACTGGGGCTTTTGGGGCATTGCCAGTGTTAAACGTGGCTTTTTTTCAGAAGAAGGAAGTTTGTTCTTAAAATAAGTATTTAAAATCCAGGAGAGCTTCCCCGGAGCACGATTTAACGATATTGAGGTCAGGCATTGCTTGGATCTCCAGCAGCGTGCCTGTGTGATGTAGATCTCCAAATAAATTAATTCCCTTCAAAAGCAAAACTGTTTATCTCCTGTTGCATTGATAGTTTCTGTAATTAAACTTCCAGCACAGCACATAACTATGATAATAAGAAGGCATTGATAGTTAGAGCTCTTTCCAGTGACCGTTTCAGAGCGTGTCAAAAAACATATGCCTTGTAGGTGATTCCTCCATTAAAAACAGCACCAAGCTCTTTGATTCCATTGTGAATCCTTCAGAGATCTCAAGACAACGCTGTTTTTTCCTGTAAATCCCCACAGTTGGTAAAAATAGCGACACAGGATTTCAACTTGCCCTAGGATGAACGCTTTAAAAATGAAGGTGCTGGTGGTTGGGTGTTCTGTAACAAAACAGGTGCTGCTGCCCATTGCTAGTTGCTCCATGGATGTGGAATCATGCTGTGGTAGAGGTGGAGAGTGTCTCAGCCAGGGATAGGGGTGCTCCAGCAGAACACACATGTCCTCATGATCATTTCTAAGAGAGCTGGCTTCGTGGTGACCACGCACAAACAGCAGCGGGAGTCGTTCAGAAATTGGGATTGCTTTTCTTTTCCCCCCCAAATGTGTTGCTGTTATGTTTCCCTGACCAAACTGCCTGTCTGCTTTCAAGCCTGCCTGTCAGGCAATCCAATCATCTGTGCTTTCGCTGGATGCACTTGCTTGTACCCGGCTACAGCCGTTGGGCTGTTTGTGTCCCTTTCCTTGGCGTCAGAACGCCTTTGTGCTCTCTGAAAGCCGCCTTCCAAACGGTTCCCTCGGGGAGCAGAGCACAACACACACTCACAGGGAGGTGCTGAGAGCACTTAACACCGGTTGCTGTCATCTTTCCGCCAGCCTGAAGAGGTACTTGGCAGATCTCTTCGGAACAGACCCGGAGCTGCTCACGCAGCCACCAGGAAAGGGAAGATGCACCTTGGGAAGCTTCTGCCTGATGAGTTTTTAAAGACTCACCAAGAAGTTGAGGCAAACACGGGTTTTTGACAATTGAAGCACACTCCTCTTCCCACTTGTGTAAACATGTTTTAGTGACAATTCTTTTGGAAGTTAGTTGAATTTTGATAGTAAGCAGCTTATCCCGCTGCTCTAGCCTGGCACAGCACAATTCATTTCACACCTCCTTCCTCAGGCACAATTAAGGATTCTGATCTTTTCCCTGTCATCGCTGGGGTTTGCTGGCAGTTAGTTACACTTCCCATCCTAAATGTCCTGGCAGGAGGAAGAGAAGCTGGATGTGTGCTGTGGCATGGCTGGCTGAAGCTGTGAAGGAGCTGCAGCTGAGGTGAGTTGTCACTTGTTGCCTACCCTGATTTCCCCCCGCTGAGAAGAGGGGAAAATCCAAAAGCAAAACCTTGGCATAGGGGTGGGAGTTTTCCCTGGAGCCCTGAAATGCCATGCTGGGATCGCCAAGGAATGGGGATTGCAGGGAGAGGGGAGGATGGGAGATGCAGGATGGGGATAGGGACAGAGGGCTGTGGGATTGGGGTGCAGTGGAATGGGAATGCAGGATGGGGTACTCAGGTTGGAGATGTGGGAGGAATGGGAGATGCACAATGGACAGATGGTAAAAGTGAGGGATGTGGGATGACTGGTGCTGGATGGGGATGTGGCAGGGGATGTAAGATGGGGGATGTGAGATGGGGACCTAGCAGGCGCCAGGGATGCTGGATGAAGGATGTAGGATGGGGGACAGAGATGTGGCAGGGGATATAAGATGGGGGATGTGAGATGGGGACCTAGCAGGCGCCAGGGATGCTGGATGAAGGATGTAGGATGGGGGACAGAGATGTGGCAGGGATGTGGGACGAGAACATGGAGGGACCAAGGGATGCAGGACATTGGATCTGGAGTGGAGACTGGGTAGGAACCAAGGATGCAGGATGGGGGATGCAGAATGGACATGGGATGGGGGATGCAGGATGGGGACACGGTAAGAACCAGGGGTGAGGGGTGCAGGATAGGGGTGTGGCAGGGGTTGCATGATGGAGTATGTGGAATGGAGACCGGATAGGGACCAGGAATGCAGGATAGAGGATGCGGGAAGGGGGTGTGTCAGGGGATGCAGAATGGGGAATGCAGGTTGGGGACTCGGTAGGGGTCAGTAGTGGAGGTCGAGGACTTCAGGATGGGGATTTGGCAGGAGATGCGGGATGCAGGATGAGGGACGCGGGACGGGGACAGGTCAGGCACAGGGTTTAGATGGGGACAGAGGGGGAACCGGTGCTGCGGCCGTGCCGTGCCGGCGGCTCCCCCGCCCCGGTGCCGGCGCGCAGGTGCGGCGGGCGCGGCGGAGGCCCCGCCCCGGCCCTCCCGCCGGTGCCGCCCGGTGCCGCCCCGCGGCCGCACTCGCCGGCGGCGCCTCCCTGTGCGCACCGCACCGCTCCGCACCGCGCCCGCTTCCCTCGGCGCTGCGGCAGCATGCGGGGCTGCGGCGGGCGCCGCGCCCTGCTGGCCCTGCTGGCCCTGCTCCTGCCCGCCGCCGCCGCCGGCCCCGGGCCCGCCGCCGGCCCCGCCACCGGCCCCGGGCCCGCCGCGGCGGGGGAGAGTCCCGGCAATTTCATGGAGGACGAGCAGTGGCTCTCGTCCATCTCCCAGTACGGCGGCAGGATCAAGCACTGGAACCGCTTCCGAGACGTGAGTCCGCGCCGGCGGCGGGGCGGGGGGGACGGGACGCGCTGCCGGGCACCGGGAGCCCCCTCCCCGCACTCCCCGCCCCGCCGCTGCGGCTGCCGCAGCGCGACCCTCCCCGGCCCCATCGCGGGCGCTCGGGGATGCTCGGCGGTGCCCGCATCCCGCCGCGCCTGTGGGCGGCTGCCGGCCCCGGTACCCGGGGGATGCTCACCGGCTCCGGCGGCGCCGCCGCCTCCCTACCCGTCGCCAAAGCTGCGTGGCTTATGCCAATGCCTCCGTGGCCAGGGCTTGATGCGACCCTCTCCGGTGACCGGGAGTGCTCTCCCCGTGCCCCACATGGGGCTGCAAGCAGAGCCCGCCAGCCCGTGGCGGGGGCTGCGCCGTGGCCTGAAACCCTCGGTGACAGCCCAGCCCGTGTCGAGGCATGAGCATCCCCCCGGCCTCCCGAGCCCTGCGGGGTGTCCCCGGAGCCCCGCGCGGTGCCGCAGCCGGGGCTGGCGCTGCCTCCGCGGGGTGCTGACCCCTGGGGATGTGGGGGACGCGAGGCAGGGAGGATGAGAGGATGGAGGCACTGCTGGAGGAGCGCTGGCATACCTGGCACACCGAGCTCAGGATCCTGTCACCCCTCGCTGCTACGCAGCCCTTGTGAACAGCCTCGATGGCATTTAGCTCCAGCCCTTAATTTTATGGGGCCGTCGGGGATTTTTCTCGTCTCGTTTTATACCTCCAGCTCCTGTCCTCCGGGGTGGGGGACATGGTACTGCAGCCCCATCCTAGGGAGACCCAGGACACCTGCAGCAGCCGGGCAGGGAGGGGGCACACCCCGAGCCGCCCCCCCACCCCGAGCCAGCCCTTCTGGTCTTTGTTCAGATGCACACTCGGGTTCACCTTGGCAGCGAGGGATGGAAGGATGCATGGATGGATGGATGGATGGAGGACAGCAAAGGAGATGTGCCCACCACAGGGCAGGGCAGGGGGTATCACCCCCAAAATAAACCAGTTAGGGGAGGCAGATCATGGGTGAGGTTGCAAAGGTGTAAATTCCTCCCCTGGAGACCCCTGCCCGCAATATCCCTGCTGGCCAACGCCAGCACCGGGCACTTGGGACCTGGATGGCTGCAGGTGCTCGAGGGCAGCACTTGCAGACGTTCCCTCATGGCACTGAGCATCCCGGGGGGCTCAGGGCCAGGGGATCCCCACCCCCCGGCGCTGGCAGCACACGTGGGGCCCACCCTGCTGTGGCACGGCTGGCGCGCTGGGGGGGCTGCAGCCCTGCTGGCAGTTCGCCTGGATTAATAAACAAATCCATGGATTTGTGGGGTTTTCGACTGAGCAGCCCCGGTGGGGGGATGCACGGGGAGGAGGCCGGCGGCCGTGGCGAGACCCGCGCCGCAGGGAGCTGCCGGGCGCCGCAGTGTTACCAATCACGGCACGGGAGCGCGGCTATCGATTGCGGTGCAAACACCGCCGTGCTGGAGCGAGGCGTCCCCTCCAGGGCTGCCTCCCGTGCCGCTGCTTCCAGCTGCCATCCCAAACCCTGCCCACCCTCCCCGGGGCGGCGGGGATGCTCCTGCCGCAAAGCCTACCCCAGCGCATCCCGTGGGGCGGGTGACGCTGGTTGCTGGGAAGGTTTGAGTCCCTGCTACACTCCCACACCCCCGGGATGCTTTCGGGGTCCTGTAGGAGCTGATCTGCCTCCCCAGGCAGCAACATCCATCTTGGCCCACTCCTGGGCTCACCATTGAAGAATCAGGGTGGTTGCACCATGGGGATCCCCTGAGGTCCTCACTGGGTTCCCAAGGGCTTCCTCCACCCAATGCCCTTTCCATCCCTATTCCCTGGCTTTCCCAGCTGGCTGATGGGGGAAGGCTTTATCCTGTGTAAAGGCTCTCCAGGATTACAGGTTTAGAGCCAGAGATGGAGGAGCGTTGGTGGTCGGTGCCGTGATATCCGGGGCTGGTGGCAAGAGCTCTGGGCACCGGAGTGTCAGGGTGCCCCTGGTACTGGGTGCCTGTCTCTGTGGGGCCGGGAGCAGGGCTTTGGGCTGTCTCAGAGCTGACGGTGGGCACTCTCTCTCTCTCTTCTCGGTGCCGGCTGGGGCATCTCGCTGCCGTGCTGCCAGGAGGTGGAGGTGAGCCTCAAGGGGCTACTGAGGGGGTGACACCCCGCTTGTGGGGGGAAGCTGCTCCCTGTCCCTGCTGCCTGCCCTCCCGCTGTGGGAGTGCCCAGGGACTGTGTGCACCAGGAGCCTCTCCGGGCTGGTTGCCCCGAGAGGGGTGATGGCACACCTGGCCCGGTGTCACCTTTCCTGCCACCTGCACTCACGCAGGCTCTCCCCAATTCGCAGGATGACTACATCAAGAGCTGGGAGGACAACCAGCCCGGGGATGAAGGTACCGCTGAGTTGAGTTTGGGATGGGGCACAGTGAGCTCGGTGCCAGCCAGTATGGGGGGCAGGGGAGGGGGTTGCACACCCCCAGGCTCTTCCCTTCCGGCTGGGAGCGGCGGTGGGGTTGGTGCGAGCCGGGAAGCAGCAGCTGGTGCCGAGGCAGCTGCCCAGCTGCGGCCTGGATGGCGCTTTGTGCCGGGCCGGCTGATGGCCAGCGCTGCCGGGGCTCCCCTGGGGCATCCCCGCCTGCCCCAGTGCCTCTCTGCCTCCCAGCCCTGGACACCACCAAGGACCCGTGCCAGAAGGTGAAGTGCAGCCGGCACAAGGTGTGCGTGGCACAGGGTTACCAGCGCGCCATGTGCATCAGCCGCAAGAAGCTGGAGCACAGGTAGGAAGGAAGGCGGTGGCGGGAGGAAGGGGAGGCCGAGGCGGGGGACTCAGCGCCCTCTGCCCCGTGCAGGATCAAGCCGCTGAGCCCCAAGGCACACGGGGGCTGCAAGCCCTGCCACGCAGCCCCGGTGGCCGCTGTCTGCGGCTCCGACGGCCACACCTACAGCTCGGCGGTAAGGACAGCGGCGCCCTCCGCGGGGCCGGGGCCCTGTGCCCTGTGTCCCCCCGCCAACGTCCCACTGCCGCCCCGCAGTGCAAGCTGGAGCAGCAAGCGTGCCTGGCCAGCAAGCAGCTGATGGTGCGGTGCGAGGGGCAGTGCCCCTGTCCGACCCCGCATAGCCCTGCCAGCGACAGCAAACAAGGTGAGTGGGGTGCAGGGCACCGGGGGACTGGGCCCGAGCTCTGCCCGGCCTGACACTGCCCTGCTGGACCCCCCAGAACTGTGCACTGGGCAGGATCTGGCCGACCTGGGTGACCGCCTGCGCGACTGGTTCCAGCTCCTGCGTGAGAATGCCAAGCAGAACGGCTCTGGCGGGCTCCCCGCCAGCCCCACCACTGGTACCTGCCCCGCCACACAGGGAGGGGACGTGGGGTGCTGTCCCTGGGGGGACCGGGCAGCCACGGGCTTCATCCTGCCCTGCAGCGCTGGAGAGGAGCGTGGCAGCCACCTGCAAGGAGGCGGTGGGGTGGATGTTCGCCCGGCTGGACACGAGCGGGGATCTCTTCCTGGAGGCGGCCGAGCTGGCCGCCATCAACCTGGACAAGTACGAGGTGTGCATCCGCGCCTTCTTCAACTCCTGCGACACCTCCAAGGACGGCCGAGTCTCCGCCCCCGAGTGGTGCTTCTGCTTCTGGAGGGAAAGTGCGTCAGGGCAGGGGGGACACGGAGTTGTGGGGCCGGGGGCTGGACACCATGGGGTCAGGAGGATTCACCCTGTGGGGCTGGGGGATCCGTGTCCTGAGGGATGCATGCCATGGAATGGGGAATCCATGCTGTGGGATTGGGGTTGTATATCATGGGGTTTATGGGAGATGCATGCTCTGGGACTGTGGGTTGGGGGATGTATGTCATGGGATTGGACTTGGGAGTGAGGGATGCCCATCATGGGGTCACATAAGGAACCCATGCTCTGTGTTAGCACAGGTGTGGAAGTACATCATGGGGGGATTATGTCATGGGGTAATGGGCAATCCTCGCTGTGGGTTTGGAGTGTCTGTAGGATGTTTGCCTTAGGGGGAGAGGTACACCAGGGGATTTGGGGGAGTTGGAAACTATGTTGGGGATGCATGCTGTGGGTCATGGGGAAGCACATCTTGGGTTGAGGGGGATGTGCATCATTGGGGATGCACAGCATGGGGCCAGGGGGATGCACACAATGGAGCTGGGGGGATGTACTCCATGGGCCAGCGGGGGTGCACATCATGAGGAATGCACTCTTTAGGGTCTGAGGGGGTTTGATTGCACTCCATGGGCCCGAGGGATGCACAGCACAGGGATGAATCAATGCTGTGGGTTTGGGGGCACACGCTGTGGGAGGTGAGGGGTTGCCAGCTATGGGGGGCTGCATGCCCACCCTAAGAGCAGCATGTGGCATTGCTGCAGAGCCGCCCTGCCTCAGGGAGCTGGAGAAGATCCAGATCCAAGAAGCAACCAAAAAAAAGCTGGGTGAGTGGGGCGCCCCAGGGCCCTTTCCCCCAGCAGTGCCCCGCACAGCCGGGCTGGGACAAGGACGGGGAGCTCCCTGGGGGGCTTTTGGCACTGCACTTGTTTGGGGGGGGTGGGGGGCCATCGCTTCCCTGCAGGCACCTTCATTCCCAGCTGCGATGAGGACGGCTACTACCGGCGGGCACAGTGCGAGCCGGGCGGCGGTGAGTGCTGGTGCGTGGACCAGCACGGGGCCGAGCTGACGGGCACCCGCGGCCACGGCAGCCCAGACTGCGGTGAGAGCTGCGGGCACCGCCCACCCGGGGACGGGGCTGCAGCCCCGGGGCCGCCCCCGAACCTCTGCCCCTCGCCCCCCCAGATGAAGCAACGGGGTTTTCGGGCGACTTCGGGAGCAGCGTGGGCTGGGAGGACGAGGAGGAGAAGGAGCCGGAGGAGGCGGGCGAGGAAGGCGAGGAAGAGGAGGGTGAAGCGGGCGAGGGTGACGACGGTGGCTACATCTGGTAGAGGAGCAGGAGAGCCCGGTGGGCGGCATGGCCAGGAGGCAGCCCCCCAGCTGGGGGTCCCTGTGAGCCCCCCGCTGCCGGTGTGGCACGGGGTGGGTGCTCCCCCCTCCGGTCCCCTGGGGAACGGGGCTACGGGGTGCTCGCCCGGGGAGGGGGCGAGTGGGGCAGGGGGGGCCGCTCTTGTGCAAATTTGAGCTTTTTTTTTTTTTTTTTTTTGGGTAGAGCCTTGTAGGCCTAGTGTGCTGCTGCGTGGTCTTCAACCGGGCAAATGGCGCTAATAAAAGTGGGGAAAAAAAAAAGGAAAAAAAAAACCAACCAAAAAAACCGACAAACCCCCTTATAGATAAGCTGCCCCTCCTTCCTCCCCGCATCCCCCCTCATGTTGTGCTTGCGTGGCTGCCCCGGCCCCTGGCGTTGTGTAGCGGCTGTGAAATAAATACCCCGTGCTGTGTCAAACACTGACCCGCCCGTTCCTCCCGTGCCCCCCTGCACCCACCAGCCCTGCAGGGCTGTCCTGGGGAGGGGGGTGGTGGTGCTGTGCCCTTAAGTGAGTGGGCACTGCCGGCCTGGGGACTGGGTTGGGATAGGAGTGCCCCCCTGCCACTGCCCTGGGCTTTGGTTCCTGCACTCTGCTGCCGCGAAGCTGGAACTGGCCTCCCTCCCTAGGCATATGTCCCCATCCCAGCTCCTGACCCTCTCCAGGACCCCAAACTAACCCCCTTTCCAAGGGGCCCGGAGCCACAGGATTCAGAACTGCCCTCCGTGCCCATGCTTTACCCCAACCCCAAACAAGACCCTAACTCAATCCTATCCCTTATCACCTGCCCCTCCTAACCCACACCCTAGTGAGGGCCTCCACCACCCCCCTGCAGCCACTCAGCACCACGGGACACCAGGGCCTCAGTTCACAGCATTTATGGCCCCAGGGAGAAAATTAAACAATAATATAGAGCCCAAACCTCCCCAGTTTGGGGTTCTCAGCAGCTGTCAAAGGCACTGTGCCATATCCCCTGCCCCAGGGCGCCCATGCTTCACCAGCTCTTGTTGGGTCCGGGTGCTGACCTCACACCACCGGGGTCAGAGGAGATGTGGCAGCCCCATCCCTGGCCCCTCGGTCCCTGGCACAAGCCCCCCGGGAGGGGGGTCAGAGCTTGCTGGGGGGCCCCGGCCGCTGCTGGAGCTGCCAAGTCGCCTGCACCCCGTCACCCACCCGGTTGAGCCCGGCGAAGGCAGCGGGGTCGCCGGTGCGGCGGTAGCGCGCCACAAGGGGCTGCACGACGGTGATGGGGATGCAGAAGTTGAGGTGGGGGTAGGTGGCTCCCGCACCGGTGTCCCGCGTGTTGCTGGCCACGATGCCTGGCGGGGAGGGAGCGATGCCCACGTCACTGGGCCCGGCCGGGGGGACACCCATGGGACCCCCCCACGGGGAGACCCCCGGCTTACCCATGAGGCATCCGCTGCGGGAGGAGACGAGGGGGCCGCCGCTGGAGCCCCCGTGGACGGCACAGGTGGTTTGCAGCATGACAGGGCGCCCGGCCACCGCCACCACGGCCGAGAGCACCCCTGCTGTCACCGAGGGGCCGCACGCCTGCCCCAACGCCCCGAAGCCCACTACGGTCACCTCTTCTCCTGGGATGGGAGAGACAGGAGGAGGGTGCACGGGGGTGCCTACCCCAACGCCCCGTGTCCCCCAGTGCTTACCTGGGTGGAAGGTGTCGGCCAGGCACGGCGGGACAAAGCCTGGCACGCTCTCTTCCAGCTCCACCACTGCCACGTCGAAGGGGGACGACTCCTCGGTGGCAAACACCACGCGTCCCCGGAACACGGCGGCATCTCTATGGACATGGGTAACAAGATGTCACGGCCGGGGACACGCACGATGGGGGGGGTTAAGGTGAGAGGGGGCACAGCCGCACTCACTGGCCGGGGCCGGCTGCCAGCGTCACATGGAGCGGGGCTCTGGCCCCCACGACGTGCCGGCAGGTGAGGAGCATCCTTGGTGCCAGCAGCACCCCGGAGCCCCAGGTCGCCCCGCACTCCACCAGCGCCGTCCAGCCCACGGGGTCCTGCCCGCTGCTCGCTGGCATCGCGGCCACCCACGCCGGCACCGGCGGCACCACGATCCCGGCTTCGCCCAGCACATCGGCGCTGCTGCGCAGGATGGCGGCGAGGGAACAGAGCAGCGTGAGCCCGACCCACTCGGCGCCCTTCCAGCAGAAGGAGGCGGCGATCACGGCCACCACGCGCGGCCCGGCGGGCGAGGGCACGAAGGCGGCGCCGCCCTCGGTGCCGGGCAGGCAGCGGGCATCGGTGAGCACCAGGGCGTTCTCCTCGCCCACCAGGTTACTGACCACCCCCCGGCTCAGCGTGTTGAGGAAGAGCTCGGGGCACAGGTCTCCGAAGGGGGACCCGCAGGCCAGCAGCGCCTGCCCCTTGCGCAGGCAGCCGGCGCTGGCCAGCGCCGCCCACCCGCCCTCGGGCGCGTCCAGGCCGGGCACCCGCAGCCAGGCGAACCAGGGCAGCGCCCGCGGGTCCGCGCCCGCCTCCCCCTCGGCCCCGAACCGCCACCGCTCCGCCCGCCCGAGGCCGCGCTCCAGCGCCCGCCGGAACGCCGCGCACGGCACCAGCGCCAGCAGCCGCGCGTCCAGCTCCCGCAGCCCGCCCGCCTCGGCGCCCAGCACGACGCTGAGGCGCGGGAGCGCCAGGAGCGCGGAGGGCGGCAGCGCGGCGGGCCGCGCCCAGGCGGCGGGGTCGGCGCGCAGGAACGGGGCGAAGACGGCGGCGTGGCACAGCACCAGCGCGGGGCGGCGGCTCAGCACCAGCCCGCTGCAGCCGCCATCGCCGCCGCCCGCGGCCCGCACCCGCACCACGCAGCACGGCGGGGCCGCCGCCATCACGGCCGAGCCCCGCCCCCGGCCCGCCCCCGCGGCCTCCCCATTGGCTGGGGCGGGGCGCGCACGTGGCGGACACGCCCCCGCGGGGCCCTCACGGGGGGTGCGCGGCCTCCGGCCCCTCGGTCCGCCCTTCCCCGGGACCCTCGGCCCCGACACCGCAGGGACACGTTCGCTTCCCACCTCACTCGCAGCACAAACGAGTACCAAACCCTTACTTCCGACAGAGGAACCGCGACTGGAAGAATCCGTTTGGAAGAGCTAAAATCCCACCCGAACACCGGCAGTCAGAGCTGAAGCCCCCCCTCCCCTTTCTTGGCGATCTGCGGCTCGGTGTGGGTTCATTGCACAAAGAGCAAAGCCCCTGCAAGCCATGAGCTCTTCCACGGAAGTGGCTCTTTCATCCTGCCTCGGTTTCCCTCAGTGGCTGTACCTTGCAGGTCACAGAATTATGGAATCACTGAATGAATATCCTGAGTGGGAGCAACAAGGAATGAGTCCAGCTCCTGAATCCCATAGCCCCAAGAATCCCACCCTGTGCCTGAGAGTGTTGTCCAAACACTTGTGGAACTCTGTGGCTGGTGTTCTGACGGCCGCAAGGCCCAGCAAACACCAAGCCAGACTGAAGCTCATTGCCCCTTCGGAGGAGAAAGACATGTCTTTATTGAACTGAAAATGAGTGCCAGACAGCAACGAAACTTCAGAAAAAAAAAAAAAAAAAAAAAAAAGTCCGTTGAGAGTATAAAAGAAACCGGTTTAGTCTACATTAATCACCTCATGATATGCAAATGTCAAACACTTCCATGCTACAACCAAAACAGCTCCGTGGTTCTTACGGTGATGGCATGGCCAGAGGATCCTCAATGGAGGGGTCTGGCCCGAGGGTGAACCAGGCAGCCGCTTCCCACTGGACACCACCCCCAACACCTGTGCCAGGTGCTCCTCCCCAACAAGAAAAAAAACCAAACTGTGTAAACTAAAGAAGCTGGGATTGCACACCTCAGTCCTAACGGCACCTCGCCGTCGTCGGTCAGCGTGACACAGCACAGCCACCCTACAGCTCAGTTAAGCCCAAATGCTATGTTTATTGAGGACTTCTAATATCGTGATACCTTGGTTCAGTTAAGTTGTGAAATACCTAAATACCGTTAAATATATTTTTAAAAAACCCTAAACCAGACTCTGGACTAAACAAGATGAATGTTAAACTAAAAAGTTAGAAGGGATGTCATTTACATTAACACTTTCTTTAAAAAATATAATTGCTTTTTCCTTTTCTGTTTTTGTGTTTGTTTGTTTTTGAAGTCAATTAACCACAGTGGTGAGACGTGCTCTCTTTTTCAGCTGTTACACTGCAGCGTGCAGAGTTTTGCCTCCCCAGCCTGGAGCAGCCCCGCTGTCACCCAACTGGCAGGGACAACTCAGGAACGGCGCTGCCTCCCTGCCGCGTGGAAAAGAGTGGTGTCACCACTGTGCCATAAGGGCAGCCGGAAAACCAGGAGTCTCTTGGACAATGCCAGTATGCGCTTGGAAAGCCTTCCATGTTCTAATAGAAAAGTCCATAGGAAGCTGTGAAGAGGATCAGTCCAGAGGAGTAAAACTCTTGTGTCCGTGCCAGTATCAGTCAATGTACTGCGATAGCCAGCGGAAGCCCTCACCGTAGCCTTGCCTCTTGAGCACGCTGCACATGAACACCTCCATGGGGCGTGCATTCAGGTCCTTCAGTGGCACGTTTCCCTGGGGAAATCCAAACAGGAGTCACAGCTGCACCCCTGGCGCCCTCAGGGAAGTGCCCAGCGAGCCACAGCCATCCACATCCAGGGGAGCTCCTCTCGCAGGCCCCTTCATGTGTGCACTGCATTTTGGACAATCCCGGCAGCCTCAAAACTTGCCCAAGGGCATCATCAGAGGTTTGGGTTACAAGGGGCCTTAAAGATCACCTCACTCCACTCCATTGCCTGCTCCCACAAGACCAGATTGCTCTGAGCCCTGTCCAACCCGGCCTTGAACACTTCTGAGATGGGGCAGCCACAGCAGCTCTGGGCACCCTGTGCCAGGTACTCACCACCCTCACAGAGAACTTCTTCCCAATTTCCCATCTGAACCTGCCCTCTGGCAGTGGGAAGCCAGTCCCTCTCGTCCCACCACTCCATGGCTTTTAAACAGTCTCTCTCTTGTAGGCTCCCTTCAGGCACATCATCATTCTTAGTATTATTGATTCATCTTGGCCAATTAGTGGATAAATTTCCAGTAACAACTTGATCAGGCCTCAGTCCTCAGGGAAGCAGGCAAGCTCTCCCCAATCCCAGATTTGGATGTCTCCCTACCTTTCCTGTGGTCTGTCCATAGAGCCCAAAGATCTCCCGCAGTTTCTCCTCACTGATGGCCTCTGGTCTGTCGATTTTGTTTCCCAAGATAAGGATTGGCACGTTGGATATTGTCTCGTCTGTCATTAATGCCTGCATGCAAGAGCCAACAAGAGTTGAGCAGAGAGGTGGAAAAAGGAGTCCCCTGAAGGAAATGGTTTTGTTAAAGCTCTGTGACCAACAAGGGCTCGTTTCTGGGGCTTCCATACTCCTGTGGAAGACTCACAGAATCCTAAGGCTGGAAAATCCCTCCCAGCCCACGGAGTCCCAGCTGTGCCCCATGCCCACCTTGTCCCCAGCCCAGAGCACTGAGTGCCACCTCCAGCCCTGCCTTGGACACCTCCAGCCATGGGCACTCCAAAGCTCCCTGGGCAGCCCCTGCCAAGGCCTCAGCACCCTTTCCATGGAGAAATTCCTTCTGCTGTCCAACTAGAATTTCCCCCGAATTCAGGTGCCTGTGATCAACCCAGAGTAAGGACATCCAAGCTCCTCCAGCTCTGAGAGAGATGGCTGTTATTCATAATTTAGCAGTCTTGGAGAAGGGAAAGAAGGGAAGTGTATTTACATTAAGCTCAACTTTGGATTCCATAAGCCGTGAGTGATCTGCACAGTCCACCAGGAAGACAATCCCATTGATGGCAGGCAGGTAGTTCTTCCAGACCCGGCGAGCTGGAAAACACAAGGGGCAAACATGGTCCTGTGAAACCTCTACACCAGGGAGAATTCCACCAAACCTCAGCTGCCTTTTAGGCCAGGGTGTCTTCCTTCCTACACTTTTGTGAATAAAAGGGAAAAAAAACCCCGTGTTTAAAACTTCTAGAAAGTGCAGAACTAAAAATTCAACAGTTATTCAAACTAAATTATATTGGAGTCTTCCACAGCTAAAAATACTTCAGGCAGCAGAGCACAAACTGGCAGCATTTCCTTCCAAGCAATCCTACAGCCAGGAGGTCGCTTCCACGTGTTGTTCCATAAATAAATCCAGGCAACAAATAATTAGGCACTGCTAATTGATCCTGACACTCACCAGGATCAATTTTTGGTCATTTTTTCCTTACCTTGTTCATGTCCACCCAGATCAAAAGTCGTGAAGGTCATTCCAGCAATCGTCAGCTCCTCTGATGCTGAAATGGAAAACACAGGCTGGGATTCAGGAAAAACAAGGACGTTGTAATGGACAGAATTTCTCTGGCATTCATGCTGGCATCACACACGCTCCTCCAATAAGGAATTCCCTCAACTTCCTGCAGAATTCAGTGGTTGGACTGGAGCCTTTTCACAAAATCATGAGTGGCAGAAAATAATTTCTCCTGCTTCCCATTGAAGCTTTTTAACCCGCAATTATTATCCTTTATTATGCTTTTCATTAGGAAAATCTTCCCTTTCTATTAACAGAGCCACACCACTTCTTGGGCATTTCTAGAGAGGAAAACACAGATCCACTTCAGCTTGGGGAACCACAGTGCAGCTGCGACCTCAGCTCAAGTTCTAAGACCCTCAAATCCCCCAGGCAGAGGGGTGTCTTCCCACACCATGTCCCCAAAATTCCAGAGGAAAAGCCACGCTGGGAGGCTTTACCCAGGGAGACTTACTGGGATGTAGCGTGGGGACGTGCTGACCCAGCCTGTCATCTTTGAGCATGTGCAGCAGAGTGGTTTTCCCTGCGTTATCCAACCCCAGGAACACCAGTTTTCCAGACTTCTTGTACAAACCTGTGAGGAGAAGGAACAAAGAGGAAAACTCCAGCGGGCCCATCTGGAGCCGGAACGCTGCGCTGCTGCCACTGTTTTTTGGGGAAACCCTTTCCCTGAGCTCTGCTGCCACCTGTGCACACTTCCAGCAGGGAAAACACACACAGCTCAAACAGGCTTTTTCCAAGACATGTTTACAGCAATGGACATTTCCTAAGCTCGTGTTCCCATTCCTTCCTCTGGTCCATCCTAGCAGCAGAGGACAGTGTGCAGCAGAGTATCATGGATAAATCTGTCTCCTCAAAAGATGTGAAAACTGAACAAACTCATAAAAGACAGCAGAGAGCTGTCCAGGAAAAAGTGCAAAGCAGGGAATGGTGCCTTGTTTTCTTGGCATAAACTGATTTTCATCGTGTCTGCCACGGGAATGCTCCCAAAGGTTTCCAATGGGACTTTTTCTCACTCCGTCCCTCTCATCCTCTCTTCAAGAGGTGATCAGAAGAATGGGCACCCCCATCCTCCAGCAAGGAATTGCACTGGAATCCGGGGCTCTGGAAGGAGGACGAGGAGGAAGGGGTTCCCCCTCTGGCGAGGCAGCACCTCAGCCTGGGGCTGGACAGGCCCTGGGTGCCAGCCCAGCTGCTCTCAGCCTTCTTAAGGGCAAGAGAAACGTCTGAGTAGAAGCCCAACGCCCCCAATCACTCCCAAAGTTTCTCTGCACCAGTGTAAAATCCCCTTTATTGATACGCAGCCTCCTCAGCAGACTTAGCACTAGCCAGACCACCTTACTTCCCGATTTTTAGGGGATACTGGCAAATGGGAGACGCCAAACCGACCCCGAGGGGGCTGCCAGGGGCTGCTGAGGCACGGAGGGAGCCGCGGCATTACCTAGGAACTGCAAGACGCTGCTGAAGCCGTTGTAGAGCCATTCGAAGATGAAAGACATCTCTGGAAACAAAATGCCTGCGGGGGACAAACCCCAAACCCCGAGTTACAAAGCGTCGGTGCTTAAAGGGAGCCGCGGTCAGGGGGTCCGGGACGAGAGGATCGGAGGTCCCGGGGACGGGGAGAATCGGGGGCGAAGGGGAACGGGGCTGAGAGGAGACAGGGGATGAGGGGCCACCGGGTGAGGGGGACCGGCCTCAAGGGCGGGCGGCGAGGCCTGGCTCCCGCCCCGCCCTGCCTGCGTGTCATCCCCCGCGCCGCCGCCGCCCCTCGCCCGGGCCTGCCAGGGGCCCGCCGCCCCGCTGAGCATCCCGCCGGGCCCGGCCGGCCCACGCGGCCACCCCCGCCGCTCACCCCCGGCTGCCCCCGGGCCGCCGCCACCGAGTCCCGTCCGCGGCCGCCGCCAGCGCCCCGCCGGAAACGCGTCAACGCGCGCTCCGCCCGCTTCCGGCCCCGCTGGCCCCGCGCGCCGGGGGCTGCGGCGGGCGGCCCCGGGAGGCCGCGGGTTCGAGACCCGGCTGCGCTCCGCGGGGACCCGGGTTCGAGACCGCCCCCCGCCCTGCGAGGGACGCGGGCCTGAGTTACCCCGCAAACTTCCCCCCACCGCAAAGGCCAGCACTGACGCTGAGGACGGGGTCTCCAGCCGCTCCAGGGGAGGCTCGGGTTGGACATTAGGGGGAATTTCTTCACATAAAGGGTGAGTGGACTCTGAGTGGGATGGAGTCACCACCCCCGGAGGTGTTTAAGTGCCACTGGACGTGGCACTCAGTAACAAGGTGGGGAATCAGTCACAGGCCAGACTCGATGATCTCTAAGGTCTTTTCCAACCTCAGTGATTCTGTGATTTTGTGAGCCCTCAGCTCCAGAGAGAGAAAGGAGAGGGAGCCCCACAGCACTGGATTTCAGTAGTTTTTATTTCTAGCATCCATACACGTCCCAGGTGAGTGATCTCCTGTCATGACTTAGAGCACACCACACGACCATGCAAAAGCAGGGTTGTTTGGATTTTATAAATTACTTCTTCTGGCCTTCACCGGGCCTCAGCAGACACGTCACTTCTAGGGATGGAATTCTAATCAGCAAAGTTACAGGCAAGGTCTTCTTGCTGACACTGAAGCTATTTTTCTGGTCTATTACTGCACGTGGCAGCTCCTCAGTGGGAAGGACACAGCTGTCTCACCACCATCCTCGGGACTTAGTTTTTCTGGTAGTAGAACCATTTATCAACTGTGTGGGGCAGAAAAAAGGACCGGGTTAGTCCCCTGTGAGCCACCCAGTTATTTAGTAGTCATGGCCACGGCAGCGTGTATGTGTCACCTACTGCTCAGGGGCTTTCTCTGCTCCTGACAACAGCTCCTCAACACAGCAAACAGGTTCTGGCACAACCCTGTTTATGAGGATTTGTTTTCCCAAAGCAGTCACCCTTGCTCAGGCTGCCATTAGGAGCATCCATGACTTGATGCAGGCAAGGACAGCAGGCTAGGCTTCCCTCTGGCTCAGCTGACTCAGGGAGGCAAAGCCATTTGACCTCCAACTCCCATGCCCACATGGAAGACATGCATTTCTCCACAGGTTTATCCCCCATGAAGGGCTTGGAAGTGTCAGCCTAGCTCCTCTTTCTGCTCCCAACACTGCCCTCAGCTTGCCCTTGTGCTTTGTCCTGGCTACATCAACATCCAGGTTTAGTTCAGACCCTCATTCTCCTATGGACAGTTCCTCTGAGGAAGTCCCTGGTTGTACTGGGATGTCAGGGTGGGTTTTGAGACTCACCTTCAGGTGGGATGGGGCTGGCAGCTTTACACGGTGGTGCCTGAAATGAGAAGGGTGTTGTCAGAGACCAGAGGTGTCCCTGCACTCTCCACACATCATTTAGAGCTGCACAAGTCTTTCCTGAGCACCATTTAAGACCCTGTGGCAGCTGGCTAGCTGTGGGGGAACAACTGGGCTGGTGTGCAGAGTCCTGTCATTCCCAGAGCCTCCCCATTCCAGAGGTGCCCCCCAAGGTGCTCTCCTCCAAGTGCAGGCTCCTGGGCCATCTGATTCCCAGCACAAGCAGCTCCCACTCCAGAGTCTACACAGGTGCAAAGCAGCTGGTTTTGGGTATTTTTTTAACCTACAACATCGATTTAAAAAATACGGGGGGATAGAGGCACGAAGGACTATCTGAGAACTCCTCTGAAGAGTTTCCCTGGTATTCAACAACCAAAGAGAGAAAATTCCTGTCAGGTGACACATCCTCCATGAGGGCTTTCAAAAATCTCACTGAGATCCCTTTTTTGGGATACCAGCATTTTAGAAAACAAGACAATGGTTTTAAAGGTCTCTCCAAGGCTACAGAGAGACTCAGGTTTCCAGCTATGGAAGGAAAGGCGAGATTTGCATTGTAATTTTCCTGTCCCCTGCCTCTAAGCCCTTTCAGGTTTCCAACAGCAATACCCATCAAGTCTAAGGAGACACAATTCCTGAGGCTGGACGGAAAGAACTACACCTCTCTCAGTAGGAGAACTATGTGTTGAGACCTTCATTCTGAAGCTGCAAAATCCCTGGGGAATTACTCTCTTTTCTCAAAGGGAGATCTGTACTGTGAAGCTCTTGGAAGTCCAAATATTAAAATCCTCTCAGCTGACAGCCAAGCTACAAGTCAGAATTCAAACTCTGTTTGGGATTCCATCTCTTGGATGACTAAGGGCAGGGAGAAGCCTCTGGAGGAATGTCTGGTTTGCTCCACATCCATTCTATTTAACCAGAAGCAGGTGTTCAGCCACCCAAAACATTCTGAGCATGCCATGTGCCATTCACACAGAGAGGACAGCTCACCACACCGTTTTTCCCGACAATAACACCAGGATTTGGCCACTCAAACTGGTACTCACTGCTTCCACAGTAGCTTTTGCACAGTCTTGACTACAGCAGAAAGGGCTGTCAGACACCGTCAGGTTGGTGCTGGAAGACATTGGGCACTTGTGAGAATGCGCAAGCCCAGCCTTCCCTCCAGGAGCATTAAATAATGGAATATTAAGGCTGGCAGCTAACAGCTGCCAAGTGGAGGGGGAAGGCCTGGGGAAGACAGCCAGCAGCTAACAGAAAGCATGGCTCCACTCAGGAAGGGAAGTTCCTTCCAGGATTTTTAGTTTAGGGGAGAGGAAAAGTGCACATTACCACAAGCATTAACCTACCAGTTGATCCCCCCTCCGTCGGTTTTCTTCGTTATTAAAGCTTTCCAGTGTTCGTGGGTGCCTTTGATGACATCCAGGGCAAAATCCTGGAGTTGGAGATGAGAAAACAAAAGTCATGTCCTGTGGCAGCACTGGACCACCTTCTCCAGACTATCACTTACAAGGAGCTGATTTTAAAGAGCTCTGGAAGGGGCTGGAAGAAACCTCTTCCGCTCTGGTGTTGTTCAGGAAGAGCAGAAACTCCCAGCACACAAGAGCTGAAACAACCAGGATTGTACAGAATTGTTTTGCTTTCAAGATGGGAGGATCTGCCAAGGTCACAGAGTGAGCTTAGGGCCAAAAGAAACTGAACCCAATCTTGGGCCAGTACTCCATTATAAAAGCACCTCCACCCTCCTGCTCCTCCCACTCGGTTTGTCTTCAGCTTGCTGATCCAGGCCTATCCAGGAGCTCTCTTCCACTCCAGGCAAATGATTCAGGCCAGCAGGAAGGGACACGCAGCTGATCTGGCTTTGCAACTACTTAAAAATGAATTTGTTTCCAGGCATATCAAGCTCTTTCCTTAAAAATAAGCACTATATGCTCAAGCATTAACCTGTCAGTTGGACAAGGAAAAACACGCAGTTCTTTGTTGGTGCGAACGCCGGCACTAAATGTCCTGGTTTGATACCAAACCAAGCCAAATAAAACACTGCAGAGCATGTGTGAGGTTCTTAATCCTGATTTTCCAGTTTCCTTGCAAGGTTTCACCCATCCTGAGGGGCAGCAAGGTGTTCCAGCCTGACCAACCTTGTGCTGTGCTACAGCCAAAGCAGACAAGTCCTTCATGACTTCCATTTTCTTTCCCAGAGAGGACTTTTGGAAGAAATCCCCTCCTCTGCACCACCTCAGGAGCTCTGGGAGTTGAGTCACCTCACTGAACTTCCCAGTAGGAGTGAGGAAACCAGAACAGGATTTCACCTGCTTATCTGATCCAACCCAGAGAAGAGGGAGAGGAGCAGTGCTGCCAAGGCAGAGCCTTACTCACAGGGTGTGAGGGAACACTTCATGCCCGAAGGAAGAAGTGTTTTAACTCCTCAGTTAAGTTAAACTTGCACCAGGTTGCAATGGAACAAAGCCACCGGGCAAGGGAGGCAAAGGGTGATGCCAAGCTGCCTTTGCTCCAGAGATGGGGCAAATAAACCTGGTGTTTTCCACCTGGTTCTATGACACGGAGGCTCCTAGCCCTGAAGTGATCCCACATGAAGAAAATATTCAACAACACCACAGTGATAACCCCAGGCTTTTTTTTTTTTTTTTTTTTCTCTCTGGTATTCCTGCACTCACTAGGCTGGAAAAACAGCAGGATGAACTGAAATCAACTACCAGCAGCCCCACAACAATCCATTCTCTCAGCAACTCACTTGTGTCCCCACACACCCTAAGCTCAGGTTTTGGACAAAGGAAGGTGATCCTACCTTGCCTTTAAAGTCTCCATTAAAAGCAAACTGGTTTTCTGGCTTTCCATCAGGTACTTTGTATCTTCTGAACCAGTCCACAGTAGCTTCTAAGTATCCAGGCTTCATCCTTCTGACATCCTCGATGTCTGCCAGGAGACATGGGGTTTGTTAGCCAGAAACAGTAACAGAATTTACCAAATTACAGAATTTATGTGGCTCTGCTGAGTTGTTCTGGGCTGTGCACCTTTCAGCCCCTGCCCAAGCAGCCGTAGCAACATTTCAGACAGGTTCCCTGAAGACACAGTGAGTATCTCCTCAGGGAAATTAGTGTTTCATCCTCGGGGTGTGTATCCCCAGTGTCCCCAGGAGCCTGAACACATTTAAACAGCTTTGATTACAGCTTTGGGGGACAATCCCTTTCCTTCCACTGGACAGCCACCCTGTGTTTGGAATGCCAAGCTGTGCAGAGCACTGGCCACATGTGACAAACAGCAGTGAAATGTTTTGCTCTAGGATTGTCCTCCCAGCATCACATCTGATTAGCACCACAGCACAGAAGGAGCAAGCCCTGTCCTCACCTCCTGCAGGCTTTCATGGGAGAAAGGGAAGCACTGATCCTGCTCCTTCTCCCTGTAACTCACCATTGTAGCTGTCTGCTTCTGGGTCTTCAACGTTGATAGCAATTACCTTCCAGTCTGTCTCTCCCTCATCAATCAGAGCCAGCGTGCCCAGCACCTTCACTTTGATGACTTCTCCCCGAGAGCAGACCTGCAAGGACAAAGGCCACGTTGTCCACACTGATGCATCCAAGGGGTGCACAACAGGAGGCTGTGCAGGAGCTCAGCAAGCAGCCAGGCACCATGAAATTAGCTCTTGCTGTCAGCAGCTCATCAGCCCTGGCTCATCTCAGCAACAATCTCCAGAGGCAGCAGAGGGAAACATCACATTGTTAAGGGAGAGGAGGTAGGAAATGAATAATGTCCCTGGATAATTGACTTTGGAGACATTAATTACACGTTTCAGGAGACATTTAGGATGCGTTACCTTGCTTCCAATTTCACACACATCAATTGGATCGTTATCTCCACAGCAACCAGTATTTTCATCCTTGTGACCTGGGTCTTCCCAAGTCTGGGGAAAAAAAAAAAAACAAAAAAAAACCCAAACCAACACCAAAATCAGCTACACATAAGAATAAGAACTCACAGGTCTAAAGAGGTAGTAAAAAGTAGGTTTATTTTGGGCATGCAGTTGCCTGGAATAAACAGAGGATGGCCCACTTCACACCTGCTGCCAGGTCAGATATTTGGCCTACTGTTTCCCTCATGCCTGGAAAGTTTGAATTCAAGTTAAAAGGTCTCATCTTCCAAAAGATAAGGAGCTCCCTCCTACCCACAACCCCCCTTTCAACAACATTCCAGACTTCCTCCTCTGTCCCACAGCTGCGTAAAGGTGAAGTTCACATCTATAAAGGGCAATCGTTGATTTGGCTTCCTGCCTGTTCCTCTCCCTTATTCATTCCTTAGCAGAAGTTTCCTGAACTCCAGATAGCAGTCCAGCAGAGATGGAAGACAGACAGGGTGTATTGTTTCCCTTTAATTAAACAATTAAAGACACTGTTAACCCTCGAGAAGTGATAAGAATGTGGAGTCCCACTATACTCCTCAGTGAATCTCACCCACAGTGGTGAATGCCCATTCAAGGACACGACTCCAGAAGCCAATTAATTGAGTCCAAAAACAAGAGCTGTTTAAAACATGCTAAATACTTCATGCCCACTTGCATCACAAGGAACACGTACTCCTAAGGGGGTTGAGATATAAAAAGGAATGTTCTCCCCAAATTTCTGCGTGCCAGGACAGGACCAGTGTAGGTCTTGTGATGGATCCAGAGTGTTCAGGAAGATGCTTTGACACCTTGGTGGTGCTGTAAGGCCATTCACAAACACTATCACATTTCTCTACCAGGAAGTCTTATGCTCTTGATGCATAAACACCTTTGATCCACGAACACATGACAGAGCAAAGGCATCAAAAGACACAATTGTGCACAAAGAAACAGGCACCAGAATCCATTCAAGCAGGAAACAACTCAACTTCGAGGCCCTGTGTTAAGCCATGTGAGGAAAACACTTGACATGTGCTACTGTCAAGAGCAGGAATACCAAATTCAGCGTGTTTGCCTGTGATCTGTCACTGACAGCTTATTTCTCTGAAGGAAACTCCAGCCTTAGAGAACATCAGAGGCAAACAGCCTTGTCTGAAGTCCCTCTTTATCTAGCAGTCCCCAGCCATTTAAGAGCACGTGTCCAGATGTCACTATCATGGTCCCATGTCACCAGCTGTTTCTGGGAAGGCACATCTGTGCAGTGGTGGGCATTGGCAAGAAGAGTCTCCCATAAAGATTCAGCCTAAATCCTGCACCATTAGGATAAAACCTTGTGCTCTGCCAGGCAGGAACTGAAGGCACTGCCTTGCCAGAAAGACAATGACAGCTCCCTTCAGCCACAGAGAAGGACCTGCCAGCTCCTGCCCAAGCGACCTCTGAGCAGCTGCTCAACCTCAGGGAGCTTGTTTCTAACATCAGATAGAAGCCTAAAACTTGGGATTTCTGCTTAATAATATCCCTGTTTTTCTGACAGGTTCTCTCCCTCAGCAGGACAATATATCCAGCTGCAAGCACCGTGCTCCAGATCAGACTCTCTGCTGATTTTTTTTGCTGATCAATACAGTAGCAATAGCAGGAACCCTCCCTTCTCCCCACCAGGATGGATGAGCCACTGGGATAACCCACAGTACCTGTGGGATGGCACCGTAATTCCAGATGTAGCCCTTGTGGGGAAATACGTTTGCTACGAAGCGCAGTTTCCCTTTCTTCACATCTTGCTTAATTGGGTTTAAGGGTTCCTTTGTGGAAATCTGCAAGAAAAGTGACATAAATCCCTCTGCTATAGGCTTTATGAATAAAAAAAAAGTAATTTTTTAAATGGAACTGACAAACCAAGGAACCAGGAGATGATGCCAATGCCAGTGGCAGATACTGGACAACTCCTGTTGCATTGCCATCCCTTGGGATATGGTTTCCAGCAGACTTACAAACCTTGGAATCACGTGGGGTTAAGAGCCATAAAATATTGCTTTAATCAGAAGCCACTGGAGAACACCAAGGCATTCCAACTTCTGCAATTTCAGCCTCCACACCAGACCTCCAGCATTAAGCAAATACTGACAGGAGAAGTTAGAAACCATTCTGATTTGGGTAGTGGAATTGAGGAGGAACCAACAAGGTGGAATTGAGGAGGGATCTACAAAAAGCCAAGGATTAAGACTGGGACTGTAATGCAGTTACCTCCATTTTAGCATTTGTCCATCGAGGTACCTCCACGACCATGTTGAAGACATTCTGAAGAAAGCAAAAGAGCAGTGAGTGGGAAGGAATCTTGGGGCCACACGTTAAACTAGGGAACACATAGCAGTGAGCACAGAAACCAGCCAGTTCACCTGAAACCATAAGGGTTTTCTGCTGGTTTTTTTGGGGGGGGTTTTTGGGGGGTTTTTTTTGTTTTTTTTTTTTTTGTTTTTTGGTGCTAATTTTGAGACAGCTGATAAAAGCCCTGTAGGGCAGTCAGTCACACATCGTCACTCCAAGCTGAATCCCACAAAACACCAAACCCAGACTGAGGTTCTCACATGTTCTCCGTCAGTTACTACCTACAAACACCTCCATCACATTCCTAGGCTATAGGAACAGGTTAAATCAATGGCAAACAGCTGCACACAAACTGCCCTGGACATAACAAAATGGGGTTTGGGCCATATTTATTAAACTATTTATTAAATACTAAGTGTTTAATGCTCCTGAAAGAGCCACTCTGGCCACTCAGAAAAGACAAGAGCAACAGGACAAGCCATCTATTTAATAGTGTGGGTGTCTATGTACTGCCCTGAATGAGTGAGATCATCACTCCCAAATATTCTAGTCATTATGTGGGGAAGGATGCCCCTTCTCCAAGCTGACACTCCTGTAAAAGCAGACCTTGCTAGAGGCATGGTGTGAGGATAAAAACGTGGGGGAGAAATGCAGAGCCACATCTCTCTGTATCTCGTTTACAGGTGGTACTTGAAAACATCTCCTGTTGATCCAGCTGGATTTAGAGTTCAATTTCAGCCTCCTGTCCAAGAAAACAAGCTTTTCCATGCCTGAACCTTAACATGTGCTGTTTGAAGAGATTACAGCTTTTTAACAAAAAGTCAAACCTTGCTCCCTGGCCTGGACAAGGAGGTTTCTAATCCCCAATACTTAAGCAGTATTAGCATGGCAAAGTCCCTCGAACCTGTATTGCCCCATAATTGGATTGATATTGTGCAACAAGTGCTGTTACATCACTGACTTTGCCCACACCCTTACCTAGCAGAGCTTTATTACAACCCCTTAATTGCAGGGGGTCACTGCTCATTTGCATTTTGAATGCAGAAAGACACAGAACTATTTATATTCCTAACTCGAGGGAAGGAATGAGGCAACTGGAACAGGATTTGCAGGCTGGGAAAGATTACTTGGGGCTGCATCTTTGTAAGGATTTAAGCTTCCCCGTGGTCCAGCTTGGCCAAAGACACACAAGGAGTAGCCCAAGGTCATCCCTTTGCAGTGACACAGGTCCAGGTAAGGTCAACACAGTCCAGCCTGAGACTGATAAAAACACTCTGCAATCCTCTCAGCGTCTTAGGAGTCTGAGGATAAAGATCAAGGAGCCCAGACAGAGTGGGACAACCTTTTGCTCAGAGCTGGGCCCTGTAACTGTAGCTGGCAGCCCACCTGCTAAGGATGAGTAAAGCCTCAGTGTTGAGGCACTCAGGCCACAGAGAGAGCCTCATGGGACCAGCACTATTGTGTAACTTCGGGGACTTTGACCTTCAGCTATTGTGACTTTTTTCTCTGAATGACTTGGCACAGAGGTGCTGGCAGCAGCACTGCGTGCCTGAGGGCACACCAGTAGCTCAGTTTCCCTAAGCATGACCATTTCAAGGAACTCCTCCTCACCTCTGTACTCACTCCCCTGCTCCTTCCTCCCCTGTTCTGCAGGCATTTTGCAAAGTGTGGCATTATCTGGATTTTCCTTTGTCTGGGTTACCTGCCAGGCACCTACACTGGGAACTGCTTCCCTACTCGACCACTGCTTCACCGCTGTCCTTGATGAACACAATCCATCTTTTCCCTTCTGAGAAGGCAAAAGCCACTTCAGACTTCCCAGAGCACATCAGGTAGCTCCATCACCTTCACCTCAGTAGCTCAATCAGCTGCTTTTTAGAAGTTCATCTCTCAGCTCCGCAAAATTCTTTTTTCCTTTCCCAGAACCACTCCCCACCTCTGAATTTCAGCTCTCTCTAACAAGTAGTAGTTGCTCCACCACATTTCTTGAGCTGCACAGCTTTTTAGTACATGTCAGAGAAAGAAACAAGCTACAACAGTAAAGGACACAGTCAGAGAGCTGAAGCTGGGGCATTTTTTTACTCAGTGCAGCCTAATTTGACTAACCACTGGCTGCTAGAAGGATGTGAAAGCCCTGCAGCACTGCAAGGGGCAGGTTCTGCCAGGGAAGAGGTCTCAAGAGATGCTACAGCAGGAATTTAACCTGTTCTCTGTTTAGTGTTGGATTATACTGCAGGCATAAAGTGCCCGTACTGCAGCCAAAACCCAAGCCTGAAATATCATGCAGCATCCGTAAGAATGGATGTAGATATTAGAGAAAAAGCAGTTTTCTGCTTAGCTAACCCAAAACGCCTGCATGAGTAAGCTCAAGCCAACCACTCGCTTCTCTGACGCAAAAAATGAGAATGAGATCATCCGTTCTCCTGTGCTGGGTCGCTCCACCCGAGGCGAGGATGGTGAGAAACCCATTCCTTGCAGGATGAGGCAATGACTCCATGAGGTGCTCCTGCAGTGTGGGGAGCTGGGAGCCTCCCCGGGGTGTCCCAGGCTGCAGAACTCCCTGATCCCTTGGATGCTTCAGGACTCCCTGGTCGCCTGCATGTTTCCAGATCCCCTGGTCCCTTGGATGTTTCAGGACCTCAGATCTGGATGTTTCAGGTCCCCTGATCCCCTGTGTGTTCCAAGGTCCCCTGGATGTTTCAGGACCCAAATTCCCTGTGTGTTCCCAGGTCCCCACGCCCCTTGGATGTTTCAGGACCTCGGACCTCCTGGATGTTCCAGGACTCCGGGTCCCCCGTGTGTTCCCAGATCCCCTGGATGTTCCAGGACCCCGGGTCCCCCGTGTGTTCCCAGATCCCCTGGATGTTCCAGGACCCCAGATCTCCCGGATGTTTCAGGACTCCCCGATCCCCTGCGTGTTTCAGGACCTCCTCTTACCTTCCCGGCGTCCGCGTAGAGGGGGATGTCGTGGAACGGCGAGATGTAGCGCCCGGCGGCATCCTCTGCAAGGCAAAGGGAGGGGGCCGACAGTGAGACGGGGGGGACACCGCGGCAGCGCCCAGCCGAGCGGACTGAGGCGAGCCCCGGCGGGGTGCGGAGGGGCAGGAAGGGGCGCGGGGGCGGCGGCCGGGGCACTCACTGAAGAAGAGCCGGTACTCGGGGCTGTGCGGCCCGGCGCGCTCCTCCACGCCGTACCCCGACATCGCCGCGCACGCGCCCGCGCTCGCCGCCGCCGGGGGGGCACTGCGCAGGCGCCGCGCGGGCGCGCTCCCGGCCCGCCCCCGCGCCACGCGGCGCCTCAGGGAACGGCCCGGGCCGCCTGGGAACGGCGCTTCCCGGCATGGAATGGTCCGGCCCGGCTTGGAACGGTTCTGCTCGCCACAGCTGCAAGAGCATGGGCTGCCATGGACCGGCACGGCATGGTGCTAGCCCAGCACGGTTCAGCACGGTGCTAGTCCAGCACGGTTCAGCGCGGTGCTAGCCCAGCACGGTTCAGCTTTTTCCTAGCCCAGCACGGTTAAGCACGGTGCTAGCCCAGCACGGTTCAGCATGCTCTTAGCCCAGCACGGTTCAGCATGCTCTTAGCCCAGCACGGTTCAGCTTTTTCCTAGCCCAGCACGGTTAAGCACGGTGCTAGCCCAGCACGGTTCAGCATGCTCTTAGCCCAGCACGGTTCAGCATGCTCTTAGCCCAGCACGGTTCAGCTTTTTCCTAGCCCAGCACGGTTAAGCACGGTGCTAGCCCAGCACGGTTCAGCATGCTCTTAGCCCAGCACGGTTAAGCACGGTGCTAGCCCAGCACGGTTCAGCACGGCCACGGTAGCAGGCGGCAGCGTGGTTGAACACAGTCTGATCCTGCCTGGTATGGCCAGAGAAGTGTGGGCTGGGAAATCTGGCACGGCACGATTCTGCCCAGCATAGGTATGACAGCATGAGGTGGCATGGACTGGCATGGCATGGCTTGGTCCTGCATGGCATGGCCACTGCAGTATGTGGGGTGTGATCCAGAATGGCCACAAATGCAAGGAGTGGTGTTGTCCTGCGCAGCGTGGTTTGGTCTAGCAGGGACACGATAGCATGAGATGGCATGGTCCAGCCCAGCTTGGGCCAGTGTGGCCACAGCAGTATGGGATGCCTTGGTACAGCACAGCCACAGCATCGTCCATCCATGGAATGGCCATGGGAATGGTCCATTCCCCATGGCCATGAGAGCATGGGGTAGCATGGTCCAGCACAATATGGCTTGGTCCTGCCTGGCATGGGCATGGCAGTGTGGTTTGGCATGGTCCTGCATGGCATGGCTTGGTCCAGCCCAGCATGGTGCTGCGTGCCTCTGCATGGCGTGGCAAAGCATGGCACAGAACGACTCATTCTCCTGCACTTCTCCTGGATCCCTACATTCCCTGGTCTCATTCCTGGACTGGGGCTGGGTGAGGGGGGTTCTGGACGGGGTCCAGGGGTCTGCGGTGCCAGGGTCTTGGGATGGTGCCATGGGGGAAATGGAGGAGCCTAGCCAGGGACAAGGCATCAGTAAGGACACACTTTTATTTTGATGTCTCATGGCCATAATGTGGCAAATCCCCACTCCCCACCCTACAAGCCCTTGGTCCAGAGTGGTTTGGTGGCCGTGGCTCCTCAGCTGTCCCATGCGGGGACACCAGCGTGGCGCGGGGCCAGCGGCCCTGACTTGGACACGGCTGGGGAGTCAGTGGTTGGTGCCTGGGTGAAGACACGGTTGCGGGTGCCCAAGAGGGTCCCTTGGCCGTGGCTCCAGGGGGTGTAGGGCCTGCGCTGGCAGTGGAGCGAGCAGAGGGGGGCCCTGAAGACCTCCTGGAAGCCCCTCCGGAAGTTCTCGTTGAAGTAGCCATAGATGATGGGGTTGGCGCTGCTGTTGAAGAAGGCCAGCCAGTGGGCAAAGGGGTAGATGTAGACGGTGAGCAGGTGGAGCTGGCCCTCACTCAGCCGCCCGTAGTCCGTCAGCAGCATCAGCGTCCAGAGGGGCAGCCAGGAGATGGTGAAGAAGAGGGCCACAATGATGAGCATGTTGATGACCTTGGCCTTCCTCCGGGAGATCCTCCTCCCCTCCGGCTCCTCTCCGCTGTGGGCAGGTGCCACCGACTTGAAGAGCTTGAAGGCAATGCGTGCATACATGATGACAATGAGGGTGAGGGGAGCCACATAGATGTGGGAGAAGAGGACGGTGGTGTAGATCCTCCTCATCCCTGTCTCAGGCCAAGCCTCCCAACAGGAGTAGAGAGGGTAGGAGTTGTTGTAGGTGTCCACCATGAAGTGGTGCTCCTCCCTGGTGACAGTCAGGGTGACAGCAGCGGGGCACATGATGAGCAGAGCCAGCACCCAGATGATGGTGATGGTCAGCAGGGCTTTCCTCAGTGTCAGCTTCTGCCGGAACGGGTGGACGATGCAGCGAAACCTGTGGGAGAACAGCTGGTGGTGGCTTTGGGCTCCTGGTGGGGACATCCCTGGGCAAGGAGGGCAGCCTGGATCCAGGAGTGGGAATGGAGGGTGAGGTGGGCTGCTCTTTACACGTGTCTTTTGGTGGCAGAGATAGGCTGGTGTTTTCAGCCCAGTGTGGGAAAGGACACTTTGCCGGAATGCCCCATGGACAGCTCCTGGAGAGCTATGACAGGCTCCTGCTCCTGACACTCTCAGGAGCTTTCCCACAATGGGAACTGCACAAGGCACCTGGACCTGCTGGAGATTGCTTGGTCCGCATGTGCCCACATCCCCATGCCAACGTACCTCTCCACAGCAATGGCGACCAGCGTGAAGACAGAAGCGGAGACGGACATGCCCTGCACCAGGCCGCTCATTTTGCACATGGTGTTGTCAAAGGGCCAACCTGTGAGGGGACACCGTGGAGGCTGTAGGTGCCTCTGGCTCGCCCAGCTCCCTTTAGGCGTCCCCTGACATCCACTGTGTTGTTGCTGGGGGATGCTAAGTCCTGCTCCTAAAAGGGGGCTTGTGTGGAGATAGTCTTTACTAGCATAGATCCTTAAAGCAGAACCCCAAAATTGGTAAAAAAGACTGAGACATTACACTTAGAAACTGATGGCTCTCGTTTTTTCTATCAACTTTGGGGTCCTCAGTCAGGACTTTCATCTTGTTTCTTGACCCTAATACCAAGGCAATAAATAGATCACACCCAATAATCAATAAATGCAAACCCTGCCCTATGGCCTGGCTGCTGCTGCAGCTGAACCCTCCGAACTCCCTTATCATTGAAAAGGTCAACAGGCAGAGCTGAGCCAGCATGGGTTGAAGGGGGATGCAAGAAGAATAGGAGGTTTTTTCAGCATTGCTTGATGAAGAATGGCTGCACTTCAAACAAATATGCAAATGCAGCATTAGGATCAAACTTATTTTACCACAAATGGCCAAAACCTAAAAAAAAAAAAAAGAAAAAAAAAAAAAAGAATGTTCCCCACTCATGCATGGGAGGACACTGTCTCTCCAATCCTGTGCCCTGCTCACCTGTGATGAGGTTGTCCACCAGGGTGGTGGGCATGCAGAAGATGCCCACCAGCAGGTCGCTGATGGCCAGGTTGAGGAGGAACATGTTGGTGACCGTGCGCATCTGGCGGTTCTTCACCACGACGAAGCACACCAGCACATTGCCAATCACGCACATGAGGAAGATGAAGGTGTAGGCCAGGATGAACATGAGAGCCACGGGGGAGGAATGCTGGTAGTATGCCAGGAAGGTGTAGTTCTCCCTCAGGAGGTGGCTGGTGCTGGAGTTGGGCCACCAGGTCCCATTGGAAGGGCCTGGGGAACAGAAGGCAGGAAAATGAAGCTGAGAGAGAATAAAGCAATTGTTCCCTTAATTTCTTAATGCCTCCTGAGGTGGGTTTTCATATTTGTCCTAGTGCCCAGACTGGCTGGGGGCATGTCCTGCTGGGCTCATTGTCGTGCCCCAACATGTTTCCTCCTCCTTGGGTTACACAGCCCAAGGCTCTGCAGTACCTGGCTGAATTATTATTTTATATGGTTATTGTTTGATACAATTGATGTAATTATTATTTGATATAATTCTTGTTTGATACCATTATTACTTGATACCATTATTATTTGCATCATTCTTTTTATGAGTAATTAGGGCCACCCGGAAGACATCCTGGTCTCGTGGGCCCTGTTTTAGGGATGATGCAAGGAAGACAAATCCACCTCCCGACATTCCAATGCTCCGGCCTCATGGGAGCTGTATCCGTGTGCGCCCAGTCACGGCTGGCCTGGGAGCATCCCTGCCCCCGGGTGGCTGCCGCTGCTTCTCCTTGTACTCCCAAGGTTTACGATTCGATATTCCGCAAAATCTTGTTCTCCCTGGCAAAGCCGCAATAACCAGGGGAAAGGGGCTGGGGCACAGGACACCCTCCCCTCCCATCTAAAGTGATAGCTGTCGTTCCCATCATTATCTGGGAGCTTCTGATGGGGGCGCGGGGGCAGCATTTTGTCACTGCGGGGAGCGGGGCTCGGCGGCTGCCACCCTGGGCTTCCCCAGGCCGGGCTCCGGGAGGATGCCGGCCGTGGGCAGGAGCTGCCTGCAGCGGTAACGGGGCTGACTCCAGGGGAATCCAGGCTGCAGTGGTGAGGCGAGTAAAGGCACGTTTTAGCTTTAGCTTGCACGCCTGCAGGTCAGCCCTGCGCTGAGACAGCCCTCCAAAGCCGCTGTGTGATGGGCAGCGGAGCATCCCCCCGTCCCTGTGCCGATGTCCATGCTCAGCTCTCCAGCTGAGATGCTTTTCCCAGCCGCCGGGACCACCCGATTCCTCAAGGTTCCGGCAGGCAGGAGGGGCCTATGCAGCCCCTAACACCCCAGCCCTGGGTGCAGGATTTGGGCAACACCTTTCCAGTGGGGATTCAGAAAGGCGCTGGGGGGGCTTGCAGCCAACACAGAAGAAGGAGCCTCTTGGAGAGGCGAGGGAGTAGCAGGATCGAGGAGGCAAGATTCTCCAGATGACTGAACCAGCTTCGTAAGCAGGAGCTATAACAAAGACTGTGATGAGATTGCCCAAAACCTGTGATATTATACCTAAAACTTTGCTGGACTTCATCTTTTGGGGTTGCAGTGCAGCATAAGCAGGAGGTTGGTATTCTATGGAATTGGAGGTGGTTTTAAAAGCAAGGTGGAAGATGGGGAAAGGAAAATAAGGGGCTGCTGAGCACCCGGGTTGGTGGCGGATGGATGAATGAGTGGCTAGATGGATGAATGGGAGGAGGGATGGATGGATGGATGGATGCAGGCATCCTCAGTTCAGCAGTGACACCTCGGACGTGGTGACAAGGGGATGGGGGGACCGGACGGGAGGCGATGGACCACCTGCCTCCCTGCTTGGCTGTGGGAAACCACGACAGGCAAAGGCTGGTCTGATGGAATAGGGGGCTGGGATGAGGGCTGGATAGCTTTTTTAGGGGGTAAAATACGTCAGGCTTGGCACTCACCTCCGCCGGTCGGACCCGGCTCCGGGGGCTGCATCGCTGCCGTGCAGAGGCTACCGCCGGAGGCGACCTGCTGCCCGGGGAGGGGTCACAGCCCGCCCCCCGTCCCTCCCTTCTTCCCTCCCGCCCGGTCCGGAGCGCCGGTGCCGCCGCGCCGGTTGCGGCTGCTCGCCGGCTGCAGCGGAGAAGGGGAGGGGGCGCGGGGGGAAAGAGCCTCCTATCGCCATGGAGACCGGGGGACCCGCACGCAGCCCCCACGGATGATGAGGCAGAGCGGGGGCGGGCAGCCCACGCGGGGCAAGGAGAGGGAAGGAGCAAGTTCCCTCCTTAGGGAGAGTCGGGGTCTGTGTGTCCCCTCGCTGCCGCCGAGGTCTCCACACTGATGCTGGCAGCTGATGGCCGGTGTCCCCAGCAGCTCTCCTGTCCATCCCGGGAGGAAAATACGCCAGGAGCGTCAAGAAGAGTGGGGAGATCCCCTACCCATCAATCCACACACAGGGAAAAGCAACACGATGTTTAGGGATGCTGGTCCTGGCTCTGGGCTGCTCCACTCAACCACAGTTTCTTCAGCATGCCCAACATTTCTTACCATAATCTTTTATTACCAAAGTTTGGCAAGTCTAGAAGTCAAATATTGACAGGATTTACCCTTCCTGGCTGTCCCCAGCCCGCACAAAGTGTTGGGAAGTGTTTGTCCTTTAAATACCCAAAGGAACAAACAAGGGAGATGATTAAACAAGGCGTTTTGAGATAACACCTGGGGTTTCTCCCAGGAGTTGTTGGGGTTTTTTTGTTTTGCAGGCAACCAGCTGCTAAGGGACATGTGTGTGCTTTGTAGTGGCCTCCCTGCCACAGAGAAGCCATTCTCTCCAGGATATTTCTGGGAAGGGAATCAGCACAACTTGAGGACCCCCAGGACCAGAGAGGTGGGCTCACACTTCTGGGGACACCCGTGGGGTGAGCAGTGTGTGGGGACCCACTGGCTTTGGATTGCTTTGGTTTCCACTGTGAGAAAAGAGAAGAAATATTCCTCGGAAAACAGGGATTTTTCCAGGGAAATACTGCTTGGGACTAAGAGAACCCAGCTGTGCGAAGGGGCTTCTTTAAGGACAAGACTGGCAATTTGAATTTAATCATGTACAACTCCCCTGATGTAACAGTAAAGCATTTAATCAGGCACTTGGCACGCCATGACATCAGCAATTCCAGGGAGAACCCTTACAGCCACAGGGACGCCTTCCACCACCCTGGCTGCTCCCCATCCCTGCCTGGGTGGGAGGGTGAACATCCAGATCCCCCCCAGCTTTACCCAAACCTCCCACCACCTGTGTTGCAGCTCCTGTGCATCCCCGAAACACATAAGCAGCAGATTGCCAGGCTTGGGATTTGGCAGAGCCATCCCTTCATGGGGGAGCCCTGCTGCTTGCTTTTGATTTAGGAAGGAATGAGGCACTTGCTCGGCTTTGGGACCCGCTGGCTGTGGCTTTGGGACAGACACGGGGGCGTAGCAGGGACTGACCTAAGCCAAACCACTCTGGTGGGCTGTCCCCCCTCGGGACAGCTCGAGATCCTGTCAGGCTTTAGGGATGGGCTCCTCTGGAGACAGCAGCAGGTCGAAGGGCACGAGGGGCCGCACCAGCAGCCGCACCTCGGGGCCCACGGGGTTGGCCCGCAGGTTGAGGCTCCGCAGCAATGCCATGGAGGCCAATTTCTCCGTCGGCACCTCTGGAAACAGAGCACGGAGGTGAGAATCCCTCCTGGAGGGATGGAACGGGTGAAAGCTCCTCTTGGTGGACAGGCTGCAGCAAACCCTGCTCCTGCCTGGCTGCATGCTTTGATCAAAACAGAAACACAGGGAAATATTAATTCAGCCAGCTGCTCAGGCAAATGGTCGTCATTGGTGGGACTCGATGATCTTAGAGGCCTTTTCCAAACTAAATGATCCTGTGATTCTAGGGAATGTGTCAGCAAGGTGCAAACACCAAGATATCCAACGTGGGCACTGCCCTCCATTTCTCCCAGTCTTAATGAAACCCCTGCTGGGACACTCAATTGGGATGCAAAGACTTATTCCCTGATTTTATCCCTGATGTTGCAATGCCCAGGAGCCCTCTCCAACCTAACAGGAGGGCATGTGGTCTTTGCCCTTGTTGGACAGGCTGCAAAATGGCTCTCAGCCATCAACAGGCACCCTTCTATTTTGCAATTTCCATGAATTTGGGTGTTTTCCTTTCGAAAACATTACATTTACAAATTCTGCATTGAAATAAAGGTGCAGCTCAGCTGGATGGTCCCAATGTGAGTTCACTGAGAGCAGAGGAATGAGACCAATATGAAAATCTAACCTGATAAGGCTCATAAAAAGGTGATAGATTTTGCTACAATTCACAATATTTTGGCCGTGCAAAGCCCACCTGTTTGATTTACCTAAACCAATTTATTTTTATTTGGCCAGCAAAATGACAAGAGCCTTTTATATCCCAGCTCCTGTTTCCTCTGCCAGCACCCGCAGCAGAATTGCAGTGTTGTAATTATATCTGGTAGATGATGATGTGATTTTTAAACTATTAAGCTTATTTTATGCTGGAAAAAGACTGAAACACCTCAATGCATTTGGGTTTTTTCCCTCTTCCTCCTTCAGAAAACGGTGCTGTTTTCCATACACCAATTCCCTAGGAGTGCATATCTCATCAGGCAGAGCTTCACATGAATTCTTTTAATAACTCTTCTTCATGGTAGATTTGTTCACTGCCATTCCCCTGCATCATTTTGCTTGAGCTTTTTTTTTTTCCCCTTGAAGCACAAAAGTAATATTTTTTTCATAGATCTTCCTATTTAATCATCATCTAATGCAGTGGAGAATAAGAAGTTTAATCATCCTCTTACACAGCATGCTAAAGTTAAAAGTGCTTTCACTCATTTTGCGTAAGTTAGGGAGTTGGGTAAAGTGTTTTGGGGACTAAGATCTTCCCAGGCTGGGAACAGCTTGGCTCTGCACCTTAATTCCAGGTAAGGAGCAGCGCTTCACCCCTGGCACGAAGGCACAGGCAGGGGACACAGTGCAGCCTGTAGCTGTAGGGTTGTTGTGAGCCGCAAATTCCTCTAAAAGCAACCCAAGGAATCATTTGCTACCTTCCCAATGGATGAGGCACTTGCATTTGAGCCTGAATTATTCATGCTGGCTTCAGCAGCTAAGCAAAAAACTGGGAGGGAAAAGGTTTTACATAATTAAAGCAGAATGTGGCAATAAGTGAGTGATGCCACCATCATTGAATGGTCTGGGATGGAAGAGACCTTAAAGCTCATCCAGTCCATCCGCTGGATGGAGGCAGGGACACCTTCCACTATCCCAGGTCACTGTAAGCCCCATCCAGCCTGGTCTTGGACACTTCCAGGGATCCACAGCGTGACTGTGCCAGTGTCTCTTCCTCATGGGGAAGAATTTCTTCCCAATATCCCATCTAACTCTATTCTGAGTTTGAAACTATCCCCCTTTGTCCCATCTCAGCGTTCTCAGGAGGACAAAATTAACCACAGCTGCTCCCAGCAGTGACCTCCCCAGCCTTGGCAGCAATCTTAACATCGTCTCTATTAAACCATTAATCAAGGAATAAGGGAAAGAGAAGCTGAAGCCCCAGGCATCAAAACATCCCCATGGATTTAAGGACTTAAAACGCTGGTTTGATATAACTCTAATTATCAGGGAAAGAGTTAAAAGCACTGACAGTAATACATACATAATTACAGTCCAGGGTTGAGAGCTTATTTAGATGAAAAGGGTGGCTTGTGGCACTAAATGTGTCCTTTCACAGAGCCCACAGGCTCCAGGCAGGCATTAATTAATCTCCTTTCACTCCTGTTTCCCTTTGGAAAACATTACCTACCACTTCCAGCTCAATATGTCTTAGGAGGTCACTCAGCTGTTTCAGCAGGAGCTTTGCAGCCCTGGCAGGAACCTGTGCAGCATCCCTGGGATGGCAGAGGAGGTCAGGCAGGACTGGCACAGCACCAGAAACCTTACAAACACAAGCTCACGTGCAAGGGAGCCTGGAACCTATTTAGGAAGGGCTGGTAGGAGCAATGTGATTGCCCAGGTTTTTTGTTTCCTTGGAAGAAATGGGCTGAAACCCCCTGGCTTTCAGGTCTCTACCTCTTCCCTTTCCAGAAAATGTGTGAAATAAGCTCACCTCAGCTATTTCTGCAGCCAGGCAATGTCGTGTGCACTACTCAGACATGTCCCTACAACATTTTGGCTTGGAATAGTTAAATTCTACTCTGTTTTGATTTTCCCCTCATCTGGAGGACACCTCCCAGCTGAGGGGAGCCTGGTGGGAGGTGACCTGGCAGCCTTGTTCTCCTCCTCCCAATCCAGCTGGGTGCAACCCTGGATGCAGCCTTTCCTCCCTGCATTTTAGCAGGGAAAAAGGCACCAAAAAGCTGCATTCCTGTTTTTCACCATCCTGCTTGCACAAAACAAGAGGGGAAAATGCTGTTTGGAGATCAGGTCGGATTGAAATCAGCCAATTAAACTCAAAAAGCAATGGAGGATGAGCTAAAGGTCAGACAGCTCTCTCTGGGAGGCAGGAGAGAGAAAGAGGGTGAGGAAAAGCTGTATCTTTCTCTGCCTCCTGTGGAAGCAGTTTTTGATTCCGGTGTTTCTACAGGCACAGCTGGGGAGCAGCTGATGTGAGGCTGTTGCAGGGAGCAGCTTTCCCAGCAGCAGCTGAAGCAATCCCAGATAAAACAGCAAAATTGAGTGGCCTCCGATATTCGCCTCCCTGGGGGTCCGTGGGGGCTGTGGGGTGCTCCAGTCCAGGCTCTTTGAAAGCTGCATCCTAAATAAATCCCCTTTTATCTGAGCACAACAGCTGCCCCCTTTTTGCCCAGCTTCTGGAGACTCCAAAGCTTTTGCACATGAAAGATTTTCCTGCCGCTGCAGGGCTGAGCCTCTCTTACCATTCCTTTAGTTTATTTTTTAGGGGATTTTGTAGTGTTAAACAGCTCCTGTTTGTTCTGGGAAATGTTCAGGTGGGCTCGTGTCCTTGCTTAGCCCGGCAGCAAACCTCCCAGCCCAGCATTCCTGAGGCCGAGTTCTGCGATCAGCTCTGATTTTTCGACGGAATCTGGGGATTTTGGGTCACCCCGGCTGGAGGTGCCTTTAAGAGCTACATCCACCCCAGCGTGGTGAATTGGGCAGCTTGAATGGGGCTTGATTCCCACTATGCCTGTAGCAGCTTTTCCCTGGGAGGCGGCGAAAATACCGGGGAAAGGCAAATAATCAGCGCCCTAAGCAGGCTCTGATTATTTAGCATCACCCTTCTTCACCCTTTTTTCTCCAGTGAGGAAAGTTGCCCCTCACCTGCGATCTCGTTCTCCTGCAGGTCGATGGTCTCCAGGGCAGGGACGGTGGCCAGGGGCTCCGGGAAACGCCGGAACCTGTTGCGGGAGAGGTCGATGGATCGGAGATGCAGCAGGGAGGTGATTTCCTCGGGCAGGCGGTGCAGGTAATTGCCCGCCAGGTTGAGCTCTGGGAAGAGAGAAGGGAGGTGGTGGGATGCAGGGAAAAAGATGGGAAAATAACTAGCGCGTGGCTCGATTTACAGCCTCTGTCCCCCGTGGACTGCCACGTCCATCAGGGGGATTCCAGCTCCAAAAATTTGGCGCTTTTAGTTTTTGCTGTTTTCCGTGGTTGCCATTGAAGATTTGCTTGCTGGGAACAGCACATTTAGGAGTGATGTTTTTCTTGGTTTCCTCAGGCTTTCCTAATGAAATTGGGCAGCCTTTTGCAAGCAGGGTCTGCAAAAAATAAGGAATATTTTCTCACAAACTCGGTGCAATTACCTCCCCAATGGACATTTGTCATGGCTTAAGGCTAGTTCTCTACGTTCATGTGTCTGAACCCCTTCTGAAGAATAAATGGAACGGTGGAAGAAAGGTCATTAGATGTGAAAAAATATTTGTTTTTCACGTTTTACCCATCTGCGATGCTTTCCTGCTCCAGAAATGAGCTCCTGTGGGGCCAGAAGCAGCCCTCCTGGGGACAGAACCCAAATCCTGCTGTCCCAGTGCCCTTCTCCAGTGACACAGGGCTTTTGGCACTATAAATACCCACACAAGCTGCCCTGCCCCTGCTAATACCTGGTATTTATAGGTCCTGCCTTATTCAGCCTGTCCCCAGCCCTGGGGCGTCTGTTCCTGCTGAGACCCAGCACAGTTCATCACAGGAGTGATTGGCTCACTGGTGGAGCAAAGCCCTTGCTGGGAAACAAGGTCGTTTTTTTCCCTCCAGGGCTTGTTGTGCTGTCTAGAAAATGAAAATTGATTTCCTTTGCTCAATGTGTTTCCTTTCCCCAGCCTAGGAGTGTTCTCACAAATGATGCTCTGGCTCCAGAAGAAGGGAAGCCTCCCCATGCACCCACCACAGTGGGTTTGTGTGGTACATTGTAGCAACAAAATTGATTTTAGAAGCTGCCAGAGCATCCCCAGTGCCGTCCTCATTGTTCAATACCGTGGTGCTGGATGCTGTGGGTGCTTGCATGGCCATTTTTTAGTGGATTTGCCTCTGGCTGCTTTCACTGGGCTCAACAGGGAGGTGTCCCTGTGGTGCTGATGATCATTCCCATCTCCTACTGTGATTCACTCTCTCTGATTAGGACTAATTAGTCAGCACAGCCTGGATTGCCCCGTCCCTTCCATGCCCCGTTGTTCTCCCCAAGCTGCCTTTGCTGTCTTCCTTCATCCTCAGCCCCATCCTTGGAGGGAGCAGTGAGTGACTCCGCAGCAGTTGGAAGGGTGGGTGAGAGTAGACTCACTTCAAGGGGCAGAAGGCATAAGGAAAAATGGATTTTGGGGGGTCTGAACTAATGCTTGCAATGAGGCGTGAGCTCAGGGGAGTCTCTCGGGTGCTTTGTCCCCTTGGCAGCAACCTGGGAGCTTCTGGAGTGTCCCAGAGGATTGGAGGGGTGGGGGTCCCTTACCTGTCAGCTGGCTGAAGGTGGTGACGAATCGGCTGGTGATGGACTTGAGCTCGTTGTTGGCCAGGGAGATGCGATGGATCCCCTCAGTGACACTCCTCATGGCTTTGTAGATCCCAATGGGGAAGGTCATCAGCTTGCAGTTGGCCAGATCTGCACACAGAGGGGCCCAGGCAAGGGTCTGATAACCTCAGTTATTCTGCTCTCCCGTGTCCCTAACTCCCTGGGGGTAGCTGAACAGCACAAAGATGCTTATTCTAGGAGCAGGGATTTCCCTGGGCGTGCTCCTGGCTGGATTTCTCATGGTCATGAGTGGTTGTCCCATGGCATGCGGTGGGGAGGGGAAAAATATTTGGTTATGCTACACACCTTCTTGTTTTGTCCGAAGTTGTTTCTGTTTCCCCTCCCAGGACACACCGGGGATGGAAACCCTGTATCCCAGCCCCAGGATGGGCTCTGCTTCCTGCCCCCTCCCCAAAGCCCCCCAAAGCGGGGGCTGATGGAGCCAGCTCCGTCCTCCCAGGTTTCTCTCAGGAGAACGTGGAGAGCCTGAGCAATGGAGCTCCAGCTGCCAGGGCCAGGAATCCAGTAGGAATAAAAAGGAGTGGCTTTCATCTCTCTCCTTTGATGAACTGCGGCCCTCTCTTGGGTATTAGCTGGAAAAGGGGAAGTTGCAGGAAAACACAAATCTGACAAGGCAACGTGGGGAGAAATCTGCTCCTGCCACTGCTCTCAAGGAGTGACACATCCCATGGGATTACGTGAACCTGCTCTAACTTTGCGGGGCTGAGGCCCCTGTGGGGGAGCCTTTCTCTTCTCCAGAGCCGCGGGGAGGGAACGCCGACAGCTTTTTTTAGACTGTGGCAGTGAAAAATAGATCCCTGCTCCCGGATACCCGATCCTTGTGCGGGGCCCAGGCGGGAGCCGGGACGGAGCGCCGGGCTTACCCAGGGAATCCTTTTTGTTCTCCACCGTGTCGTTCACCTTCCTGGCCACGCGGGCGACCGCCTCGCCCATCCTCTTGTGAATGCGGGCGGCCGGTCCCGCCGGGAATGCGCTTCGGACTGGGGGATCCAGGGTTGGAGGGAGAAAGCAGCCACTCTGGCCTCTGGGAGAGAGATGCTAAAAATAGCCGACAGGATCAGTGTTCCCAGGGGAGGGAGGGAGGCTGTGCGGAGGCTGGCATGTCCCTCAGGGGTGAGATTCCCAGCTTTCCAGGATGGTGCTTTTGGGGTGTGTAGATGCATCCTATCTCCTGGCTTGGGGTATGGCGATGCATGGCCTTTCCTGGTATGGGGTATGAGGATTCATCTCCTCTCTTGGTTTGGGAAATGGGGATGCATCCCTTTTCCTGGTCTTAGATATTTGGATCCATTCCCCTTCCTGGTATTGGATATGCCATTTTCTCGGTTTCGGATATGGGGATGAATCCTGTTCCCTGGTTTGGGATATGGGCATGGGTCTCTTTTCCTTGTGTGGGATGTGGGGATGCATGCGCTTTCCTGGTTTGGCATAAGCGGATGCAACCCATTTCCTCATTTGGGATATAGGGATCCATGCCCTTTTCCTGGTTTGGGATATGGAGATGAACGCTATTCCCCGGTATGGGATATGGGGACACACCCCCTTCCCTGGTTTGGGATATGTGGACGCACGCCTTTTCCCGGCGACTTCATTCAGCTCGCTCCGGCCAAAACATTTTGGCTGAAGGAATCCTGGACAGGGACGCAATGCCAGGACACCACCACCATTACCACCACCCACTTACCTCCCCTCACAAAGAAAAAAAAAAAAAAAAAATCTCTTCTTCCCACGCCGGGAGTCGAACCCGGGCCGCCTGGGTGAAAACCAGGAATCCTAACCGCTAGACCACGTGGGAGGCGCGGAGAGGGTCGCGTGGCGCGGCACCTGGCCGCTGGCGGCGGCGGGCGGGGCCGGCGAGGGGCGGGGCGGGGCCGGCGAGGGGCGGGGCGGGCGATGGGGCGGGGCGGGGCCGGCGAGGGGCGGGGCGGGGCCGGCGAGGGGCGGGGCGGGGCCGGCGAGGGGCGGGGCCGCTCCGCCCGCGCCGCTCGGCGGGGACAAAGCGCGGCGCCGAGCGGGGGCCATGTCGTCCGCAGGCGGCCGCCAGCCCAGCCAGAGCCGGGCCATCCCCACCCGCACCGTCACCCTCAGCGACGCCGCGCAGCTCCCCGCCGACTACTGCACCACCCCCGGCGGGACGCTCTTCTCCACCACGCCGGGAGGTAAAAGCGCCGCGCCCGCCGGGGCCTCCGGGGGAACGCGCCCGGGCCAGCCCGCCACCCCGAGCGCCGCGTGTCACGGGCATTCCGCGCCGATATCGCCTCTATATGGTGTTGCTGTGTAGCGCCTGCCGCCCGTTCTCCTCGCCGTACGCGCGTGGAGATGGGTTTGTTATTTTTGCGGGACATACCGGGAGCGCGGAGGGTCCCGGCGGGGCGGCAGCTGGATCCCGGGCCGGGTTGGCAGCGAGCTCCCGGTGGGACGCGGGTACTGGAGGGTCGGTGCTCCGGCCCTACCCCGCCCCGGCACCGCGGGGTCGTGACATGCCCCGTCCCTGTGCAGGGGAGGGGGACACGTGGTATTTCGGGGCGCCGCTTCCGTCGGCATCCCCGGGACGCGCTCTCCCTCCCGTGCCATGAGTTTGCCATGAGGTCTCTGCGCCGGGACAGTGTTGATCGCTCCGGGACCCAGTTGCCGCCAGGGTGTTTGGTCAGCGCCGAATTATCGCCTGTGGTGCCCAGATAAGAGCGGGCAGAGCGGCGGCGCGCACCCCCCCAGCCCTCCCCGGCGATCTTTGGCGGAGAACCTTGGCCGGGGCGCCCGTCCCGCCGGGAAACTCCTTCTGCAAACAAGCGCTGCCGAACCGGATTCCCCCACTCTCCTCCCGTCCTCCCCGCAGGCACCCGGATCATCTACGACCGCAAGTTCCTGCTGGACCGCCGCAACTCCCCCATGGCCAAGACCCCGCCTTGTCACCTCCCCAATATTCCCGGCGTCACCAGCCCCGGCGAGGCCGGCGAGGAGCCCAAAGCGGACACCAACAACTTGAACCACCAGGAGAGCAAGCCATCCATGGGTAAGGGGCCCCCGGGGTGGGACAGGAGGGATTTGCGGTGAAGGATGACACTCTTAACACTGCTCTCCTTGCCTCTTGCCAGGGGACGATGCTCAGTTCGAGATGGATATCTGAGCGGGAACCACGGAGAGGCAGCGACTCCCCAGACCTGTGCACCCCCCATTCGGCTCAGCAGGATCCATCCCGGCGAGGTGGAGGTGGCAGTGGTCCCCACCAGCATCCCCTCCCTGCCCTCCTCCTCTTTTTTGGGGGGAGTGCAGCTCTGTCTTCTCCCCCTTTGCCAGTGACCGGTCCCAGCATGTGCCAGATGGAGCATCCCTTCTGGATCCGGCCCTATTCCTCCTCTTCCACCTGGCCAGCAGCCTGATCTCTACCAGGCTTCTTTTTAAATCATCCCGTTGCCACTTCTGCTGCCTTGTGCCACCCCCCTCCCCCCCCCCCCAAAAAAAAAAATTCTCCTTTTGTTACCCAAACCTCCCATTGCCAGCAGCTCGGTGTTCTGGAGCTCTGTCACCCCCTTTGCCCCCTTCTCCTGGAAAATTTGGGCAGCCTGTCAGGAGGAGGAGGGAACATCACTCCTAAAATCACGCACCTGCTTGCATCCTGGGGAGGGTATTTTTTGAGTGTCCCTGGGATGTGTTGGCATTCAGCAAAGGACAACATTGGGACCCCATTCCCTTTGGTGCTCCAGGGGTCTGATCTAGTTCCTGATGGAATCAGCCAGCATGTCCACATCTCTTCTACCCAGATTTCTTCCATCTTGGTCCTCCATCCAGGGGCTGTGTCCCCCACCCACCAGCCAGGACTCACAGCAATGTAGCCATATATTATAAAACGCCCTTGCTTTTATTTTTGGTACTAAAAAGGGGCACTTTATCCCCAATGACTTCTTCTGGGCTGGGGCCGAGAGCCTCTGGGAAAGTGCTTTGTAGTGCTCGGGTTTTTTTTTTACCCAGCCCTTTAAAATGTGAATCCTACAGGGGGGGAGATCCCTCTGGCACCATTGGATGTCTCAGGAATCACTGGGTGTCCCTGGGGGCTGTGGGGGCTCACCAGACACTGCAGGGATGGGGTGCTCTCCTGGCAGGATGCTGCCATCGATGCCATCCTCCGCTCCGTTTTCAGGATGGGATTTCTCCCAGCTGGATCATGCTGTCGTGGATAAAGCATTTCCACGTTACCCTCCCCTTTGCCAGCCTGGCATGGTGTGGCCATCTTGAACCTCCCCTGGAGATGGGATTTATTTTTCCCCCTCTCTCTGTGCAACTCTTGCCCCGGGCAAGGCCGTGCGTGGCCACAGCAGTGTCAGGCCATGCCCCCCAATCCCACCAGCCCCCCAGTTTTGAGTTTTTTACTGCCTGTTGGGAGCCATCACCTGCTCTACGACCTTTCTCAAGTGCCATTTTATCAGCTCCCACCTGAGTGCCTGCTCCATCCATCCTCCCTCCCTCGCCCCCCACCTCAGTACCCAGCCCTGGGGGGACCCATGCTGGGGAGGGGAACATCCCACAGGCTTTGTGCACTTTCCATCCCGTAATTTCTTTCTCTAGGTGTGTTTGGCACGGGGCGGCGCTGGTGGCGAGCTCCCATCTTCCAGCTGCTTTTTTTTTTTTTTTTTTTCACAAGGAGGGGGGGGCTGCCCCTCGTTTTGGGGGCTGGGGGGAGGAAGAAGCAGAAGCACAACCCCAGGGAATGGGTTGTCTTTCCCGTCCTTTCCCTCGCGTGGGAGGTGAGGTGAACGCGGCAGCGCACGAGTGAGTGAGTGCGAGTAGCAATATGTATATGCGTGTGGGTGGGTGGTGATAAGACACACACAAATATATATATTATATATAGATAAATATATTTTCCTTGAAGCGAAGATCCCAGGAGGTCGGTTAGGCCCTCGGATCGAGGGAGGGGCAGGGGCAGGGGGCGAGGACATCCTTGGCGACCGTGGATGCAGGGACCTGGCGCCCTCAGCACAGCTGCTCGTTTTGGGAAACCTGCTCTGCTAGCCAAAAATAATTAGACCATATCCAAGGACAACGTGACTTTATGGACAGGAGCCGGAGGGAAACCTTTTTTGTTGTTGTTGATGTTTATTTTTTTTTCTCTAAATGCCCCTTTTCCCAACCTCCTTGTGTCTCCATTCCCCATCCCAGCAGCTTTCTCCCGGTTCTCTTTTGTAAGTGGGCTTGGGGCTGAGCAGGGAGGGAGTGCTTGGCCTCACCGGGGCATTCCTCTGCTAGTCAGGGGATCCATTTGGGATTTCTGTTGTTTTTTACCGTCTCTTCAAGCAGGTGTTTGGGAGGAGAAAAGCTCTCGCCAGTGGTTGCTGTTACAGTGAGATCAATAAAAATTTTGATTCTTCTAAATCAAGTGATTTGGACCATGATTCCGGGAGTGGGGAGGATTTTCCCTTTGGAGCAAACTGCCCTCATGGGCTATCTCCCAGTCATGCCTGGAGAGCAGGGAAGGGTCAAAGCCAGACCTAGCAGCTGAGGGTTAAATTGCGAGATGTCACCCACAGAGAAGCCTGATTTTTCCCATGGGTCTCCCATGTGCAAAACTGCCCAAACTGATCATTTGTCCTGTCTCCAGTAGCTGCCTCATCCCTGGAAGTCTTCAAGGCCAAGTTGGATGGGACTTGGGGCAACCTGGTCTAGTGGAAGGTGTCCACCGACCTTGGCCTTGAATCCTTCAGGGATAGGACACCATTAATATATGTTAATATATTACATTGTAATATATTTTTATTTTTTTTAAACTAGGTCAGTCTCTTTTATACCATTTACTGTAATTGGGGAGGGGTCTGAGGAGCAAAAGCCTTTTCCCTCATGAGGGCAGCAAGGGGATATCTATCCCCTTCCCTACAGAAGGAGCCTCCAAATTTTTGTGGGGCCGCCAGCATCACTTGGGGCTGCATCCCTTGAGGACGGCTCAGCTCTGTGTGTGAAATACCGCAACAGTGGATCACATTCCCAAAGCCTTCACATCCCGGGGTGAAGCTGGGAGGGCGTTTCCAAGGGTTAGGGGGGGCTCTTGGAGCACCCTGGTTTGGCTGCACTTGGAGTGGTCCTGCCATGACCTCCCGCGGATTGTGCTCATATTGCAGCAGTTTAATTCTGCAGTGTCAAGGAAATTTGGAGCGTGCGTATGGAGAGGGACACAACGGGAAAAATTGCTGACGAGGCATTTGGGAGCTTCTTTTCCCTGGATCTGGTTTTGCCCGTGCAATGCCTGTGACAGCCGGTTCCCTCCCAAATTTGAGGGTGGGTTTTTTTATGTGTTAATCCCTGCTAATGAATTCCCTGTAGTGAGGGGGTTGTTCGTGTGTGTATCCCTGGGTTTTGGTGTGCTCCTCCCTAAGGAGCTTCTAGATACTCATTCAGGATCTTAAAACGGAGAATTAAAATCAATTTTCGAAGTTACAAAATCTCAATCGAGGACTGTAAATGCGGCAGAGCAGCTGAGGGCAGGGTGTTTTGGCTGAGCTGGATGCTGGGAGCCTGGCTAGGATCTCAGGTCCTGACGAACAAACTTTCCAGCCCTTCTTTCCAGCTGTTACCATTTTCGGACTAGCTCTGGGCTGCGTTTACATTCCTGGCTCTCCTTCCCAGTGCCAGTGAACGTGTTAACGCCGGTTTTCTCCTCCTTCTCCCTGCTGGTGTCCTATAAACACTGATCTGGACCAGCACGGCAGCCGTGGATGGTGCGGGGTGTCGCAAGGCTGTAACGCTGGGCTGGCTCAGGGGGAGGCAGGGTTGGGGTCCTACCTGGGGGGGCTCTGAGAGCCACTGTTTTACCTCAAACGGAGTGTGGGAAGGGAGGTGGGAGCTGGAAGGCTTAGGGTTTTACAGATTAGCTAAAATAGCATCTTTGCTTGGCAATGAGGGAAGCCTGAAGTGGCCTGACGGATTCACTCTGTGCCGTGGGGGGCTCCATGCAGGACATGAGCAGAGCTGGACCTGGTGAAGCCATGGCAAGAGCCCACCACTGTAGGGTGCCTGTAGGGTGGTGTAGGGTGCTGGGAAGCAGCTGAGTGGGCAGCAGCCTTACTCCCCAGGAGTCTGAGTGGCCTGAGCAAGGAAGGACAGCTCTGAGACTGAGACTTGGGCGTCTGGAGCTGCCCCGATGTTTCCTGTGGAGACAGGCTGGGAGAGCAGGGGGTGTTCATGTGGAAAAGGCTCCAGGGAGACCTTAGAGCCCATTCCAGTGCCTAAAGGGGCTCCCAAAAGAACTGGAGAGGGATTTTGGACGAGGACACAGAGTGCCAGGATGGAGGGGAATGGTTTTGAACTGCCAGAGGGAGGGCAGGGTTAAATGGGATATTTGGCTTCTGTCACACACATCCCTGTCTCCCATTTCTGGGAAGGAAAAGCACTTTTTTGGCTTTGGAAGGTGCCGGCAGTGCCTTGATGCCCCCCAAACGGCAAACCTGACTGGGGTGGTGGCATCTGACAGTCCCCTCTGTGCCAACCTCTCAGTGGTTTGTCACCGGGAGATGACGGAAGGATCAGCGTGGTGGGGCTCGCTGCCTGCTGGGGCTCCCCGAAATGATGGGGGCTGCGTGTCAGTGGTCCCCCAAGGGGACAAGGGCCGTGTTTGGGGGATGCTGTGCGCTGGGTGTCCCCGAGCTACCGTGGCCCGGGGGTGGCCCGGCCGTGCCGGGGGCGGTGCCGGGGGCGTGTCCCGGGGCGGGGGGCGGTCCCGGACGCCCCTCGGCCCCTTCCCGGTGCCCGCCCCGGTCCCTCCCCCGCCGAGGCGCCGGCGGTCGGCGCGGCCGCGGGGCTGCGCTCCCGCCACCGCTCCCGCCGCCCCCATGGGGCGCCCGACGGCGCGGCCGGCCCGGCGCGGGAGCTGAGCCCGGAGCCCCCCAGGTACCGTATCCCCGCCGAGGCCGGGCATCCCCCCTCTCCGAGCCGGGCATTCTCACCCCGACCCCGGCACTGGGCGTTCTTCCCCTTCCAGCCCCCCGGGCATCCCGCCCCGCTCCGCGCCCCATCCCCGATCCCGGGCATCCTCCCGCCGCCCCGGGGCCGAGCATTAGCGGAGCCCGGGACCGCGCATCCGCCCGCCCGGCACCGGCAGCCCCTCTCATCCTCTCCCCGGGGCGGGTGGGGGTTCGATTCCCGCCCCGGTGCGGGGGAAAGGGGATGAAGGGGGCAGGAGCAGCTCTCGAGGGTGCCCCCCCCACCTCCCAGTCCCCTACCCTCGGAGGGGTTTGTGCTGGGCACCCGGGGGGCTTCTTGGGCGGGGGTGTGTTCCCCCGAGCCAAAGCAGGCGGGACAATGGGGGGAAGGTTGATTTTGCCCCTGGAGCACAGACCCCACAGCGTGGCCATGAGGTGCCCCAGCCGTGGCCAGGAGGGTTTATCCGGGGCCAACGCTAGGCTTCAAACCTCTGGAAAATAGATGGATCACTAGTTTTGAGGCCCAGCATGCGCCCCGCGGATGGCATCCTCCCACCTCTCCTGCCTTCGCAGCTGCATTTCCTATTTAAAAGGGTTTTTTCTCTCCCTCTTTTGGCCTGGAAGGCAGCCCCACCGGGCTGGGAGCCCAGCACGGCTGTCGGCCGGTGCCGCCTGTGCCTGCTGCGGCTCGAGTCCCCCAGAGTGAGTTTCGGGATTTGCATCTCTTGGCCGTGCCTGCCTCGCATCCCCAAAAGCTGCCTGGGGAGCAGGCTCTGGAAGCGGGGAGGTGCGGGATGAAGATGGAGGAGGAAGAGGAGCAGATGTAGCGGAGGTCTGGCCGTAGCCTCCCATGTAGGGAGCACGAGAGGAGCGGGAATTCTGGGCTAGGCTTCCCGCGGGCACGTGGAGGGGATGGCGCAGCGCCCGGTGGGCTCCCAGCCCCCCTGTGAGACCGAGCCTCTGCCGGAGAGGATGTCCTAGGAGCACGGCTGCCTGCTCCCGCGGAGCTCCTGCCCATCTCCCCGAGGCTGAAAACTTCCAGAAACCTCATCCAGGCTGCGTTTCCGATGGCTGCCGGACTTTTCCGGACCTGCTTCCCTGCCCTTTCCCCGGCGCATCCTCTTAGTGCTGGGGGAGCGGACACCCGCCCGTCTTCCCGCAGCGCTCCTGGCCGTGGCACCTCTCACAGCCCGAGCTGTGCCTCGGTTGTTTCTCTCCCTTGGATGGGAGAGAACAGCGGTTTTTGGGGTGGCTGGCCTGGCAGCAGGCAGGCATTGCCTGAGGAGGAGGCAGACAGGCAGCGGTGGTGGGACATTTCCTTCCTGGAAGGCAGGAAGTGATTATGTCTTCGCACGGAGCCTAAAAATAACGGGCAGGTCTTTGTTGCAACCAAAAAAAAAAAAAAAAAAAAAAAAAAATCCCCTGTGATTTGCTTGATTTTTGCTTTATTTATTAAGAGAGCGGGGTGAAGGAGAGGAGATCTGTGAGCTCCGAGTACCTACTGCGTCCCAAACCAGGGTGCCGGCGCGCATAAGGTGCCGCTTGTGTTGGGAAAGGTGCGGTCTGCAGCGCTTCCCCAGGCGTGGAAAAGCGGCCCCGTGTAAAAGGAGCCGTCCCGTCGCTCGGGCAGCCTTCCCCCCGTTGGGAGGGGAGCCGTGGTTTTAGCTATGAATAGCACAAAATCATAGCCCTCGCCTTCCCAAAACGCCCCGGCCGGCTCCGCGTGGCGCTGGCCATCCCGGGCTTGGGGCTTGTGCTGGGGGGGCCGGGCGGAGTGCCCCGGCCTCGGGGACACCCCTGTCCCCCCGACAGCCGGACGGGGTCACGCTGCAGAAGCGCCGGCGGGGAGAGGCTTGGCAGCTCCGCTTTGGGTGTGGGGCTTCCTGGCAAGCTGGGGATTGTTTGGCGCTGGACCAAAGCTTTGCCCACAGGTCGCTGGTCTCTTTGGAGATGCCCCCCAGCCTTTATCTTCATGGTTTACGGCTTTTTGTTTTGTTTTTCCTTTGTGCTGCTGAAAGGAAACCCTTCAGGCGAGTGTGCTGACAGACCTTGAAACCACTGGCAGCGAGCTGACGGCTAAACTGGCAACACTGGTGCTTCTGAGTCAGGGCTTTGTTCCTCTTTCCATTGCGGCTCACTGATAAAACCCCTCACCTCCACAGCAAGCAGCCCAAGCATCTCCTGCCTGCCCAAAAAGCAGCACTCCAGGGACCGGTGGGATGTGTGAGGGAACCTGCCAGCGGGCCTTAAAAGTTGGGGTGTGTGAAGCACACAGTTACAGGTGGGCTCTTTGCAAAACCCTGGCGTCACCGAGTGGTTTGGAAGGGAACTTAAAAGTCATCTCATTCCACCCTCTGCCCTGGGCAGGGACACCTTCCACCCAGAGCAGGTTGCTCCGAGCCCCCTCCAACACTTGCAGGAACGTAATTCCTCCCAGGCTGTGCTTAGCAAGGCAGTCTGATAATGCTGATTAATAATGCTGATGCAAACCAGGTTTGTGAAGGAGGGCTGCAGCCTGGATGCCATTCCCAATGGATACCAGCATCCTCCTCTTGGTGGGGAGCAGATTGGCATCCCCATTTTGGGGGGTGACCTTTTTTTTCCTCCATTCCTAGTATCAAACAGCTTTCCCTGGCTTCAGGGTGAGTAGCTCTGAATCAAATAACTAAAAGCAAGTTGGTCACATGGAGTCTGGGGATGTGGCTCTCAGTTTTCTGCCAAAAGACAGGAGCATGTTGGGGGGGGATGTGTGAAATGCCTGATCCTTGTTATTCTGGATGCTCCCTCTTGGATTTGGAGGAAGGCATCCCACCGATGCTTTCTTGTGGTGCTGGTGGGGGGATCGGCAGCACCAATCCTGGCCTGGCTGGGAAACACCTCTGGACTTTCTAGGAAATGCTGCTTATTTAGTTGTATTTTTGGCTGTCGCCACTGGCTCTCTGAGGAGCTTGCAAGGATGGAGGGCAGTCGCTTTTGCTCCTTTAAAGAGATTAATAAATCAGCCAGGGCTTGTAAAAGCAGAGCTGTCTGCTGCAAAGTTGCCCTTCCAGGGCTTTTCCCTTCCCTAAAACGTTGATTTGAGGTGTTTTAGTTCTTTGCCCTCGCAGCTCGGTGGGTGGACAACACGTTCCAAACCATCTGCAGGTTAATGTGTTATTTCTCACCTTTATTTTTTGCTTTTATTATGTGTTTTTAAGAAGCTGGGCCGCTTCCTTCCGGCAACACCTGGAACAACAGGAGCCCACTTTCCCATGCAGCCTTTGCTCTGGGATATCTCCTGGCACAGACAGGCAGGCTGTCCCAGAGAAGCTGTTTGTGTGTTATTTAATTTTTCACTGGTTTTTTTGAAAAAGAGGGTTAAAGAGCACGCCGGGGCGGGGGCTCAGCTCCAGCGCTTCCTCCAGGCTCCGGTGATGCGCCTCCAGCTGCACTGGAGCTTCCTGCTGGCCTGTGGTGTTTCCTGCCTCCCTGCTTGGCTCAGCAGTGCTCCAGGGGTGCCCCTGGATCCCTGGAGGATGCATCCATGCCGACTCCATGCTGAAAAGCCCCTGGGGCTGCCCCACACTGAGGAAGGACGGATGCTTCAGGAGGATGCCGCCATTGCTGCTGCTTCTTCCCAAAGGGCTTTGCTTTTCCTTTAGAGGAGCTTTAAAAGCTATAAAATGTCTCGAGGATGCACGGAAAGAGATTTATTTGATTTATTTCCTGCTGACAATGAGGCGGCCAGGCAAGTGCACGCTTCCTCCTCGGCGCGGTGGCTGGGGCAGATGCATCCTGCAGCTGCAGCCCGACCGCCTCCCACTATATTTAGTCCATTGTTTGCTCCAGCTTTGAGTCCTCGCCAGGTCCCCGGGTGTGGGAATAGCCCCTGGGCCGGGTGGAGGGTGAGTGGAGTGGCCCGGAGAGGTGGGAAGGTGGAGGGCTGAGTGCTGTCACAGCATCCTGACTTCTGTGGGAGAGGCTGCGGTGTCCACACGGGATCTATTGGGATGCTCGAGTGGAATTCTTGGGATGCTCCCGGTGCTACTGGTGGCTCCTCTGGCATTGCCTGTCCAGGCCTGGCAGAGCTGGATGTTTTGAAACAGGGGCTTAAGAGGAAGGGAAGCACTTCTGCCTTGCCCACCCGGAGGCTCTGCTTCCTCATTAAGCAGCAAGAATAATTAATTGGCAGCGCTTTGAATTTAGGCGAAACACCTGGAGAGGAACACTGCTGGTTTGTTTGGTGGGATGCCCTTGTGCAGGGTGTTGGTTCTTTTGGCAGCTGGGGAGAAAATGGGCTCTTTGTTCAGGAACCTTGGCCATGATTGATCTTGGACTTGGCTTTGGGATCTGCCAGCTGGGGGAATATTTCTGGGGTTTGTCCCCAAAAAAGAAGGACAAGGTGCAGACAGGAGGCCAAGATGCTGTGCTGTGCAAGGGGATGTTGACTGCACCTTCTCTCTCCTAGAAAGGAAACACCCAAATACTGAGTGGTGAAAAGGAAGGAATGCTCAAAACCAATCCACCCCAGCTGATGGCTAATACCATTATAAAATATGTGTTTGCTTCCCAGTCTGCTAACTGGGAATAACCTGGAATCATAGAATCCCAGAATGGTTTGGGGTGGGAAGGACCTTAGAGATCATCTCATTCCAACCCCCTGCCATGAGCAGGGGCACCTTCCACTAGACCAGGTTGCTCCAAACTCTGTCCAGCCTTGAACACTTTGAGGGCCAAGGCATCGACAACTTCTTTGGGTGTCCTGTTCCAGTGCAGGAGCTTCTCACGGTGTTTGCTAACTGTGTCCAGCTGTGGGGAAAAGAAGGATATTTGGGCTAATCCAGAGCCCTTTCGTGGGCTGGTCCCAGCCAGGCTGGGCCCTGGGCTCCTGCTTTCCTCACCTGGCCTGTGATAATGGCTTCATTGCGTCTCTTCCCATGGCAGCCACCAGCAATATTTGGTAGTTTTCAGCCAAAATAATTTTATCTGTTTTCTGGGGTAAGGTTTTGCTTCTCTAGTGATCCCAGTTTGTGTCCCAGCTTCCAAACTGGGCACTTGGTGGGGTGTAAATCCTCCTGCTCCCATCAGATGCAGCAATACCAGTAAATAGCTGCTCCAGTATGGATAACACCAGCACTTCCCTCTTCTTGTGGCTTTTTAGAGCAGTTCCAGTGGCTTCCCTGAGCACCCACTTTGGGTAATTTTGGTACTTTTCTTGCTTGGTTTTGCCTGCCCAGCCTAAGCAGGGAGTGAGGGAAGAAGCTGAGATGTGATTTCCTCTTTACATTCATTTTGTGGTTTGAAAGACAATTAACAAATCTGCCCGGCGCCTTTTATGGCTGTTATTTCTTGGCATGGTTTGTTGGGAAAGGAAAATATCCCTGGGAGTTTTAGGGTGAAGGTGGGTGTCAGTGCGGAGGGGAGAAAGACAAAGGAAATACTGGAGCTGCCTGGGGGCTGGAATCTCCGTCTTCCAACGTGGGGATGGGCTGGAGCAAACCCAGAGATGTCGATCCAGCCCGCTGTTGAAAAGATGCACCCATTCTGAATAAGATTAGGGGGAAAAAAGCATCCTGGCTGGATGCCCCGTTCCTTCTTGCTGCCTGAGCTCTCCAAAGCTATGAGCACTTGCTCTGAAACACTCAAAAACCTCCCTATATATTATATATTTTTTTTCCTTCATTTTTGCCCTCTCAGTGTTTACGTGAAAGAAACACTCAAGAGGACTTGGAGAAATGGCACTGACCTAAAACAGCTGGTTTTGTTTCCCCCTCACCCCCCCTCTGCTCTCCTGTGTGAAAGAAACCAGGCTGCCTAATGGTGCAGAAAATTCACAGTAGAGCAACAAGTTTTCAGTGGAGCAGGGAAGGAAGATGGGGAGGAGGGGAAAATGTGTGCCTGGGCAAAGTCTAGGCTAGAAATAGCACATTTTCCGCAGGCTTTTCCCCCCACTTAAAGCATTTGCAGCTGCTGGGGGCATCACATTCTCTGAGGTTGCAGTAAGGGGTTGATCCTGTGCTGCCTGTAAGGCAGGAGGAGCAGCTGCAGAAGGATTTGTGGGGCTGGGTTAAAGCCATTCCCGCTATTCCCAGTCCTGAGCGTCGCCTCGGAGCAGGTACTGTCCCCCTTTGGGTGCTGCCAGGGTTATTCTCACGCAGCACAAAGGAGGTTTCACTGAGGACCATCTCGTTAGGAGTGGGCAGAGTTTTTGTCCTTCCCAGGCTGCCCCTTTGCCATCTCTGGCTTTGCTGGGAGGCCGGGATCCGGCCCTGGCTGGTGCAGACAGTCGGCTCATTGTCCCGGACTGCTCGAGTGTGGCGGGATGCTCCTGGCCGCCGCCAGCCCTGCCCCTTTGGATTCCATCCTCATTCAGGGATGAGCGCCCTGGGGACGAAGTGGGGGCTGCTTTGGGGGCCCCCACCTGCCCTGGCTGCTCCCCTGGCACGGGGATAACCGGCTGCTGTAAAGGCAGCTGCCAGACTGGCACACACAGACCTGCTCCAGACGTGCAGAATTACCAAATATCCAGGAACGTGTGCTCTTATGTTCAAGAGTTTTCCGTGCGGGGAGGGACTCAGGAGTGGTTTGTGGGTGCTGGGAAAGCAGGGACGAGGCTCAGGCACAGTGCCATGTGATGACTCAGCAGATTTTAGGGAACGGATCCATTTCCCATTTCGCCCTTTATTCCCGCCTCTCCCCCCCCCCCGCCCCCCTCCTCAGCCCTACTTTCACCTCCCTGATGGAGCAAGCTGCATAGCAGGCAGGAAGAAAGCCTTTTGTGGGAGCAGGAGGGAAAGGGCTGGCTTAGAGTTCCTTCCCTGGCTGGCTTTCAGCAGGGGGTTACCCTGTGCCTGCCTGGGATTTTCCCATCCTAAATCAGGAGAGGCTGAAAAATTAATTCCTCTTCCTTTTTTTTTTCCCCCTCCCTCCTTTTTTTTTTCTTTTTATTTTCCTTTTGTTTGTTTGGGGGGGGGGTTTGCTTGTTTCTGTTTTTTTGTTTGGTTTTTTTTTGGTTTGGTTTGGTTTTTTGGGGGTTTTTTTTGGTTTTTTTCCCCCTTTCCTGCCCACCCCAGCACAGGTGCCCACGGATGATGGGTACGACGGCCAGCGCGGCACAGCAGGCGGTCTCAGCATCCCCCCTGGAGAGCCGGGCACCAGGAGACGGCGGCATGGAGGACCAGCACTCCCTCAGCATCCACTCCTTCCAGACCCTGGGGCTCCACAACAGCAAGGCCAAGTCCATCATCACCAACAAAGTGGCGCCCGTGGTCATCACGTAAGTCCTCGGCAACCTCCGAAATTCTGGGTTTCTCCACACTCTTCTCTAAATATTTGGGGTGGGCTTCAGTCTTGGCCTATGCCGTTTTCTTTTTTTCCTTTACCCATTTGCATGTGGCTCTTTGCAGGTACAACTGCAGGGAGGAGTTCCAGATCCACGATGACCTGCTGAAGGCCAACTACATGGTGGGACGCATTTCTGAGGCCACGCTGGAGCACTACCTGGTGCAGGTGAGCATCTCTGCCACCGAATTCATCACCCAGCTCATTTTAGCCTGGGCTTTGGGGACCTTAGGAGTTTTTTGCGGGGGCTCGTTTTGAAGATCATGTAGAAAAAGCCGCTTTTACGCTCAGCTATGTTGAAGTGCCACCTTGCTCAAATCCACCTTCTCTCTTCTGATGTTTTGCAGGGGAAATACTTCATGGTCAGGGATGTATATGGAAAATTAGATGTTTTGAACACTACTGGCAGCTGCGGCGCTCCCAACTTCCGGCAGGCCAAAGGAGGATACGCCGTGTTTGGGATGGGGCAGCCCAGCCTCAATGGCTTCAAGCTCGTGCTGCAGAAGCTGCAGAGAGAAGGCCACAAGGTTGGTGGGAGGGTGGGAATTGGGGTGGAAAAAAGCCAGGAGAGCTCTGAGACAGCTTCTCCCTGGCTATTTGCAGGAATGTGTCTTCTTCTGTGTCCGTGAGGAGCCCGTGGTCTTCCTGCGGCTGGAGGGGGACTTTGTGTCCTACACCCCCCGGGGCAAGGAGAACCTCCACGAGAACCTGCAGCGCCTGCAGCGGGGCGTGCGGGCGGAGAGCCTGGAGCTGGCCATCCGCAAGGAGGTGAGCTGGGCCAGGAAGGGGCGCACATCCTGCTGGTTCAGAGGGGGGTGGAGGGGCTGTGATGGACAGGGCTCTCCCCCTGTCTCCCTGCCATAGATCCGTGACTTCGCGCAGCTGAGCGAGAGTGTCTACCACGTGTACAACGATATCGAGCGGCTGCGGGACGAGCCCCACGCCGTGCGGGTGCAGTGTGACGAGGACATCCAGGTCACCGACGAGATCTATCGCAGACCTGTCTTCCTCCAGCCCTCCTACAGGTCCTTCCCTCCTCCTCCTCCTCACACGGGGTCGGGGCTCTTGGCATCCCTTGAGCCATGTGTCCTCTGTGGTGGTGGGGATGAAGCCCCTCCGTGGTGGCATCCTAAGGAGGGCTGTCCCCATCCCGGCAGGTACCACCGGCTGCCCCTGCCCGCCGAGGGAGCCCCTCTGGAGGAGCAGTTTGACGCTTTCATCCGCTGCCTCAGGGTGAGCCTAGGGAAAGCACCTGATCCATGGGGCCTCTTTGGGGTGGGATTTGCTCCTGTGCTGTGTGGGAGACTGTGACTGCCTGAGAGCATCTTATGGTTTTCTTTAACTCTGCCTGTTAGAGGATGCTTGTGCCTGCAGATCCCATTCCCTTGCTGTAGGATCCTGCTGGAGAAGTCCATGTTGTCCAGCAGTTCATCCCTACCCCTGGCTAGAAATAACCATCCCTGGCCACTTCCAGGCAGCTCTTCCCTAAGTGACTTTGGCAGGAATGATCTGCCTTTGGTGCAAAGGTTCTCCATGTCAGAGCTGTTGATTTTTTTTTTTTTTAAACATCCTGGAAGATGAAATCTCAGTGGGTTGGGGATGAGTGGTGGGAACATCTCCAGTGGGGCAGACAGGCTGGTGGATGGAGAAGGCACTGGGCAGGGGAATGCAGTGGGTGGGCCAACCATTGTCCTGTCCTGCTCCATCCACCCCATCCCCTGAGCAAAAGGGAGCTGCCACCCACCCCTCCATGCCTGGGCATGGCCGTCACCTCCATCCCAGCCACTGATGGGGCAGACCTGGCTCTCCTGGAAACTGCTGGAGTCTCCATCCATCCATCCATCCATCCATCCATCCATCCATCCATCCATCCATCCATCCATCCATCCCTGTGTCCCTCTCTCCTAGGAGAGCCCCAGCCTCCTGCTGCGGGACCCTGGCAGACCCCCGCCCGCACTGCTCTTTGGCTGCCAGACTGGCGTGGGCAGGACCAACCTGGGCATGGCCATGGGCACCCTGGTCCTCCACCACCACCACCGAGGAGCTGCCCAGAAGCCTGAGTAAGCCCCCAGAGCGGGATTGGGGGGATGCCTGTTCCCCTTGGGGCTGGTTTGATTTCCTCCTTCTCCCACTGCAGCTTCCCTCACTTGCCTAAGACATCTCCCAGGGACAGGCTCCGGGTCATCCAGACCTTCATGGAGATGGTCCCCAAAGGCCAGCAGATAGTTGAGGAGGTAAGGGGATGCTGGTGAACCCTCCAGCAGGGCGGCTGGGAGGGATGGACAGAATTTCCCTCCAGATCCCAGCAGATCCGAGGCTCATGGAGCAATTTCCCGCTTGCTCCTCCCCAGGTGGATGGTGCCATCGCCTCCTGCTCGGAGATGCATGACATGAAGGAAGCCATCTACGAGTACAAGAAGAAGCTGGAAGGGATTGGGGAGGACTATCAGATCCAGGTAATTGGAGGATTGCTCGGATGCAAGCCATCAGCGCCGGGAAATTTATTGAGCTGTTTTTGTGCCGGGATGAGAAGAATGTAAATTCTGGAAATCCAAAGCTTCCTGTGAGCTGGAGATTTCCCAGAGATATGAAACCTGGAAGGTTGTGGAGTGTCTCTTTCTTTCTTTTTTTTTTTCTCCCCCACTTGTTTTAAAAGCCATAAAATGGAGCAGGCTGGGATTGGGGGAAAACAGACTGGTTTGGTAGAGGACCTCGGGGGCAAATAATATCCTGTGCCCTGATTTCATCAGCTCTAAAATTGGAAAATCGATATCAGCCTGGATGGTAAAAGTCCTTGGGAGCTGGAAGGGATCATTGCAAATATAGTCACCCAAGGTCAGGCGTTTCTAGTGGTAGATTTATGTTATTTCCTGTTGTTTTGAAGAGCCATCGGGGTGGCTTTCTATGCTGGAAAGCTGTGGTCTTCCCTGCCCAACCAGGGGCCTCCTCACCAGACAAAGGAAGGAAGTTGGATGCTCAGGTGGAAGTGCTGCCCTGATCCCAGTTTCTTTGGAGATTAATTTTCCCATTTAAATATTGAATGTGGAGTGGAAATGCTGGAGCTGGCTGTAAATGGCAACTTCAAACCAGGTGCCCTGTGGCAAAAAAACCCCATGGAAATGATTAAGCAATGGGAAAATAAGGCATTTACTGTCACTTTTTTGGTGTTTAGTGGCAAATCTCAAATTTTTTACTTCCCTGTTCCCTTTTAGAATGAATTTGGTGCTGTTCATGTGCTGGCAGGTTCTCTTGTATAGCAGGGGAAGGTTGGGCATGGGACAGGGGGATTTTCCCATTCCCTTGAGGCCTTTGTCTGACTTTTCTCTGCTGGGGAAACCTGCTCCATGTCATCCTGGACTCCTGGAAAACAAATGGCTTGGGGACTGCCATAAATAAGCCTCAAGGAGTGTTTATTTGAAGTCTTTGTGGAGCAAGAGCAGGTTTAAACAGTGGCGAGGGGCCAGGAAAATGTGCTGGGGGCACATGGAGGGGAGGGAGGGTAATGCTCAGTCATTGAAAAACCAGCCTGGACTTCTTTGTGTTGGAGGGGTGCTGGGTGAGCTGGTTGGTTTTGGGGTAGGAGGGGCTTTTTTGGGCACGGAGGAATGATGTCTGTGGGTTTCTGCCTGGGTTTGGGGGACAGAAATGGAGATTTAAGCCCTCAGGTGATGGGGGTGCAGGTGAACCGTGGTGTGGGATGCTGAGCAGACAGACTCCCACCATACCTGGCTTTCCACGGCTGCAACACGAGTGGGTCATTCCCCTTTCCACTCATAGCCTGTTTTTTTAAGGGAAGTGTTAGGAGGTTTGCCTTGGGTGAGAGCACAGGGATGGATTTTACTGCAGGAATCCAAGTGCTCGGGAAGCAGCACCGCTCTGCTGTCGGTGCTGCCGGCAAACCTGGCACAGCTCCATCCCCACAGGCTTTGTTTTGAGTTTCCAGAGCAAATCCCACTGCCTTTCCTCTTGATAAATGACTGCAGGCCGGATTTCTCTTGTGGAGAACAAGTAAATATTCATGAGTCAGCCATGTAATGACAGGGATGAGCAAACCCTGCTCACTGAGCTGACCCCAGACACAGCCCCATCTTACAGGGTTTTCCATCCTACCCTGGGAAGTGGGTTCCAGCAGGCCCTCTGGGGATGTTTGTGGGGGCCATGCTGGGTGTTCCTTACCTGGTGCCAGGTTAAGTTGTTGGATGGGATGCTCAGAGGTACAAACTCCCCACTCCAAGGTTTCTGAAATACAGAAAATCCCGAGGGTTTGAGTTTCCTCCCTGAGAGGGGATAGCTGTGGTGGAGAATATGCCTGGATTGTGGGGGTGATGATAAAGAGGAGGAGGAGGAGGAGGAGAGCTTGCTGGAAACATAGGCGTCAGGATGCTTCTGGACATGGAAAGGGGAGACCCTTGGACATGAAGGATATTGCAGGGTGTGTCACTGGCATGGGGCCCTCTCTCCCCAGGGATGCCACTGTCTGAGCATTTCATCCAAAGGCCGTGGAGGTGGCTGGAATGTGGGAAGGACCTTACATTTTCCAGACCCATTCCCTTGGGTTTGAATCTCCCAGCTGGACAGTGTGTCCATGTGACAGCATGGACTGGTTGGAACTGCTCCCAGTGTGTCATTGTGCTAAGGAGAAACTTCTGTTTTTTAGCTGAAATGTGAATTTATGCCTTTGAGCATCATTTAATATGGGAAACTGGGAATGTTTCATTAAAAAAATAAAACAGTTCTTACAAAGTGTCTGTAGGGCTTTTTCCTGGTCCACTGGGGGCTGCAGGACTGCTCAGCACTGAGCATCACAGATTCCCTGTCCTTGGCTTCCAGGGGAGCAGCACCAAAGAGTATTTCCTCCAGAGGACTCTGCAGAGCCTCGAACGCTATTTCTACCTGATCGCTTTCAACTACTACCTTCACGAGCAGGTAAAGACCGGCAGAACAGCCCCGAAAAGACCTTCCTTGCCCTCTTTGTTTGGTCTCCGTGGCGCGGCGGGAGGGCGGGCGCTTTTCCCTCGGAGTTCCCTGGGCAGGTTTTCTCGGCGGGGCGGCGGGCAGGGGGCTCAGAGCCCCGGCTGATGGTGCGTCCCCCCCGGCCCCCCGCCGGCAGTACCCCCTGGGCTTTGCCCTCAGCTTCAGCAGGTGGATGTGCCGGCACCCGGAGCTGTACCGGCTGCAGGCGGACATGAACTGCTCGGAGCTGACTGTCACCGCCGAGCTCATCACCAAGGGCACGCGGGTGCTGGTGAGTGAGCAGCACAGGGGTGGGGATGGCACCTTCCCGGGGTGCCTGCCCTCACAGAGCTCTGGAGGGGTGGGAGGAGCCCTGTTGTAGGGCAGGTGTCATAAAATCTTGGGTCCAGGTGGTGCTGGCACTGGCACCTGTAGCATCGTGCTGCTGCGTGTCCCTGAGTGCTGATGGTACAGGCGAGGAGATGGGAGTCCCGTTTGGAAATCCCAGTGCTGTTTATTGCCTGCATTGTGGGTACAGCCTCCAATGCAGACCAATGGGGCCAAGGATCCAGGGTTGTATATGAGATAAAAGCAGTGTTTCTGAAGGTCAAGGTCCAATAGGGATAGGGAAACATGGTGCAGAGGGGTGGCCAGGAACTGGGGGGACTAACGGGGTTACAGGGGTGTGGTACTGCGGCCAAAAACCCCGTGGGGTCCAAGGGAAGGGAGAACATTCTAGCAGGTGTGTGCATGTATGGTAACAGGGTGACATAAACTTAACAAACCAATGAAATAAAGAAACCTAAGAAATACTAACATGTGGCTTGCAAAGGCCCATAGGAGGAAAGTTGTTCTCATCCTACTCTAAAAGGGTATCTCCCATAGGCACCCTCAGCAAGGGTGGAACTAGATGGTTTTATAGTCCCTTCCAACCCAACCCACGTGAGGATAAACGTGGCCAGAGATCCTTGTGCAGTGGATGTGTCTGGAGTATCCTGTGACATGAGCCAAGGCAGCAGCTCTGTGGTTTCTGGGTGGGCCGAAGGAGGCCAGGGCCATTTGTGCCTTGTGCTGTCAGGAGAGCATGTACCCCCCATGTGAGGCTTTGAGCCCTGGACACTGCTGTTGGAAAGGTCTGGGGGCTTGTCCTGAGCGGAGTCCAGGGGTTGTGCTGCAAACCTGAGGGCGGGAAGGGGCGTCCCTTGCCTGGACATGGTTCTGTTCCAGGTGGCGGATGAGCGCTTCTGCCCGGATGTGCTGAGCACTGCCAAGGAGATGAGCGTGGCCAACTTCCGAAGGGTGCCCAAAATGCCCGTCTATGGCACGGCACAGCCCAGCTCCAAGGTGGGGGACACGATCCCACGTCGGGCAGGGACTCCACGTTGGGCTCCCGGCCCTCCCATCACCCTTGCCCACCCTTCCCTTAGACCCTGGGCAGTGTCCTGAGGTACCTGACAGATGCCAAGAGGAAGCACTCACGCATTGTCTGGATCAATCTCCGGGAGGAAGCGGTCCTGGAAGGGAATGAGCAGATCTACACGCTCCGAGAGCCTGGACTCCTGGAGGAGCTGATCCCTGTGCCTGCTGCCTCGCCCCAGCAGCTGGAGGTGAGCTCGGGGAGATGCTGGATGCAGTGGAGGTTCCCAGGAACCCTCATGGGTGATTTCCACAGGCTTTGGTAGTTCCTCACCCCCTGGAGCTGCTGGTTTTGTTTTCCTTTGGGAACAAGGGAGCAGAGCAGAGATCTACCCTGGAAGAATTTCTAGCATGCCTTGAGAGCAAGGGTAAAAGGCATCTGGGGAAAGGGGAGCGGATGTTCCCAGCTGGATTTCCAGGGGAGACAGGCAGTGCAGGAACTTGGCTGCCAGCAGCAGCGTGGCTGCATGGAGCAGCTGCCCCTCATGGTGGGAAATGATGCTCCTGGGGCTCCCATCAAGCACAGAAGGACGTGGGCAGAACTGGTGGCCAGGAGCTGGTGTGGGGTTTGGGGCGTTCACCGGCATCTAAAAACATTGATTAAAATCCTGCAAAAATTAGGAGGGATGGGTGTTACAGTGGGGGGGTTCTTCATCCTCTGCAGAAACTGGAGGCTGCCCTGAAGGGGGACCTGCTGAAATGCCAGAAGTGGCTGGAGGTGTACCTGGAGGCAGAGAAGCAGATGAAGATGTTCAAGAGCTGCCTGACCACTCAGGAGATATTCAGCCAGCAGAAGAATTCCTGCCAGGGACTCACCTACCGCCGCATCCCCATCCCCGACTTCTGTGCTCCCAAGGAGCAGGTACCCCAGGGAGGGGATGGTGCTGCTGCCTCCATCCCAAGGCAGCCCTGATGCTGTTCAGGAATGTCACTCGGGTGCCCAGTGCTGGTGGGGTGCTTGCCAGGGCAGGGAGGGATCCCTAGGAGATGCTGCATGCAGAGGCTCTTTGCCTTCAGAACGGATCTGGCAGCAGGGAAACAGTGATTTCAACCTGGAGGCTGTAGGACAAAGGGGACCCTGAGGTGAGGAAGTCCTGCATCCCTAAAAACCCACTGGCTTCATCCTGGCAGGACTTTGACCGGCTGCTGGAGGCCATGAAGAGCGCCCTGGCTGAGGACTCGCGATCAGCCTTCGTGTTCAACTGCTCCAGTGGCCGGGGCAGGACCACCACGGCCATGGTCATCGCTGTCCTCACCCTCTGGCACTTCAATGTGAGTACTGGGGGCTGGAACAGCCCCTGGTGGGGTTCCTGGGTAAGCTCTGGAGGGCCCATGGCAGCCGTGTCACAGCCAGAGGGCTGAAAGGAGTGTGGGCAGGGCCAGGGTGGACTGTGGATGTGGACATCTGTATGTTGTCATTACTTGTGCCTGACTCCCAGTGAGTTCCAGAAGTCTGGGTGAATCCCTGGTGAGCTTTTACCCTCTGCCTGAGAGCTCTCACCCCCAGGATGAAGGGTTAAGGGCAGGGAAGATCATGGAATCACAGAATAGTTTGGGGCTGGAAAGAATCTTAAAGCTCATCTTGTTCCACCCCTTTGCTGTGGGCAGGGACAACTTCCACTATCCCAGGTGGCCTCAAGCCCCATCCAGCCTGGCCTTGGACACTTCCAGGGACCCAGGGGTAGCCACAGCTTCTCTGGGCAGCCTGAGCCAGTGCCTGGAACAGTCCTCTGTCTGTCCAAACATGTGGCTCCCTCCTCGGGCAGGGGTAAAATTTTCATGTTCTGTGCCTGGCAGGGGCCAAGGTGAGGGATGCTGGGGGTCCTGGTGGGCTGGGCAGCCCATAATGACCCAGTCCCCTCTGGCCACCCCAGGGCATCCCTGAGATGAGTGAGGAGGAAATCGTCAGTGTGCCTGATGCCAAGTACACCAAGGGGGAGTTCGAGGTGAGTCCTGGGGCTGGCTCCTTTTTAGGGCTCTCCCTCTGCTACCTTAAGCCACAGCCAAACCACGGAGGGGCTGGATCCTCTCCTGGGCAGTGGCACAAGGCAGGGGGGCTCCTGGTGAAGCCCTGCCCGTGCCCCAGGTGGTGATGAAGGTGGTGCAGCTGCTGCCTGACGGTCACCGGCTGAAGAAGGAGGTGGACATGGCCCTGGACACGGTCAGCGAGACCATGACCCCCATGCACTACCACCTCCGGGAGATCATCATCTGCACCTTCCGCCAGGTGAGCCCCTCTTCCCGTTGGCACCGGGCAATTCCAGAGGCACCAGCCCTGCCAAAGCCGGGTCGATTCTCGGCCTGGGGCTCTCTGGTGTGTTACCAGAGACGTGCCAGGGCTCTCGGGGTCACGGTCACCGCCTCGCATCCTGTGCTGTGCCACATCCCACCCAGAGTCCTGCCTGCATCCCGCATCCCTCCCATCCAGCGTTCCTCTCCTCCAGCATCCCTTCCATGCCGTGAGGCGCGGCCAGCAGAGGGCAGGACTGGTCTGTCCCGCTCTGCTTCCCGCCCTTAAGGCTCCTCTGGCTCCTCCCGAGTCTGGTGAAGGAGGTTCAGCCTTGGGAAGGGAAGCCGCCGCTGGGAACGGACTCGTCCACGGCCAGCTGAGCCTGTGGTCCACAGCCCTCTTGTGCTTGGGAGCCTCTGTGGAGCTGATGAAGAAGCAAAAAGGATCATCTTCATCAGACTGGGGATATTTTAAACCCGTGCAACTGTATCACAGGGCCTTGGAAGGGCAGAGCCCAGGGCCTTTTGCTGTCCCTGGGATGGTTTGTGCCACCTCCCAGCAGTGAGGCAATGCCTCACTTCAGCTCTTGCTCCAGCTGCCATCGATCTGTGTTTTCCATTAACAGCTGCCAACGATTGGTGGAGGGAAGAAAAAACAAAATGTTTGATCACCCAGGGACATCTGCAGCTTCCTGGGGGGTTTGCCTCCTGGTTCCTGAGATCCTCTGCATTTTTGGGGGGAGCTGGGAGAGAAAGCCTCTGGAGACCTAACTATTTGCAGATGTAGCGATTATGAATTATTAACTAATTTATGGTCACATTTATTTTTATTAGTTTATTTTTATTCAGGATAAGTACTTTAATTTAATTTTGGCTGTCCCTCCTTTACTATGGGGATGTGGCCATGTGGTGAGTTTCACCTACTTGGCTGTCAGGGCTAGCACAGAGCTGATCCTGGGCGCTATCCCATTTCCAGGCTGGTGGGAAGGTGAGATAAGGAGGGATTCATCCACTCCCTCTGCTCAAGGAAGAGCCTCTTGTCACTGGAGCTTGTATTTCCCTCTTGGCTGCTCCATCCATCCCATTTGTTTTGGCTTGGCCCTGAGCAAATGTTTTAATTTAAATTTATTTTTGGGTTTTTTTTTTTCCTCAGCGATGGGCAGCTTGGAGAAGAGAATGGTGGGGATTGTTGGGGTTTTGGGAGCCTGCTGGGAGATGCTTTTCAGGGTTAGGGCAAACTGAAGGGAAAAGTGTTTTGGGGGCTTGGTAGGATTTGTTCTGACCCCTTCCCATCCATAACTGGGAGGAAAAAATAGGAAAATGTAGGAAAATATAAATAATGGGATAAAAGATAAATGATATGATAGTTAGATGGTAAATAATAAGATAATAGAAGAAAAATAAATAGGATAATAGAATAAAATGAGAAGTAATAGGATAATAGAAGAAAATTGGATAATAGAAGAAAACTAAATAGGATGATAGAATAAAATGATAAGTGACAGAAGAAAAATAAATAACATAATAGAATAAGACAATAATAGGATAAAAATAAATAGGATAATATAACAACATGGTAAATGATAGGATAATAGAATGAAAAATAAACAGAGTAATACAGTACCAGGATAAACAACAGGATAACAGGATTTGCTACAAATCTACGAATACTGGCACACACAGGTGGAGGAGACACCTTTTCCCAAGGGCAGAGCTGGAGTGAGGAATTGCTGCTTTTTGGGATGGCCTGTGGGATCAGGGCTCAGATTTTTCAGTACTTATGAATTCCTAGGAAGGGCAGTGTGCAGGGCTTAAAATAACAGCAACAATAATAATAAAAAAAATGACCGTATAATTACATACAATATCTAACAAAGCAATAAGTATAAGTTATGAATGCATGAACATTATAGTATATATAAAACATATAAAAGAGATATTTATAATTTATATATATAAAATAGTACTGGAAAATGTGATGGCCACCAAGCTTAGAGCTTCTCTTCCTCTGGAAACAGAGGCTGAATCCAGGTGGGGAGGGAGATGTAACATCTTCAAGGGAGATGTTTTCTTCCCCTGGAGAAGTGCTTTACACTCCAGGAAGTCATGGTCTGGGGTACAGTTTGCACTTGGCTGTCTATTCCTGCTCCTGCCCCCTACATTTAACCGTCCCTCACCTATTTTTGAGCTCTGGGAATGTTGTTACCCTCTGGAAACCACAAGGAAATGAGAGCCTGGAGCTCCAAGCCCCAGCTGGAGTGGGCTGGACGGATTTGCTTTTTTTTGTCCCCAGAGTGTTCCTCCCTCTTCCCATAGCTTCTCCCAGGGCTGTGGGTGAGGGTGGGATGCAGGAGCTCCCTGAGGTGCTCTCCCAGCACAGGTGCCTCAGCCAGGCTGCCTGTTCCTTCCAGGGAAAGTCGGGCAAGGATGAGAGGGAGAGGCGGACGCTGCAGCTGAGGAGCCTGCAGTACCTGGAGCGCTACATCTTCCTCATCCTCTTCAACGCCTACCTGCACCTGGAGAAGAAGGACTCCTGGCAGAGGCCCTTCAGCCTCTGGATGCGTGAGGTGAGATTTTCCCCAGCTGCTGCCTTGCTCAGCCTAGTGTTTATATGGGAATACAGGAATTTACTGGGAAGCAGGGTCCCATCCTTAACTTACATGTGATTTCTGGGCTTGTTGGGCTGTCCTCTTTGCTCCCTAGCTCAGTGGCTCTCATGGAAAACCACTGGAGATGGATGGCATCCCACCACACGGGTGGGGAGCTCTCCCACCCCAAACCTGCTCTTTTCCCCTGGTTTGAGTTTCCCAGGAGTTTTGTTGTGATTGCAGCGCCTGGGGCTGGGGGATCACCAGCCAAATCTGCGTGGCCAGGACAGGTGACACTGGGGATGGGAGGTCTGGGAGGATGGGGTGGTGGCATTGGATATCCAAGGGAATTGGGAACCAGCTTGAAAAACTGAATGGGGGGCAAGTGAGAGGCCCTAAATGATCCTTATGGAATGGGGGAAGGCTGGGTAAGAGACACTAAGTGACCCATATTTCCTGATCAGGGGGGCTGTAGGTACTGGGTTTATTTGGGATACATTGATTTGAATGGGAATGTTAGGTGGAAGCTGTAAATTTCCCTGGAAAAGGGACTTTGGAGGCGGTACAAGTGGTGTGGGAGGAACAGGGGTGTGTGTGCTGGTGCCTGGGGGGTTCTTCTGTGTGAAAGGAGAGTCAAGGAGGGGAAGGGGAAGCTGGGGACATGGCAATTTTAATAATGCTACTATTACTATTTTTTTAAAATTATTTTAATTATTTATCCAAATTTTATTATCTCATGACTCCACTATTTTCAATCTTAATTTTTGTTATTTTGTTGTATCACTTCTACTGATGCACTCTCGCAGTTTCACTTGGGTTTTATTTATTTTGTCATTCCCATCTTTGACTTCTATTACGGTGCAGAGAGTTTTTCTCCCCCTCCCACTCCCAGTTTTGCTGGTGTGGGAAAAAAACCTTCATCCCTTCAATCCCTCGCCTCCGCCGGCGTTTTTAATTCCTATTGGCATCTTTGATGCGCCGGCCGGGCGGGAGATGAAAGGGCGGAGCTGGAGCCGGAGCGGGGCGGCCCCGCCCTGGCATCCCGCTTATGCCGGTGTTTGCATTGCCCGGCGGCCGCCACTGGGGCTGCACCGGCTTTCCCGGAGATTTGGGATGTTTGCTGTGGGCTGGATGCGGGAGGCTTGCGGTCGAACGCGGCGGTTTTTAATGCGGCGCTTTTGGGGGCTGCATCCTTTAGTGCTGCGCTTTTCAGGGCTGCATCCTTTAGAGCCGCACATTTTGGGGGCTGCACCTTTAATGCTGCACCTTTTGGGGGCCGCACCTTTTAAAGCAGCTCCTTTTGGGGGCGCGTTTCCAGCGCATGGATTTATCTCTGCCCCCGTTTGCCGGAGCATCTTTTAATGCAGCACCTTTCTTTTGGTGCTGCATCTTCTGAGGGCGGCCCCAAAAGGTGCGGCTGCCTCTTTTCATGCCACACCTCCCATACGTGGGGTTTACTTTCCCCCCTCCCCACTCCCCAGCCTGCTGGAGGGGAGGGAAAAACACCCAACCCGTGGATACAAGGAGCCTTTGACCCCCGGAGCGCCCCTGCCCGCGACATAATCCCCGCGTTTTTAGCAAAAAACAAGGCGCCATTGTAGCTTTTTGGCAGGAGGGTGCCAAAGCCAACAAACCCTGTGATGGCTGACCCCAACAGCAAAGGAAGAGGCTTAAAAAATGGATAAACTGGGGCTGGAAAGAGGCTGGGGGGAGCTGAAGGCGGTGGTACCGGGGTGGAGCAGGGGGGAATGCTGGCGATCTTCACCCCGGAGGTGGCAAAAGCATCCCCGGGGTGGGAGAGGAATTCAGCCTCCCTTTCCCCCTCCTTTTCCAGGTGGCGGCTGTGGCTGGGGTCTACGAGGTGCTGAACGAGCTGGGATTCCCGGAGCTGGAGAGCCTGGAGGGCAAAGCCCTGTGCACGCTGCGGGGCCGCTGGCAGGCGCAGGCGACTGCGTCCCGTCCCTTCCGCGGGGACTTTGTGTAGGGCAGTAGGGCAGGCTGGGGACCTCTGCTGCTTTCTCTGGGCTGGGGAAGAGCAAAAAAAAAAAAAAAAAAAAAAAAAAAAAAAAAGGAAAAAAGACAACAAAAAAGACTGTTTTCCCCAAATCCGAGGGTGTGGGAAGGGAGGGGTGAGCCTCGAAGCTGCCTTAGCACGGGAGGATTTCTGGGGTTCTTTTGGACACAATAAAATGATTGTAAATTAAAAATCGAGACCTTCCTCACTTTCTCTCTGAGGCAGTGCAGCATTTATATATAATAATACTAATACTATATATATATATACTAATCCTATATATATAATACTAATATAATATATAATACTAATATATTATAATTTCATACATTTAATTATATTTATATTAAATTTAATATATAATACTAATCCTATATATGTAATACTAATGCTATATATATACTAAATTTATACATACAGAGGTGTATTTAGGTGCATAAACACACAAATGTACATGTCTATATATACACACACACACACACACATATATATATGGTTATATTTTTATGGCTCCAAACACTTGCAGCCAGAATTAGGACTCACAGAAATCACAGTCACTTCAAACCTGGGTATTTTTAAGGCTTGGGCATATTTGTTGGTTCTTCCCAACTCTTTCTAGTCGTGGATGCAGTTGGAATGGCAGCTGTGGTACCCAGTTTTGGGGTCCCACTTCCCCCTACCCCTGACCTAGTTGGTGCTGAGGGGGCTGAGCTGCTCAGCAAAGGCATAAAAGCAAAATTAATGCCAAGGTTTTTGGGGTTTTTTTTGTTTGTTTTTAAGGAAAGAATGAAAGATGAAGTTAATCCAAAGGAGATGATATAAATGAGGGGTCCCAGTGCCCCCCTGGCCTCACAGTGGGGTAAGAGGAGCTTGGGGGAGGGGGCAGGGAAAGTGTCTTGGAAGGAGGAGAGAACAGGATGGGAAGCACAGAAGCAGGAGCACACGCTCCATCTGTCCCAGCAGCCTCTTTCATCCACTGCCAGTGGCGGGAGGTGGCAGAAATTCAAAGGTGGAGGCTGGAAAGAAAAACCTTTTAAAACAGCAAAGCGCTGCTTTTTCTCCAGCCTTGGCTGCGACAGACCCAGGTCCCAAGGGGTCCCTCATTTTCTCTTTTTTTGGCTTAGCCACACATTTGGGGTGGGCTTTTTAAACTGGTTTTTTTGTTTGTTTGTTTGTTTGTTTTCCCTTTCTTCAGGCAGAAATACCTGCCTGAGTATTTTGCCCCTCACTGAGCATTGCAGTGTTTGGATAACTTGCTGCTGATGCAGTCAGTTAATTCAGTAATTTCAAGAGGCTGTTGGTGCTATTTTTCCTTTTTTCCCCTCTTATTTTAGTTTTTGAAGGAGCACATCCTCTCTATCCTTACATCCCCATTTATTCTGCCTTACTGAAGCAATTACCTGCAGGCTCTTTTGCTGCAAATCCAGCCCCTTCTCCTGCCCCAGCAGCAACCCTTGGAAGACTTGCCTATTAGCCCTGTCTTAATTAGGCAGAGTTTTTAATTGCTTAGGAAATCCCAGCCTCTTTTAATCTTGGTAATGAAGGCTGGAGCTTTGCATCACCTGGTCTGAGGGGCTCAAAAGCTCCTTTCTGCTTTCCCACCATCCTAACAAATGATTTCCAAAGCAGGGCTGCAGCAATTGCCTGGGAAAAAAAATATCCTGGGAGATGAGAATGTGTTTGAATGTGAAAAATCAACCATGCTGTGTTTATTCCTTCTTTTCCCCAGGCTGGGGAGGCAGAAACTCAGATCCCTCTCTTAGATGAGAAGTTAAAACCTGGCTTTGAATGGCCTGGATTTTCTGCTCCCAGGGAAAAGGATTGGCAATTCTGAAAGAATTCAGCCAGAGACAAAGCAAACAAGGGGTTCATATATTATATATCTAAATTACACAGTAATCATTGAGTGGATATTATGTATTTTAAATGCTATATATTATGTCTATAGCATACATTTTATTATATATACTGTGTATACATTATACATAGATTTTATATATATGATGATAGAAAATACACATTCTAGAATTATTTTATAAAATGTAAATTCTAGAAATATTAAATACATTAAATATTGTAAATTCTATATAATGGCAACCTTGGCTAGTGGAAGGTGTCCCATAGCAGGAGGGTAAAAAGCAGCTATTAATTAGATGGGGTTAATGAGCTGACCTCCAGCGTCACTGGGGTATATTCCCTGGAGGAGCAGCAGCTCTTCCCAGGGAAGCACCAGCAAAAGGGTCTGTGGACTAAAATATCTAAAAAAACCACAAAAAAACAAAACCAAAAAACCAACAACTCAAAGTGTGTTTTTACATTAAAAAACCAAGAGCTTGTTGATCAATTTTATTGATGTTCATGAAAACTGGTTTTCTGCAGGTTTCTGACCCTCAGTTAACTCCTAATTCCCCACTTGCCTCACCTTGTTCAGGGCTTGGAGTACAGATGAGGGGATCTGAGGTTATTTTGGGGTAGGGAATTAAATATTAAATCCCAGCCAGCAGTCCTAAGGGATTGATTTCAGGGCAGGAAACACAGATCTGTGGCTGGTTGTCTGCTCTGTTGGTGTTGATCCTAGATCTGCATCCTATTTCCATGAGGACACAGGGCATCCCTACAGCTCTGGGTGCCATCACCCATTCTTGGGGCTTTGTTTTGTCTACAAACCCTTTCCCCCAAACCTGCAGGCTCACAGGAAAATGGGAAAGAGCCAGGTTCTGTATTGCAGCCCAGAGGAAGCCCAAACACTCCTCCAAATGGCCCCACTGCACCCTTGGTTATACACATAGGTGAGGTGGGTGATGGAAAATCTTAATAGCTTTAAAAAAACCCCAGACAAATCCCCAATCCACCCCTTATCCCACCTATGGAAAAAGTTATGGCATCGATGCTGCTGGAGCTTAGAAAAGGTGAAAGGTGGAGCTGGAGAACATTGAAAGGGGACCCTCAGCTGCCTTAATAAATGGTATAAGTGGCTCTTTTTGACCCGTGCCACAGAAAAGGACAGAGACCTTATTTAAATGTTGGATTTTATTGCCGTGGGAGCCTTGCCCACGTGCTCCAGGCTGCACCACACGGTTTTCCTAGAAAACCCAGGATGCTGCATCCCATCGGCTCCTCCCTCCCTGCAGCCTTAAGGGGGACAAATGTCCCCAGGTGGCACCTGCCCTAAGCCCCTCTTTGGGAGCTCAAACCCAAACCAGAGCCACCTGTACCCTGCCCCAGTTCCCACTTCTGTTCCCCCCCGGCTGCTCAGGAAGCCTTGAGTAGGGAGCAAAGGAGGGATACTCCTTCCTCTGCACCAAAACACTCTGGATCATCATCAAAGAGGATTTTTTGGCCAGTTTGGGAGCCTGGCTCCATTGTCATGAAAGCAGTGAGAGGTTTAATGACTTTTCCCCCCTTTTTTTTCTAGTTACAGTGTGGGGGTAAGGTGGCACTGGGGCTGTTTGCAGCTGTGCTACTGCCTAATGAGATTATATTTGACATGGATAATTAATTAATGGATTATTAATGCTTTTACTTGCCTTCCCCATCTCTGAGGGTTTGGGCTATGCTGATGTGTCCTTTCCACATTTTTTTCTCTGCAGCAGATGTGCTGCACTTGTGTTCTTGTCTCATAGCAAAGGTCATGTTTAAGGGTGTAATTAAAACATTTTATAAATTGAGGCATGATTAACCTGTAATCACTGACTGAATGGTATTTGCTATTCATACAGAGACAAAACCTGTCTTTTAAATCCCTATTAAAATGTGTTTTAATAAAAAATACTTCCTAAAAAAATAGAAGAAAACCTTTTTGGAACAGAATAAAACCCCTGGGACTCAAACAGGAAGTTTGTCACAGGGGGAGTTCAAGGTCAAAATCTGCCTTGGAAGTGGAGGTATCCCCATATTTTTCCCCCTATGAGGACAGAAGTTCTTTTTCACTGCTCAGCCTCTGCCTTTGGATGGAGCTTGTTTCAGTAGAGCTTTGCACCACGTGTACCCTTGGATTAGCTGCCTCCTTCCAGAGAAAGCAAAGCTTTCTGCCAGAAACCTTTTTTTTTTTTTTTTTTTTTTCTGGGAAGACAATAGTCTAGATAAGAAATAAACATAGAAATACACTGTCTGGGCGGTGACAAGGGGGCAAGAAACTTTATCCCAACCCCACCATCTCTCTGTGAAGCTCTCCCCGAAAAAATCAGTCTGGGAGATCCTCTTTCCTTCAAGGTCATAATTAAAAAAAAAAAAAAAATTCCAAAAAGTGTGAAAATACAGCTGGTCTTGGCCAGATTCTCCCTTCCTGCATCCTTGCATCAGACAAGGGGCCCTGGCAAAGGGACCCCTCCTTGGGCTTCACAGAGGTAAAAGGAACAGGGCTGCTCTGACCTCAGCCAGGGATTTTATTCCTCCTCCTCTTACAGGCGAGTAGAAATCCTTGGAAGCTGAACTTCACGTGTCTTTAAGTTTTCTATCCATCCAAAAGGGAAAATGTGCCGAGGAGCCAATATTCCACTGGCACATGGGGCTGCAAGGGGAAACCTGCCACAGCCCCAGCCAAATCATTGCAGCTATCAGAGGCTTCAGGGCTGTGTTTTTCCCCCCAAAAAACCCTTTTCCCCCTGTTTTTTCTGCCCAGCTGTGGCAGCTCTGCCAACTGTACCCAAGTCCCACAGCCATCAGTTTTTCAAGGCCCAGCCCAGGAGCATTTCCCTTTAATTTTGGTGAAAATTAAGGCTGTTTGGGGCTGGGGGTGATATAATTTCTATTTACAGCAGCAGGGAAGAGGCATGTGCTGGCTTGGGGCCATCACAAATAGCTCTGGACAGGAGAGCTCTTAAAATAATATTAATAATAATAATAATAATAATTTCCATGTTTTCCTTACTGGGATGTCCCCCTCCGGCAGAACCCCCCGACGAAACCTCTGCAAAGGGAGCACATCTGGGTTTCATTTTTCAGCTGAAGAATAGTAATTAAGATGCTTTTGCAGAGCCAGGGCTTGAAAAAGTAAAAATAAAAGCCATATAGGCACAATACCAGACCTCCAAGCACCAGAAGCTCCCCTTTTCCCTCATTTTTACCCTCCCAGCTCCACTGGACCCCCAGGCATGGCCAAGTCCCCTTTTGTTTTGGGGAGCAGAGGCAGGAAAAATTCATGGGCTGAAAGGGGATGGTGCAGAGAAGTGGGATTTTTGGCTAAACCCAGAAGAGCAATGGAAATGCTAACCTGTTTAGAGGGTAGCAGCAAGGGGAGGTTTTCCAAAGCTTCAAAACCTGTGGACATTGTGCAAAGAATCAGGCTTGGCCTTTTTATTGCAGCAAAATATGTATAAACCACGGACCCCAGGCTTGGAATGACTTTCTCCCTTTATTTCTCACTTTCCTTCCATGAATATTGCAGGGGAAGGGGGGAAAAAAGCAGCTGCTTTCCAGCCCTCCACCATCTCAGGGTGCTTCTGGCCCCAAGCAAATGAAAAATTAATTTTTCCCCAGCTCGAGCTAAAAGAGGAGACGAGGTTCAATGAGATTCACTTGAAAGCACTTACTGGCTGGTGGGGGTCATGCTGGAAAAATATCCGTGGGCTGAGGGGATGAGCAAGGCCCTGGGGGCTGGGGAATGCTCAGGAGTTCGATTTAAGAGGTAAAACAAAAAAGGATTTGGGCTTTTCATGGCAGTAAGCTTAATTTTAGCAGGAAGATGATAAAAAATTAATAGGGTGGTCAATGTGTGGAGAGGGAAAGGCTTGTCTGGAGGGGGTGCTGGGCAAGGTTAACCCAGTTTGTATTGTGCATCCGCAGGGAAAAGAGAAAGGGAAGGGCTGGGAATGCCAAGGTAGCAGGGATGGATGTCTCCCAGCAGCCAGGCCTATGGCTGGACTGTGCCACCAGAGCTGAAGTGATGTTGGTGGATTTTGGTATCAAAGCTCTGGAGAGGCTTTAAAACCCCCCTGGATCCCGTGGAGAGAGTCCACATTTTCCTCTTGGATGCCACGGCCATCAGGGAGCTCTGTGGGTTTGGGAAGGAGGGTTGCCTGGCTTTCCACACATGGCAGCAGGAGCCTCTCACCCTGGTGACTGCCTCAATCCTAACGAGGTGCTGTGGTGCTGGAGTTCAACATCTGCTCCAGCTGTGCTTCCAAACCCAGGGATTTTGGGGGTTATTTTCTGCTTTTCCATGGCCGGGCCATGGCCACGCCGGCAGAGCTCTCTGCAGCGCGGTTCCTAGAAGGAGAGCAAGTTTTTCCCTCCTCTTTTCCAAGCCTCTGCCGCTGACAGTAGGGGCTGGAAGCCATCCAAGGCTGTCGGTATAAATCTCGCTGACCTTGTTTCACCATCCCTCAACTTGCAGCTCAGCCGGGACCGGCGTCGGCTTCCACTTTCTGGCTCATTTATCCCTTTTCCAGCTTTACAGTTTGGGTTCCTGAGCTTGTCTGCTCATCCCTGGGTGGGCAAGGCCGTGAGGGGGGACTCCCAGCCCCTAGAAAACCTCCCAACAAGGCTGCCAAGGCAAACATCTTGCAGGAATTGGCAGATGCAGCTGTAGCTGAGGAGAAACGATGCTCGGAGGTACAGTGCAATGCAGTTGGGTGGGATGAGGGAAAGATGCTTCTGTTTGGATTCGGCTGAACACAGGGCTCTGATCCCAAAAAGACGGCATAGGTGCCATCAGGAGATGAGCCTTGGGAAGGTTTGAGCTCTGTTCCCACCATGATGTGCCTGTACAGGAGTTTGTTCCTCTCCAGAGGTTTCTTGCCGTCACCCTTGCAGCCTCCTGTGGTAACTCAATGTCATCTTTGCTGTCCCGTTGCTTCCAGGGGTTTGGCTGCAGGGGAGTGGCCTCATGTCTCAGCTTGTGGGACGCTGGGCTCACTGAGGAAGCAGGGAGGATGGCAGCCTTTGGAGATGTGGGATGCAGAGAGGGTAGGAAGAGCTGCTTTCCCACCCTGGCTGGATCAGCAGCTTTGCACACCCAGCTCTCTCTTTCTGGTCCTGGATAAAAAAGGCATTGGAAACTTGGGTCCTCTCAGAAATCCAAAGCATTGTGTGCTGAATCCATGCAAAACCCTTCATTTTCCAGCTCCAGTGAAGCCTCACCTTTAAACCGTTGTGCTGATTCCTGTGTGTTTGGGGCCTCTTGGAAGAACTTTGCCAGTGGCTGCCCATGTCACTTGTCACTTTGAGACAGCATCCAGAATCTTTGGGATGCTGGCAGGAAGAGTTTGGTGGCAGGATATATCAGGATTAGTGTTTTACCCTGGCCAAACTTGCAGATAGACAGATTATCCAGGAGGAAAAACTTTTCCAGGAAAAGAAAAGCAAGACATGGCCAAACAACAACAACAAAAAGGAGAAATCTCCTGGGGACTTGTGGAGGCTCCCTCCATCTTTGGAGGTCTTAAAGTAGGGATTAAGGAGAGATCTGGCAGGAATGATCGTGCCTGGGGCAGCCGGAGACCAGATGATGTGTCTGTCAGCTGCCTCCCTCCAAAAGCCGGGCTCGTGCTTCTCCTGCTCCTCTCCTGGACGATCTTCGTGACTCTCCTTCGTGCTCTTCCAGCAGGGCTCCTAAAAATCCCCCCGAAAAGAGCTGAAATCCTGGGAAAAGGGGTGGTTTTCGGCCAGGGGCTGCTGTGGAGAGGGAGGGGAGGATGCTCAGGGGGGATTTCTCTCCCCTCCTGCCCCGGTGCTCCAGCAGCAGCTGTTCCCGGCTCTAATCCCGGGGCAGCTCCACGTGTCTGAGGGATGAGGTCATGCTCACCCACAGCCCGCCGTGCCTCTGCTCCCATCCCTCCCTTTGGAGAGCAGGGGGGGATTGGAGCCTGCTGGGGCTCCAGGGCCCCGCACGGTGGGTTTGGGATGCTTCCCTACCCAAGCTTGGCCTTGCTCTGGGCATGGATACGTTGCACCTGGATGAGGATAAGCGTCAGGTAAAACCCAAGGCTGTGCCCCCTGCCCATCACACCTGGGCCGAGAATGCTGAGCCATCCCTCCCAGTGCTTCTCCTCCCTTCTCCCAGCTGTTTTTTTAAAACCTCAGACTAACCCAAACATCTGCAAAACACGTTTTTTTCCTCTTCTTGTTTAATTTTTTTTTCATTTTGTGTTGTTGACCACTTCTTGCCAGAAATCAGCTCGTGGCGAGGAGGTGGTTGCGCAACCTGAGTGCAGGGGCAGCTGCTTCAGAGCGTTTTGGATTAACAAACAGAAGGTTTAAATCTCTGGGAAGAAGTAATATGGTGAGCTAGGGCTGGAAATACAGCCCTGTCTCCTCATTCTGGTAGAGCCCGGGCCCCTGGCTCCCAAACTTATGATATTATGGGCAGAAAAGCCAGTTTAGGTAATTGCTGGGGATTGCTACAATTTCATTAGCCCTAATGCCCTCCCATCCAGGAGGTTTGCAGGGCTGAGCAAAACAACCAGCGCCCATAAAGGCACAAATATAGACCCAATTAAGTGGTGGGATTTTTTTGGGTTTTGTGCTTTTTTTTTCTTGCAAAGGAATACTTTCAGTCTTTTGTGAAGGTTTTTCCAACCCTCAAAATCAAGATTAATTGTATTTGGGGGCCAATAGCTGCATCTACTGCTGGTGGAGAGGATTTGGAACATGTCACCTGGGCTCTGGCTCTGGGTAGTACTCGGTGGGACAGGCAGGGCTTGGACACTGCAGCACTGCCAGATGGAAATCAGGCTTTGGGAATACTGGCTGGAGCCTCCTGCAGGAAAAGGAGCCTGAATTTGAGTTTTAAAAACAGCAGCTGTTGTCAGCTTTCCCCTCTGGAAGCTGGAAAGCGAACCTGCTCCTCCTCAGGCCTAGAGGTCACCTAATAGATGGGAAAGTCCCCAAACCCACGTCACTGGTAAATCTCCAGCCTGGAGCCATAAGGAATTCCAGAGTGCATTATCCATGGAGGAAATGGGGGCATGAGATAGAGCACCCCAGGACAGAAAAAAACAGAGAAAGGAGCCATTTGGGCTCCAAAACAGAAAGGAAAAGGTTAAGCCTAAAGTCAAGGAGAGGGGTGGGACTGAGTTAAAGGCTGGGAAAGGCAAAGCCAGAAGACAAAGAGGAGAATGGAGGGGCCAAAGCAGAGGGGAAGGACAGGAGGGAAAGGACAAGGGGAAGTTGCCTTGCTGCTGCTCTTTCCCTCCTCTATGACAAGAACTGGGAAGAAAAAGGTTGGAATGGACAGTTTTTTCTGACTTAAGTGATGGGGTATTGATACACATGACACCAAAATCCACACTAATATTATTATATTGATATTTCAGGCAGTTAAGACCAACAGGTAAGGCTGGTGTCACTGTGTGGGTGACAAATGAACATCTTGTCATCTGGGAGCCCGAGAGATCCCCTTGGAAGCTCTTTTCACCATGTCCAGCATGTCATATGTACTCAAACATGTTTAATTATTACGTTCAAAAGGTGATAAATGAGGCAAGTTATGTGTCAGGTCATTGCCATTGCCATTCAGCCAAATTTATGCTTCCAAAGCCAGAGATTTGGTAACATCAGGAGGGGGCATAAAGGTCTAGAAGGACTGGATGAATTCACAGACCTTGTGGATGAAGAAATAGTTTTTGTGCCTCTGAAAAACAGTAATTAAATGATGTTTTCCAGAGCTGCTCTTCACAAGTAAGGCAGGCCCTTTATTACATGGCTCCTCATAAATCTATTCAGTCAAAATTAGGGCTCGTTCCAGCTTTGATGCTCCAGCGGGTGCTTATCTTCCGAAATCGTCCGAAATGCTCAAAGCATGAATTCTTTTTCCATCTGCAAAGCTTCTGCAAAGAAGCTCCTGCAGATCATTTCTCCTCTTTAATTATATATTGCATGGAGCAACAGAAGCATGAAAAGACTTAAATTGGGAATTAAACTCTGTTTTTCTTCCAGCTTGAAATTCTCTGCTTGAAGTAAGTGTATTCCTCTCTCCTTTTGGAGGCGTCCTGTGGCTTTAGCCACAGGGAATTTTGGATTGGATTTTGGTCACTGTGGCCTCAGCTTCTCCACTTTGCCCCAAAACCCAACCCAATCACCCAGCTGGAAGGCAAGGCTCTCCACCCTCCTCCAGAGGGATGCTCTGGCAGCATTCCCCCTGGATAACAGGACAGCAGAGTGGCACTTCACCAGAAATGGCTGCAGCAGGACCATCTCCAAGGGGTTCCCCATCTCCCCCTCTGGATCTTCCTCCTGGCACCCAGTGTCCACACTATCCTCCCCCACCTGCAGTGTGGGAGGAAAAGCAGGGCATTTCTCCAAAAAGGTGATCCTTTCTTTTGGGAAAAGCAGGGCATTTCCCCAAAAGGTCATCCTTTCCTTTGGGAAAAGCAGGGCATTTCCCCAAATGGTGACCTTTTCCTACCACTCTGGGCATTGCTGTGCTGATGGGTTGGGAACAAAACTCCAACTGAGGTCCTACCACAGAAACTCAAACCCAGAATCCTAATTCCTGACAGGAAGCTTGCAGGCTGGCACATTGTTTTCCCTGCTTGCCTTTTCCATCATGCTCTGGCCTCTGTGGCAGCTTGGATGACAAGTGCCTCAAGGCAGGAATTATCTCTTGGGAAAGGTTTTGGGTTGCTCAGTGTAACCTGAACAGCCCCTGGGCCCCACAGCAGTACAATCCAAGCACAACCAGCACAACTGGTGTTACTGGTGCTGCAGCACAGCCCCCTCCCTGGAGCTGCCCTTGAAGTCCTGTGCAGAAGAAAAAAAAAAAAAAAAATAGCTGGACACAGCAAATGGAACACAGTGCTAGGAGGTTTGTTCCTCTGTGCTGATGGATGCCCCTGCATCCCTGGAAGTGTCCAAGGCCAGGTTGGATGGGGCTCAAAGCAGCCTGGGATAGTGGGAGGTGTCCCTGCTCATGGCAAAGGGGATGGAACAAGATCTTGAAAGTCGCTTCCAACCCAAACCATTCCATGATTCTATGATGTGGGAAGCCCTTTGACCACAGCACTGGATTTGTTGAGGTTTCTTAGGGGAGTGCTGGATTTATTTGCCCTTTGTCAGAGTGGTGAGGAGGAGGAGTCTGAGGAAGAACAGCAGGTGTTGAATTGTGGGGTCCCAGCTCTGGAGCTCTGGTGATGCCCTTTGGAAAACCCAAGGCATGTGGGTTTTCCTTGGAGAGCCAGCAAGACAGCATCCAGGAACAAGGCCAGTGCCTCCTTACATCTGTTCCCCCCTAAAAATAGGAGGAGAGGGAGAAAAAAAAAATAAATGGGATCATGGAATGCTTTGAGTTGGAGGGGGCCTTAAAACTTTTTTCCAACCTCCTGCCATGGCCCGGGACACCTTCCACTATCGCAGGTTGCTCCAAGCCCCATCCAACCTGGCCTTGGACACTGCCAGGGATGAGGCATCTTCACTTTCTCTGTTCGGGATGTTTCCGCAGCTGGAAAACATCCCAGATGTTTCCAAACAGGATGTTTACCTGCAGCTCGCGCTGGAGCGGCAGCGCTCTGTGCTGGGAGATGGTTTGGCTCTCCTTATGGACTCCGCGCGGGGTCCCGCTGCAGCGAGGGGCCGGCAGCTGGGATTTGGGGAGAGGGGCAGAGCCGGGGGGCGCTCCCCGGCCCCGGGCGCGTCTCGCCTTTGTTCGGGCAGCGCTGGAGCCGGGCAGCCGCGGGGCGGGGTGGGATGGGGAGGCGGGATGGTGGGAGGGAGGGAAGGAAGGAGGGAGGGCTGCCCGAAAAGGCTTTTTTTTTTTTTTTTTTTTTTTTAATAATCTCCAAGAAAAGAACGATCCACAGGCAACGCGAGAACTTTTTTTTTTTTTTTTTTTTTGCCTCCCCCCCCACCACTCTCGCCCCCGCGTTTTTAATAAGAAAACTATGTTTTAAAAAAAAATCTAAAAAATTCGAAGAAATTTAATTAAAACGAGCCCGACCTCCCACCCCCTGGCCCAGACCCGGCCCCCGGCCCGCCCCACGCCGTTCGGGAGGCGGCAGAAGCGGCGGCGGCGGCGGGAGCGCCGGCGGCCCCGGCGGCGGCGGCGGCGGGGGGAGGCGGTCGCCGGGCGCCGCCCGCCCCGCATCCCGCATCCCGCATCCCGCCGGCCCCGCATCCCGCCGCCGGCCCCAAATGGATTATCTGCGCCTGGTGCTCTCCTGCCTCGTCCCGCTGCACGGCTGCCTGGCCGCCGGCAGTGCCCCAGGTACGGCGGCTGTCCCCGGGCGGGGGGCTCGGGCTGGGGGTTGACAGGTGGCTGCACCCCGGAGGATGGGGAGAAGGGAGAGGGAATCCGCTGCCGGGGGTGGGTACGGGGTGTGTGGGGGGGTTATGTTTCAGTGGGAATTGGGGGAAATGGAGGCTGGGCGAGAAATAGTTGGCGTGCTTGGCGTGTGAGGGGACGTCAGCCCGAGTTCTTTCTGCTACGTTGGACGCACCCGCTTAAAACTACAAAGCGGAGCTGGGTCGGGACGGAAAAGCGGCCGTCGGGTTTATCGAGCTCCGGCGGCGCTCTCCGAAGGCTCCCCTTGGGTCGGGTTGGCCCCCGCGATTTGCCCGAGCCGGGATGCTCGGTGCCCGCAGCCCTTTCCCTCGGCGCCGTCTCCGCAGAGCTCCTGCTGTCCGGCAAACTCAGCGAGTATGGAGTGATCGTCCCGTTCAGCACCGACTGCCGGGGTCGCTTCCTGTCGCACGTGGTGTCCGGCGACGCGGCGGCGGGGCTCGGCCAGCCCGCCTGTGGTGGCCCGGGCCCGTCCCGCCGCCGCGTCCCCCGCAGCCCCCCGCGGGAGCCGCCGCCGCGCCGCTTGCTCTACTTCAATGTCACGGTGTTTGGGAAGGAGCTGCACCTCCGCCTGAGGCCCAACAGCCGCCTGCTGCCGCCGGGAGCCGTGGCGGAGTGGCAGGAGGATTTCGAGGTGCTTTTCCGGGAGCCCCTGCGGCAGCGGTGCCTTTTCACCGGTGACATCTCCGGGATGCCTGGAGCTGCCGTGGCCATCAGCAACTGCGATGGACTGGTAAGCTGGAGGCTGGTGGGGTGCTTTGTGTGTGCTGCCTGTGTTTTGGAGCGGTTGCCTCTTAAGAAATGAATTGTGGTGTCCTGAAACCCCAGTTGTTGGTGATGCTTTAGGTGTCGGTGCCGTATTTTGCTCTTTAGCCCTTGACAGCAGCAGGTCCCCGTTCCTCATATGGCCCTGGGTGTTGCCTACCTACTCCATCAGGTTGGTCTGTGCACCAATATTTATTTAAAAGGTGCAGAAAATGGCCAGTCCTGTGCCTGAACTGCCTCCTGCCCAGATGCTGTTACATCCATGGGCTGTGCCCAGCCTCTGGGACGGGGACTCACACTCGTGGTGATGCTGTTCTATCCTTGCCCACCCGGTTTTACCTTGGGACTGCTCTGGGAACTTTTCCTCTGTGTTTCCCACCTCTTAAATGATGCTGTGTGAGCTCGAGCACCTCCTGAAATCACTGTCAGCTGCAGTCTGGCTCCCACCAAGCATCTTTTTGCAGGAGGATGGTTTTTTGGTTTGGGTGTTTTTTTTAAATCACTCAAGGGCTCAGAGGCTCTTGGCTTTCTGAGCACAGTTCAGCATCAGTAACTTGCTGCCACAGCGCTTTAATTCCTTTAAATGGCTCTGTTACCTCCTTATCCCTGGCATCTGCTCTGCCTGTGGGTTCCCTACTTTTGATGCGCTTGGGGAACCGCTTATTTTTTAATACCCTTGGCCTGTTGCCCTTCAGATTTCCTTTGAGCCAATTTCAATCTTGGTTTAGGTGCCAGAGTTTGCTGTTAGCTCCTGGTACCACTTAAAGTTACTGTGGAGTTGGAGGAAATGTCTTATTTTGTGCCTTAAAACAATATTTTATATGTATTTCTTTTTTAGTTGCTTTATTCTGAGAGTTCCTTAAGCCAATTTTGGCCACCAGCACAAACAATTTGGCATTCCTTTCTTTTTATACAGCGCCTGCTGCTAGTGTACCAGCAGAAATGATAGAGCAGCACAGCTGGAAATACATATTTCGCCTACGTATAGGAATTAAATTTTTTTTTTAGCACGTAATCCACACCTTTTGAAGCATCCTTTCGGGAATGGGCTGAGGCTGTGGAATTGCAGACTTTTCTCCAGGGCACGGATTGCGCTGGGGCTGGTGGATGTCGGCAGGCTTGGAAGCTTTAAAGGCATTTCCTACAGACCCAGCAAACAGTGCTGAGTCTGGAACAGAGACCAGGGTTTGAAGCGTGCCATGGTTCCATGGAAGATCTCATTCCCTTTGGCATCATGAGCAAAAGGATGCTGGAGGCGATCAGCAGCTGATCCATGCCCTGCTGTGGCACAGCTTTGGGGAATTTTCTTCCCCAGAGCCCTCTCTATTGTTAGTGTCAATCCCAAGCAGGCTTTAATTTAACTTTTCCAGGCTTTTCTAGGCTTTAGTCCCAAATTTTCTTGTCACAGCCCCTTGCACACCTTGTTGGTTGTCATTTTTTTTGCCCTTGCTTCACCTGGGTTAGGATGTAGCTTGTACCACAGGATGCTTTTCCATGTGGATTTATGCAGCCATATCCTGCCACCCGCGGTATCCCAAGCCCACTCTTTTAAGCCCGTGTAAAAGAAGAGGTGGCTTTTCCCTCAGGATAAGGAATTTTTTTTTTCCTATTTCCCACAATAAATTTATTGTCCAGTGGCCAACAAATCCCTGTCCTGGCTTCAGCCAGGAATTTCCCATGCTCTGGTGAAGGACACGAGGCTGAGGGGACAAGTAGGTGCTTGGTTCCCTTGCCCTGGTGATACATCCAACATCACAGTTGGTTTGTCTTTTCCATGGGTTTTCTGGCTGTGTGTCCCTCTGGCTTAAGCGAGTCCGACATCTTCAATCTGCTCAGGATCCACCTGCTTTGGAGGAGTGGGGAGATCAAGAGGGTTCCCAAAAAGCAGTGAAAAGAGCTTCATTTAGGAAATGGAGCAAGAAACGGAACCAAAACCCAGTTCTATGTGCGGGTGGGACGGGAGGATGATGTTTATGACCCGTCAGAGAAGGAGCAGAGCATCTGGGAGGGATGTACATGGTCAGGAATGTTGCTGCTGGGCTGGAGGAAACTATTCCATAAGCAAGGACCCTGGAATTCCTCTGGGCTTGTGCTGGAAGCTGCCCACGAGCTTCGGAAGGGGATTGTGGCTTTTGCATCCCGGTATAGAGTGCGTGGGAGGCGCGGGGCCACGCTCAGCCGCCGGTTCCTGGCCAGAGGAAGCGCTCTGGGATGCTGCGGATGAGGGCTGTGTACACAAAGAGATTATAAACGGAGACCGGGATTATAAATAACAGGGGGGCAGAGAGAGAGGAGGGGAGGAAGGAAAGAAACCCCAAAACCCTGAACCCAGCCCTTGAAAAAGAGAGTCCACCCAAAGTCTTTCCTAAATCCATATTTAGCCATGTAAGCGAGCTGATCCTTTTCCCAGATTCCAGAGCTGTGGCTCCTTCACGGGTGCCGTTCGCTGCGGGCATCCACGTGTGAGAGCCTGGCCTTTCATTCTTTTTGCAAGGGTGTCTCATACCAGGGTGGGAAGATGCTGTCGCCCATAACGTAATTTCAAAGCTGATCTAAGCCACCAAATTCCTGACTGGTAAAGTAGCATTAGGCAGAAATCTCCGCCGGCGGACACGTCTCGCTGCAGTGCAGGCATCCCAGATTTTTCCCTGCCGGCTTTAGCGGCGTGTGGTTGATCTTGCTTCTTTCCTGCTTTGCTGGTTGCAGGGATGGGTGAAGGATTATCACCCACAGACACCATATTTGTGTGCCTGGCTTTTCCCTGGGGTGATTTGCCGTAGTGCTGCAAACTGTAGAGCCAGCATTTTCCATCCCTGTGGCCCTGGCTTGCTTCAGATGGGTGGCAGCAGATAAGCAGAACACAAAAGCCATCAGAAACAGTAATTAATAGGGAGCGGAGGGAGAAACAGGCCCCCCAAAATGATGCCCCACTGAAAAAAGCATTGCTTAGTCTTCGAGGATTCTCCTTGCAGTTCCTGAGCTGTAGGGTTAGTTTTGGGGAGAAAAAGGGTGTGAGATGTCCCTTTATCACCTGGGAGAAAAACTTTCATATCCTCATAACCCCCAACACCAGCTGAGGCCAGTGGGATCTATGTGATCAATCCCAAGTTTTGGCAGTGAGATGCAAACCAGGCCCTGTTCGGGCTGAAAACCCAATAATTAATTAGTAATGAGTGTTGTCTCTGTATGCTCACTCCACCAGGAGCTACGTTTAAGGCCTGGCTCAGGTTACCTGGCAAAGCCTGCTCTGTAGCCACCCCAAAAACCTCTCACCTCGGCACAAAGAGCAGGGAAAAGGAGTCAAGGAAGGCAAAGTGTTGTGTTTGATGGGCTGCAAAGCCTGTGCTGCAGACAGGCATAAAAATAGTGATAGGGCACCTCTGGACCATGCCTGTCGCCCTCTGGATGGAAGGGGAGCGTTGTTATCCGTGGTGTCTGTGTTCACACTGCCTGGTTTTCTAGGACTTTTTGTCCAAATTATGTGTGAATCTTACAGGAAAAATACATACTCTGCACACAGCTGGATTTCCCCCTCCTGTTAGCTTCCCTGGCTGAGTGCAGCAGCTTTATTAATTTTTCCACATCTCAGCTGTGTTAAGTGTCAGAATTTCCTGAATTCCTGTGGGAGTTGGAGCTTTTTACCCAGCAGTGGAGGAGCAGCTTCTTACTCAGGATCCTGGGGCGGGGGGGTCCCCCTTAGTGAGGCTGAAGTTCATCTCTCCCTTATCCTGGGGAGGCACAGGAGAGCTGGAAAAGAGACTTCACCCTCTATGAGCGGGCAGGAGTGAGTTTGGTGTGTTTTCCCTCTTTCCAGTGGAATTATCTTTAAAGGGCTGTTTTCTAGTTTGGGTGTCCGTTCACTGAGAGCTGCAGACAACTGTCTTGTGTTAGAAAATGCAGTGATAATAGATCCACCAATTGATTTGGTATTATTAAACCAAATTAAAACCAAGGGTGGGAAGCATATGGCTAATTGATCAATGAGGATGGGATGGGACACTTGGAAAACGCCCAAGAAAAGCCAAGTGGGATTTTTTGGGTGGCATCTGACCTTTTCTGCTGCCTCTCTACTGTTACAGCCCTCCTGAAATGATGAAATATAACCTGAGCTGCTCCTCTTTCTGAGCGAGCAGGTTGGCACGTGCCTCTTGCAATGGTGTTTTTTGGGTTGTCCTGGTTTTTAAATTTATTTTTGTGAATGCCAGGGTGACCACTGCAGCTTCTCTTTGATTTCTTGGGCTGCTCTGATCAGATGGACACAAAAATCCCTGCGTTATCCCCTTTACTGTCAGTCATCCCCAGAGCCGGCGGTGCGTTGCCTTTGGGAGAAAGTCTGGGCTGCTTTATTCCTTGAGCCAGATATAATTAGTCACGAGCTGTAGAGCAGCTCAAACCCAAGTGGGCTGTGGCTTGGGAGCAGGCTCTTTCACGTTTTAATCCAGCCTTGCCCCGGCGCGGCGGCACGGCTTTCCTCCGGCCGCCTGACTCAGCAAGTCCCGGCTTTGGCCCTAAACCCATAAACCGGCTTTGGGGTGCCTGGTCCCGAATGAAGCGTCCCGTGGCAGGGCTGGGAGGGGGGAGTGGTGTCCCAGAAGAGCTCCTCCTGGAGCAGGGGGTGCTTCTGCTCCTTCTCTTATTGTATAGTAAAGAGCAATGCTTTGGAACTGGAAATTAGGAGAATTTCTTTGTGGAAGAGGTTGTCAGGCGCTGGCACAGGCTCATATTCCCCATGTCTGGAGGGATTGAAAAGATGTATAAATGTGTCACTTGGTGATGTGGTTCAGTGGTGGTCTTAGCCGTGCTGGGTCAGTGGTTGGACTCGATGATCTTGCAGAGCTTTTCCAGCCTAAAGGATTCTGTGATTCTGTGATTCTGTGATTCTGTGCCCTGCCCCATCATCGTGGCCTCACTCAACCATCACTGAGCCTGACTGGTGGTTTGACTCCCTGGCTTGTTCTCTGCCTCACCACCACCACCACCACCGTGTGATGGTCCTGGTTAAACCTGGCTCTGTTCTTCATCTCCTTGGCTGAGGGTGGGGGCACAATCCCTGGCTGCCCTGGTTTGACCTGGATGTCTCCTGTGGGAAGAACCTGAGATACGTGTGTCTGGCAAGGACTTGGATTCTTCAGGAAGAAGGTAAAACAAAATCATCCAATCCCCACTTTGCTGCAGAGTTAAGCAGTCAATAAAACCCAAGGGGAGGAGGAAATTTGATGAAACCCAACAGACTGACCAGGTTGGCCATTGCCTGATGAATCCAAGGCGACATGAACACGAAGGGGACCCCAAGAGCCAGGCGGGTTTGGAAGAGCTCCAGCCTCTGTTCAAAATACATCTCTGTATATATTTTACTTTTATTTTATTTTATTTTATTTGATGAGAACCATTCCTGCACCCCTTATGAGGACTCCAGTAGGTCCACGCTGCTGAAGGCTTTGCTCCAAGAGCAGATCCATATGTTCAGCAGGCAGCGTCAGAGGAAGGAACACAGGCGTGTGCCGTGTAGGGAGCTGGGAAAAATGCTGAGCTGGGGGGGCTGCCTGTAGGATAAAAGCCAAATCCTGGCGATCCTTTTCCTTGCCTGGGGTCTGAGCCGGCCGGCGCTGCGGGTTGTGAGCGCTCGGGCTGATGTAAGGGGGATTTGATGGGAGCTTGGTGTTAATTAGGAGCAGGTCGGTAGCCAGGACAACATTTTCAGTGATGTTTGCCCTGTCATTCATCTTTCCTGTGTTTGGGAGGTGGAGCTGTAATGCTTTCCAGCTTCTGCTCCAACGGGATTCCCCTGTGTTAATTCCTAAGTACTTCATGGGGCAGAGAGAATGGTTTCTCTTTCCTTCTTCTTGTTGCAGCTCCTTGTGTCAGTGAAATGGCGGATATCCTAATGGCACCACAGGAATGGAATGGGGAGGGTTCGGGGAGGCTCAGGAGTGTCTTGGGAGCCCCTTCAGCCTTGTATCCCTGAGTTCGGGGTCCAGCACAACTCATGGATGGGACAGAATGGAGTTTCATAGCCATATAAAGACCCAACTTGAATTGCAGCCAGGCTGGATGTGTTGGGTTTTTTTTGTTTTTTTTTTTTTTTTTTTTTTTTTCTCTTGGTTGGTTTTTCCTTCCCTTTTTATTTTTTTTTCCCACTTACAGGAGAAATTAAGGGTTGTCATAGATGAACATGGTATTAGAACCATCCCGGTGTCACTGGAGTATGATCAATACAAGATTATTTTGGGATGTCTTTCCCCTTTGTGCGTGCTCTGCATCAGTCTTGAACGAGTAATATCGAGTGTGCATGTACCCCTACACTTATATAAAACCACACCATTTTTCCCTACCTTTTCCTTATTTCTTTGTGGAGTCCAGGCTGGCCTGATTCGGACGGACAGCAACGAGTTTTTCATCGAGCCCCTGGAGAGGGGCCAGCAGGACACAGAGGAGCACGGGAGGGCCCACGTGGTGTATCGGCGCTCGGCCATCCGGCAGGATGGCGCCAAGCCGCGCCACGACCTCCATCCCGAAGGTAGGGGCTGCTGGAATCCACTCTTTCCCAGCAATTGGTAATGAATGTTTCACGCGGGGAGAGGATTTCTCCTTCTCTGAGCCCTTGTACCTTTCACCCTGTGGCTTTAAGCTCATTCTAACTGCTAAAGTCAAGAAGAAGGAAAGGAAAGACTGGAGGTGCTGCAGTCTTGCTTTGATCACCTCTGTATTGTGAGAGTGGTGAGGCACTGGAAGTTGTTGTCCAGAGATGCTGTGGCTGTTCCATCTCTGGAAATGACCAAGGCCAGGTTGGATGGGGCTTGGAGCCACCTGGTCTGGTGGAAGGTGTCCCTGCCTGTGGCAGGCGGTGGAACAGGATGAGCTTTAAGGTTCCTTCCAACCCAAAAAAGTTCTGTGATGATTCTATGAAATGTGGCCTTGATTTGACTTTTTTAACAGCTCATAGGATCATTTAGTATGGAAAAAACCTTTTAAGGTTCTCAAGTCCAATCATTAACATAGCTTTTAGTCTTCACAATTCACAACCACAGAGCGAGCTGGACCAGCAACCAGCCAGAGCTCAATATCCCATCAGAATTGAATCTCTTGCCTATTTTCCCTACTGAATTTCTACTGTGGAGTGTCACCGTGGTGTCAGGTGACCTCAAAGGCTGTTTCTTTTCCTGCCCAGTGCCCGGCGTGCAGGTGGGCGAGCTCCCGAATTCCCTGGAGCTGGTGGCGGAGCGGCTGGGGGACGTGGAGCGCAAGCGGCGCCATGCCAGGAAGGATGACTACAACATCGAGGTGCTGCTGGCCGTGGATGACTCAGTCGTGCGCTTCCATGGCAAGGAGCACGTCCAGAACTATGTCCTCACCCTCATGAACATAGTAAGGCTCGGCTGTGGGGGATGTGGATCCCACCCTTCCCTGGGTTTAGTGCTCTTCTGATGCTGCAGATCGGTTATCCTGGGAAAAGAAATGAGTTTGGGAGGGGGAACAGTGCTGCAGGAAGGGCTGTGCCTTCACACAGCTGGCTCTGGTACGTGGGAATTGGAGGGATGGAAAGCAAAAGCCCTTTAATGTTCACCTCCATCACCTTCCCCTCGGCAATGGCAGGGTCGGGCGTGCTGGTGCTGTCACTGTCTGTCACCTGAGTCCAAAAGTTTCTCCTGGCTGAGACCGTTTCCTCCTCGTCACTGAAGTCTCAGCAAATGTTAGAAAAGAGAATGCTCGTGGCGTATACTTAGAAATTACAATGTTTGTAATTTGTTTTGCAATGATAACGTTCATGATTTATTCTGAAGACTATTTGTTGGTAGAGGAAATATTTTTGTAGCTTTTCAGAAACTTTTTGGAAACCTTTGCACCTGGATAACCATGCAGGGTGTGTTTGAAAAGGAGCTCAGAGTGGCTTTACAGTTCCTGTACCTGTCCCCACTCAGAGGCATGGGGCAGCCTGTGCTGGTTCCCTACACCCCTTTTCATTCCTTTTAAAGGTAAAAACATTCATATTCCCTGAGTCCTGAAAGATGTGGAAGGATCAATATTTATTCATCCAGTCCTCTTCAGGGAGATTTGCTTCTCCAGCACGTGAATGTCTGCAAATATGGTCTATGATCAAGGATCTTTCTCTCTCCCAGTTTTGTTTTGTTTTCCATGCTTTATCCTCACCTCTATTTATTTATTTTTCCCTAAGTGTTCTTATACACAGTGGTGGAAAATGTTCAAAAGGCTCAACCAGCTCCAGAATGGCCAAGTTATAGAGATGCTTTTGGGTGGTTGGTTGTTGGTTTGGCCATTATTTCTGCCATATGGCCAGCAACGAAGGGGAAAATATTGGCATGGGGGGAGGATTTCTGGGAATAGAGGGTGATGGGGTGAAGGATAAGTGAAGTGGATAGACCCAAACAGGGAAAATGTTGAAGAAGCAAACACCTTCATCACAATGTTTTATTCTCTCATGCCTTATCCCGATGTCTGCGGTCCGATGCTCTCAGCATCACCCAAATTCACCCTCTGAACATTTTTCCCCTTGGTGTATTCAATCCTGCCAGGGGGAAGGGACAGGGTTCCCTGCTCTGCCCTCTGGCTCTTCCCACGTTACGGAGGTCGGAGATGATGTCATTTTTCCTTTCCGATCCCGGGGAGGGGGAAGAGGGGCAGGATGGACAGTTTGAGCGCCCGGGGATTGTCAGCTCTAATCAAAAGGTCGGTTTTCAGGCGCATTTCATGGTTCCTACCCTGCGGGCAGGACTTTTCAGGGAGTGAATGCGCGGGATGCTGCGCTGGGAGAAGGGAGGACCCGCTGCCTATTCAATTAAAGGCGGCGCTGGAGACTTTAATGAGGGGGGAAAAGCCCCAGGATAATACAGGCAACAAATACTTCCCCCCAAGTATTATTTCCTTCTGTATATCCTCCCCCCACCCCCTTCCCCTCCTTTCTTTCTGGTTTTTAGTGCGTTTTCTTTCCAGCTTTGCCGTGACCTCCGTCCGCCTCCTCTTCCCTTGGCGCCGCCTCGTTTCCTTAGCGGCTCAGATTGCCTTAAAACACCCGATTCAGCAGAAAAAAGAGAGTCCTGCTTTCTGGCCTGGGTGGCAGAGAGAAGGGGAGAGGAGGATGCCGGGGGGCTGGCGGGGAGGAGCCTGTTGGGACCACACAGCTGAACATTAATCCCATTAGTTGGAGGCGAAGGGAAGAAGGATAAGAGGCTTGGCTCTACCGAGGAGAGGACTTAACGAGCTGGGCTGGAGTACCTCAGGGAGCCAACTGGGAAAGTGTTCCTGTCTAGGAGCTCTCCTATCAAGATATATCCCAAGGAAAGGGGGCAACGAGTTTGGAAGCAATGATAAATTTTCCTGGCTTTTTCTGAGGTCTCCACTGAGGAAGCAGTGGGACACATATCCCTTTCCCAGCGCTGCTGTAGGTAGGGTCCCGGAGCTCTTCCCAAGACACAAAACCCTTTATTAGGAACTCTGTGTCGACTGAAGCTCGATGATAAATGATTTGTCACGGAGAAGGGTTTTCTTTTTAAAGAAACAAACCCCACAGCACTTATTTCATTGCCAGAAATGTGGAGGCTTTTCAGTGAAGGGCACTGTGTCCATCCCGGGAAGCTGACCTGGGGATGACTGCTCCTTTTGTGCACCTAAGAGCTTCCCTGCAGGCAGGCTGCCTTCCCTGCTAGCTCCCAGCCTGCATTCCCAGCCTGCCCTTCCCTTCTTGGCTTGGATGCTGCCCAGGAATTTGGGGTCAGGTTGGAGTGAGTGAGAAAGGCACAACTCCCCCTCTGCCATCAGTCACTGCGAGTATCTCTGCTCCCAGCAGTGCTGTGTCCACCCAACCAAAACTGGTCTGTTGGGCTCTCGGGATGAATGTTTGGTGATGTGCTGGCTCTTAGAAGACATCCCCCTCTCCTGCTTGCTGCCTTTGGCAGGGATTGTGGTGTTTTGGAAGCTAAATTAGGATCCCCCAACCATGGTGAGTGCTGAGATCAAGGGCTGGGAACCAGGAGGGGATCCAGCACCACAGAAAAGGAAGAGGAGAGGAAATATTCAGTGCTTTGCTCTGCTTTCCACTCTCTTGTGTTCTGGGAGATGAGCTTCTTGGTTTTCTCCACCAGACTTCCCACTGCTCATCCCTCATCCTTGCAAGTCTGGGGATGGCTCTTCTTGGAGGGGAGAAGACGAGCCATGGCTGTGTTAAACCTGGCCCTGGTGTCTCCTGGGCTTTTGTCGGATATTGCCCATGATTTGGTTAAGGATGCAAAGGTTCTTGGTGTTTTCCCATTGTTTTGGGTTACCAGGGAAACCCCATGAGTCAGAGCCCTCTCCAGGCTGGGACTTGCCTGGCTACAGCTGAAATTATTGTTCCCAAGGGCAGAGCAACAAAGAGTGCTACTGAGACCCCACAGAAGAGAAGGTTTGGGAACAAAAATGAAACCTTCAGCTTCAATTTTAACCTGGGTATGTTTTTTTTCTTAGGTGAGGGTTTATGAGCCGCTTCCTCGCTAACTGGTAGTAACAAAATTACCTCTGATGTGTCCATGCCCTTTTCCCTACCCTCTGTATAGGCTTACCTATTTGTTGCTATTTTTTTGGGACAACGTGCCTCGTTCTGTAGAGACACCGATCAAATCTAGTCTTGCCCTGCAGAACAATTCTCCCCTACCTCTGTTCCAGCCCTCACGCAGGTGATATTATGCATTATGCAAGCCCAAAAATGTGGGGGAAGGGGTACTTTCCCCTCCCTTCTGAACACCCCAGCCCCGTCAGAGAGGCTCAGGGTGAATCCAGCAGCGTGAAAACCGAGCGAGGGAATAAAAGAAAGGAGTTTAAAGATGACTTGGCTGTTCCGAGTAAGCGATCCCAGCGTTTTGAAATGTCAGCTATTCTGCTGGTTTGGCAAATTCTTCTCGTGTCTCTCCCTTTGTTTTCCTTCCCTGAAGAACGGCGAGGTCTAGACCTCGTTGCCAGTGTGGTTTTGCTGTCGGGATCTCACGTCTGGGGCTGCAGACTCGGGGCTGGCCAGAGGTTTGTGGGGATTTAGGGAGGCAGCCCGCCCTGCTCCCAGGTTGTAGTGTTCCTTTCACTGTAAGGCATCGCCACTGTCTCCTTGGTACTGCAGGGCTGGGGGGAGTCCTGTGGGGTGCTCATTCCTGCTGGTTTGTCCTTAAGTCACAGCAAGCCTTCTGGGCTGTTTATAGGTGGGAAAATTCCATTTTAAAGGAAAGAGGAGAGAGAGCATTGCCTGCCAGGTGTGAAACAGGCTGGGCGTGGATGAGAGGGAAAAGAAGATCTTTATCCCGTGGCTTCAGGGATGTGAGTCCCTTTACTGGAGGCCTTTGCTGGACAGGTGTTTTTGGGGGAAGAGGTTTCTCTGAAGACACTGTCTTGCTTAATGGCATCTGCAGAGGGCAGGGGGAGTGGCGCCAAGCCTGCAAGCTGCTCTCTGGGTGAATTTCCATTTCCAAGGTCATGCTCAGTTCCTCCAGCTCCATCCCCACTTCTGCCGCAGGCATTGGAGCACTTGGGGGAAGCTGGCTCTGCTGATGTCTCCCCCCTGCCCCAAAATTTGGGGCTTGCAGGGTCACAGCCCTTGCAGCAGCCAGTGCCAAGCCCTTTTGATATGATTCTTCCCCCCCGCCCCCCCCCCCCCCCCCCCAATCAATTATTTATATCTGGCTGCAAAGGGAAGTCTGTAGCCTTGGGCAGTCTGGTTCCACATCTGCTTTCTGAATTAACCCTAAAGGTCACTGCTGAGCTGGTATTGGTTAGGTGCAGATCCCTGTCTAAACCCTGGACTAAACAGGGGCTGGGCTTTAGGTTAACCCTTTGTTTCAGAGGCTGGAGAGGGGGAGTACCAGGTCTCCGTGAGCTGGAGGAGAGTGGAATTTAGCAGTGCTTTATAAGGAAGATTCATGGAATTAAATCCTGTGTTGGAATAATACAGCAGGATCTACTGAGTGTCCTATGCCAAAATATACTGTGCAGCTGGGAAGGGAGAGGTCTGTGCTGCTTTGCTTGATGCTCCCAGTCACATCAAGGTCGGGTTGTGGCTGATAGAGAGGTCCCTAAGGCAGGAATGTGGCTCATCCTGATGTATTGAGGGGTCTTCAGGAGCGGACAGCAAGCAGCAGAGTGCTGGTGGATGACCACAGAATCCTAAAATCATGGAATGGGTTGGAAGGGAGATGAAAGCTCATCCCATTCTAACCCCTTGCCATGGGCAGGGACACCTTCCCCCATCCCAGGTTGTTCCAAGCCCCATCAAACCTGACCTTAAACATTTCCAGGGATGGGGTAGCCACAGCTTCTCTGGGCAACCTGTGCCAGGGCCTCCTCAGCCTCTCTTCCCTCAGTTCCTTCCCAATGTCCCACCAAACCCTACCCTCTGTTAGTTTAAAGCTCCAGTTTAAAGTGCTGGGGGTGAAGGAAAGTGTGTGAAGATTCGGGAAAGTGAAGGAAATGTTTGTGTTTCCTTCTTGTTCCCCAAACCAGCCCCCAGCTCTGCATCTCTTCCCAAAAAGCACAGTTTTAATTTCTCCCTCTCTCCCCACTTTCCCACCCTGCCATATTACCAATATTTTTGTAAGGGATCAAACTTATGACGTGAGACTTCTCTGGGATGCCAAAGCCTCCTACATCCTAAAATCCAGGGCTGAGCTTGACATCCCTGGGGAGTTGCAGCTCCTTGCTGGGCTGGATCCTTCATACCTCAGTGGGTCTGTAGGTCTGAGTAATGTTTGCAGCTGCAACACCGTGTGACCTTCCACCCTTCTGTGCACGTCCCCAAAAAATTAGGGTTGGGATCAGAAAAAATCCGTCATGTTCTCGTTATTCTTACAAAAGGGGGAGGGTGAAGGAGCATCCCATCCACAGAAAGTAGGGATGAGCTGAGGGCGGGTTGACCAGCATTCTCTTTCCACACTGATGAATAAAGTACCCCACGGCTCTGGCAGCTTCTGCATCCAAAGGGATGCATTAATGGGGATGGACTGGCAGTTTATTGATTTGTTTTAATTTTTTATAATCGATTTTGCTGCATTCAGGGCTCAGGATCTGAATTACCTCTCTGCATGGCTCAGGGGCTCCCCATGGGAGATTGGTTGTCATGGGGAAAAGGTTAACACTGGGTTTTTGGGTTTAGAGCTGGCCTGAGTGGGTATTTCAAATGGAATCCCAGGCTGGAAACTGGGGGCCTTGTAAAACACACTGGGGAATGGCTGACTTGCATTTGGGCAGCAGTAGAAGGGTAGTTGTGACCCAACCCTTGATGTAAGAGAGAAAAAACCCAGAGGAATGGAGGAAAAAATAGAAAAGATCCATAAATCTGGCTTTATAACCTTCATCTAGTCTGGAAAGCTATGATAGAGCTGAGGCAAATTAGTCCCCCCTTGGCCAAAGCTGAAAAAGTCTATTTTAGTTAAAACATGGATTCTAGTCAGTATTAATTAAGAATGGTCTTAATTCAGTCTCCTTGACCTCTGCAGTGAACCCCCATTTGTGGAACTGTTCATTTGAGAGGCTTTTTTTGGGGAAAAAAAAGTCCAGATCTCAAGAATCTGGGTCTTTTTCTTCCCTGGGCTACGTTTTCCCACGTGCTTTGCAGGAGGTGCAGGGTCTCACATGAGTTTGTGGTTGCCCACTCCGTGCCCCTCTCCACATCACTGGGCTCAGCTCTCAGACACATTTCCCATCTGGATGTCCTTCTCTCTCAGTAGCATTCAGGAGTAGGATTTGTTTATCCATCCTGGAAACGCAGAAGGAAAAGGTTATAGCTGGTTATTTCCTTGGCAAGGTCATTTTTAATAGCCGAGGATGGTACAGATCTCACTGACTCACGAGCCCTCCCCGTTCTCTTCATTGTGTTGCCTTCTCCTGGGATTTCTGAAGCCATAGGTCAGGTTTGATTCACTGATGGGACTTAGGAAAGCCCTGGCTTTGGAGAGGGGCAAAGGATTGTATCAAAAAGCTGTTTTTCCTTTGGATGCTGGAGTCTGGAGCATTTCCATCCCTCTGAGGGATTCATATTCCAAAGGGGCAGTGGCTCATTGAGAAATGTGGTGGAGGAAACGTGGCCCTTGATGGAAATGGGTGATGTCATTGACCATCTGAGCCATTCCTGGGGAAATTTTGGCTCGTTCCAGCTTGGCTTTTTGACTTTGTGCTTGTCACACTTGGGAAAATGGGAAAGAAAACCCTCCCCGCCGTGGGAGGAGGATGAGATCTTTGCACCTGGTCTTGGAAAAGCCTGGAAGGGTGTGGAACGTGGGAACGTGGAGGACAGGAGGGGCTTAAGAGCTGGGATGGCCTAAACTTCTTCCCTGTTGGATTTCCCTCCCTTCTGCAGGTGGATGAAATTTATCACGACGAGTCCCTGGGCGTTCACATCAACATTGTGCTGGTCAGGATGATCATGGTGGGATACCGTCAGGTAAATCCAGTGCTCAGATGTGGCAGGACATGCTCTAATATTTATTTAGCACTTAGGTAAGCCCAGGCTTGGGAAAACACGGCAGCTGTCAGAGCCCAAATGACAGCTGTGCTGAGCAGGGGTGAATTTGGACCCTCCTCAGTCTGGTTTTTGGGAGCCTGGCTGGCCCCCTGGCCTGCAAGGCCCTCAGGGAGGTGGGTGGGTGGCTGTGATCTGCTGTTACGTGCTTGCTCTGGGATGTGGGGAAAACCACAGAGGCTTCCTCAGAGCTTTGTGGATGTTGGGATAAAGGTGGCTTCCCACACTGAGAGGAGCTGGACTTTAGTGGGGAGAAGCCGAGGTTGGGATCTCCTTGACTCGGCTCCCTGGCTGTCCTCTAGCTCTCGTGTGGCTTGGGCATGGCCAGGAAAAGCGTGGGAAGGTTTCCTGGGAAGTTTTCATGTGGTTTCTTAAGCTGCACTTATTTTTTAAGGCTTGTTCGAGCACACTAGCCAGATTTTTCTTTAAAACAATGTGATTTTCTGTACTTTTTTGGGGCAAGCCCGTGTCCCAGAGGAAGTGTTCTAGCAAGGGTGTTGATGACTCAACACAGTGATGTCTGTGTGTATGATCCACAAGTAAGACCGGTTAGGTCTTGGAAAAAAACTTCCTTATTATGGAAATATGGTTGGCTGGCAGAAACCCAACACATCCTGGAGATCCAGGGATGGTTCTGAGGAGCAGGGATAGGGATGGAGGCTGGCCCATTTTTGGAGGCCTCCATGGGACCAGGAACATCATCTCTGGCTGAGAAAGCCAACAATCTGTCTGGCTTCCTCCCAGCGACGTTTGTGCTCTGGGCTGGAGGTCAATCTGTGGAGGGGAAGGGATTTGGAGCTGTGGTGATACGGCGAAATGGGAACTGCCAGGCTCTGTTAGGGATGATTTATCCTCCCCAAAGCCAGCTCTGGAGGCAGCTGCTTTGTCCAGCTGTATCACTTCTCAGGTTCAGAGGACCACGTAGGAAACAAGGAGCAGATGTTTGAATCCCGGAGAGGTCACCGTTTAGATCGGGCGCTTCCTCCTGCAGCTTCTTGTCTCCCGCTTGGGATAAAACCTCTCTGGCTTCCAGGGGAAAGGGGGGACACCTCTCCCTGCTGTCCCCAGCAGTGGCTTTTCCGTTGTGTCTGCAGTCTGTCAGCCTGATCGAGCGGGGGAACCCGTCACGGAGCCTGGAGCAGGTGTGCCGCTGGGCGCACTCGCAGCAGCGCTCCGACCCGGGGCACGCCGAGTACCATGACCACGCCGTCTTCCTCACCAGGCAAGATTTTGGGCCCGCAGGTATGCAAGGTACTGTATTTGTCTCGATCAGGTATGTGCAGTTTGCTGGGGTGGAAAAGCCAGCCCAGGGGGGAGAGGATTTCTTGCGAGCACAGTCTGTTTGTTGGCCAGCGAGGTCCAGAAAAAGGTTATAAAAATCGGTATTTTTTTTTCCTTCATGTGGTGAAGAAGAGAGAGAGAGACAGAGAATTAATCCAGAGCATCAACCTGAATGGATAAAATGCCTTTATTTATTTATTCTCCTGCTCTTTGATTTCATTTACCAGTTCTTTCCCTTGGCCCAAAATGCCTAAAAATTATAAAAAATAAGATAAGAAAAGGTGAAATACCACAGGAAGCTCTGTGAGGGCAATCGAGTTATTCTGTCCTCTGGAGTACCCTTAAAACCTGTTTTTATATGGACTTATTTCTTGGACATGGGAGTATTCAATAAACCCTGGGCCAAAGAGGAAGTTTTACTGCAGGAATCTCTCACCCTCTTGGTACAGAGATTGTGCTGGTGTGGTCTGAGAAGTTGGAGGCCTTGCTAATAAAAATTTTCAGGAAAACCTTCTGATGTTTCATGGCTCCATTAGGAAAACAGGTGCTTTGGTGTTATCACGAGAGGTGACTTTTCCCAGTTCTGAGCCTGCTGCTTCCAAATTCCCATCTCCTCATTTCCAAGCTGGTGGCCAGGTCTGGATTTCCGTCAGGACTCTCCATTTGATGCCATGAATGGGGTGGGTATCGTCACCCTGATCTGTAGCACAAACCCTCCTGGTGTGCACAGGAGGAAGGAAAGGTGGAGAAGGAAACCTGTCCTAACTTGGATTACCTCCCTGAAAAGGAGCCCCCTCAGCAGCAGATGAACCTCAGGAGACACCCAGCTGGAAACCCTCCTGAGTGTGCTGTGGCCACCAAATAGCAGACCTTGGTTTGGGCCAGGCTGTTCCAGACCTGCCCTGGGTCCAGAGTCACAGGGGTGAAATACCAGCTTTTGTTTCATTTTTCTAGACCCTTCCTGGCAAAGTGACTGTGTCCAAAGGCATTGGTGAGAGGACCTTTTTTGGCGGAACGGGGAGGCTCCCTAGGCTGCCCCTTGGTGGGAAGGAGTTGTGAGATCGATGGAGCAGCCCTGCTCTAGGGATGCTCCTTCCAGCAGCTCCTTCCCCTTTTCCCTGCAGATCTGCCTTTCTGCCTGTCACACATCTCCAGGACTTTTTGTGGAAGTCCCCGTGGTTGCCGTGTCCTTGCCTGGCTGTGCTGCATGCCACAACGAGCTCCTCATCCCCCGGGAATTTCCCTTTGATTGGGCTGCTGGAATAGTAACACAGTGCTTGCTCTTGCCTCTTTTCCCCAAAACAAAGTCTTTGCGGACCCCTGACACTCCTGTGAACCTCGGGGATGCGTGGAACGAAGGAGCAGAGTGTGGCACCAAATTATCCCAGCCCTTTGAAGAGGAAAGCAGTGGGCAGATGGGTTGTAAATTATCAGCTGCTTCTGTAGAGGTCTTGTCAACATCCAAAGAGTTTGTGTCCCTCTGTAGTGGGTGGCACAGGGAGGTTTTCTGGCCTGGGCTGAAGGATGCTTGTGCTCAGAATTAAATATTTTCCAGGTAGTTGCTTCTCACCATCGTTCTCCTTTTATACTCCTTCCAATTCTTACTGGAGTTTTCATTGCAAAAACTGCCTTTGTGAGCACCCAGCTTTTCATATTCCTTTTTCCCATCTCCCATCCACAGCTGCTTCAGTTGGGAATTTATCCAGTTTTCATCCTAGACAAAATACATTTGCCCGCCCCTTTCAGAGGAAGCTTCCCACATCTTTATTCTTCCTTGTGGAAAGTTTCACGGGAGAAAAAAAACCAAACTATTTTCAAATTATTTATCCAGGGCTTGATTTATTACTTTATGGTTAAACCCCATTCAGGAGTGATTTGTTGTGGATCAAGTATCCCACAAGGATGGGGGGCTCTGTAGACCCTGTGGTTTGGCCAGGGTGGGTGTAGGGATGTGCATCTCCCTCAGCTCATCAGCACCCCTCTCCTGCTGCTGCCCACTCCTGGCTTGCTGAGTTCTCCTCTTCCAGCATCCCAGACCCCAGGGCATGGTTATCCAGCATGGTCCTGCCCTGCTTTTGCCTCTCTGGTCTGTAAGTCCTGCCTTCACTAACTCCCTTGATGCCAAAAAGGGTCAGCCTTAATAAACCCCGACGTACGTAAAAAAACTTCCGGGAGTAAATTCCACTGTGTGCCAACAATTGGGCACAAATAAGGTGAAAAAGAAAGGAAAAGTGACCAAAATGGAGGTGATGTGTTGCTGCCTGGACAGGGGAAGATTTCTCTGCCCACAGCTACCCCACTGCACTGCACTTGATCGAGGGCTGGGGTCCTGGGGCGGGTGCATGTGTGGGTGTGCCCTGTGGGGAGCAGGGCTGCGGTTTTGGCAGGGCTCTGAGGAGTGCCTCATGCCTTTCCTTCTCTCTCTTTTTCCTTCTTTGTTTGTTTTAAATTAAGAAGAATGCAGGGGATGCCATTCCTGGGCTGGGAGGCGTGGCCACCCACACTGACAGGGGGTTGTGGGTGCTTCTTCTGTCCTCCTGCCTGTCCAGGTGTGTTGGCACAAGGGCACAGTGGTGCCAGCAACCCCCAGAGCAACCTCTGCTGGCTTTTGGCACCAGGATTGTCACACTGGTGAGCAAGTCCTTGGACTGCCATGCAAGTGACCTGGGCAGCCCCTCCTCTTCAGCACCTTCCCCTCTGTTTTTTTCTTCTGTTGCAGCGAAGCCAGGTTATGTATTTGTGTTTGTTTGGTGGGCTTTTTTTTTTCTCCTTAATTTTTCATTTTTCCCCCCCTCCCTCTCTCAAAAGGTTTTCTCTCTTCTCCCCTCCTCTGTGCTCCCCTCCTGTCTTTGCCCCAGGCTACGCTCCGGTGACGGGGATGTGCCACCCTCTGCGCAGCTGCACCCTCAACCACGAGGACGGCTTCTCCTCGGCCTTCGTCGTCGCCCACGAGACCGGACACGTGTAAGCCGTGGGGGCAGAGCTGCTGTGGTGGTGCTCCTCTCCTTGCAAAGGGGGCTCTCTGCTGCTGCTGCTGCTGCTGCTGCTGCAGCAGGTGTCCCAAATCCCCCCTGGGGATTTTCCCGCCAGGTTGGGCATGGAGCACGACGGGCAGGGCAACCGCTGCGCCGACGAGACCAGCATGGGGAGCATCATGGCGCCGCTGGTCCAGGCCGCCTTCCACCGCTACCACTGGTCCCGCTGCAGCAAGCAGGAGCTCAACCGCTACATCCAGTACGCCCCTTCCAGCTGGCACGGGATGTTCTCCCTTCAGGCTGGTGGCTTTCAGTAGCCAAAGGTGCTCCCAGAGCTGAGGTGCCTCCTGGAGACAGGCTGGAAGAGCTGGGGGTGTTTGGCCTGGAGAACAGAAAACTCCAGGGAGGCATTGCAGCCTCTTCCTAAAGTGTCTAAAGGGGCTCCAAGAGAGCTGGAGAGGGGCTTCGGACAAGGGGCAATGGCTTCCCATTGACAGAGAGTAGGGTTAGGTGGGATATTGGGAAAAAGTTCTTTCCTGTGAGGGAGGTGAGGCCCTTACACAGGGTGCCCAAGAACCTGTGGCTGTCCCTGGATCCCTGGAATTCTCCAAGGCCAGGCTGGATGGGGCTTGGAGCAGCCTGGTCCAGTGGAAGGTATCCCTACCCATGGCAAGGGGGTGGAACTCTATGGCCTTGAAGGACCATTCTGGCCCAAACCGTTCTGGGATTCCATGTTCATTTGAATTTCTCAATAGCTGAATTTGGAGAGTGGCCTGGAGCTGAGGGATGGGGTGATGGAAGGAAATCCTCTCTCTGACTCTGCAGCTCCTACGACTGCCTCCTGGATGACCCCTTTGAGCACCAGTGGCCCACGTTACCTGAGCTGCCGGGGATTAATTATTCCATGGATGAGCAGTGCCGCTTCGACTTTGGTGTGGGGTACAAGACGTGCACGGCGGTGAGTAGGGGCTGTATGGCCACACGGTTCCCCCTCCCCGTGACCCCCAGCCAGCCTGGCTGCCCCCAGCCTGCTGGCACTCGCTGCTGCTGTCCCAACCCAGCTCCTCTGTGCTCCCCAGTTCCGCACCTTTGACCCCTGCAAGCAGCTGTGGTGCAGCCACCCGGACAACCCCTACTTCTGCAAGACCAAGAAGGGGCCACCCCTGGATGGAACCGAGTGCTCTCCTGGCAAGGTAAGGGCTGGTCCTGCTTCCTGTAGGAGGGCTGTGTCTGAGGGCGTGATGAAGAGCCCCTTCCTCCCGTGCTTTACCATTTCTGTAGTGCTATGAGTGCAGGAGGGCTCTCCACTGGTGCCGAGTGCTCTGGAAAAGGTCTGGGACTCATTCCTTCTCCTCCCTTCCAGTGGTGCTTCAAGGGCCACTGCATCTGGAAGACATCGGAGCAGCCTTACAGCCAGGATGGCAGCTGGAGCTCCTGGTCCAAGTTTGGCTCATGCTCCAGGACCTGCGGGGGAGGCGTGCGATCCCGCAGCCGCAGCTGCGACAACCCGCCGTACGTCTGGGGTTTGCCTCCCTCCCTATTCCCAACTGCAAGTGGCTGCCAGCCAGAGGTTCCTGGCTCTTGCCCTTGTTGGCAGGGATGGGGACATCCATTCCTGCGGGAGCTGTGCTGTGTATTGGGGCACTGAGCTGCGCTGGGGTTGAACACTGTCCCCTCTCCAGCGCTCTTACAACCCACTGGGTTTATTTTCCAGCCCAGCATATGGAGGGCGCCAGTGCCCAGGAGCCACCTACGAGTACCAGGTGTGCAATGCCGAGGAGTGCCCGGGGCCCTTCCAGGATTTCCGTGCCCAGCAGTGCTCCAAGCGCAACTCCTACTACACCCACCAGAACAGCAAACATTCCTGGCTTCCCTACGAGCATCATGATGGTGAGTGGTGGTGGGTCCTAGCAAAGGAGCAGTAGCCAAATTCCTGCAGAGGACTCTGCCCCGGTGGCCGTCACCTTGGGATGGAGACTGTTGCCAGCGGCACAAATGTTGGGTGGTGGGAAGCTCCTGAGCTGGAAACTGTTGTGCAATAAGCCAACATCAAGCAGCCAGCTTTTTAAAATCACAGAATGGTTTGTGTTGGAAGGGACCTTAACGATGATCTCATTCCAACCCTGCAGCCGTAGGCAGGGACACCTTCCACTAGACCAGGCTACTCACAGTTGGAAGAACACTTCCCGGGATCCAGGGGCAGCCACAGCTTTTCTGGGCAACCTGTGCCAGTGCCTCACCACCCTCACAATATACAATTTCACCCCATCTAACCTTGCCTTTTGTCAGTTTGAAGCCATTCCCCCTTGTCCTGTCACCCTGGGCCTTTCTCCTTGTCCAAGCTCTCTTGGAGCCCCTTCAGACACTGGAAGTGGCTCTAAGTTCTCCCTGGAGCCTTTCCTTCTCTGGGCTGAACACCTCCAGGTTTCCCAGCCTGTCTCCAGAGTAGAGCTGCCTACTTGCATTGCAGCCCCATGTAGCGTGTCCTGTCCTTCCCTGAGTTTCCTGAGTATTCCGGGCAAAAGTGCAGGCTCTTGCGCAGCAAACAGACTTGGGAGATCCTGGGCTTTGGAATTGTGGCTGTGCTCAGGCATACAAGCTGAGATGGGTTTCTGTCTTCACTCCCCCTAACCAATTTCCACAACCTTCCTTTTTCCTCCACCTCCCTTTCTCTCCCCTTTCCCTTTGCCACAGATGCTCAGAAATGTGAGCTGATCTGCCAGTCCGAGGGCACGGGCGACGTGGTGTTCATGAACCAGGTTGTTCACGATGGGACGCGCTGCAGCTACCGAGATCCCTACAGCGTCTGCGTCCGGGGCGAGTGTGTGGTGAGGAGCTCTTGTGGGGCTGTCCCCGTTCTTCCCCCGGCCAGGAGGGAGCTCAGCCCCTTGGGAACATGTGTTTTGCCCCTGGGGACCAAGCCCATGTGCAGCAAAGGGGATGGCAGAGCGATGGGCTGGGCTGCAGGGCTGTAACCCCAGGCTTGTCCTGTCCTCCACTGGGTGCCAGCACGTCGGCTGTGACAAGGAGGTTGGCTCCCTGAAGCAGGATGACAAGTGTGGGGTCTGCGGGGGGGACAATTCCCACTGCCGGACGGTGAAGGGCACGTTGGCCAAGACCCCCAAGCAGCAAGGTGAGACGGCTGGGTGGGTTTGGAAGCGGATTCACGAGCTGGATTTGTGTGTCCAGTTGGAGGACACCCGCTCTTTCTCCTCCCTCCTTCCTTTGTCCCTCCATTTCAGGTGTTTTGAAGATGTTTGAGATCCCAGCTGGAGCAAGGCACCTTCAGATAGAAGAGATGGAGCCAGCATCCCACAGCATTGGTGAGCATGCCCTAGTCCACCTCTCCCTTCACCCTTTCTCAATCCTTTTCTCATAATTCCCACCAAAGAGGGCTTTGTTTAGGTCATTCCTGTCCTCCAAAGTGAGTGACCAGAGGGAACAACACTGCAAATACCTCCTTTCTCCCCCAGTTGTTAAGAATCAAGCCACGGGGAACTTCATCCTGAATGCCAAGGGCAAAGAAGCCAAAAGCCAAGTGTTCATTGAGATGGGCTTGGAGTGGGAATACACTGTGGAAGAAGGCAAGGAGAGCCTGAAAACCAGCGGTCCCCTGCACCAGGCCATCAGTGTTTTGGTAGGCCTGGCTGGCACATGCTCTGGGGTGTTTGGAGATGACTGTCACAGACAGGGGAGGTGGTCTGAGGTGTGATATGGCAGGTGATGGAAGGATATGGGTAAAGGAAGAGTGTGGGGCATGTAGTTAAATCCATGGAATGAGCCTTCCAGAAGTCAGGGGTGATAAACTGTGTGAGGGAATGGCACAAGGACGTGCTGCTCGGGCACTTGCCTTTTGAGTCCAGCTGCATTTTGTTCTGTAGCAATTGCTCATGACCCCAAATCCTATTTTAGTTATTCTGGTACATGGGGAATTAGAGGTTGGGTTCCCTGGGTGTGCAGGGAATGGCAGGTCTGTGCTCCCATCCATCCCTGTGTTCGTCCCCAGTTTTGGGTGTAGGCCACCCTGCCATGTGGTCCCTTTCCCATGGCATCACTCTTCCTCCTCTCTGACTGCTCCCTCTGTGCCTGCAGGTCATCCCTCAGGAGGAGGAGGTGAGGAGCAGCCTCATGTACAGATACATCATCCATGAAGACCTGCTGCCCATGATTGGAAATAACAATGTCCTGCTGGAGGAGATGGATTCCTACGAGTGGGCCCTCAAGAGCTGGTCCCAGTGCTCCAAGGCGTGTGGAGGAGGTAAACTTCCTCTTCATAACTGCCTACAGGGCATGCCTGGGGGGATGCTTGGGTATGGTAGAGGGTGTGTGAGCCCCTTGGAGCATCTCTGGGAGATGTTATTGCATCAGGGAGAGGTTATTGCAAAGCAGTTTAAGTGAGCATTTTAGCTGCATTTCTTACGGAAACAGGCTCGCATGATTGTGTGTGCGTACCTTTGTCTATCCAAAGACCTGCTATGATTTTTGAATTCCCTGGCTTTTTTAACTGGATTCAAGCCAAGAAACAGTGATTTTGAAGATGACCACTACTAAACCACTACTGCCAAGAAGTAGGCTTGAGATTTGCTGGTGAAAGCCTCATGTCCATAGGGTCATTGGGATCTGACCTTCAGATCATGGGGAACACCTGGTGCTCTGGGAATCAGAGTGGTTTGGGTTGGAAGGAACCTTTAAAGGTCACCTGGTCCAACCCCCTGCCACGGGCTGGGACATTTTCCATGAGCTATGTGCACTCCACAGCAGCCTCTGGGTTCCCAGCAGGGTGGGGTCCACCAGCCACATGAGCATTCTCAGCAAACCTCGGGTCCCACCTGAGTGGTGACATCTGAGAGCTCATATCCCAGCGGGAATGCAGGAGAAGGACCTGGGGGGGAACCTGGAGGGACTCTCCCACCCATCACCTCCCTGCCCGTGCCCTGCCCCCTCAGGCATCCAGTACACCAAGTATGGCTGCCGTCGGAAAAGCGACAACCGGATGGTGCACAGGAACTTCTGCGACAATGGCAAGAAGCCAAAGCCGATCCGGAGGCGCTGCAACCTCCAGGAATGCTCCCAGCCCATGTAAGTCCTCTCTGTGTAGGTGCTCCCATCCCTCCTCAGAGGGGTGTAGGCGAGTCCGCGGATGGCTGGGACAAGGAATTCTGCCAACCTGTATATTCTAGAACATGTGGGTTTATTGCAAGGGTCGTGGGTAAAAGGGCCTTGCCTTCAGCTACCAGCCTCGACTGAAGGGAAGTCCTAAAGAGAGAGGGAGAAAGAACAGCAGAGTGAGAGCTGAGAGAGAAGGGAGCGAGAGAGCAAAGGGCAGGGGGAAGAGAGCAGGAAAGAGCAAGAGTAGGGGGAAGAGGAAGGGTAAGAGAGAGCTAAGAGTAGCAGGAAGGAGAGGAGGAAGAGGTAAGAGAGCGAGGTCCTTGTTACAATACATTATATCTCCTTTTGTGATGAATATTCTAATTTACAGTGACCAACCAACACAAGACACAAAATCCTATAGAATCTACATATAGCCTATAAGAACTACTATATTACCATACTGTGTTGTATTTTAAACTCTAAAAACTACTCTTTAAACTTCTGTTTTGCTACATTGACCTTTGGATCCCTTAGCCAGCAGAAAGGGTTCTGCTGAATCAGAAGGGATTCTCCTTCAGCTAGCTAGACTATTGTTTTCAGGTTCTATAGTAACGAAGACTTAGTATCCTACAAGTCAAAGTAAGCTTTCATTTCTATTTCGATTATAGGTTTCATATTTTCAGAATCTTTGCTAAGCAATTATATTTATAAGGTTTCCCTGATTCATCTTCCCCAACAGAGGGGGAGGTTCAGGGTTGCATTGGGAGCATGTCCAGCGACTTCCCAGCATAAGCATTGCCTCAAATGCCTTCTCCATGTCCGTCTTTTCCCCCTGGCAGGTGGGTGGCTGAGGAGTGGGGAGCCTGCAGCCGCTCCTGCGGGAAGCTGGGGGTTCAGGCACGGGCGGTGCAGTGTGTGCAGCGCCTGCAGGACGGCACCAACCGCACCCTGCACACCAAATACTGCCCTGGGCAGCGCCCCGAGACGCGCCGGCCCTGCGGCCGCCTGCCCTGCCCTGCACAGTGGAGGACAGGAGCCTGGTCCGAGGTGAGGAAGCCCCTGGAAAGAGGGGTATGGGAGGTGGGTGTGAAGGTCAGGTTCTTATAGGGGTCATGGAGTGGAATCTGAGGATGGCTTGGTTAAAAGGGAGCTGTGGAGGTCATCCAGTCAAACCCCCCTATGCCGTGGACAGGGACACCTTCCATTAGACCAGGCTGCTTGGAGTCCCATCCGGCCTGGCCTTGGTGGAGATAAGGGTAAAAGAGACAGTGATGTTTTCACAGAGTCCTGGAATGCTTGGAAGGGACCTTAAAGCCTATTTCATTCCAATCCCTTGCCTTGGTCAGTTCACCTTCCACTAGACCGGATTGCTCCAAGCCTGGCTTTGAATACTTCCGGGGATAAGGTTAAAGGATAACGAAAAAATGAGAGAGGGGAGAGCATCCCTGTGCAGAGAGCGTGGGGATTTGGGAGACAGGGAGGGAAACCCATTATCAGAAAGCAATATCCACCTGAGGGATAGTCATCAGCACATCCTGGGGTGCTGTGGGGTTGTGGGGGCTGTCCCCACACCGTCGCTGACTGCCTGTCTGTCTGTCTGAGTGCAGTGCTCAGTGACCTGTGGGGAAGGCGTCCAGCAGCGGCAGGTGGTGTGCAAGGGCAGTGACAGTGGCACGCGCTGTGAGGGTGACAAGCCAGAGGCCATCCAGGGCTGCCACATGGCCCTCTGCCCAGGTGAGAGGAGGAGCAGGAGGTGGCGCTGGGATGGGGCATGTTCTTGTGGGGATCAACCCCCATGAATGCCTTCAACCTGTTGTGGCTTCAGAGGATGCCAGCAGACAAGGCTGGGTTGAACGTCCCTGATGCTGCTGGCAGTAAAAACAAAGTTAAAAGCCAGCTGAAGTATTTCCTTTCTCAGCTCTTAGCCCTGGCATTGGCTGGTTTTGGGTTTTCTGGCAGTTTGAATGTGTGATGAGCTGATGGAGATGGGCACCCTTGAGTTTATCTTGGGTGGTGTTTGAGTAGCTAAAATGCTGGGTGCTTAAGGAATTTAATTTTAAGGAAATCCCTTAAAACAAAACCAGCACCCTCCCGATGTGTTTGGAGTGCCCTCAGCCTCCCGTGGCTGCTCTCTCTGCAGGGAAGCTCTCCGGCATCACCGCCAGTGCCGATGCCGGTGACCAGGGCACGACCAAAGGGCAGCGGGTGCCCCAGGACGGAGCAAAAAACCCCGTGAGCAAAATCTCCTCCAGTAAGTACACGTGCTCGTGTAAGGGCGGCGCTTCTCAGGATAACCCCCCCGAGGGCTTCTGCACCTCCCCGCGGGAAGTGCCGAGGTGGGAGCGCACCCAGCAGCGCCCCCGGGGAGTTTTGCCCTCCGCTGCTGCGTCCCCGATGCCTCTGCTCCAAAGCCTGTCGCTCCATTGCCATCTTGTGGTGTGTGGTGTCCTGCAGTTTCCGTGTTGCGCTCCTTTTGCCTCTCGGTTTTTATGCCCATTCCTTTTTATCTTGGAATCTTTTTAAGTAGGGAGATGGCTTTTTTTTTTTTTTTTTTTTTTCCTCCTTTGGAATCCTTCATGGCCGGGGCTCAGTGCATCTTGGTTTGGAGCATCCCTTGCTCTCTGTTTTTTTTTTTTCCATGCACAGAATCCTTCAGTACTTTGGCTTCATTTTCCAGGTCCCTCATGCCTGCTTCCTATGTGGATAGGCAGCACCCCGCAAGAGTACCACCTTGTTCCCTTTGGGAATCCCACTGAAGATGTGCAGGGCTGGGAGCCTTCATGCCACCTTTTTTTGTGCTGCTCTGTCCTTCTCCAGGGGAGCCTTGCCTCGGGGACAAGTCCATCTTCTGCCAGATGGAGGTCCTGGCTCGCTACTGCTCCATCCCTGGATACAACAAGCTCTGCTGTGAATCCTGTGGGAAGAAAGCCTCCTCCACCACTGGCTCACCCCCTGCCACCAGCATTCCGCAGGGAACCACCACTCCCAGCCCTGCTCTGGTGCTCTCCCCCTACCCCACTACCCCGGCTCGGGGGGAGCCTGGTGGGGACCCCACTCCAGCACCTGGGGTATCCAGCAGTGGTGCTTTTCCAGGAGAACTGCCAGCCCCGAGGGAGCCAGGAAGGGGCCAGGGGGCCAGGTAACCTGCTTGGGACCACCTCACTGTGAGGCAGGGAAAGCCTTTCTCCCTCTTCCCTCTCTTTCTCCCTCTTCCCTCCCTTTCTCCCTCTTCCCTCCCTTTCTCCCTCTTCCCTCCCTTTCTCCCTCTTCCCTCCCTTTCTCCCCATCTTCTTCCTCTTCCCAAATTTCCAGCGATGGTTTTCATGGGTGGTACTTCCAGGTTTGGGAACAAGCTGGCTCTGCACCCAGAAATTCCTGGGAAAACCACTCATTTCTCATGATTGCCCTTGCCCTCCCAGCCGTGCCATGGTGCTTTTTGACAGTGCCATGGGGAAAAAAAAAAAGGTGGAAAAGAGCCAAAAAAGCTGCAGGTAGACAGGCTGCTTCCTCCCAAGGTGCTAAAAAGATGTGGGAGGGGATGGCTTTAATGTTGCATTTTTCTTCCCCCTGCTCCAAGCAGCGACACAGGATGTGTTGGACAGGAGGGTCCTGGCTTAGTGGTTCAGCCCTGGAGCTTGGGGATAGCAATGAGAGCATCCTGGGAGTCTGGGGTGGGCAGGGAAACTGGAGGGAGGTGGTGAGGTGAAGAGAGGGGAGATGTGGGGAAATCCCAAACTGCTGCTCTGGGCTGACCCTGTTGGGGTGGAGAGTTTGGGAAACATGTCTGGGGGAAGGCAGAATGTGACAAGCACAGAGCTGCGTCTTGGAGGCAGGAGATGGTCCAGGAGATTCCAAAGTGAGCAATGAGAACCACAGGTCAAAGACCAAAAATTGATGTCAAAAATGCCCGTCACCTGGGGGTGATTTATTTTTTTTTTTTCTTGCCAATACTGCCCTTGGCCAGCCTTGAGCTGACACCAATGCCCAGCCTCCCCAGGATCATCAGCCTCATCCCTGCACCCTTGGACCCAGTGCCTGTGGGGCAGCAACAGCTTCCAGGGGGAAATGGGAGTGACTGGGAAGCCAGGAGTGGATTTGAGGGGCAGTTAGAAGGAGAGGAGAGAGACGAAGATTCATCTGCATCTCTCGTTGATTGGGAAGGGGTGGAAAGGGGGTGGTTAATGCCATTACAAATTATTGTGCCAAGTACTAAACGTCTGCACAGCACTTTAGGAGCCTTGGGCTGCCCTCTCCTTGCTGGGTGTTGGGCCAGCTCTGGGCACAGGGTTTGCCTTGACAAGTTTCAGTCCTCCAAAACCTCCCAAAAAAGGTGTGTCCATGAGGGGGCTTCCGTGGTTTTGGTACTTAGAGCATCTCTGGGTGCAGTGGCAGGGGAAGGTGGGCATCTGTGGGGGAGGAAGTTTTGGGAACGGGGAGGTGGAGTCCCAGGAAGGCAAGGCTTGGCACACAGACCAGTTTGGCATTGCAGAGTGGGATGTCCTTGGGAGAACATGTGTGTTGTGGGTGCATCCGCTGGCCCTGAGGCTCCTGCTTCCCTGTATCCAAGGAGTAGAATGTGGCATCCCTAGGGACTGTGTTTGTAAGCTCTGCAGGTATCCAGGACTTGCTGGTGAGGTGACTTTCCTGATCTGGCATGGATTGTGACAGGGTTGAGGTATTTGTTTTGACTGAAATGGATGGAGACCCCTCTGCAATCCTGATGTTTTAAGCGTTGGACTCTGCATTGCTCCCCTGGTGCTTCCCAACACCCTCCTGCTGCCAAGTCACAGCTAGACGAGCATTTTTCCAACTCCTCTTAAAGCATCTGAGGCTGGCTGTCCCCAGCCTCCTGGGTGCTGCTGTTTGGCATTAGGTGGGCGTCCCAAAACATGGAACCAAGTCCCCCATCTGTCTGAGCCACACAGCTGGCACATCTCGTGAGAGTGGGCACATGGAGGGTGCCTGTGGAGTGCCCAGATCCAGAACATGCAGGTATCGGTATCCACAGGGAATCCTGTGGGGATAACCAGGGTGGGATTCATCCCTTGCACTGCTGCCACCACCACCGTGCCCCTTGCCAGCCCCTCCATGGGAGTGCCAGTGTTTATTTATTGTGCCAAAGAGAACGCTTTGTTTGCTCTCCAAAGGAGCATAACAAAAAGACCTCCTTTCCCCCCCTCCCCCCCAAAAATGGGCTGTGATGTCCTTCCCCTGAAATTCCCACCCCTCCCTCCCGTGCTGGCCTAGGCTTTGGTGCTTTATTGCATAAGGAATATTTGCAGTGGTTCCTCGCTGCACCTCGGGGGAGAGCTGGGGCTCAGGACTGACCCAGCTCCTTGCACCCACTCTCTGGGGGGAGTTTGGGCAGGGAATGCTGACCCTGACCTCAGGCGGAGAGCTGGGGGAGGTGTAAAGCAGGGTGTGATGACCTCCCCCCAACCTGCTGTGGGTGCTCTGGGGTGGTGATGCTGCAGGGCTGGCACCCAGCACTGCACATTTCATGGGATCTTGGAATGGTTTGGGTTGGAAGAAACTGCAAAGCTCATTTGGTTCCAGCCCTCCTGCCATGGGCAGGGGCACCTTCCACTAGACCAGGTTGCTCCAAGCCCCATCCTGGCCTCAAACTCTTCCAGGGATGGGCAGTTTATTCCAGCTAAAGGCAGGCTGAGCTTGGGTGGCTTTGTCCTGTCTCTGGTCCTGTCTCCAGGAGGAGAGGATGACTCTGGTCCCCTGCACCCTCCTAAGCCAGGTGGATGAATGGAATCATTCCTGTGCTGTAACCTTGTTCAGTGTTACCATGATGTATAAAGTTTTGTACATATGAGATTCAGAGCTTTTTAACTTTTAATATTTATTAATTTTGTTGGGTTCCTTTTTTTTTTTTTTGAACTCTAACATAATGTAAATAAATAAATAAATCCACATAAAAATCTCTTGCTGTTGATCTATTTTGGGGATGTGTGGAGGGGGACATAGGAGCATGACCCATGTGTGATTGTTGAGATGGATTTACTTTATGTTATTTATTTCAACCCAGTCCCTACTCTATCAGCCAGAATTCACATTGCTGTTTTGAGGAGGAAGAAAATGTCTATATATATACATATATAGATACAAACACATAAATAGTTTAGCCAGTGCAAAAATAAATGTTGCTGTATTACTGGATCAGGCCAAAAAGAGCCCCTGATGCCATGGCCAGGTAAAAACTGTAAAGTTGTTCTCAGAGGGGCATTCCTCACCTAAGCTTTAGGTGGTTTAAAGTCCTTGGCCCTCTAAAAGCCCCGAGTCGTGTTGGTGTAAAAAACCAGAGTCCTCAAGGTCTGTTTTTAGGTTTCTCGTGTTGTTTATTATTTGATATCACAGAATTTTCTCTGCTCCCAGCTGAGGTCTGGACAGCAGCTGGGACACGAGGCGACTGCCCCACAGATGGGATGTCCCCTAACATTTATACAGATAACTACCTATTGGTTATTTACTATTTTGTGCCAATGCCCAGTGCCCACACTAAAAGTGACATTTCTACCTTGCTCCAATCCACTCTAACTACTTTGTGCCATCACCACCCCAAAAGATGGAGGACGAGGAAGAAGGAGAAGTACATGAGGTACCACCAAATTCCACCATTTTGTCCCCATTTACTCCTATTCTATAAACTCTAAAACTACTGAATTCTGTATCATCTACTGTACTAAACTACTGTTTTCACATCCTGTTTTACATGGTTTGTAATTCCTTTTGCAATGTTGGACGCTTTCCCCATGGATTAAAATCAAACCCGGTGTTTTCCTGGGCTTTGTGCCAAGGTCTCCAAGCCCCCTGGACCAGCTCCACACCCCCCTGTCCAGGGCTCAAATTCCCTTCCTCGGGTCTCAGGCCATCCAAGGGGATGTCCTGGACTCCAACAAGTTGTGAAATTATGGTAGGGATGAGGCCAGAGAAGAAGTGTGAGGGTGTGTTTTGGTAGCCTGCCTTTTCCTGTTTGACGCCAAAACCCAGTTCCTGTTGCTGGAGTTTTTAGGCAATCTCTCATACGATGTTTGGTGCTCAGGGTTCTGCTTATTGGGTGCACAACTGCTGGGGGCAGTGAGCCCCCAGAATCACAGAATCCTGGAATGATTTGGGTTAGGAGGGACCTTAGAGCTCCTCTCATTCCAATTCCCTGCTGTGTGCAGGGACATCCTCAACCAGACCGGGTTGCTCCAAGCCTGGAGGATGACACCTGACGATAGGACCACACTGCCAGACAGCAGCTGGGAACAAGGAATGCTCAAGGACAAGGCAAGGGAATGGCCAGGCTGCCCTCTGAAGGACCACTCCCTGCCTTGCTTCCTGCCCTTTGCACAGCTGGGAGGGGACACTTAAGCACTTGAGTGGTCCCCAGTGCCCCTTTTTATCAAGGACCATGGTGGCCATGGCAGACTGGTGACACTTGTGTGGGAGGGAGATGAGAACAAGGTGGCTTTCCCCTCAGGATGCGTGGGAGCTGCTCTAGAGCCACGCTCACACGGAATGGTGCTTGCTGTGGAACGTCACAGGTGTGGTGGTGGTGGAGATTGACGCTGCTGTAACCCCTCAAAAAAGGCTTTGTTTTCCTCTTTCCTGCTTTACACCTTCTAAAATGTCTCCTGCAGATCTCTGGTTCTCAGAGTGATGGTGGAACCACAATGTCTTTTGGCATGAAGTCGCTCAGTCCTTCCCCTTGTGTCTTTAATGGCCCTTCTAAAAAGTTTAACACTACCAGGTCATTCCTTAAAATCCACACTGGATTCCTCTGGATCTTTGCTGTGCCTTGCTTTTTCAAGTGCTTTGAAAACCCTGCTTGGATTTTACCATGGAAAAACTCTTCCACCTGTCTGTTGGGTGCTTCCCTTCCACACGGCATCACTACACCTCATCACACCTTCAGGTTTTTAAGCTGCACCAGCCACAATATTTGGTCAAGGAGAGATTTGGGGGTTTATAAGAGGTAGGAGAGACTTCAGGGCTTGCAACTGGTGTGGTTGTGGCTTCTCTTGCTGGGATGGCCAGGCCAGGCCAGGTTGGATGGGCCTTGGAGCAACTTGGTCTGGTGGAGGATGTCCTGCCCATGTGTTGTGGTTTGAAAACAAACCAAGTGAGAGGCTTCAAGTCAGAAATACAATTTAATGAGAAGAAAAGGAAATAAAATAAAATAATTGCAACAATACAAAAAGAGAAAACCACTGACAGAGTCAGAATACTGAGTCAGAACCTGATCAGGGTGATGGAAGCAGTCCAGGCGATGTGGTCTTCCTGAAGCAGTGATCTCATAGAAAGGTCTGGCAGCTCTGGTCCTTTGAGAATCCAGTGGGTGAAGGCTGCTTCTACTGTCCCAAATCCCAGCTTATATCCAGGTGAGAATGCTTGGCTCCTCCCCATGGGTGGAGCATCTCACAATGGGATGATGAGTCATCCAGGAGGTCCTTGATGGCCCATTAAACAGAGATAATTCCCGAAGGGAGTTATCTCTGAGTCATGCACAAGGCATTGATGGGCCATTAACTGAAGATGGTGATAGAATACAGCCTGAACTACAACCCAGGACACCATGGCAGGGGGTGGAATGAGAGGAGCTTTAAAACCCCTTCCAACCCAAACCAGTCAGGAATTCTATGGTTCTGTGAGATGGGGCAGAGCAGGTGCTTGTCCCCATCATCCCCATGGGAACTCAGATTATGGCTGTGCCTCCAAACACCTTCTCCACTGCTAGTTTTCCTACAGCAAGTATTGCACCCCTTCAATACTCACACTCTTGGCCAGGATGGAGTGGGTGGAACGATTTTGTAGGAAAACTTTGGCTTTCTTTCCCACGGCTTTTGCCAAAGGGTTTTATCTCAGCTGTGGAGCCTTGCTGGCTCAGCTCAGCCATTTCCCAGGCTCCCTGCCCAACTCACCAGCCCTGGCCCTAAGCCTTTTCCCCCAGCTTTTCCTGCAGGGATCTACTCATGGCACAGCTGCTGTGGTTTGCCCAGCTATGTACCATTGCAGCTTCCCAGCTTTCTCCCTGCATTCCTGATTGCTGGGCAGGTTATGACATCCACCCTGCCAGTTGCTGCTCCTTGGATGCTCCAGACTGCTCCAGACTGATTCTAGGGCACTGTGGCTCTCAGATAAACGTGTGCATGTCCCAGGAAAGTCTTGCAGGGGTCCTGGTGTGATGTGCATGTCCCAAGACAGCTGCCAGCTCTGCAGTGGAGGTCTGGGATGTGCAGCTGCAGCTTTATGTGAGGTTTGCTGTTGTTAGTTTGGTGCTGGGATTTTCACTGACGCTTTGGTGAATTATAAATTGGGGTGGGGATGATTTTTTGTGGAGTTTGGGGAGTCTCTGGGGCCCAGCAGCCAGGAAATGGAATTCCTTGTATTGCAGGCTGCCTACAAAGGAGAAAGCAGTGGCTGATCAGAGCTCTGTCCCAGCACTTCAGAATTGCCTCTGCACTAAATTCCCAAGGGAAACAAATCCTCACTGTTCTTTCAGATGAATTCCCTCACTTTGGGGCAGTGTTTCTCATGGTAGTTTTGTCTCTGCCGCCAGCTGGAATAGACAGGCAGATAATGTTTTATCTCCCCATTTTGGTGAGTGGTGTCCATGTGCTCTCCTGAAGGGCTCTATGGGATGTCCTGGCAACAGAGCGACTTGCAGGGGCAGAGAAAACATGGAAAACCGCTTGTGCTGTCAAACCTGGAGGCCAGGAGAGGACGGCATTGGCACCCAAAACCCAGATCAGAAGAGTGAGGGGATGCCAAGGGTCAGCCCTGGAGGTCCCTCGACCTCGTGTGCCGCTTGTGGGATGTTATAAATTACTATTATAAAGTTGGCTTTTCGCAAGATGTGTGCTATATGATTAATAACTTTGTGGTAAGGATATAAGTTTTGATTTCTGCTGTTAGTAAAGAAAATTAGGCATAGTGGTAGTAGTGATACAGTACGCTGAAACTGTGTTTGGCTGGGATAGCATCCAGTGAAGATGTAAAGAAGACTCTGCTATTGATACACCAGCTATCAGCATCTCCCATCTGAAGAAAGCACGGACCAAGGCCCAATCTGGAGGTGATGATGAAGACACAGCCAAGAAACATAAATGCTCTAAAAAGGTGGACCCAAGGAGGGGCCATGCAAAACAGTCCCTGGATTATGGAAACTAGTTTATGGAAAAATATGAATATTCAACAGACTGATAAAACAGAAAGCGTGTTTAAAGAAAGCCTGTGAAATAGCAAAATGTGGACTTGGCTAAATGCCAAGTCACCCGGCTGGCCGTACTTTGCTTTTTTTTCTTATCTCCTAATTGTCTTATCTTTTTTTTTTTTTTTTTTTTTTTTTTTTTTTTTTTTTTTTTTTTTTTTTTTTAATTTAAAACCTATTTCTTAAAATCTACCAAAAAGTGAATCTCGTTTTTCACACGGGACATCCCTGGGGAGCCGGAGCGGAGGGGTTTGATCCCGATCTCTCCATCGGGTCTGGCTGCAGCCGCTGGAGGTCACTGCTGATCCGCAGCTCCGCGTAGGGAGCCACTCCTGGAGAGGCGGCAGGAGCTCCATCTGTGACATTCCAGGGACAGGGACCGTGGATGTCCTGGGGGTCGTCACCAGCAGTCACCTCTGGCACTCCAACCCCGCCTGATTGTCCCTTTCCCCTGCCGCTGGATGAAATGACTCTTCGGGAGGCTGAGGGAGCTGGGAAAGGGGCTGAGCCTGGAGCAAAGGAGGCTCAGGGGGGACCTTGTGGCTCTGCACAAGTCCCTGCCAGGAGGGGACAGCCAGGGGGGGTCGGGCTCTGCTGCCAGGGAACAGGGACAGGACAAGGGCAAACGGCCTCAGGCTGGGCCAGGGGAGGCTGGAAATGAGGAAAAAAATGTTACATGGAGAGGGCTGTCAAGCGCTGGAACAGACTGCTCTGGGCAGTGGTGGAGTCACCATCCCTGCAAGGATAAAGCACATCCAGGTCCCTTTCTGCCCACTTAATCTGAGGTGACTCCATTTCAGCTCTGTGGGCATAGTGTCACCTTTACTGGGGGTCTGGGGCTGAAAGGTCCCTTCTGGGAGGGTTTGGAGCCATTGCCAAGGACATGGGAGACTTCACCAAAAGGCCCATGTTCCTTCATTGCTTTTGCTGCTTGAGCATCTAACCAGGACTGGGAGGGGAAAAAAAAGAAAAATCATTGGAAGGGCTTGGAAAATTTCAGGCTTCAGTGGCTCAGCAGGACAGCAAAGCTTTCAGCAGCAATGCAAATAGGTAAAATCCCTATTCAAATGTCCTCACCCCTTCCAAAGGGTGGAAACACATTCCAATCCCAGCTATAGCAATATTCCAATATTCCAATCCCTCTGACAGCACAAGTATTCTCTGGGACTAGAAGTTCAGCTGATTTGGGTAAATATCAGCTGAATGACATATCCATCAGCCTTTGTCAGTCTCTAGAGGAGGAGAAAGAGGAAAGGGAGCACCCTAAATACAGAGATAGAAAGCAGGAAGTGCCTCTGGAAAGTGCCTCTCCCTTCTTCCCATCCACGTGTCCAGGAAGTTAAGAGTCAGAGATAATGTAAAAATGCATGGCATTTATTTCTGTACATAACCAAAGCATTTGTAATTGGTGTCTTTCTCCAGATGGAACACCAGGCAAGTTTCCTCCACTAAACCAGGAGACTCAGAGCTAACATATCAGGCTCATAATTAAAAAAATATACACTCTATATCCCTCTTTTCTTTCCTAAAAAGCTTGTTTCGTAGCACACACACACACACACACAAAAAAAAAAAAAGGGCTAAAAAAACCTTCCAAAGCACATTATTATCAGGAAGGAATGGAGAAAGGCTGCTTTTTCCTCACCAGCTTCCCTGCAGTGCTGGAGATGTTAGGTGGTGGTAGATGATAACAATTCAGTTTGGGAGGACAACCTCCCAGCCAAGGAAGGTCATTTATCCCCTCCACTGGGGACTTCCAGCTGGCTGCAGATGTGTCCCCTCCTGACAGCTTTGATACATGGGGGGAAAACACAGCATTTTGGGATGCAGTCTTCCAGGAGGGTTTCTTGGGCTCTCAGAAACTCATTCACTTGAAATGTGAGTTGAATTAGACTGTTTTTCATGAGGAAAAGCTTGGCTTCCAGCAAGGCCCTTCCTCATGAAGGGGAGGAGTCCAGGAGGGGGAAATCTCAGCCTTTGGGGTGTAAGGGCAGGTTTGGAGGCAAGGGGTGTGTCTGTTCTTCAGCAGTTCCTCCTGTGGTCCCTTCTGATGTCCTTATTGCAGCATTTTTCTAATGCAAGGGTAGTTGTGGAGGAGAATCCCCAAGTGCTGTGACTCCTTATTCTTTCTCTGCAGTCAGCAGGAGGTTGCAGACCTTGGAATTGGTTTGGTGCAAGGCAAATTCCCTCCCGGGCACGGTGCCACGCCGGCCCTTCCGAGCAGTGCTGCTCTGGCTGCCAGCAGACTGGGCAACTGTGAAGACTTCTCTGGGGGACAAAGTGACAGCAGGAGGGTCAGGAGGCTGTGGGGGTGATGGAATCTCATCCTTCTCCTCCCAGACCAGTCACCATCTCCTAATGCTTCCACCCATACCAGGAACTTGTGGTGCCCTTCCCTCACCCCAACCAGCTCCGATCCAATGAGTGCAACCATTAATCCTCTCCTCTTCCCAAGAAGTCCTCCTTTATCTCAAGCCCACCAGGATGGTTCTATCTGGCTGTACCCAGGGACTACCTGTATGGGACCTGTTCTTCTCTCAGCTGCAGGCACATAAGCACGGGGCTGCTGGAAAACCTCAGCTTGGTGTCGAAGAGGATCGAGGTCTCCACCTCTGTCTGGCTCCTCAGGGTGGCTTGGAGGAAAGGAGAATCCAGTTCTGCCTGGAAATCCATGGCAAGGCTTCCGCTGGGACAGAGAAGCATGTAGGGTCTGGTCACAGAGCAACGCCTTGCACTGGGCACCAAACTCCATAAACACCCTAATTAGAGGTCTGGCCATGGAAAAAGTGTCTGTGACCACTAGGAAAGGCTGGACCCACCAGGAGAAGAGCAGGGAGCTGTGGAAATCCACCCTCACCCCCCAGGTATTCCCATTCCCAGAGCCAAGCTGTCTCCAGCCCGTTCACCTCGCAGTGACGCCGGTTTTCAGCTCCTGCTCCCAAATGCTCACGTCCACGTCAGCTGAAATGTCCAGCCCCAGCCCACCCTGGAGTTTGACGGTCACTTGGAGGCCAGACTGCAGAGGGATGACCTGGAAGATGGAAAAGGCAGAGCTCCCTGTGACCAGGCTCCTGGATGAGTGGCTGGCACCGGCAGGGCCTTGTGGCTGCTGGGAATGTCTGTCCCAACCCTGTAGCTGGTCCTGCAAGGGTCTCCCATGGCAGAACAGTCCATCCCAATGCTTTAAAAACCGCAGGACACATCTGGCAGTGCCACCCTGCTCTTAGACCTGTATCCGTGGTGTGTAACACCCACAGGCTCAGTTCACTAGATTCACTGGGATGTGTGTGGAAACAGGTCACTGCTTCCCCCCCATCCAGCACCTGGTGATGGTCCATCAGCAGCAGGTTCCCTCTGACCACGCTGGTGGGCTCTCCACTGCTCAGCAGGACCTTGGCCATAAGGTCTGTGTAGCCCTGGAAGAAGACGACCGGCCGCAACTGGACGTCAAAGAAGGTGGCTGACATCCCAGCCATGAGCTCGGGCTCCTCTTCCCCCTCTGAGAGATTTTCTCCCATCATGGACTCCATCCCTTGTGCTTCAAAGGTGATCTGGAAGACAGAAGAGAAGGGGCCCTTTGGAGCAGGACACTAGTGATGGAGTGACTTGGATGAGGCATCCAAGCCATCCCTGAGGGATCAGTGTTGTGTCCTCTGGTTTTTTGGGTAGTAGGGTCGGTAGTAGCAGCTCCCTTCTCCAGAGCAGCAGTGTCTGGTTTCATACAGGTGATTTGGGAATTTGCCTGTTTCTGATACAGGATGTGCTGAGCACAGAGGTGAAGCACCACAAGGAGGCTAAGAGGGGACACAGGCACAGCAGTGGCCCCACTGGGCTGGTGCTGTCACTGCCCTCCAGCCCCCAGCCCCTCTCCTGCCAGCACCTGAGCTGCACGAAGCCGCTGGCCATGGCTGAGCAGGGAGAAGTCAGAGATGCTCTTCCTCAGGTATCCACCCTCCAAAAACAGCAGGTCCAGCCCGAAAGTGGAAGTCAGGTCCTGGGTGACTGAAAGGCAGAGAGATGCCCATCAACACCGCTGGGTGTCTGCTGGAAGAGGGGTTGTAACAGGATGATTTTAAGGCCCCTTCCAACCCCAACTGTGGTACCATTCTGCATCTTCTTTTTTCGTTCTTGCAATACTCAAACGATTTAGCATTGCAAGATTGGTTTTTTTTTTTTCTCCCTGGCCATTCACCTTCACTGACCCTCTGCAAGGCAAGACTGAGCTAATTGGAAGAGGGACAGAACTGAGAGCTGAGGGGCAAAGAATTCAGCAGATATTTAGCAAGTGCTGCTTTTTGCAGTCTCTGAAGTTTGATTCTTTCTTTTAAACCTCAGTATAAGAATCCTCCTCTTTAAAAGTCTTTTAAAAAATGCTAAAGGAAGTGAGGAATGGAGTGAAGTATCTTGACTTTTAGGGAAAGCACAGAAACTGTCATCAGCAGTCTGCTATTGATTTCATCTAGAGCTGAAGCTCCTCCTTCAAACCAGCAGGATTTGAGACAAGTATGTGTTAGAGAAAGGTACATTCATATCTCAGGTGGTGGCAGCCAGCTGGTGCTGGAGGACATTCTCAGAAACCTTCCCTGAGATTTTAGGGCATTCTGTAGACCTGGATCCTCCTCTGAAAGCTGCCTTTTCCCACCAACCCCTCCTTTAACCCTCTGAGGGAGCCACGGGACCCATGTCCTCCATGCTGTCACCTGTCAGAGGTCCTGAGAAAGAAGAGGAGGTGCCAGCTTTAGAGAAGAAGTTGTAATTATTTATCCGCTGGTCTCCCATGATGTCTTTCATTATCTTCCTGGAAAAGAGAGGGAAAGGATATGTCAGCCCTGGGAGGGACGGAAGGGAGAAGATCAATGGTCACTACAGAAGGAAATACAATTCGCCAAAGTATTTCTCATGGTTGCTGACTGCCTAGAGCAGTATGAGTAAAAAATGAAAGTGTTAGTCAGGAACTATCCTGGAATTTCCTATTCCTCTGGCTTATTAGGATAGACCAGGCAGATATTTTTGTGCAGCTTTTGCTTAGCTCTGAAAATTGTGAGTGCTTGGTTTGTTCTGGGCAGACAGGAAGATTAATGCAGCTGCAAACTGTGCACTGCTCTGGGAGCCAGAGCTTTGACCTCCAGGGACTCTGCAGAAACCACAGCCCTGGGTCCCGCTGCCATGGGGCAAGATCACAAGGAACCCCAAGTTTCCCCTGGCTCTGTGACATCTGCACCCCTTTTGTTACTCCAGAATGCCCAGGCAGCCCCCATGAAGTGATGCTAGCACAGTTTAAAAGACATGTTGGTCCAAAGCCCACAGCTGGACTGTGGAGGAGGAGGAGAAAAAGGTGATGTAGAGCAGAGGGGAAAAATGCACCCATCCCCTCAAGCCCCACTTTGCCAGGTGGTGGTGGCCACGCAGGCTGTTCTGGACTTTCAGCAGCAGGAAGGTGGCCATCTCTGTCTCCATCTCGCTGGTGGCCAGCAGGATGTTGATGACATCCATGGACAAGGGGTGGTTATCCAGGAGGATTTCTGCAGCGGCCAGGCGACAGGTTTTGTCATAATTCTTCCTCTTCTGGTGGAAAATCCTCCTCATCGCTCGCTTCACCTGATGAGAAGGGGTAATTAACAGAGTGCAAATTCACCCCTGCAGCTTGGCTTTAAGTGGGGAGGGAAGCACCAAGCCTTGGCACCTTTCTCTCGTACCTTGCTGGAGATGTGGGGAGCAGGGAATCGCTGCAGGGCAGAGGTGGCCGCGGCTGTGACAGCCGTGGGACCGTCCTCGGCGTGCTCCAGGAGGGTGGGGATGGTCTCAGGGAGCATGGCATTCCCCAGGGCCAGCAGGTAAATGACCACCTCAGCCTCCTCCTCGGCACCTCTGAGCCCCCTGAGGATGGTTTCCACCCCACGCTCCACCACCTGCTCAGGATTTGCAGGAGGTGAGGGGCAGGAGGTATTCTGGGCATCCCTGGAATTGGGGGGGCAGTCCCAAAAAGCCAAGTGTGAGGGATTGCAGAGGACCCACCTGCAGCCCACAAAGCTGCTGCTGGCACAGCTTGCCCACCAGAGAGCCCACAGCAACTATCCCTGTCTCCCAGATATCAGGTGCCAGCTGCTTCCCATCCAGCTTGTCCTGGGAATCAGGAAAAGGGGTAGTAGGAAACAAGAACAACGAAATGAAGAGGAAAAAGAGAAGGAGTATGCTTTACCTCTTATGTCAAAGTGTTTCTTAAGCAAGTAAGGAAAAACTAGTTCTTACCTGCCTTGAAGGAGGCCATGCATGATTGAATTGGATAAAATGCTGTGGCTCTAAATTAAGATTTTATTATCTCTAATGCATTGATACAAAACATCTTCTGCTGAATTTTTTCCTCTGAGGAGCATCTGCTCCCATCACCAGTGTCCCATTAAATGCACATAAAACAACCCCATGAGCAGGAAAACCAATTTCTACAGAAACATTTTCCTTTTTCCATGGTGTGTGGATCCATTCCAGATGCAGGACCCTCGGGGAAGAGAGACAGAGATGTCCATACTCACTAAGACAAGGTGGAGAAGCTCTCCTGAAGGCCGGGGAGAGAAAGTTGTGGCAAAGAGAAACTTCTCCAAGAGGGACTTGGGCTCCTTGCTGAAATTCAGGAAGTCTGAGAGAGCTGCCAAGGAAGCCACCGACTGTGTGGCCACTGCTGCCTCCACGAGGAAGGGGCTGGAGCAGGAAGAGGGAAGTCACCAGTGGCATAGCCACAAAAACCATACAGTGATTGGACAGGACAGTGAAACTCCCCAGGTTTGGGCCCGGACTATCAGACCCCTTCAAGTTTCCTTGGGACTCAGCCCGACGGTGACTTAAATGGAGCTTTGATCCAGTTGTCTGAAAAGTAATTTTAATAACACGAAAACAACAAGCAATGAGGCGTCCACTGTATTGGATCGAACTGGATCAAGGCAGTACAAGGGGCAAAAGGCACAAAGGCAGAGTCCAGGGGCAGAGGGGTAGTTCTACACCTTGGTGTGGGAGTTAACATGGGGTCTGAGGGAAGGGTTCCAATGGGGGACAGCGATTAAAATTATTAAAATTCTTGCACCAAAAATCAACCTATGACAACACAAAGAACTGAGAACTTTCTAGTAACAATTAGCATAGAGAGCATGTCAATCAGCCTTCTGCTTATGGTACTAAGAATCGAGTTTCCCAAGGCATTTTTCCAGGGTTCTCTTTTCCTGTGGAAAGTGCTCTCTACAGGACAGGCGTTAGGACAAAACAGAGAACACTGCCACTAGTCAGAATGGCTGCCTGGACTAGAGACGGTGCAGAGAGCAGCACCAACTGGCCCTGACTGTCTTGTCCAGCACTCAGAATTTTGGAGAGATGGTGCCAGGGATTCTCACCGCATCTCCTCGGGCGCTCTCCTCAGCAGCTGCAGGACATCCCTCTTCTTGGCACCACGCAGCATCTGGATGAACCTCTGGAACTGCCAGGCTGTCGCCACCTTAGAGGTGTCTGTTCTGATCCTCTGCCTGTCAAAAGCCTTCAGGAAGGCTCTCAGCTGCAAAGGGGAGGTTTGTTAGGTGGGATTTTGCCACTTTTCCCATGTTATCATAGGACAACGCGTACTCCAAAGCAACAGTAACCGGCCCCTCCAAAAGCACCACTGGGGTTTAACCCCAAATCCTACAAATGTGCAGCTTGAGGGAGAGCCCCTGGTGAGTTTTGAGGTGGGTAGCATCACTGACCGACGGGCAGTGGGTGCAGACCCTCCTGAAGGGCAGGCTGGCCATGCCCAGGGGCTGGGGCCGTGCCTCCATGCCAGCCAGCACATCCTTAAGGCTTTGTCCAGACACCTCTGCCGGCCCAGGCATTGCAGGAGACACCAGCTGGAGCTGCTGCCTGTGAAGGGAGAAATAGTCAATGGAAAGTTTTGTGATTTCCACCCTCCACGGCCAGTGGTTGGGATCATTGCTCACCTTGAAGTGATTTTGATGCCAGAGCAGGATCTCAGGGCTGGAGACACCGTGTGGCTTTCCTCTGCCAGGACTGACTGGAGCAGGTTGTCTTTCACCACATACTGACTTCTGCTGGAGGGCTGCCACTCGACTCCAAAAATCTTGGAAAAGGAAAAGCAAGGAGAAAAAAAAAATGCAACCTTTTTTCCCCACACCCTCGCCTCGGGAGATTTCTCTCTTTACATTAGCAGAGGAAGAACTTTCCGGTGCACAAAGTCACCTACTTCACTTGCAAGATGTAGGAAAGGAAAATCCTCTTCCCAGATGTGGGAGAAGGCAACAGCAGGTAAGGACCAGCAAGGGGATGCTCTCACCCGTGGCTGATGCAGGTAAACAGAGTGGTGACACCACGTGAACTTGCACAACAAAGTGGTGTTGAGAGCCCTGCCAGGGCTCCTGGGGTCTCCATGGGAATGCCCATTTTTATACTGAGTTCAGTAGAATTTGTGTATTTTATAAAACCTTAAATTTTGGTTATGGCAGGTATAAGTGCATTAAGACCCATGGGATTTCATCTGTTTTTGTCAGGGCTGAACACAGCTACTGCTTTAAGCAAAACAGAGTCCTGTGAAACTAACCCCCAATCCAATGAGTCTGAGACGTAAAAAACATCCCTGTATCTCCACCTTCCCAAGCAGGATCAGCTGACAGCTCAGAAGTGATAATAAGAGTGGGGATGGGGTGACCCAGAGCACCTCTACTACTCCACCCACCCTGACACCACAAGATCCTCCTGAGGGATGTTGGTGCATCCCAGTTTGAGGATGGCCCTAAGAGTCCCATCCCAAGCTGGTGCAGAAGGCTGAAGCCAGCTGGGAATGGGAATCCAAGCCCACCTGTGAAAAGATTTTGGGGGTAGCCCTGCTGTACTCAACGTGAGCTGAGCCCCCCCACAGTGAGAGCAATGGACTTGCTTTGTTTATGGAGGTGAATCCAGACTTTGGCTTTGAGCAGCTGAGGAGATCTTTGATCTTGGTGATGGAATGGTTGGACATGGTGTAGGTGACTTGGCAGCTCCCAGAGGCATCTTCCTGAAACACAAACAGGAGTGCCCGTGAGTATTAAATGATCCATGGAGAGGACAGACACAAAGGCCAACCTAATAAAGAGAACAGCACCTAAAATCTAGAAAGTGGGCCAAATCAGGGAGTGGTTGAATAGCTCCAAGTCCATCCTGGCATCTTTGCAAATTCAGGCTAACACCCCCAGCAGCATCTCTGTGACTGCATTTGGGGTTCTGAGGTTATTTCACGTTGTTCACAGGTCATTCTAGCTGGCTGGTGGCAAAGCAAATCCTGCTCAGTAGGAATGCTTGTGGAGTTTTTTCTCTGCTGTTCCCACTGTCCAGGGAAAGGGTATGATTTTGTAAATGTGCCTATTGCTGAAAACCAGCTTCTTTTATTTTAAGTTTTCTGCATTTCCAGGAGTCACCCTTGTTCACAGCCTGGTTAAAGCAGATTTTATCTGAATTTATCCTGAATTTTGCCCCCTCTCCTGAAGCTCGTGGGCTGGCTAGGCTCCGGGGCCAGCTCTCCCGGTGCATCCCTGGATTTTGGGCAGATGTGGCTTCAGCTCTGGACCTACCTCCACTGTGGTGCCAGCATGGGGCTGAAGCTGGAACAGACTGATGATGCCTCGCTTCAGGTTGGAGATCAGGATGTTTTCTGCTTCATTCCCATAGAAAGCTTTGACCTGGAAGGGCAGGAGGTGGTGCCTGGCTGAGAGGATGTCTCTGGGGTCCCTGCAGGCCCTCTGCTGCCTTCCCTGACAAAAGGGAACCTGAGAACACCCTGTAGACACCTGAGGAATGTCCTCAAGGAGGAACTTATTCCTCAGTAGCATGAGGTCTGTGGATGCAAGCCCACAAAATTTCCCTTTTCTTCCCACCCTGGAATTTCATAGCCTTATAGAAGGTCAGAAAGGAGCTTATATCCCATGGTTAGCACTGAAGAGCTTTAATATAGGATTTTGCAGCTCCAGCTGAGTCCTTGTGGAGGATGGGACTCCATGTAGGGTCCTACATTGGCCACTCTGTCCAGTTCCTTCTGCTCTGAAATCAGAGATTAAGCAGGAGCTCCTATGGGCTTCATAGCCAACAAAATTTAGGATAAGGACAGGAGTGCCTTGCAGAGGGCATGAACAAGCCCAGGAGGTGTCCAGCTGACCTTCCCACTGTTCCAGGAGATGAACACTGGCTGCTGAAGCTCTGCCTGTGCCTCTGGGCTCAGTGCAATCTCTACAGAGGCACCTCCAGTGCTGTCCTGGCTCCTCTCCTCTTCTGGCTGGTGTTTGGCCTTCAGGTCACGGATCTATGACAGCAGAAGATAGCAGAAAGCACTGACCAAGTGTCTGCTCTAAAGCTGGTGAGTATTTTACCTTCAGGCAGTGGATTTGGTCAGAGAGGTCATTTTTCAGCTGTCATGGGCTAGAAATGGAGGGGGTTGCACCTCCTGGGGAGTTTCCAGCAGGAATCCCTGGCTGTGCCTCCTCACACACCTGCACCTGGAGCAGTTCTTCCCCGCCTTGGTCCCTCCAGAGCCGGTGCAGGTGGATCAATGTCTCAGCCTGCAGCCGGGCTCCCCATGGCCATGGTGTGGATGTGTGCTGCAGCTGCACATCCAAGGTGTACCAGTACTGGTACAGGGTCCTGGGCTGGAAAGAAAGCAGCTGCAAATTCCCTGTGGAAAGATGGAAATGTTGAAGGTAAGCGGTCGTGGATCACCTCACTTCCCACAGCTGGAAACCTCCATCTCAGACTTGCAGGGGTGCTGATCACCTGGATCACTCCACCTCCTGGGAGTAGAAGTCCAGCTGATGGGAAGGTTTTCATGGGGAATTATTTGTGCCAGTGTTCTTCGGGCTGACAGCTGATTCCTGCTCGTGTTCCCAGCCCTGCCTTAAAAACAATGGCTGGAGCAGGGGCTCTGCTTGGGGACTTCAGGACTTTTAGAAATGCCAAAGAAACACACTTTCATCCTGAAGGGAAGTTTCCTGAGCATGCCCATGGACAGGAGTGATATCTCCAGTGCCTTTTCAGCACTGAGCATTAACTGGGGCACAATTAACATTTTTAGGGGAGAAAAGAAGCTGACTTCCTCGCATTATGAGTTTTCCATCAGAACTTTTAACTCCTAATTAAATCACTGTCTTTGTGCTAAGGCAAAATGAAGTTGGTGGGACAGCTTTAGATCAAAACTCTCTGCTTTAATCTTATTTCTCTAAAATTATTTGCAGTCCCTTCTCTTGATTATATAGAAGCATGACTGAAGGGGGGAGGGTTGCCTTTGCCACGATAAAAACAGTCAAATCTGTTTTCTGAAGTCACTTGCAATTCTCTTGCAAATTTGATAAACTTGCCGATGTGGCTTCTGAAACGTTTATAGCTTTGCTGCTTTTTCAACAAATGAATAAATGGAAATCCAGCTCAGTCCCTGGAGAGTTCCTCTGCGAGACAAACCGAAGAGTTTTTACAATTCTGCACCGTGTGCAGTTTAAAAAGCTCCAGCTCTCTGGTTTTCCTTAAGGTCCCCCCAAGGAAGGACTTCCACAATCCCCAGAATTTCCCAGCCTCAGGAGATGCTTATCCTGTTTGCAGTTTGCCAGTACCTGTTCTCTGCTTGGTTGCAGACTGGGAAGATAAGAGCTGGGAAGAGCATCTCACCTCTCCAGGCATCCAGACCCCGTCGAGTCCCTAGACCTAAATCAGCCCAAAGTCTCTCTTACCTTTTCCTGCTCTCAGGAGGGAAAAGCAAAGCAGGCAAAAGCTTCCCCAAACCGCCTGCGGATTCATGGTGAGCTCTGGGAGCTGGGCGGGAGACGGGGAAGGGAGGGGTGTGGGAGAGAGGGATCGTGCAACAAAAGTGGGCAAGAACAGCAGTGACAGGCGACGGGGCCCGACCTTCTCCCCATCCCCGCCTTACCCAAGAAAAGGCAAATAATTAAACCTTTGTACCAACCCCCAGCAGCCACAAAGGGTTTGGAAATCAGCTGAGGCTTGCCAAAGGCCGGCGGGAGGGGAGGAAAGCTGGGGAAAAAAGAGCTGCCAGAAGTATCGCGAGGTGGAGAAATTGCCAGTTTGTCCTGATATGGGAGGGGGATGCTCAGAAAGCTGCTCTGTCTTTTGGTGATCTCTCCCTTCCAATCATGGGATAGAAGATAGCTGCTTTCAAAAGAAAAGACCCAGAAGGGGGAAGGGGAGAAACAGCTTTTCCATCCTTTTAGTTGGAGATCGGGATTTGCAGCTCGGAGGCTCAAGTTACTTAAAGGGCCAGGCTGGAGGGGACAGGGAGAACTGCTACCCCCAGAAAGAAAGGGAAAAGGGCCTAAGAAATCCATCTCTAAATCCCTTGGCCCACTGACCATACAGTATTTTTTTAATGCACAAACTTTCTGAGTGCTGAGCTTAATTTTCTAAAGACACCAAAGTAAGTGGTGATGATGCAGCTCAGGGTCCTGGGAAGGCTTTTTGCTAAAAAGAATGGAGAGTGGGATAGGGGGACACTTAACGTGTCATTTTGGAAGTGATCTGCATATTACAGTGGGATCAAAACCCCAGGACTTTGGTGTTTTGGCATTTTCAAGGGCATGTCTCCCAGCTCTGCATCACCACTGGGCCTTTGGGCCACTACTGTGATCAGAAAATCAGGGCAGATCCAGCTGAGAGCAACCTGGGGAAACTCCAGTTATAGGTTTCCCATACATGGTGTCTTCACTTGGTCTTCTGGTGGTCTTTGTGGACAAATACCCCACACTTAGCTTGAAAAATATTCTTCTCTTTAGTATTTTTATTTAGATTTTATAGAATCATAGAATGGTTTGAGTTGGAAGGGACCTTAATGACCATTTTCTTCCAATCCTCTGTCATGAGCAGAGAAGCCCAGAGCAGCTGTGGCTGCCCCTGGATCCCTGGAAGTGTCCAAGGCCAGGCTGGACAGGACTTGGAGCATCCTGGGATAGTGGAAAGTGTCCCTGGCCAGGGCAGGGGGATTGGAACTGGATGATTTTTAAGGTTCCTTCCAACACAAACCATTTTATGGTTTCTGGGGGACTCTGTGCTCTGCAGTGCAATGTGAGAGCAAAGCACACCAGAGAATTAAAGTCCTGCTGAACACAAAAAGTTTTAGTTCTTTATCCAGGGTGGGGGAAAAAGGAAATATTTCAGAGTGAAGTGCTTGTGGAAGGTCTGAGCCCTGAAGGTAAGGTCCCAGAATGTTTGCTGGCTGCAGCTCAGTGCAGTACCTGGAAAGGCAAACATACACGGACTGTGAAAAAACCTGCTGATAAGGAGGCCTCAAAGTGGAACTGAACTTTAGCAGGTTGGTTATTTCGGCTTGGCTGCCAAGACTTTCCAGGACTAGGATGTGGAAAACTGGAAGAAAACCCTGTTTTTTCTTTCTCCAAACCTGGTTCTTCCTTCTGTCACTGAGAGAATCTGTGAAAAACAATAAAGCAGAAGAAAGCAGAGGGAGATATAAAACTTTGTGAAGCAATCTTCTCAAACCCATCTGGGGTTGCCATGCTCTTGGAAAGGTGCCTTATGGAACTTTGGACACCTATGGACAGATGAACGGTCCTAAAATCAGTGCTGCTGGAATTTCAGGAGCTCCTCCAGCTTCTCGTGTATCGATCAAGGGAAATGTGATCTCCTATTTCTATGCAGTGAAGGGCCCTGGCTGCTGGATCACCACGGGCAGAGCACAGCAGGGATGGTCACTGTGACCAGGTCACCATGCCCAGGTCAGAGAGGCACACAGGGACCTTGCCACCGAGCTGTGACATCAGGGTGGACTTTGGCAAAGGGTGGCCAGGCTGCACTCGCCTGGATGGGAGCAGGATGGAAGCAACATGGGCTGTTGTATCAAAGCCTGCAAACCTCAATTTCCTCTCTTATAAATGACCTTCAGCTCCAAATTTCTGCCCCCCTCCCAGCATCTTTTCTTCCTGCTTTGTCACTTCCCTTTTTGTCACTGCAGTGGTAAGGAAAGCACTGACTTTCCCAACAAGCTCAATTAATCCTTCCCTCCAAGAGAAAAACTGAAGGGGAATGAGCAGTTCTCACATGATTGTACTTGTGGCACTCAAAAGTCTCCAAAATCCCTGAACAGAGAGATTTCCTGGGGCTGTGGGGGACATACAGGTCACACCCTGGTCAAGAGGCCCCAGGTATGTCCAATGAGCACCTGAGGGCCCTAATGAGCTTTAATTACCCTAATGAGCCTTAATGACCCTAATGAGCCTCCTCACCTGTGGTCTCCACCCATGCCCATGGGTTTGGGAGGCTATTTCAGCTCAGCCTTGAGATTCAATAGGGTTTATAGGCTCTGTTAGTCTTGGTTTCTGTTCTCTCTCTGCTGGTTCTGGATGGACCCAAGGCTTTTCTGTGCCCATGGTGTCCTGGAGAGTGTTAACAGAGATTTTTCTGAGGACCCAGCCTGTGAAATCCTTCTAGAGAGACCCTCTTGGTGAGGACACTGCCAGTACTGGGCCACCCCAGCTCATCTCTCTGTGCTGTGTGCCACCGTGGAATGGATTGGGAATAGCAGACAATTCCCAAAACATCTTCCTCTTCCTCCTGCTTCCCCTTAGTATGCAGCTCTGAGGTGGGCAGGTTGTGTTCTGTGACTCTTCACTGTGCAATGATTTCTGTTGGGAAGATATTTTGAGCACTTGAGGTCTGCCCTTAGAACTCATTACACAGATATTGTGAGTTAAGGGATCAATGCTGGGCAAATATCCTGGTTTTCCCACAGGACAGACGTCTTAGGAGATGGTTTCTATTCCTGCAAAGCAGCCAATCATCTGCCATGTGAGCAAGGAAAGTATATGACAAGTGCTTGTATTAATCAGCTAAAAATCAGATAATTTTAAGAAAAAAGAAAAATGTCAATTCTGCTCAGTTAATTTTGGGGTTCAAAAGGTTTGGAGCTACATAAATATATATTCACAGGTCTGGTTTTGGACCAGACAGACGTATATATATATATGTGTGTGTGATATATATACATATATATATATATATATAATGTATTTTTAAGCCAGATCACCTAAGCTGGGTCTGTAAGGCAGAAATGCCCCCTTCTCCACTTGTATTTTTTTAGGCAGTTGCATAGGAATTTCCTGTGCAAGCACATACTTATGGATTTTGTGGAGGAAAACCCAGGGGATGAGGCTGTTGTGAGATGTATAAAAAGGGCTACACCCCACCAGCCCCTGGAGATGCTTGTGAGTCCCCCACTTGTTTTGTGTTTTATTGTCTGGAGGTTGCCAGGCTGCACTTTCCAGGACAGCCTCCTTTTTGTCCTCCTTTTTTTTTTTTTTTTTTTTTTTTTTTTTTTTTTTTTTTTTTTTTTCTCCTTCCCTCTGTTTGAAACAAGCAAACAAATCCTCTGGGTTGCCTGGCTCCCTTGGTTGCTCAAGGGAGTGGTCAGGAAAAGGGGGAAAGTCCAAGCACAGCAAAGTGGTAAGGGCCGTGTTTGCATCTCAGTATGAGGCATCTCAATGCCTGATAAGCTAAAGAAAAGACTTTGCTGTGTTAATGCACAATTATATTTTTCTGTACTTTTTGGGAAAAAGGCATGGGATCAACCTCGGGAGGTTGTCTGGCTCAATTCCCTGTGCCTGGCTTTGCCATGAGGAATGGATGCCTGACTTCTCTGCAGACAGGAGCTGCTGATAGAGATTTCTGTTTCTATAGTGAATTCATTCCAGTTCTTTGCTGCCATAAAGTCTCATTTTTCTGCAATTTCCCTCTATTACCTTAAAACCCAGCCCAGCTGAGTTGGAATTCAGTCCCAGCCTTTGCTTTCCTCCTTCCTCCTTCTCCCTTCTTTTCTCTGTTCCTTTCCAATTTGCAGAGGCCTCAGCTACCTGCCTATTTCCTTTTTCTCTCACCTTCCAGTTCCTGTTTCCCAGACCACCTTCTTTCCTTATACAACCCTCGATATCCCATTCCCCACTTAAGGCTTTCTTGTATCCTCATTTTTCTACTGTATGCTGTGGGTGAAGGTCTGGCTTTGAGGAGCACACCCTGCTCTCTTTGCTCAAGGAACCAGCCTTGCAGTTATCCCAATCTCCTGCTGCTGAGGCCTTCCTTAGGCTCTTGCGGAAATGAAAAGTATCCAGGAAGCTTCTCCTTTCTCGAGATTAGAATGGTTTCTACAAGCCCTTGAGATGTGACCACGATGGTTAAAAACCCACTGAACCAATGAAGGTTTCCCCTTTTTTTCCCCCACTCCAAGCTCCATCCTCTCCCTTACTTTGTAGTCTCAACAACTGCTAAGGAACCTTTCTAATCATGTGCATTGGCAAAGGCACTGCTCTTTAATTCAGGTTTTAAAGTCGGGCTCTGCCCATGCTAATGTTTAGAATTTTGGATGATGTTGTTGGTGCTTAACCAGCTCTGGGCTGCTTCCCGGCCTTTCTGCAAGGGCCAAAGGAGAACACGGGCAGGGCTGAAGGAGCCTTGTGCCCTGGGTGTTTAGAGAGGGGCTGGGTTAAACCAGGTTCCTTTCAAAGCCATTTGGAGTAGGTGCAATTAAGGCACTGGAATTACTTTGGGAAATGGTCCGTTTAGGATGGATCCACACAGAAGCTGTTTATCTGATGGTCAGTACACGCTCTGAGCAGTGCAGGGCCATCCCCTCAAGAAATGCATGAGCCAAACCCAGCAAGGAGAGGAGAAGACACGAGTTGAGCTTCGAGAGCTGCACAGATGAAATGCCACAGATGTGCCTGGAGCACGGCCCTCCCCAGCAGCTTTTCTTACAGTTCAGTTTTCAGAAAGCTCAAAGCTGGTGCTCAGTACTTTGGGATGTGGCTTGAAACTGGGGAGGGGATGAGCTCCCTTCCTGGAACTGAGGCAATGGAGTGCCACAAGCCTGCGGCCAGATTGCTTCTTGTTCAGCTTAAATTCAATCTTCTTTTATTTTATTTTTTTCTAAGTATTCTTAGAGAAGAATACAAGTGAAAAAAGGTAACAGAAATAGACTGAAGCACTACTGGGATAGGAATTGATATTTTACTTTTCCTCTTTTCATTATTAAAATATATGTAGGTAACATGAATTTCTTAACTCTGTGGTTTCAGAGAAACTCTTTTCCCTTTCTTGGGAAGACACATACAAGTCCTAAGACCCTGGGCCAATGCCCTGCATTTTATTGACGTTTTTACAATTACACAAGGGGAGAATAACTTTATGGTGCTGTTCCATGGGTTTAAATTAAGGGAACCGCCCCATTTCCCTCATCTTAAGGTTCAAATGGAGGGCAAACACCGCCGTCCCCGGTTTTAAAGGGTTTACCTTGAGAGGAACATCTTCATGTGCCATTCTAACAGTTCCATCAAGGGAGACCTTCCATTTGAAGGGAGGTTCACAGAAGAGAGATATGCCCAAAAGCCCCTAGAATGGCCTGTTTTGAGGGAAATGGGGGGGGAAAGGGCATTTCCCCTCATTTTAGGGGACTACATTGAGAAAAAAAAAATCCCCCTTCATCCACTTTTTATTCAGCCTTAAATTAAAGGGAGACCCTCCTTATGCATCATTTAGGGATCTAAATCGAGAGGCAACCTCCGTTTTCCCCTCGATTCAAGGCTTTGAAATGGCCCCAGAGGGGAGTTTACCCCTGACTGAATTCATTCAGGAGTCGCAGGAGAACGGTAAAGCTGTGCTGGCGCTGCCGGTCCGGACTCCATTTATCCGTCGGTATTGCAAACGCCCACAGGCCCCGAGCGCCGACGGACGCCCAGCACTGCCCGGGTCGCGCCCCGACGGATCCAAGAGGGGCTGGAAGCTCCATGGAGCAGCTCAGCGCCTGCTCCCCGCTGGCCCCTCCAAGGCTGGGACGGAGCGTGGGCTCGGGACACATCCTTATTGTGGGGGGGCAGAGCCGCTGCTCGGGGGCCCGGGGCATCCTTTATCCCCCTGGGGCAGCTGCCAGAGGCCGGGGACAAAGTCCTGGCTCCTAGGCTGGAACCCACCCCTGCTGCTTTACCTCTCCTTCTCTTGCTCGGATTTGTTTGGTAAGAAATTCAAATCATTCCTCCAGTGGTGTCTCTTATTGCGGTGACCGGTGAGTGATTTCTGCCTGGCCTTTTCCCGATCCTCGAGCCTTTCCTGATGTGTTCTGTTCCCTGCCCAGGGCCAGGAGCAGAGGGACAGAGCGGTTTTGCCGGCACCGGGCACCTGGGCAGGCCCAGCCCAGCCCAAGAATCCCGGCCAGAATTCCCTCCAGCATTTCCCGGCCCCACGGCGGGTCCGGCTCCGCGGGCAGGCGGCTCCAGGAGTTCCGAGTGGGCAAAACGGGGCCGAGTGAGAGGAGGCGGGTGGGGCCAGTGGGTGAAATGTCTTTGCTGCGGGCTGGCGGGGAGAGGAGGAGGGAGAAAGTGGTGCAGAGTGAAGGGGAGGGAAAGAGGGACGGGGCTGGAGCGGTGGAAGGCGGCGGGGATGGCCACGGGGCAGGCGGGCATTTTGCTTTCCAGCTCTGTGGGAAGGGAAAGGAAGAACTGTGAAATCGGTCCAGGAAAAGAGGGGAAGAAATACCGGTTGGTGGATGCCGCCGACAACTGGGATTTATTTGATTTGCCTGAACTGCAAAGGCCCCGCGGGGCAGCAGAGTCACAACAATCCCACGCAGAAGGCGGAGCAGAACCGTAGTAAACAAACCCGTATCTGTATCTGACTGGTCAAAACAGACAAAAGACGCTCCGCCCCCACATCGGCTCCAGTCCAGCGGCTGTTTTGTCCGGGGACCACGATCGGGACCGGAGCGGCGGCGGCTCCAGCACAGGTGGGACCCGCGGCCGGCTGTGCCCCAGCTCGGGGCTCGCTGCGGGCGGAGGGGCCGCGGGGAGGGGCAGGGGGCGGTTCTGGCGAGTTCCTTGTGCCGGGTTCCCCCGTGTCCCCCCTGCGCTGAGATGGCGGAGGGAGCGGCTGCCCGCGGGCTCCTCCTTGGCCGGAGCCCTGGGGACGAGGCGCGGCCGCAGCAGCGGTGGCTCATCCCGGTGGCTGTCGCTGGGACAGAGGTGGCTGCTCCGTGCCCGGGACACTTGCCAATTCTCGGTGAGGTGCTCCCTCGGTACCCACCCAGGGGCGCCAGATGTCGGGGGGGTTTCCTCACCCGAGCTTTAGGTGGTTTAAAGTTTTTGGCCCTCTAAAAAGCCCCGAGTCGTGTCCGTGCGAAAAAGCAGAGTCCTCAAGGTTTGTTTTCAGGTTTCTCGTGTTGTTTATTATTTGGTATCTCAAAATTTTCTCTGCTCCCAGCCGAGGTCTGGACAGCAGCTGGGACACGAGGCGACTGCCCCACAGATGGGATGTCCCCTAACATTTATACAGATAATTACGTACTAGTTATTTACTATTTTGTGCCAATGCCCAGTGCCCACACCAGAAGTGACATTCTACTTCGGTCCAATCCACTCTAATTACTTTGTGCCATCAACTCCCCAAAAAATGGAGGACGAGGAAGAAGTACATAAGGTACCACCCAAATTCCACCATCTTGTCCCCATTTACTTCTATTCTAAAAATTCTAAAACTATTGAATTCTACATCATCTACTGTGCTAAACTACAATTTTCACATCCTGGAAGTTTGTAATTACTTCTGCAATGTTGAAAGCTTTTCCCATGGACCAAAATCAAACCCGGTGTCTTCCTGGGCTCTGTGCCAAGGTCTCCGAGCCCCCTCGACCATCTCCACACCCCCCTGTCCAGGGCTCAAATTCCTTTCCTTAGGTCCCAGGCCATCCAAGGGGATGTCCTGGACTCCAACATCTCCCCCTCCTGTTTGAACCAAAAAGACCTCTTTGGCAGCTTTGTCCATGAGCCGCTGCATGCACTGAAACAGACATGGTATGACCATGAGAAGAATTACAAACCCCAACAGGATGCATAAACCTGTTTTTAAAATTTCCTTCCACAGTGGTGAAAGGCCAAAAAAATTGAAAATGCCATCCAGCCATGACCCAGTTACCTCTCCAAGTTTGTTTACACTTTCTCGCAATTGCTTGAGGTTTTTATGAATTGATCTGGAATGATCTGACAAGTTCATGCAACACATTCCTTCAAACTCTTCACACCTATGTCCATGTGACAGCAAAAGATAATCAATTGCTGCCCTGTTTTGGACAGTTGCTCGTCTTACAGTGTCAATGTCCATTAACATATCACTCAGTGTAAGAGAAACGGCTCGGGCATGTTTGCTCAGCCAGCAAGCCATGTGGTCCAGTTCTGTCAAGGCTTTTCCTGATGCTGCCTGCGGTGAAAAAATTGCAACTGCAATCCTTTGTGCCTTTGTCCAGGTGTGTGTCATCACATTTTGGATCGTATTGTTGGATGGATCTTTTCTCTTTATGTTTTTGCTCTCTCAACAATGTTATGTTAGTGTTAACGATGAGAGTCTTCCAATGCTGCATGGACCACCTTTGACATTTGCAGGGACTGCAGGCCAAACTCTGTCCCCACAGATAAAAAAGATTCCTCTTGGCAATTGCACTGGAACATGGTTGGATGGTCTGCTCATCATCACCAAGATGATGCATTTCTATAAATTACATGATTGGGAGTGACGTCTATTGTTTTATTTCCCGCCACTCCAGGATAATTAAACTTTACACAAAACTTCATTCTGACTGATCCAAGAATTTCCAATTCCTGTGGTTCAAAAGGAGCCACCGGAAGGAAACTTGTCCAAACATCCCATTTGTCTACTGGATTTGAAATGACCTTTAAGATCGCTGGAGGGATGTTTCCTGGAGTCGGCCATTTGTTGACTGGCAATCCCACTAAACATGTTGAAAAAGGTTTTCCTGGTCTTGAGTGAGTTAAACAAATGGTGTCCAACCCTGATGCATTGGCCAGAGTTTCCCAAACATTTTCCTTTGGCTGAGCCATGGGCCAAACTGCCGCATTGCTCAAAGCAATCACTGAGAGAATGAGGCACGCGTGTGTCACCAAAGGCCTCTTTCCCTTGAGAACCATTGAAAAACACCACCACCCAAGTCCCAAAGAAAACCCAAATCCCAAAGTCTCTTTTGCACGTAGAACAAGGAGACGTCCGCTGCCTTGACATCCGCTCGCGTCTGTGTGCCTGGATTCCTGTTTCCAATCTTGGGGTCCGCGTCTGCTTGCACTTGGACTCGGTAGGGCTTCACGTTCTTTGCTGCCACCCATCTTGGTCCGGCTCCTGTGGAGACACAAGCATAACCCTTGCCCCAAGTTACGAATTTGAGTGGTCCTTCGACCTGTCCTGTATCTGGGTTTCTGACCAAAACTAGAGGATTCTCCTTCAGTTTCGCTTTTGTACTGTCCGAGAAATGTCTGATAATTGGTGGGGTGGGTCCGCGAAAGAGCCATTTAGAAAGTTCAACACATACAAGGCTTTATTCAAGCGCATGTGTGGTGTTGCATCTGTCTCCCCGCTTTTCTGTTTCTCCAAAAGGGATTTTAGTGTTTGATGTGTTTGTTCAATGATCACTTGACCTGTTGGAGAATGTGGGATACCAAAAGTATGATGAACACCCCACTTCTTTAAGAATTTGCCAAGCACTTTCCCTATATAAGTTGGACCGTTATCTGTTTTGACCTCTTGCAGCACACCTAAAGATGCAAACGCTTGTAAAAAATGCCGACAAGCGTGTTGTGCCGTCTCACCTGTGTGCAGTGATGCAAAAACCGCACCTGAAAATGTATCAACAGAAACATGAAAATTTTTAAATTTGCCAAAAGATGGATATTTGGTGACATCTGTCTGCCACAGTTGCAGACTGTGCAAAATCAGTTTCAAAGTGGTGAGTGCCACAGTGACCCCCACTAAAAAGCCACTTCCAGTCTCAGGCCCCATTGTGCCAAGATGTCTCTTCCCCATGCTGTGATGGGTTTTTGTATGATGAATGGACGAATGACTGCTGTTTTTCCTCCTGGTCCTGAAACAAGAATTGCGTTTTCACTCTGTGGACAAACAGAATTTCCTCCAATGCCTGAGAGTGAGCTCAAAGGTGCAATCAGGCTCCACTCTTTGGGCCAAAAAAGGTATGAAATTACCGTGACATCTGCGCCAGTATCAAGCATTCCATCAATCATGATTGTCTTCTCACCATAAGTCAATGAGCATGTAATGATGGGTCGATCTCGACCTAGGTGTTTCACCCATGTGGCATGAACTTCCACATGTTCACTCGAAGGGAAATTTTGTTGATGGAACACTGGCATGACCTGTTCTGTGGTGTGAGATGGCAATGCAATGGCTTTGGCAATTGATGTGTTCTTAGGAATGGTCAACGGTGGTTGTAGAGGTTTGGCCAAAACTGTCAATTCTTCATTGTAATTTGCCCAAATAATTGTAGGATAAATGATGAGACCTAAAATGCTGCTTCTTTCTTTACCTATGATTAAAAATTCTTGACTTTTCCATGAAGTTCCAGCGACTCCTGTTGGTATCACTGCATGATTTTCATTTAAAAAACATACTATTTTGGAAACTGCCAAGTCGCATTGTGCGCCTGGTGGCAGCAGGTCCGGATCACTGGGGATCCTGTACATTGTCCTGCTGAGGGCGTCGGATTGACTTTCTCTGACGACTGTCCCACTTGTGGAATTTGACTTTGCGTCATCGCCATCACTTGTGTTGTCACACGCTGACGATTCGCGCTCTTCTTGGAGTTTCCCGGAAGAGGCAGAGGGTTTCCATCCACATCCGTTTTAGAATGACACTGGCTTGCATGATGCTTTCCTCTTCTGCATCTCGGGCAAACACCTGATGAATCCACATTCTTTGTGTGCTCTGGGCAGTTTCTCTTGAAGTGACCCTGTTTGCTGCATTTGTAACATTGTGCTTTCACAAGTTTCGCCACCACCTCTGCTGTGGAATCATTTTGCCGAAGAGTTGCAAAAGCCTCTTGGAATTTTTCAGTCTGGGCTTCAATGAGTTTCCCTAGACGTTCTCCCGAGATGTCTGCTTGAATGGATGCCACATGCTGTGGTGTTCCTACTTTGCTGCATGCTTCTAACATTTCAGCTTAGGAAGGCTGACCTGGCATCGCACTGATGATACGTTTGCACTCTGTGTTGGCATTTGCAAATGCAAGACTTCGAAGCAGATGTGGCTTCGCTCCCTCATCATTGACTTGCCTATCTATTGCTTGTGTGAGACGATCAATGAATGAGGAGAAAGATTCTGATGTGCTTTGCATTATTTCTGTATAAATACTTTCTGGAACGCCTGCTGGTGAAATTTGTAGGATTACTTTTTTTGCTGCTTCTTTTATATCTGTTAACACTTCTCGTGGTAAATCTCTTGCTTGACGACATGGCTCATCATTTGGTGGATTACCTGCCATTTCTGCCACAGTGATACCTGCATTTGGTCCTCTTTGATATCTTCTCCTGAGGTCTTCAAGAGCTTTTCTCCATTTTGCTTCCCAGATAAGGATTTGCGAATCTGTAAAAATCATCGAAGTAATGGATCTGAGGTCAAAAGGTGTTAAGTCATATGTATTAAATGTTGCCTTCAAAAGCTGCTTGAAGTACGGAGATCCCAATCCATTATCACGGATGGCTTTTATCAAGTCTTTGACCATATCATGATCCAATCTCTCCCATCTTGCATTCTGCCCTTGTGTATCGTATGCCACTGGCAATATTAAACTCCTTCTGTCTGCTGAACTAAGTTCTTTTAATACTTCTTTCTTTGTCTCAGTCCAATCTGTTGCACTGGATATCTGTGCATCAGACATCTGTGAATTTTCAGAAAAAGGAATTAATTGTTGTGATTTCAATTGTGACACTGCTCCTCCTATTCCGGAGTCTGCCTTTATTAGTTGTTTGTTCCCATCTTCTTGAGATGTGATCCTTTCATCCTTGAGGGATATTTCTCTTTTTGACATTTCTGTCCCTTCTAATTGAGGGGTAAAAAGCTGAGATTGTTGTGCAGCACGCAATCCTTGTGCAGCATTACCAAGACAAAAGGTTGAGCCATCAGATAGCTGGAAAGTAATTGAAGAAAGCGTCTGTGGAGTTAACTGAAGAGGAGCTTGATTGCATTTTGGTGGAAGGAGCACTTGAGGGAATTGAATGTTTGAATCTGGGTTGAATTCCAAAGCTGTTTCTTTAAATTGTGGAAAATTTTGTTTCATGAAATCTTGAGATAATAAAATTGAAGAAGCTTGAGATGGTGGACATGCAGTTGTTGACCTGAAAGGAATGCCTTGTGAAGCAGTAATATGAATCATGTTGTCATCTGTGGCAAATGCTTGTTGTTGCAGTTGAGTTGCTGCATGATCCTCTGAAGTTAAGAACGGCTTCATTTGTTCTTGTTGGAATTGTTGCTTTGGAGAATAAATCTGTTTTTTATATGTGATTGGGAAAAAATGATGCAATGTGGGTGTTCCACCACTAGGTGGCGCTGGCATCGCGACAACCGGACCCTGTCGATAGAGCGATATTTTGTCCGGGATCTCTTCAATTATTTCTGACAGAAGATGCTGTGCTTGTAACAAACTCTCCGTTTCTGGATCTCTGGGGAACACTGCAGTGATGTTTGGATGTGCACCCATGTGTCTGAACGAGCTAGCTGATATTGAATCACCGAGTGGCTGCCGTGTTGGTATTGAGGCGCCGCTCGTGGGCGGGGTTATGGTTTGTGGCGTCTGCTGTGAGGAGGCGGTCCCTTGGAGAAATTCTCCGCCCTGGCCCCACCCCATCAACACTTGCACCGCCCCCGCCTGCTCCGATCCCGCTTGCATCGTCCCGGCACCGCCCTGGGAGGCGTTCCCTCTCGACCCGGCCCCGGGGGCCGCCCCGTCCCGCTCGCCATCGGGGTTTACCCCGCCCGGAGCGAGACTGCGGCTTGGGATACATCCCACCCCACTGCGCCTGCGCCAACGTGAGCCGCGAGCGCCTCTGGGGTTTGCAGTGCACGGCTCTGCGCCTGCGTCTGCGCCGCCCTTCCGGGCCCTCTGCCCACACCTTGCGATGTGGACACAATTTTGTCCATTTCGCTTCCCGTAGCCTCCATCATCACCCTACGCCGAACTACCGGCACGGGCTTTTCCTCCCCCTTTGTCCCGGTCTCGCGGTCCGCGAAATCCCCACGGTCGCCTGCGAGTTGTTTTTCCCCGCGATCCGCGCCCCCCTGACATGGTGTGTTTTTCTGCTGCCCCCCGTCACGTTCCGCGTCCGCGCCCTGTGATTGTTCCCGGCGCAATTGACTCGCATCGCCTTGGCGTCCTTGTGCCGCGGTGTTATCTCCCGCCGCCGGCGCGATTTGGGGTTGTTTTCCCTGCTGCTCTGGGGTTTGGCTCACTCCCCCTCCCCCCTGTTGTGTCTGTCCTTGCTCGGGTGGAGGAAGGGATGGCGAAGCGATTTCGCGCGGTGTCTGGGGAGGGGTAAACGGACTTCTAGGTGGAATCCGATCTAAATATTCCCATTCCCTCCCCTGGGGCAATTGTCCCATGTCCAGGGGACATGCCTCAAAAGAAAGCATGCCTCTATCCTGATCGCTGGGATGAAGTACAATTTTTTTCTTTCCCAGGACTGGCATCGGGGAATCAGATTTCAGAATTTGAGGCTCCGAGATAAGCTCTTGTGATTTATGTGCCTCATCCTGGAGGAGCTGCTGGCTCTCTCCTGCTGCTATAACCTGGGGAAGCGGCTGGCTATCCCTCCTGTTGCTACATCCTGGGAAAGCGGCTGGCTATCCCCTCCTCCCACATTCTCACTAGGAGATATGGGACCTGCCTGCTGCTGAGAAGCAGCTGGCTGCTGTTCAACAGAAGAAACATCGCTCTGTTCCTCCCGCGCCGCCCTCCGCTGCTGTAAAGAAGGAGGAACTGCCTTTTTATTACGTGAAATTGCTTCTAGCATAATTCTCCCTGCGTGCAATAGCTTCGCAGCTGTTTTATCCTTTTTAGTTGCCCTGTGCTACAACTCCCTATTTGCCTCTTGCCAAAATGCTGGCTCAAATAGGACGTGGGTTTCACAATGTGGAAAGTTACACCGAACCCACAAAAGCAGAGCTTGAAGCTCCTTTTCAGGAAGGCCTGCAGGATGTGCAGACATGACCACCCATAAAACGGATAGAATCTTAAGTTGTTCCTGGGAGACTCCCACCCCCATGTGTTCTAGATTTGACCGGTCTCACCAAAACTGAAGAACAGGGTGCAGATTTTCTCAGATTCATCCCGGAGGTTTCCTGATCACCGACCAGCAGATCTCAGGGTGACGAATCCAGGGCCCTTGGAGTTCGTCTGTCCGAGGCGAAGTTGAAGTCAGCTGCTGTGGCCACAGATCTTCCCCTGTCTTCTCTGGATTTCTTCCTGGATTTAGAGGGCTTTGTGTGTTCACTGGAAAGCACCCAGTGAAGCCAATTCTCGGTGAGGTGCTCCCTCGGTGCCCACCCAGGGGCGCCAGATGTCGGGGGGGTTTCCTCACCCGAGCTTTAGGTGGTTTAAAGTTTTTGGCCCTCTAAAAAGCCCCGAGTCGTGTCCGTGCGAAAAAGCAGAGTCCTCAAGGTTTGTTTTCAGGTTTCTCGTGTTGTTTATTATTTGGTATCTCAAAATTTTCTCTGCTCCCAGCCGAGGTCTGGACAGCAGCTGGGACACGAGGCGACTGCCCCACAGATGGGATGTCCCCTAACATTTATACAGATAATTACGTACTAGTTATTTACTATTTTGTGCCAATGCCCAGTGCCCACACTAAAAGTGACATTCTACTTCGGTCCAATCCACTCTAATTACTTTGTGCCATCACCACCCCAAAAAATGGAGGACGAGGAAGAAGGAGAAGTACATAAGGTACCACCCAAATTCCACCATCTTGTCCCCATTTACTTCTATTCTAAAAATTCTAAAACTATTGAATTCTACATCATCTACTGTGCTAAACTACAATTTTCACATCCTGGAAGTTTGTAATTACTTCTGCAATGTTGAAAGCTTTTCCCATGGACCAAAATCAAACCCGGTGTCTTCCTGGGCTCTGTGCCAAGGTCTCCGAGCCCCCTCGACCGTCTCCACACCCCCCTGTCCAGGGCTCAAATTCCTTTCCTTAGGTCCCAGGCCATCCAAGGGGATGTCCTGGACTCCAACAATTGTCTAAATATTAGAACTTGCAGTGACAAGTGTACAGAGTTGCAATGACAATCCGTAAAAAGTTGCGAATGGAAATGGAACTTATAAAATACATACATATACCCCTTAAAATTAAAAAATACCTAACTCTAAACATTTATGCCAGCAGCGGTGGCTCATCCCGGTGGCTGTCGCTGGGACAGAGGTGGCTGCTCCTTGCCCGGGACACTTGCCGGCCGTGCGGCCCCGGGCTCGGCGCCGCTGCTCGGGCGGGAGGTGTCCGTGCCCGGCTCGGGGCTGGCACGGGAGGAAGCTGAACGTGCCTCCGAGCCCAAAGCGCTGCAGGCGCCGAGTGCAGGCACAAAGCGCCGCATCCCGCCCGCTGCGGGGCCGAGGCTTCTCGGCGCTGCCTTCTGTGCCAGGAGCCGCTCGGAGTTGGCAGGCAGGGAGCCAAAGCGGCTGTGCTCGGTGTCCCCGGGCTCCAAGGCGCAGGGGCAGGGAATTTGGATGTAGAAAACGAGGTTCTCTTCATTAGAAAAATTTGTAACTTGAATAAAAAACCAGACAATTAGGATACAGAAATAAAGCAAAAGATTCTACAGCTGGGTGACCTTGCATTTAGGCAATAGCACACTTTCTCTGGAAAAGGCTCGCTCCTTAAAAATATCAGCCTATCGCATATTCATAAAATCACACATATGATTCAAACATTCCTTTTGACTGTGAATTTCTTTGTTCAGTTTCAACTCCTTGCAACCATTTTATTTTGTAGACCCGTCTGCTAGTGGCTCCATTCCGTCTGGCAGAAGTTGTTCAATAAACCCCTCTGCTGGAGTTTGTGGATGTTTTCATCAGGATAAAATACTGAAAAAGGCAGGTCCCCAGAAGCTTTGGTCAGTAGTCTTCATCTGCATAGAATCATTCAGGAATGCAAGAGGATTTTCTCCATCTGCGGCGGTGCCTGTGTCGCCAATCCGGCCAGCCCTGGCACCACAGCAACACAGTGGGTCTTGGCTTGACAGGAGTGCAGCGTGGCTATGGCAGGAGAGAAGAAAGGAGGGACTCTTGAGGGGGTGTATCCAAAGGAGTTTATTGAAGGCTCCAGACGTGGAGTCCTCACCTCAGGACACCAGCCTCAGAGAGACCAAGAGCCCCTCTGTGCAGCAACATTTAACAGGGGGTGTACCACAGGGGAGGGTTCAACCAGGGACCAATGGGGTACAGCAAGGGTGTGGCTCTTAACATAATATACACATGTTACAACCATACAGAACACAATGGGAGGGGGAAGCCTGGATCCTGCCCAATCACTCGACGCCTTCCTGGAACTTTCTGGACACAGGGAGAGGCCCCAGAGTGACAGACAGGATTAGGAGGTTATATAACAAATGATTGACATAAAACTGAACATGGGGAAAACCATATAGGGAGGAACATGGGGGGGGGGTACAGAATGAACCATTATAGAAAAATCTCATTAAACAAATCATAAACAGAAACATGAGTAAACACACCACCACATCTCCCCCTTATTTTATTATTAAAATGAGGAGAATTGCGGCTGGGGGGCCAAATACCCTGAGTTAGGGTACAAGTCCCCAAACCACTGCTGGTTGGTGGGCCAGTCTTCAAAGGGGACTGGCCACTGCCCCTCCTCCTCAGGGATGCGGTTTTCTTCGTTCTCCAGCTCTTCAGGCGCCTCCATTTCTACTTCCTCTGGTGCCGAGGGGATTGTATCATGATTGGTGTTAGGGGGTGTGGTGGAGACGGAAAGCAGTTTATAAATGAGTCTTTTAATCAGTCTGAAAGCAATCGAAATGATAATTATTATAAACAAAATCAAAAGTCCAGTCTTTATGGTTGAACCAGTCCAGCTGGAAAGACCCCAGTTCCCAAGGATCTGGTCGAACCAGTCTCCTGTCTCTTTCTTAATGGCGCTGACCATATTCTTGATCTCCGAGATGGATTTGTGGATGTTCTCAGCTTTGGGCGATAGGTTGAAACAACAAAGGCCCTCGAACTCCTCCTCACAGGAGTGTTGGTGGAGGAGTAGTAAATAGTCTATTGCCACCCTATTTTGTAGAGTCACCTGCCGCGTTACCTCCTCGTCTGATAGGAGGTCCGATAGGGCAGTGGAGGTCAAATAGGCTTGTTTAGCCACCCAGCACTCTAATCGGCCTAATTCTCCCATTGTTTTGGCCACAGAGACCCAGGGCAGAAAAACTGTCACAGCCGTAGCTTTGGCCCTGGACCAGTGGATTATGTCCGAATCACAGTCCGGGTCGAGATTTGCCAGATCTCTCTTTTGGACTGTTGCAGGCCTTGAGGAATTTCTGTAAACCAAATCCATAATTTGAGTCTTACTGGGGGTAAACAGTCCCAACTTGCCAATTGTGCAAGGACCACCGATCAGGCGAGGGGGGATGCCTGGCCATGCCCGGTCGCCACAGATAAGGAAAGCACCTTTGGGTAGGGAGAGGGGTTTATCCTCAAGAGTGGATGCCATCTTTATGTGGGCGATTCGATCGCACCACGTTCCGGCAGTGTACACACTCTTAAACTGAAACACATGGGTAAATGACTTTTCCTGGCCTTTGGGCGGGGCAGAGACAAATTGAACATAAAAGAAGGCTTTGGCAGAGCCCAGGAGGGCCAGCTCCTGTAGCCCCTCGGGGGCTGGATTTAGGCCTGACACCCAATCACACCAAAGGACCAGGGGGTTGGTTACTGGGAGGGTAATTCTCTGGTCGAGTCCAGTTTCGATGAAATTTTGTTGGGGGCGGCAACCGGTTTCAATGGGTTTTTGTTGGGAACGGTGATGGGAGGCATAAACCGAAGAGGACATGACAATAGGGGCACGGGCAACACGACCGGGGGCCTTACTATTATATTTGTTTCTCCATTGGAGGAGATCGGGGGGAAGCTCTTCCTCCTGGAAAGGGACCCCCATGAGGCAGGACGACATCAGATCTTGGGCGGCGGCCGAGGACAAGCAGATGTGATCTTGTCCAACAGCTTTTGTGAGGGTCTTCCACACATTTGCTTTTGGCTGAGGAACAATCCATGATTGGGTCAGCTGCAGGAGACTGGTGACTACCGCAGCTTGCAGGATGTAGGCTGCTCTGGGGGTCCTCATCTGGGCTGGTCCCGTTCTTGCCAGCCTAAGGAGAACTTAAGATGAAACACAATTAAAAGGAGCCACACCTGGGGTTAGACAGGGAAAGGGAACCCTTACTCCAGACAGATCTCCTTTTTCTTCCTTCTCCAGGAAGCCACCGACACCTGAGACACCTGCTTTCCAGCGGCCTTGGGGACGTAGGGCCTCACCCACTTGGAGGGGACCCACTGCAAGCCGGCGGGCGTGGAAACGCAGGCGTACCCGCGCCCCCAGGTAACTAAATCATGAGGTCCCTCCATTCCCAAGGTCTCTGGATCTTTGACAAGGACTTTCGGCCTTTCTCGGAGAGCCAGTTGTCTGCTCCCTCCAAAATGTTTAATGATGGGCAGGTTTAGGGACTGGAACAGTTCAAAAAATTTAGGGTGAACAAGGCCCGGGCAAGTCGCACCGAGGGAGGTTCAATCTTAATAACCTGCTGCTGTTGACACAGGACTCTTTTCAGATTTAAATGAGTCCTTTCCACAATCGCCTGGCCAGTCGGGGAGTGGGGGATGCCTGTTTTGTGTTCCACACCCCATTGTTGCAGGAAGCTGCAGAATTCCCTGGGGATGCCTGTTTTGTGTTCCACACCCCATTGTTGCAGGAAACTGCAGAATTCCCTGGACTTATACGCAGGGCCATTATCGGTCTTCAGCGACTTTGGGATGCCCACGCAGGAGAAAGCCTGGATTAGATGCTTGATAGCATCCGCAGACTTCTCCCCTGTGTGGGCAGAGGCGTAGACAGTGCCTGAGAAGGTGTCCACTGAGACGTGCACATACTTCAATTTCCCGAACTGGGGGAAGTGTGTGACTGGGGGATGTCTGTCTGCCACACCTCGCAGCTGTTGAGTCCCCGGGGGTTCACTCCCGCACTCATGGTGGGGAGGGCGTGCTTCTGACAGTTGGGACATGCGGCCACAATCGCCTTGGCCTGATCTTGAGTGAGGCAGAAACGTCGAACCAGACCTGGCGCGTTCTGATGGAAGAGCTGGTGGCTGATCTTAGCTTGCCTGAAAATATTCGGCAGCGGGGCCATTTCAGCAGGAGCAGCGAGAGCATCTGCTCTCCTGTTTCCCTCCGCAATGAACCCCGGCAGATCCGTGTGCGACCTGGTGTGCATCATGTAAAATGGGTGCTCTCGGTGGGAGATCAGCTTAACCAATTTCAAGAGCAACTCAACACAATGTTGGGCACCTCCTGCAGAATGGACCTCTCTGCTCTGGACAATGCTCCAGCGACATAAGCCGAATCAGTTGCTAAGTTGAACGGCTCAGAGAACTTCTCAAAGGCCCTGACGACTGTGGCCAACTCAGCAACTTGAGGTGATCCCTCAACTTCAGCAACATCTGACTCCCACTGCTGAGTTTTAGGGTCCTTCCAAGTCATCACTGACTTGTGGGACTTTCCGGGCGCATCTGTAAAAATGGTCAAGGCATCGAGAGGCGTTTTGTTCTGAACACTCTCTAAAGCCAATTTGAATTGAGCATCCTGATTAAAGATTTTATGGGCAGGCCAATGGATAGAAATTTGTCCCGAGTAGTTGTCCAGTGCAAACTGCAACGCTTCATTCTCCTGAAGAAGGTGTTCCAGCATTGCCTTAGTAATTTGGCCCGATCTTAACCTAATTGGCACGTGAATACACTCGAAGTCGCAACCGGCCAGTTCTCTAATCCGGACTCTGGCCTTCCAGATTAGATCTGCCATCAGCTCCTGTGGCAGTGTCATGCTTTTGGACCTCTGGTGGCTGAGAAAGACCCACTCTACAATTAGAAGAGGATCTTCTCAGCCTCTGTCCTTTTTGGGAATGGTGGCAATTTTCCCGTCCCATTGAAATATCACCCCGTGGAGGTGTGGCAGTTGTCCTAGGATGATGAACCTGAATGGCAGGTCAGGGTCACACCTGCTGGCCTGCCTTGTGGACATAGCTGTCTGGACCCTTTCCAGGGCTTTCCTTGCCTCTGGGGTGAGTGACCTAGGGGAACCATTGCCGAGCCTCGGTGTCCCGCAGGGCCGGTACCAGCAGTGACCTCTCCCCGTGTCCCTTTCAGTGTGCCATCAGCGCGGGGGTGAAGCTGTTCCCGAGGCCGATCTCCGAAAGGCTTTTCCGGCACTCCTGATGTCTCAGGAGCAAGGTGCTGTTTATTCCAGTCAGAGAGATGCCGGCACTGAGCTGGAGGAGAGTGAAATCTGTCGTGTTCAAGAGCCTTTAAATCAGCCCCAGGAGGACGAATCAGCAACAGGGAATATACTCAGAAGATTACCGTGTGAGTGCAGGGTCAGCCCTGTGGCCTCTGGGGAGGCTATGGTGTCACCTCCCAAGGACAGGCCCATCAGCTGTGTGGCTGTTTCCCGATGTCTGGAAGAGGCCTCGTGCTCTGCTCGGCCCCATCAGTGGCTGGAACCAACAGCCCCAGCTGCCCCCAAGGCTGTGCAGTTCTCCTGCTGCAGCCTGTCCCCAGCCCCGTGTCCCTAGCTGTCCCAGCCCTGTGTCCCTGCCTGTGTCCCAGGCTCTTGGCTCCCTGGCTGCCAGCTGAGTGAGGGCCACACTGGCTGAGGGCTCCCTCCTGTGCTCCCTGGGCACTGGGAGAGCAGATTGGAGGGCCGGCCCTGGTTCTGGCAGCCAGCAGCTCTTTCCTGCTGCAGGCAGGTGGTTCAGGGCCCATGCCGTGGTCACCTTGGTGCTGACTGTGCTCGTGTCCCTGGTGCTGGCTTTGGTGGTGGCCTTGGCTGTGCAGTCAGGTAAGGGAGGGGCAGCACCTGGGCCCAGCCCCTCGGGGCAGAGCGGGCTCCGTGCTCCCTGCACAGGGGAATCCTCAGAGCTTCTCCTCTTCCCCCTCCAGCACCACAGCTTCCAGTGACACCTGCCACTCCCCAGTGTGTTCTGGGCTGTCCCTCTGGCTGGGTTGGCTACAACGGGATCTGCTACTACCTGTCCAGGGATTTTGGCACCTGGGATGAGGGTGAGGAACGGTGCTCCGAGCTCGGGGCCTCCCTGGCCATTGTCAAGGATGAGGAGGCCACGGTGAGTGAGGGGCTGCGGGCGCTGTGGGGTGGCTGAGGGGAGCCTGGGGGTGCTCCTGGGCCGGGCTGGGGGCTGGCAGGGCTGGGGGTGCAGCCCTGTCCCGGGGCCTTGCAGGGAAGGAGCCCCGGGCACGTGTCTCCCCGAGGGGCCGGGGCAGCTCCCACTCCTCTCTCCTGGGCAGGATTTGCTCTTCCGCCTCCGCGGGAACGGCGAATTCTGGCTCGGGCTGCGCAGGCGGGGCCAGCACCTGCACTGGGGGGACGGCAGCAACTTCAGCTCCTGGTGAGTGCTGGGGAGCCGGGCAGGGCATGGGGGGACAGGGGCACAAGGTGTTCCCCTGGCACCCAGCGCTGCCTCTGCTCCTCCTTCCAGGGTTCCTGTCCTTGGCGATTCCGAGTGTGTGTATCTGAATGACCATAAATTCGTGAGTCAGAGCTGCTCAAATGAGCGGCTGTATGTGTGCAGCAAGGCCCGAGCTCCCCTGTGACAGGGGCTGGAGAAAGGACCTTCTCCACGCTGGGCAGTCCCAGCTTCACCTCTTCCCATGGCACAGGGCTGTCCTTCCTCAGCTGCCCCCTGTGCCTGGCACTTACTCTCAGGGTCCCCTCAGTGCCTGTTCCTCCCCACTGCCAACTCCGGGCTGGGTGTTCAGAGGAAAAGTCTCTGCAATCCATCCTCCCACCGATGCTCCCTGGATTGAGTGGATTGCCCTCATCACAAAATGAGCTCAAATGGGAAATCCCAATTGTCCTGGCCTCTTAGACATTGTCACAAACTGGCCTGAAGGTGAGACTTTTGGACTGTCCTTGGAAGAGGAAGAATAACAGGTGACGTGTTCAGGAGGTGTTGCTAGGCAGACACAAAAGAACCACACTCAGACGTTTAGGTTGTGAGAGCAAAAAGAAGGAAATTTAGTTTGGGGACTTTGACTTACATAGTTTTTGGAGTTTGATCAGGGATTGGGCAGTCAGATTGACACCTCTTTGACCCCACTGGTCAAACTAAATGAATATCAATTTCCCTTTCTCAGAGAGGAATGCAGAGTTTTGAAAACATCACTCTCTGTTTACCTTTAATTGGTGAGAACATTCAGTAGAAGAACGTAAACATCAGAAAGCTGAAAATGATTGGGGCAAGAAGGAGGAATCCCTGTTTTGGCATCAGACACCTGACTGTGCAGAATGGTCTCTCAGCTCTCTCTGTCTGTCTCTGGGCTTTGGAGGAGGACGGTCGGAGCTGCTGCCTGGGGAAGGGAGTTCGCTGCCACCGCCATAACCCAGCCCAGAGCTGCTGCTTCTGCCGTGGGTTCAGCCTGTGCTTGTGAGAGCAGCCACTGACCTGGGACCTTATTAACAACTACCTCACTCACTAGAAGAGGGACCTGTGCCTTCTGTTCTGGTGGCCGGGATCCTGATCTCCCCTCTCCCTGCCCTGCTGGAACAGGGTCTCCTCTGCCCCATCCCCGTCGCTCCTTTGGCACTGCTCCGAGCTTTGGCAGCACTGCAGCCCCAAAGCCCTGCCTGGCCAGACATCTTGCTGGCCCAGCTTGCTGTTTCCGAGGGCGCTGCCGGGGCATTGGGATCAGCTGCCCCCGGCGTTGTTGAAGCAAAGTCTCTTCCAAGCCTGCCCGTCTGGGGCCGGCCGCCATCACCGTGTGCTCCCTGAGCCCGCCCACAGCGCCCCCTGCAGCCGTGGAGGAATCATCGCACCCACCCCGCCCGCCGGGAGCCACCAGCGCCCCTGCTGGCGGTGCCCGGAACTGCACCCAAGGGGAAAGTGCCCGCGGCCGAGAGCGGGTTTGTGTTCTCCTTGTTGTTAATGCTGCCTGTTCATGGTCATGTTCACTTGTTAAACATGCTGTTTTATGTTGAAAAACCCCACATAATATTGGGGTTTGCATTTATGTATTTATATGTTCTTATTGACTGTATGTATAGCGTAATTTATAACCCCTTTTAGCTGCTTACTCTCGGTTTGCTCCTTTGGGTTTTCCAAGGCTCCGGCTGGCTCCAGGAGCAGAGCGGCGAGCGTGGGGATCAGCGGGCACTCACAGTGCTAACGCTGAACCACTGGGGCATCCAACCCCAAGCCGGACAAGGAGACGCCGACAAAGACCTGAGCAAAGGAGTGCGAGGGAGGCTCTTTCTATGAGGCTCCAGCAGGTTTATTGCTGAAGGGAGCTCAGGGAGAGAAGAGCAACAGGTGCTGCTGTGCAGCACCTTTTAAACGGGCTGGGACAGTAGGTGGAACAAGGTGACAACCAGTGGGTATCCAGTAGGTGGGGACACCAAGGGGAGGTACAAATAACAACAACCAGTGGGATCTGTAAAGGGGAGGATCCAAAGCTTAGGCACCAACCAGGTGTCGTGGAACACAGAACATTCTAGGTAAAGGGGAAGGGGTGATCTTTGATGGATAGGCAGGGGGTTGGCACAACTGAGGATTGGCACAGAAGGGTCAGGAACAAAGGGCAGGGTCAAGTCGATGGACAGAAGGGGTGGCGGGAACATTATGGGCAAGACCAGCTGTGAGGGAAAAGGGAGAGGAGTCAGGGGTACACTACAACAGCTTACTAATATGACCTAATTTTTTATTTTAAGTACGCACTTTATAGTCCATGGAAATAGTAGTGTGACGAATATATTACGTTGATGTATACATTTTATTGCTCATAGAAATAAGAGTGTGATAAACGTAATATAAGCCTTAGCAAAATATAAAAATGTTAAAATACTTCCATGTAACAAAAATCTCTACAGAACTGTGTATATGAAATGTCAATTTTTTATTTTTTCTATATTTATAGCTGAATTCTTTTATGCTTTAACATTGTTTTCTATTTATGCAGAGGACACATGTCTCTTCTCTTCAAGATTCTTCTTGTTATTTCCCAGCTGCTTAAGCATTTCATAACTACTATTGTTATGTTAAACATATGCTGTTAAATTTAAAGAGGACATACTAAATCCTTATCAGAGGACATAAAACAAGAAGATGGGAACATAAGAAAGAGTAAAATACATTAACTTGACCTACGGGATGTAAGCCAGAGTATGAAAAAAGAAAACAGAAGAATTGCCAGAACATCAAACAGTACACAAGAATGTTTGAATAATACGTGAAACTTATGAACATGTATGTACCTTAGTAAAGTAACAGTATATAGATAACACCCTCTTAATGTACTGGAGTGTGTTCATTGACCAATAGCCAGGACCACCCCAGCCCTGGATAAAAAGGGAAAAGGAAGTAAAACTCCCAAAGAAACCATAGCAACTTCTAATTTGTGCACGAAGAACCTAGACAGGTGAGTATATTGCTAAAAGGGTGTTGTAAAAATCCATTTGTGTGTTTTTGTGTGCGTGTGTGAGAGAGATGCAGACACGACAGTCCCTGATCTGCGCAGCGACGTGTGCAGTCCTTCTGACCGTGTTTCCCTCTGCCCGCCTGGGCCCAGCCAGGGAAGAGAGGATGGGAATGCTGTAGACTGAGAAACAGCCTGGAATGGGGAAGGATTAGCTACCTTGGGATTAAAAAGGGAATTCAGAAAACAAAGAGGAGAAGAATTGCCTGTAATTTTGACCACTGGAATCCTGATTCCGAGGTAGTGCTGCGCTCGACCCATGTCTGACTGGCTGTAGGAATCTTGGCTATATTGAGGGTTGGGGAAGTTAAAAGTTGGTGCAGAGTCTGCAAAAGGCGAGATGCTGAGAACCTGAAACCCCAATATACCCTTGAGGGACAGAATGGTTAGGTGGATCTGGGGTGTTTTGCTGCTGAGTAGAAAACACTCCCAGAGAGATCTGAAGAGATGAAGTAAGCCTACTTGATAACAGGGGAAAATGGACTCTCTGTAGTAAGGCTTGGAGGTTCGTCTCAAGTGCTGGTTCATAACCAGAGTTGTTTTATAAGTGCAGGGGATAGCAAAAGAAACATTTGGGTTTGAGGAATTTCATTTTAGACTACTTTTGGGTAAGTAGGTCACTGTGCAATGAATAGGCATCTGCAAAGGAATATTAGTACCCGATTCCACAAGAAGAGTATTTATTATGGTGCAGACGTGTGCAGGGTTTGTGTGCGTGTCCCTTGCCCAGTGTGGCTGGCAAGTGTCACTGCCGGGTGGATCACACACACCATCAGCACCAAGTGAGCGCCGAGCCCGGATCCGCGGTTCCGTTCTCGGGGCAGCCGCAGCAGCTGGGGAAAGGCGAAGCGTTTGTCCTTTGATCAGAAAGATTTTGTGTTGTTTGTAGGAATGGGATTTTGTGCTTCAGTTGTGGACCCGGCTGTGAGCCTTGGGTACTGTGTGAGTATAAGGACTGTCATAAAAAGGGTTATTGCAGCGCTACTCTCAGAAGTGCTGGTGCCAGGAGTGTTGTAGGGCAGAACTGAGAGACAGATATCGGGCATTGAATTTCCTGATTTCTGTAGGACACGAGGAAGTAAATAGCCCAAGGCTAGAAAAAGCCTGAAGGGAAACAGAGGCTGAGTCACGACAAGCAGAAATAATTGAAGGAGCACATAGTAGACGGTATTTAGTTCCCAGAATTTGGATTACAGCTGAGGCGGTTGGGAGAAAACGTGCCAGGAGTGTATCGTTAGATCTGCATGGAAGTTAAAGAAAAAGAAGCAAAGGTGCTTTGGGAGAAGTGGTGGGATAAATTGGTTAGAATGGGACATAAAGCAAGCTAAGAAAAAGCCCTCAGAGGACAGGAGGTCAGAAATCATCAATGAATATACCCCCCAAAAGGCCCCTAGGAATAAAGTTAGCACAGCGGGAACATAACCCGGACACAAAGAATAAGATCAAAATGACAAATTTTCATATAATAGAATAACCTAAAAAGGAGGTAAGATCGGATCGCTCATTCTGTATCTTTGTAGTCAATCTTACCAGCTCCTTGTTTAATTGTAAAAACACAAAACAAATGCAGCGAGCATTGGCCCAGGGTCTTAGGACTTGTATGTGTCTTCCCAAGAAAAGGAAAAAAGACTGTTCCTCTCAAACCACAGAGTTGAGAAATTCATGTTATCTACATATATTTTCAAAACGAAAAGAGCAAAATATCAATTCCTGTGCCAGTGGGGCTCCAGCCTATTTCCGCTCTTTTTTCACATGTAGCATCTCTAAAAATACATTAAAAAATTAAAATATATATATATGTATATAAGAACAGTGGATTTAATCTGAAAGAGAAGCAATCTGGCCGCAGGCTTGTGGCACTCCACTGCCTCAGTTCCACGAAGGGAGCTCATCCCCTTCCCAGTTAGGAGCCACATCCCAAAGTACTGAGCACCAGCTTTGAGCTTTCTGAAAACTGAACTGTAAGAAAAGCTGCTGGGGAGGGCCGTGCTCCAGGCACATCTGTGGCATTTCATCTGTGCAGCTCTCGAAGCTCAACTCGTGTTTTCTCCTCTCCTTGCTGGGTTTGGCTCATGCATTTCTTGAGGGGATGGCCCTGCACTGCTCAGAGCGTGTACTGACCATCAGATAAACAGCTTCTGTCAGTGTGGATCCATCCTAAACGGACCATTTCCCAAAGTAATTCCAGTGCCTTAATTGCACCGACTCCAAATGGCTTTGAAAGGAACCTGGTTTAACCCAGCCCCTCTCTAAACACCCAGGGCACAAGGCTCCTCCAGCCCTGCCCGTGTTCTCCTTTGGCCCTTGCAGAAAGGTCGGGAAGCAGCCCAGAACTGCTCAGCTGTGGCAGTCCCGCCCGCTCTCCCGGAGGCTCAGCAGCGTGCCGGGGCAGCTCCGATGGTGGGAGCTCCCGGCGGGGGTGGGACACGGCCCCGGAGCCCCCGGGGGCCCGAGCAGTCGCCCGAGGATCGGCGCCTTACAGGAGCGGAGCGGGCCTCGCCTGCAGCTCTGAGGATCCTTACCTGAGAGCGCCCCAAAACAAACCTAGAGCAGGGGCCACGACCCCGAACAGCGTCCGGGCAGTAGGTTTGAAGGGGAAGGGGCAAGGGAGGAGTTTTGGGCTCAGGAGCCAACACCAAAGCAATCGGGCTGGGGTTCAAGGCGGGGTGACAAAGGTTCAAGCCAACCGGGGGAACTGGGGGATGATACAATTTTAACTTATCAAATGAAACATCGAATAGGGTGGAAGTTTCTGGACTCTTGGGGAGGGTCAGGGAAGGATTGACACTTGGAGGGTGGGTGTAAAGGGTAAGTATAAGGGTAGATTGACAGGGAGGTGTAGGAGAGGAGAACGAGGGTCAAACCATAGGCGAGATGGAATAAACCACTAGGGGTGTTAAACTATAACACAATAAGAAAAGGGGCTACAAAGAACATTGCCAAGCAAAGGAGTAGAACAAAAACACACCACAACAGTTAAGCACCAACAACTTCATCCAAAATTTTATCAATAGCATGGGCAGAACCTGACTTTAAAACCTGAATTAAAGAGCAGTGCCTTTGCCAATGCACAAGATTAGAAAGGTTCCTTAGCAGTTGTTGAGACGACAAAGTAAGGGAGAGGATGGAGCATGGAGTGGGGAAAAGAAAGGGGAAACCTTCATTTGCACAGTGGGTTTTTTAACCATCGTGGTCGCATCTCAAGGACTTGTAGAAACCATTCTAATCTCGAGAAAGAAAAAGCATCCTGGATATTCTTAACTTCAGCAAGAGCCTAAGGAAGGCCTCAGCAGCAGGAGATTGGGATAACTGCAAGGCTGGTTCCTTGAGCAAAGAGAGCAGGGTGTGCTCCTCAAAGCCAGACCTTCACCCACAGCACACACAAAGTAGAAAACGAGGATACAAAAAACCCTTAACTGAGGAACAGCTTATCAAAGGCTTTATAAGGAAAGAAGAAGGTCTGGGAAAAAGGAATGAGAAGGTGAGAGAGGAAGGAAATCAGAAGGCAACTGAGGCTTCTACAAATTGGAAAAGAAAAGTAAAAAGTGGGGAGAAGGGAGGAGGAAAGCAAAGGCTGGGACTCAATTCTAACACAGCGGGCACAGCCGCGTTGGCTCCCTGCCTGCCAACTCCGAGCGGCTCCTGGCACAGAAGGCAGCGCCGAGAAGCCTCGGCCCCGCAGCGGGCGGGATGCGGCGCTTTGTGCCTGCACTCGGCGCCTGCAGCGCTTTGGGCTCGGAGGCACGTTCAGCTTCCTCCCGTGCCAGCCCCGAGCCGGGCACGGACACCTCCCGCCCGAGCAGCGGCGCCGAGCCCGGGGCCGCACGGCCGGCAAGTGTCCCGGGCACGGAGCAGCCACCTCTGTCCCAGCGACAGCCACCGGGATGAGCCACCGCTGCTGCGGCCGCGCCTCGTCCCCAGGGCTCCGGCCAAGGAGGAGCCCGCGGGCAGCCGCTCCCTCCCCATCTCAGCGCAGGGGGGACATGGGGGAACCCGGCACAAGGAACTCGCCAGAACCGCCCCCTGCCCCTCCCCCCGCAGCGAGCCCCGAGCTGGGGCACAGCCGGCCGCGGGTCCCACCTGTGCTGGAGCCGCCTCCGAGCCCGGCGCCCCTACACGGCCGTGCCGCCGCTCCAGTCTCACACGGGCCGCTCGGCGCCGCCATTACGGCCCCGGCCCCTCCCGCCGCAGTTCAAACCGACGGGGGCGGGGCGGCCTTTTCCACATTTCACCAATCAGGTGCCGGAGCGCCGCGAGGGGCGGGGCTTGGCGCAGGCTCCTCAGCGGCCGCTCCAGCGGGTGGATGCCTTTCCCTCAGCGCGGGTTGTTCGGGGCTGGAGCCACCGCGGCCCTGCTTCCCCGCCGGGCCTGTGCCGTTCAGCGGATCAAATGAATCCCTGCTATCGGCGATTTCCACCACCTGCAGTTTCTCCCGTTTTCCTGGATGGATTTGATAGTTCTTCCTTTCCCCTCCCACACAGCCGGAAAGCAAAATGCCCGCCTGCCCCGTGGCCATCCCCGCCGCCTTCCACCGCTCCAGCCCCGTCCCTCTTTCCCTCCCCTTCACTCTGCACCACTTTCTCCCTCCTCCTCTCCGCAGCAAAGACATTTCACCCACTGGCCCCACCCGCCTCCTCTCACTCGGCCCCGTTTTGCCCACTCGGAACTCCTGGAGCCGCCTGCCCGCGGAGCCGGACCCGCCGTGGGGCCGGGAAATGCTGGAGGGAATTCTGGCCGGGATTCTTGGGCTGGGCTGGGCCTGCCCAGGTGCCCGGTGCCGGCAAAACCGCTCTGTCCCTCTGCTCCTGGCCCTGGGCAGGGAACAGAACACATCAGGAAAGGCTAGAGGGTCTCAGTAAAGGCAGTGAGAGATCTCTCACCCATCTTGGGCACAACAGGTCTGCATTGGGGAAATTAATTCAGTTTCTTATCAAACAAATCCAAGCAAGAGAATGGGAAGTATTCCAGATCCTAAAAACGCATCCTTCCCACACTGTTCTATCCTTCCTGAAATTCACTTTGTCCCAGTCGGCTGGGATATCACTGACAATTGGGATTCATTTGCATAACAAAGGCCGACAGACTCCGAGCCCCGCCGGCCGCCGCCACCGCCAGCGTTGCGATGTGTCGTGCCCTGCCCCTGCCCCTGCAGCAGCCGCCTGGGCCCCATGAGAGCCCCAGGAGCCGCTTCCCGGGGGCTGCGGTTCTTCAGCGGCTTCACCAGCGTGGGGACCTTTTTTCTTAGCGCGGTTATTTCGGGACAGGAGAGACTCTCCCTCTCCCTTTTCCTCCCCTCCCCTCTTAGTTGTGCCCAGCTCGGGGCTCGCTGCGGGCTCCGGTGGGTCAGAGGAGCTGGTGAGTTCCTTGTGCCAGGTTCCCCCGTGTCCACCCTGCCCTGAGATTTCCAGTTCCTAACCCAGCAAAGAGTGGTCCCACCAGCCCCGAGGTCCCAGAACGTGCGCTCCTATCCACCTCATGAAATTAAAGAACTAAGAAGGGCTGTAAGAGACAGTGGTATTTCCTCACCGTATTTTAAACAACTGCTGAAAAGCACCCTAGAAGGGCACACTCTCACACCGAATGACTGTAAAAAACTTGCTAGCATGATTCTCACAGACCCATAGTATATGTTGTGGAAACTCAAATGGAAAAGAATGCCTGCAGAAATATTAGCAACTTACAGACAAAGTACTGAGGCAGATCTTTGTACCCTTTCTGTATCTAAGCTGACCGGTGAGCATGTGTAAGAGACAGCCCGAAGATCCCTCATCTGCTCACAACCACCGTCAAGGACGAAGATTAAGGCCCCCCAAAATTCTAACACGGGGACGCTGGCCTGACTCCAGTAGGATGTTCAGTATCTGTCTCTTAATTCTGCCCTACAACACTTCTGGAACCAGGCACTTCTGAGAGTAGTGCTGTTAGCCTAGGAAACACGTAATCCCAGAATGATTATATGTGGTGCTTTATTGAAGAGCTCTGGGAGTCAGTGTACAGACCCAAATCCAACTCCAACAAGGGCTCAAAATATGTACAGTCTTATACCCTTTTGTTATACAACTCTATGTTAATCATTAAGCCCTCCTATTGTTCTGTTGTATACACCCAAGCATGAATTTTGGTAAATATCTTCCCTTATCATTCTCGCGATTCTGGTTTAAGGTAATAATCACATTCAACTACCAACAATCATTACAATTATATCATCTATCATATGATGATTAGGTACAGTTTCACCCAACCTAGTAGAGAGTAACTTTATTTCTTAGATACATAGGCCTAAGTACAAATCATCCTAATCCTCCCTCCCCCTGATTACCCAGGCAAAGTTATACTTGATTTGGTTAAAACAACAGCATGAAAGCAACATCCTGGTTGCAGTGAAACAGAGGTTCTATTCCCCAGCTTTGCAGCTGCAGAAATCATTTTAATTTTAACCCTATACACTATCAAAACCACAGGTGTGACACAGTCCCTCCCCTGCCAGGCTCCACTCACCACCTGTGACTCAGCAGCCCCAAAACATGCCCCGAGTGCCGTGGGCTCTGAGCGGCTCCAGGAGTTCCGAGTGGGCAAAACGGGGCCGAGTGAGAGGAGGCGGGTGGGGCCAGTGGGTGAAATGTCTTTGCTGCGGGCTGGCGGGGAGAGGAGGAGGGAGAAAGTGGTGCAGAGTGAAGGGGAGAGAAAGAGGGACGGGGCTGGAGCGGTGGAAGGCGGCGGGGATGGCCACGGGGCAGGCGGGCATTTTGCTTTTGTACTCTGTGAGGGGAAACGAAAAGAACTCTCAAATCCATCCAGGAAAAGAGGGGAGAAATAGCAGGTGCTGGATATCGCCGACAGTTGGGATTAATTTGATCCGCCAGAACTACAAATGCCCCTCGGGTAGGGTAGAGGAGAGGTTCGATGGCTCCTGTCCGGCAAAACTCGCGCACACAATCAGGAGAATATGGCGACTAAAAGTCGCCGGTGAGGGAACGACTCATAGACTGCCGAGGGCCTCGGGGCAAGCCCCGCACCTCGCGGCTTTCCCGCCCCTGATTGCTCAAAACGGCTAAAATCCGCCCCCACATAAGTTCCCGCTCCAGCGGCACTTTCGGGTCACTCAGGTCCGGACGGGAGCGGCGGCGGCCCCGGAGCTCGGAGGCGGCTCCAGCACAGATGGGACCCGCGGCCGGCTGTGCCCCAGCTCGGGGCTCGCTGCGGGCGGAGGGGCCGCGGGGAGGGGCAGGGGGCGGTTCTGGCGAGTTCCTTGTGCCGGGTTCCCCCGTGTCCCCCCTGCGCTGAGATGGCGGAGGGAGCGGCTGCCCGCGGGCTCCTCCTTGGCCGGAGCCCTGGGGACGAGGCGCGGCCGCAGCAGCGGTGGCTCATCCCGGTGGCTGTCGCTGGGACAGAGGTGGCTGCTCCGTGCCCGGGACACTTGCCGGCCGTGCGGCCCCGGGCTCGGCGCCGCTGCTCGGGCGGGAGGTGTCCGTGCCCGGCTCGGGGCTGGCACGGGAGGAAGCTGAACGTGCCTCCGAGCCCAAAGCGCTGCGGGCGCCGAGTGCAGGCACAAAGCGCCGCATCCCGCCCGCTGCGGGGCCGAGGCTTCTCGGCTCTGCCTTCTGTGCCAGGAGCCGCTCGGAGTTGGCAGGCAGGGAGCCAAAGCGGCTGTGCCCGCGCTCGGTGTCCCCGGGCTCCGAGGCGCCGGCCCGTGGCAATGCGGGGGACAATGGTGAGCGGCCCGGGGCTGCTGCTTCTTCCCCCTCGGCAGGCGGACTCCGAGCCGCAGCTGTCCTGTCCCCGCCGCAGCCGGCAGCTCGCAGGCGTCGTCAGCGCCTGTCCCGGCACGGAGCTGGGCTGCAGCGGCTGCAGAGCCCCAGGGGCCGGGGCTGCGGGCACCGGAGAGCTCCCGGGGACTGCGCTTGTCTCCGCAGGTGCTGCCGCAGCGTTGGCGGAGCGGGGACAGGGCGGGACTTAGCTGGCAGCGCCTTGCCGAGCCTCGGTGTCCCGCAGGGCCGGGACCAGCAGTGACCTCTCCCCGCGTCCCTTTCAGTGTGCCATCAGCGCGGGGGTGAAGCTGTTGCCGAGGCCGATCTCCGAAAGGCTTTTTCAGCACTCCTGATGGATCGGGAACAAAGTGCTGTTTCTTCCCAGAAAACGTATTCTGGCTGTGAGCTGGAGAAGAGTGAATTCCGCTGCATTCATGTAGTTGTGAAGGGTCTTCTGCATCTCCTGGAGCGACCAGCAGCCGGTCTTACACACTTGCCTGGGGTGCAAGAAGCCACTTGTCATGCGCAGGGCGATAAAACTCGTGAGTGTCCAGTGAGGGAGGATGTGGAGCGCGGATTGTGCACCAGTGATGGGAGTGTGAGGGAGGCCCTGCATCCCCAGGGCACATCAGCCACCGGCAATGGACACAGAGGATTCCTGGGTGAGTGGAGAGCCATGCCTGTGGCCTCTGGAGAGGGGACAGTGTCACTCTCCAAGGTCAGGGCTCGCAGGTGTGTGGCTGTTTCCCGATGTCTGCAAGAGACCTCGTGCTCGGCTCGGCCCCATCAGTGGCTGGAACCAACAGCCCCAGCTGTCCCCAAGGCTGTGCAGTTCTCCTGCTGCAGCCTGTCCCCAGTCCCGTGTCCCTAGCTGTCCCAGCCCTGTGTCCCTGCCTGTGTCCCAGGCTCTTGGCTCCCTGGCTGCCAGCTGAGTGAGGGCCACACTGGCTGAGGGCTCCCTCCTGTGCTCCCTGGGCACTGGGGGAGCAGATTGGAGGGCCGGCCCTGGTTCTGGCAGCCAGCAGCTCTTTCCTGCTGCAGGCAGGTGGTTCAGGGCCCATGCCGTGGTCACCTTGGTGCTGACTGTGCTCGTGTCCCTGGTGCTGGCTTTGGTGGTGGCCTTGGCTGTGCAGTCAGGTAAGGGAGGGGCAGCAGCCTGGGCCCAGCCCCTCGGGGCAGAGCGGGCTCCCTGCTCCCTGCACAGGGGAATCCTCAGAGCTTCTCCTCTTCCCCCTCCAGCACCACAGCTTCCAGTGACACCTGCCACTCCCCAGTGTGTTCTGGGCTGTCCCTCTGGCTGGGTTGGCTACAACGGGATCTGCTACTACCTGTCCAGGGATTTTGGCACCTGGGATGAGGGTGAGGAACGGTGCTCCGAGCTCGGGGCCTCCCTGGCCATTGTCAAGGATGAGGAGGCCACGGTGAGTGAGGGGCTGCGGGCGCTGTGGGGTGGCTGAGGGGAGCCTGGGGGTGCTCCTGGGCCGGGCTGGGGGCTGGCAGGGCTGGGGGTGCAGCCCTGTCCCGGGGCCTTGCAGGGAAGGAGCCCCGGGCACGTGTCCCCCCGAGGGGCCGGGGCAGCTCCCACTCCTCTCTCCTGGGCAGGATTTGCTCTTCCGCCTCCGCGGGAACGGCGATTTCTGGCTCGGGCTGCACTGGGGGGACGGCAGCAACTTCAGCTCCCAGTGAGTGCTGGGGAGCCGGGCAGGGCATGGGGGGACAGGGGCACAAGGTGTTCCCCTGGCACCCAGCGCTGCCTCTGCTCCTCCTTGCAGGGTTCCTGTCCTTGGTGATTCCGAGTGTGTGTATCTGAATGACCATAAATTCGTGAGTCAGAGCTGCTCAAATGAGCGGCTGTATGTGTGCAGCAAGGCCTGAGCTCCCCTGTGACAGGGGCTGGAGAAAGGACCTTCTCCACGCTGGGCAGTCCCAGCTTCACCTCTTCCCATGGCACAGGGCTGTCCTTCCTCAGCTGCCCCCTGTGCCTGGCACTTACTCTCAGGGTCCCCTCAGTGCCTGTTCCTCCCCACTGCCAACGCTGGGCTGGGTGTTCAGAGGAAAAGTTTTTGCAATCCATCCTGCCACCGATGCTCCCTGCAGTCAGTGGATTGCCCTCATTACACAACAAGCTGAAATGGGAAATCCAAATTGCCCTGGGCTCTTGGGAATCTTCACAAATTGGCCTGAAAGTGAGACTTTTGGACTGTCCTTGGAAGAGGAAGCTGACACTTTCTAAGGAGGAATGCCAGTTTTGGCATCAGACACCTGACTGTGCAGAATGGTCTCTCAGCTCTCTCTGTCTGTCTCTGGGCTTTGGAGGAGGACGGTCGGAGCTGCTGCCTGGGGAAGGGAGTTCGCTGCCACTGCCATAACCCAGCCCAGAGCTGCTGCTTCTGCCGTGGGTTCAGCCTGTGCTTGTGAGAGCAGCCACTGACCTGGGACCTTATTAACAACTACCTCACTCACTAAAATAGGGACCTATCCCCATGTGCTCAGGTGCCCGGGATCCTGAGCTCCCCTCTCTCTGCCCTGCTGGAACAGGGTTAGCAATGCTCTGAGTATTTACTCTGAGCATTTTACCCCCACACCTCCTGCCTGCCCAGACATCTTGTAAATGACACAGAATGAAGTGAATGCTCGAAATTAAAACCTTTGGCCTCTTCCACATCCTGCTTTTCTATCTGTGCTTCATTTCCCCACCAGCCATGTCCTGCCCAAAGTCTCTCCCTGTGTTGCTTGGCTGCTGGAGCCAGTGAGATCTGTGTTCTCAGGTAAATTCACCCCCATGCTCTGTAAAATGTTCGAGGTGGGTCCTGCCAGGCCAGCCTGGGCACTGTAGGACTGCAGCAGGTTTGCCACCAGGTTCAGGTCCACATCCACGGGTGCCAGCTCAGCATCCTCAGCTCCAGAATCAGGGCCAGCACTCTCCAATGTGGCTGCTTCAACAGAACTTGCCTGCAGCGAGTACAGAGAGAAAGGTTTATCAAATTGCATGAGCAGATTTAAGAGTAAAATTAAAAAGGCAAGCCACAAGAGAAAAGAAACAATAATTCTGCAGCCACCAAAGTCCAGTACATTCCAGAGTCCTGACAAACAGGAATTCAGCCCCCAAGTGCTTATGCCAGCTAAAAATCACCTCTATTTCCCAGATTAAGTTCCAAGAGAATGACAAAGTGTTGCTCAGTGTTGCTGACTCCTGGTTCAGCTTCTTATGGGAGCAAACTACTCCAGAGCTCCCAAGTCAGGCTGCAGCTGCTTGCCCTACCACTAAAAACAGGGAAATGAAACTAAGTCTTGGAAAAGATGTGCCAATTCAAAGCTTAGGTAAGCTTTAGTTTGAAAAAAGCGTATTACGGTGCAGGTACAGCACACTTTGCTTGCCCATGGGAAGGTTCTGATCACATTCCTCAGAATGGCCACTTTCAGCACATTTCCTGGATAGAAACTACTGCCACAAATGTGAGCTCCAGCCATACTCACCCCTCTCTTTTGGGTGGTGAAACTTTTCCCAACGTTGGTCTGTGCCAGCTCACGATCCATCTCATTCATGTACGCCTTGAGACTGCCCACGAGCTCCCCAGGAGACTCCTCCTGCTCCCGCCTTTGATTCCCAGCATCCAGGTCTTCATCATCCCCATCTGAGAAATCAAACTCCTCCTCTTCATCCAGGTCATCAGAATCCAGCTCCTCCGAGTCTGCCCCTGGGCATTATTTTGTGTCAGTACCACAGCAAAGAAATCAGTGCAGGGATTTGTTTCAAATAAAGAAGCCATCTCACCTAAAATTCTGTCCAGTGCTTTTGTAAAAGAGTCCACGTCAAAGGTAACATGGGATTCATCACCTGACCTGAAATACAAAAATATTTTGAAATAAATAAAGCTTTTATGCTTGCATAAGCCTGACACAGGCACAAGCCATATTGATTTCTCTCTAGCCCGGGTTGTAGCTGGGACACTGGAACTTAGTCCTCAGAAGTTTGAAGCCTGTGTGGATTAGACCTGAAACAGTGAGTGGAAGAATTCTTGGCATCAAAGACAAAAATTTTGAAGACCACAAAATCAGACTGAGGGACAGAGAGCAGCTCAGCTTGCAGCACTTGAACCTGCACCAGAGTCAGAATGGTACTAAGCTGATTTAAAGGAAGTGCAAATTCACTGCTGTGGGTTTCCTCCAGGCCCCTGCTCAGCAGAGCACCTTCAAACTCTGATTGTGCATCACAGAATCACCCACAGGGCTGCAGCAGAGTGCAACATTCTACACCAGCCCCCAAACTCCAAGTGCTACTACCATGGCATTTCTGCTCCTTCGTGCGTGGAGACTTTGGACACAAAAGCCTTCATGCTCTCAGCAATTGTTTCTAAGTCATAGTTTTGCTCTTGCTCATCTGTGGAAGGAAGGGACTCGTTTCTTGTCTCCTTCAGCATCTGATCCAGAGCCTCTGGTGTAATATGCAGCCAGCTGTCATCTGAAAGAACACAGGACAGATCTGTCATTCTGCACAAGCCTGCTGGCCCACAGGGCCCAAACCATCTGACTGACAGGACTGTAACCATTCTGCAGCTCAGTTTTGCAGTTTTTGTGCTGATCCTGGGTCACACATGGCATAAGGCAGAGAGAGGCTGAGAAGAAGAGAGATTTCATTTCACTGCTTTAAAACTCTCCTTTGCTGACCTCAAACTGAGAGATCCCATTCCAGCCACTGAGAATCCTTTGGCCGCTAAGGGGAAGAAGAAAGGCTTACTCTAAACTGAGAGGGCCAGTCCAATATTTAGTCTAAAGGGAAGTTGGACTGGCTCTCCCTTCACAGCTGTCAACATTCCCCCTCTCCCCCCACAAATAATCCTTTGTAATAGGAATAATTCCCCCCATCCAGCTCACCATCCTCTGGAGGAAGACAAGCTGCTTCTCTCTCAAATTCCTTCAAATCAATGGATGTTGTCTGTAGTATTGTCAGGATTTCATCACCTGGGCTCACTTCAACAGAGCTAGAAGAAAAAAAATCAATTTATTGAAATGGATTTAATGGGATCACATGCTCTGCATTCAGGTTTTCACTCCAATTCTTCATTTTTCCTTCTGTGCAAACACATCCAAAAGGGAAATGAATCTGGGGGAAGTACCAGAGTACTACACAGAGTATTGGCCAAAACAGGACACAGTCAGTCCCTGCACTTCCCAGCTGATGGCTCCAAAGCCCATTTGTCGTGGCTCTTTTCCTTTACATTTCTCTTGCCTTGGTAAATATTAAGATTGCCAGATCCCAAACAGCACAGACTGGAAACTGAAGAAACTAACAGTCAAGGTATTATGAGCTGGCAAAGGCTCAGACATTTTTGGAGTGATTGATTTTTGGGATTTGATATTTCAGAGAAATCTACAGCCAGCTCCTTGAGTAAAGGAGACAGATTACTCTGGACTTACTCTTCACTGGGACAGCTTTTAAATGAAACTTTAATGCACTTTCTACAGTCAACCAAGCAAACAATGCTTTTCAGTCACCTCCTAACCCACTTGGGAGAGCTCAGCATTTCACAGAACTGAGATCAAGAGTTACTCAGGCAAGAACCTCTCCTAGTGGAGTATTGTGGAGGACTCAGTACTTGTATGTCCTGGCCACAGCACCCATGTTAAATGTACGATGCAGAAAATGCTTCAGGGTTTTTGTAACAAGGATTTTAAAGGTAAGTTAAAGGATTTGTAGGCAGCATATATGATACTCATGAATTTCAAGTAGCTCTGACCTTTCTGGCACAGCCACAGATTGCTGGAAGTGATCTTCTGCCATATGCAACAGTTCCAGGTACTTTGCAGATCCTTCCATTTCTCCCTATTGAATGCAAGTGACAGGCATGATTCCAAACAATTCTCCCTCCCCTTCCTCTTCAGTCAGGCTTCCTAAGGATGACTGTTGGTCACACAGAAATGCTGAGAGAACCAAAACAAGTAAAACTTGGCCACGTACACTTGGAACTGAATACAGCCAAGGGGCATTACTATATCTGAGGTATATTAGAGGATATTAATCTAAGAATTTCAATAGAGTTGTCCAATCTTATAACCTTCAAACAAGTGGTCAGTTGATGTCCCATTTATTAACTTCAAATAAGTAGCCAAAGGCATCTTTATAAAAAACCCCACAAAACCTCACCCAAACCCTCCAGAACTCACAAAAAACACACACATAAAAACTACACTTGCATGGGCCCAAAGAGGTCTACGGTGTTATGTGTGGATCTTGAAGAATATTTAATTCTAGAGGCATGGAAATGAAATGTAAAGCAGTGAAATCAGTTACACCTCATACAGTCATAGGGTGGGTTTCTTCATTCAAGTGCATTTCTCCCCTTTCTTTAGGTGAATGAATCAATCCCCAAATCTTGCTTTTTCCTTTTTCATTTCCAAACTAAATTACCTCAAAGGAGAACAAACTGCACATGTCCCCTTGAAAGACATGAATTCATTTTGCACAGAGACAAGGACTCAAGTTCTTGCCCTGCTGCAACTCCTGACACAAGTTCAAGAGCTAGAATGTATTTTCCCTGGCAAGTTTAAAAGGTACAGACACACTGTTTCACCTTGAAATAATCCTTTTCCTTCAGGCTCCTGAGGAATCTCTCCCACAGAGGGCCGGTTAACACATTTCTCTTGGCATCAGGAGCTGCTTTAGTGCTCTTGGAGCACAGAATTTCAAAGCCATGAGCCTGTATATAAAAGATGAACAAGAAGAGGTTCTCAGGGTATGATGGACTCTGCCCACGTTTTTCAGGGCAAGCAGACAACTTCCAGACAAAGACTCATTTCCTGGACATACATAAAGCAAGTCCAAAATGCATGCCAAGTCATTACCAGTTTCATGCCCAGCTCGTAGGCTCTGTATTGGGGATGGGAAGGGGCGGGCAGGGTGTATCCACTGCGTCTGTCTGGAACAAACTGCTGCTGCACCAGCTGTGCGTATAAACACCGAGTGAAAGTCACCTGGAACAGGCAGAGCAGAGTAAAACCACTCCCTGCAGGGAGACTGTGCTAGGGACAGGCAGCCAGCTCCCATCAGGCTCACTGAGTGTGTCTGAAGGCACCCATAGTACAGGCAATACCTGAGACTGCATTCAAAACAGATCTTAGATTTTTCTGATACATCGCTTTCCAGGCTTTACAAGGTTTGCTCCAAATTGAAATCCCCAAGCAAATATAAACTTTCATCAATCTAAACACATTAGGAAAAATCCTCAATATTCTGTATTTGCACCAACAAGGGTTATTTTCAAATAAAACTAAATTTGATTAGAAGCTGAGATTTTGTACACAGTTTACAAGTCCAAAATTTGACTCTAAAGCTTCTTTTAGTGGTACAACTCTGTAACAAAACACATCAGATACAGTAGTGCTGGGACAGTGCTCATAAAACACTTCATCAGAGCTTTCACAGAGCTGTGAGAACATAGCTGAGAGGGTGAAAACCTTGGAGTGAACCACTGGTTAGGAGCAGCTCCTCACGTTGGCTGGCTGTGCTGTCAAACTGCTCTGATCACACATGGAGATCAATTTACTCAGCAGGCATTCCAGCAGAGGAACTATTATCACAGCCTCTCCTTTCAGAAACAATTCTCTCATGATCAGCTCCTTGAAAGTCCAGGCACATGGATCCAGAGAAGCTATTAATGTACTGACCTGGAAATTCATCCCTACAGCAAGAAGGGGGAATAAAACCAGAAACCCAACAGAACACTGGCTGTTTTAAGTTAAATCTGTATGTTTATACCACCGGCCACAGAACTCTTGTCAGCTACAGAAGGGAGTTAAGTTACAAGGTTTAAAGGAGCACTTACCCCGGTCATCCCAGGCTTTAGAGGAACATTAACCACCACTATCCCAGGCTTTAGAGGAGCATTAACCACCACCATCCCAGGCTTTAGAGGAGCATTAACCACCACCACCATTCCAGGTTTTAGAGGAACATTAACCACCACCATTCCAGGCTTTAGAGGAGCATTAACCACCATCATCCCAGGCTTTAGAGGAGCATTAACCACCACCACCATTCCAGGTTTTAGAGGAACATTAACCACCACCACCATTCCAGGCTTTAGAGGAGCATTAACCACCACCACCATCCCAGGCTTTAGAGGAGCATTAACCACCACCATCCCAGGCTTTAGAGGAGCACTTCCCAGGGCCATCAGAGGCCTCAGAGGGCACTTACCAGGGCCATCACACGCTGCTCGGCAGGGAAGGCTCTGAAAGGGCGGCGGCAGGCCCGTAAATCCCCCGGGTCCCGCAGGTAGAAGGCGCGGACTGCCGCGGCCACCAGGGACGGGCGCTGCCTCAGCACGGCCACGATTCCGGCCGGGAGGGAGCAGCGGGCTCGGTGCAGCGAGGCCTGGATCTTCTCGGGGTATCTGAGCAGCAACAGAGTGCAGGAAGATACTGCAGGTTAGACCACTCCTTCTCTACCAGGAGGCCCATTTTCACTTGAACATTTACCTGCATCGTGGGCCAGAAGACGATTCTGGAGTTAAAACCTGGCCAATTGAATGCCTAGAATGTCTGCTTCTAGAATACATTTATATAGATGTATGTAGCCAATAAAATTGAATCCCCTACACAGGTAAGGTAAGTCCCTCTGAATCTAACCAACACACCCAGCTATGCATTATTCTTTGCATACTCTGTAAAAGTTCTGCTGTCAAATCCTTGCAAACAATAAAATATGGGGCTGAACACAGCTGTGACAAGCTGAAGCTCTGACAATTCTGCTGGTTCTACATTTGAGGTCAAATCCTCTTTTTCCCCCTGCACAGGACTCTTGAAAGATCACAAACTTTCTGATTTTTCAGTATAAGAAGGATGTGAAGGAGGAGTAACTCTGGGCATTGTCAGGTGTGGAATTACAGCAGTGAACCACTTTCAGACCCCCCAGATCACAGCCTACAGGATACTGATCCCCCTCTTTCCAAGAGGGCCACAGAAAAACTTCCAGCCACTGGTTTCTGGAAAGGAACCAACTTTATCCCATCTGTTGGGGAAATGTTTAAACCCCAGAGAGCACAGGACCAAAGCCCACTGTGTCAGAGGACCCAAATAAAGCCCCACACACCCATTGATGCGTTTCTCCACCGCAGCCCTGATGGGCTCTGCAGCCAGGAACTCCTCGGAGCGGGTGGATAACAGTGCCAGCGCCTCTGGGATGGTGGGACAGGGAGCACAGAGGTCCCAGTCCTGCTCCCAAGTCTCCGACAGCGGGATGATGTGCAGCTCTCCTTTGTAAAAGAACACCTGGCAGGCAGGAATGCTCTCATCAGACAGGGTAAGTAAGAACAGTCACACAGAGCGAGGGAAAATTTCGTTTCAGGTACAAATGCATTTGTTTAAACACAGAGAATATAAAGTACAAATAGAGAGCCAATACAGAAGCATCACAGGGTGTTCTAAAAAGTTGTTTGAGATGCCAGAGACCACAATCCAACCAGTGAAAACCCCTATTTTAACTGCAACAAATTTTGTCAAATATCTCATTTCCTTCATAATAAGAATACCAAGTTTCTCTTCAACTAGAGAAGTGCTTCAGGAGAATCAGCATAACCTGACTGTGTAAGAACATCCCAGGGATTAAAAAGCATTATTTCAGGTGCTACAGGTGACCTCTGCTGGTTCCTGATCCTAAGAAAAGCCCTGAACTCCCTCACTGTGTTCCCTCAAACTAAAGGAAAATAGCAGCCTGATAGGCCAGGTACACACTTGGCATCAATTATTGTGTTGTGTTCCATCTCTTTTAAGGATCTTGGAATAGGGGAAAAAACAATTAAACAGCTTTTTGCTAATGACCAAGTTAACTATTTCCATTTTAATCCATTGCCAGTGACGTGACTACCAGCAACCATCCATATCCAGGTGAAGGTGTCTGCTCATTATTTCACCTGTACCAGACAAAGCCTGTGTCCTTATAGAGACAGCAGCACTCCAGCCCTAATCATTCCCTACTCTACTGCCGAGGGCAGCAAATCCTCTTGCCTAAACACTCCAGAATACAGTAAAGAGAAAAAATCCAAGTGGTTCCAGCAGAGCTAGGATGTTCAGGTGGATACAGGAGTGCTCCTGAAGGGAGCAACAGTAAGGGACAGACAGCACTCTGGATTTTCAGAGGCAGTCAGACCACTTGGCCAGAGGTGCAAGGAAAAACTCCAGCTGCTCCATAAAAGGCTACTGTGGCCTCCTTGCCAACTGTACAGAAGTTTGACTCACCCTGTTTTCACTGTTCTCAGGATTCAGCCACTTGGGGAGATAATCAGCTGCTTCTATCAAGAGAAACTCTCCATCGTTGTCATCAATGCTGACCAAGGAGAAAATGGTTTCTTAGCAGGAAAAGCCTTGCAGAGCACAACAACACACTTCTAAATCCATGTCTGCTGGGGTTTTTTAAATATTCATGGAACCACAGCAAGGCTTAGGTTAGAAGGGACCCTAAAGATCATCTGGTTCCAACCACCCTGCCAGAGGCAGGCACACCTTCCCCTAGCCCAGGCTGCTCCAAGCTCCATCCAAGCTGGCCCTGGCCACCAAACGAGTGTGGGATGGGAAAACACCTCCAAGGATGGGGAATATTAAGACAGGACCTTCAGAGCACAGACACTGCCCCTTGGCACCCCTCCCAAAAAAACAGCTCAGCAGGAGCCGCCTTACCTGGCTGCCAGCCCCGGGAACTCCCTGGTGATCTCCCGGAGCAGGTACACGATGAACCACTCATCCTCCACGTTATCCCCGAACACGGTGGTGCCGCCGATGTGCGCCGGGGTCTGGCCTGGGAGGGGCAGAGAGAGGGAGAGGGAGAGGGAGAGGGAGAGGGAGAGAGGGAGAGGGAGAGGGAGAGAGGGAGAGGGAGAGAGGGAGAGGGAGAGGAGGCTCAGCAGCGCCGTGCCCAGACACGGATCGTCCGCACGGGGCTCGGAGTCTCCCTCACCGGGGATAATCCAGAGCCTGCGGACAAAATCTTGTGCCGTGTGCTCTGGGATGAGCCTGTGCAGCAGGGAGTGGCCTCAGGTGCCTCCCCGGGGGCCCTTCCAGCCTGACCCAGCCGTGACACCGAGTCTGTGAGGCCGGGTCCCCCCTCACACGCCCTGGGCTTCCCTCACACCGTCCCGCCGGGTGCCCCTCACGCCCTGGGCCTCCTTCACACGGTCCCGCCGGCTGCCCCGTACGCGGCCCCGGCTCCCGGCCTCCGGGTGCCCCTCACGCGTCCCTCCCCGCCGTGCCTCCCGGCCCGCTCCCGGCTCACCGCGGCGCGGCTCGTAGCGCAGGCGGAACGGCTGCCGGTGCCACACGTAGGAGGCCAGGAGCGGGGCGAAGCGCACCAGGGCCAGCTCCGCGCAGCGCCGCAGCAGCGCCTCGCTGCCCGGGCCCTCCGCCGCGGCCGCGAACAGGCGGTAGCGCACCGCGTCCTCGGGCAGCGCCGGCCGCCGCAGCGCCGCCATCGCGCCGGGGCCGCGCTCCGCCCCCGCGGGAGGAGCGGCGCGATGGCGGCGGCGGCGGGGCGGCGGCGCTGAGGATGATATCGCGATACGCGCGGAAACCGGTGCAGGCGTGAGTGGCCGCCGCTCCCCGGGGCCCCGGCGCGGTGCCCGGCCCATCGCGGTCCCGGTCGCGGCCCTCCCCGGCCCCGCTCCCGGGCCTGCTGCCCGCGCTCCCCCCAGCACCGAGCAGGGCCCCGTGACGGCCCGGTCACCCCGCGATCCTGACCGGAGATGGTTCCCGGGGTTCCCGAGCACCCATCCCGGCCAACGCCGGTGTGACAGAACGCGATTAAACCCCTGTAACTCGTTTTTCCCCCTGACCCAAAAGTTGGGTCAGTTCTGGCTTACTCGGCTCGTTTACTCTTGGTCTGTTTAATTTAATTCTGTTTTAATTAATCTACAGGGATAATGGCTTTGTCTCTGCTTTTAGGGAGCCGTAGCCCAATTCACAACATCTTAAATTTAAGTTTGACTGATTTTTAAGCCAAGACTTTTAACTCGATATTTATCCCAGAGTTAGTTTTGACACCTTAAACCTAGAGTTCTGGCGACAAGAATTAGCTTTGTAATAGTAACAAATGTGTGCACAGTGCTTGAGAAGCAGGAAAGAAAAACCTATAAAATTTATTGGGAGCTCCGTAAATGTTTATTTTTGTAAGTAATGCCAGAAGCTCCACTTCTCTTTGTCTTTTTGTTTGTTTGTTTGTTTTTAGGCAAGGGCTCCCAAAACATGCCTTGAAGCATCACCCACTGCCAGAGCCACAGGCTCAGGTGTGCTCAGCCACACCCACGGCTGAAAACCTCGGCCAGACCTCCAGGTACTTGTCCTGGCACATCTGGTCCAGCTGTTCTGATACAGCTAGGCTTCGTTTACTGACACACTTGATTTGTTCTTGTTTATTGTGGGTGTTTCAGGGAGTCGGGGATCCGTAAGGAATCGGATGATCATGGGGATCCACGGACTGCTAGTCAGGGTTGTGCTGACACCTCCACAGAAGACAGCTCAGTCTTCTCTTGGGGCTATGACGTGAGTAGAACATAATCATCCAAGCCAAAAATGGCACAGCACGACACTTGAAATGCCACTGCAAAGACATGTCAGAACAAAAGTGATGGGATCTGTCAAAAAATCATGGTAGTGATTATAGAAAGAACATCTTTTTTACTGCTTTCTGTCTCTCAGTTCAAAACACGTTAGGCACATACTATTCTGTTAATGTTCTGCATTTCCACTAAGAATTTTGGAAATGCAAATCCTTTAGTGCATGAGTGCATCTATAAATGCTGTTACTGTGGAACCCCAGCCATGGCTGAATGGCTTTCAGATACTTGGCGTGAGTTTATCAAACCTCTGTATCCTTGCGTGTTTCTCAAAATATAGTAAGCTCCTAAAACATTATTTCCGGTTAGAAATATTTGATTTATTCTCCTTCCACCAAAGTCAAGTGTGCTGTTCCCTTCTGGGAGGTGAGATGGAGCTGTTTAGATTCAGATGACCTCAGAACTGACCCCATTTTCTATCTGCGTGTAACAAAGGACCTGACCATCCCTCAGGTTCAGTGTTTCCCACCAGTCTGCACTGCTTTTTGTGTTGCTGTTGCTTGTGGACACTGGAAGCAACAAATCCTCCATTGCATTAAATTATCAGTGAATTTTATCCTTCCTGTTCTGATTTCTTTAGGTCTTGTAGCTTAATGTAATAATATGGATATTTCAAAATGTTTTATTAGTTTTTTCTGCTGTGTCAATGTAAGCTTTTTATGTGGCTGCCGTCCTTCTTAAGAGCAGGCTGCATCATCTCTGGGAGAAAATTATTTAAAATTAAAATCTTTTCATGCAATCCTGCTAAATTTTAAACAAATGGTTGTGTTTTTCAATTATATTTTAAAAGACCAATTAAAATACCCCTGCAAATACTGTTTATGAGGTTATTTCCTTTCCTCTCTAGGAGTTTGACAAAGCTGCCACACAACAAGTTCAGCAGATGTTCAGACAAATTGATGAGCTGCTGTATGAGCAGAAAGAAAACGTTCATGTTGAGGGACTGTGGGAAGAATGCCACCAGTGGTCCTCCAGCTTTCCTCACCTCAGGTATTTTATTAATGGGCTGGTACCTTCTCAGCAAGGCTAGGGATGCACACAGTTGCTTTCAAAACAGGTGGCAGGATGGGTTTATGCAATTATGTGGTTGATAGGGATAAAAAGATCACTCTGGTGATGTGCCTGCCTGTCACTAATAAACATTCTCTTACCTCACATGTGGTTCCTTGACAGAAGTTTGTTTCTGTGCCTGACTTGGCCTTTACATAGCAGAATTCTCTTAGAAAACAGGAAAACTGCACAGCTTCCAGGAGAACTTTTAGGATTTGCTGCTGTTCTTGCACCCTTCAATGATGGTACTGCCCAGGTTTTCTCTGTATTTATCCTCTGCTTTTGCCGTGGCAGGGTGGTGGGGAAGCAGGTGGTGATCCCCACAGATGAGGGGTATGGATGGTACTCGAGCTCCCCCTCGGGCAGTTTGGCTCCCTCAGATGTAAGCTCACCACAGGAAAAGGATCCTGATGAGTAAGTACCAGCAGTGAGCCTGGATTGTGCTGAGGTGGGAAAGCAGGTTTGTTCTCTGCTTCTTAGAGTGTGCAGCCTTCCTGTTAGGCTGAGTTTTGAACACAGCACACTAGTTTGGGGTTTTTTTCCCTTTTAAACTGAATTTAGTACACTTAGAATAGCAAGAACACGTAGCTGTGCTTTTGCTGACTACAGTGAACTGGTCAGTAAATAGAAATATCTTTGCTGCTGCTGATTTCTTAAAAGTATGTGTGTACTGTAGCTGGTTTTATTATTAACCGTGTGTTAAGTTTTCCTAGGCCTTAAAAAATACAAAACACTGTTAGTGCTACTTTTATTATTTAAAGCTTTAGAATGCTTTCTAATCAGCTTTGGGTATTTTTCCCTGAAGTTTCAGGTTCCTTAGCAAGAATTAAAAGGTATCCAAACCAAAAGCTGTTACTGTAATGAATAATTTTTTGGTCTCGCTACTGCTTGCCCTTAATGACCATGCTGTCTCTCAGTTATTTCAGGTGGAATAACAACTTATCTTTGCTTCTGCTTTCTGAAAACTGTCACCTGTTCAGGTTTAGTGTTTTGGGCAAGAAGATGCCCCTTTATGTTGCTCCTGCTCATAAAAAGGCCAACCCTTCCAAGCCTTCAACCCTGTGTTCCTCAGAGAGTGATGAAGGGGAAGAGGAAATCATTATCTCTGAAGGCATAGTGGAGGAATACTTGGCATTTGACCACAGAGATGTGTAGGTATTCAATATTAAAATAGTGTCCTGGGGTTCCTGCATACTTGATGAATTTATTTATCTTTTCCCTAGAGAGCTTTCAAATGCCTGAGGTTGCCCAGGCACTGGGAATTTTCCCAACCTATTTCCTAGGACAATTTCTTTCACTGAATTATGTTTAGGAATTTTTTGATAATTTTTCATGCTGTCCATTTTTGTGCTTGGTTTGAATAATTCATTCCATCATAACTAAGAGCCTGTGTATTTAATAATACGTGTTTAAACAGCATTTACTTTTTATACTATGTCAAATTCACTGCTGTTAGTTATGCAACAGCAGTGTGCTGCTTCTGTTTTGTACTGGTATTTTGGCTGGAATTGTACCTTTCTGGATTTTTTTCAGTGGAAGTTTTAAGAACTAGAGTGGATTTTATGCTTGTCAAGAAACAATTGCCCCTATTTTTATCTTTTTACCCCTTTACATTATACAGCCCTACAGTATGAACATATGGCCTGGGTAAGGACTCTGGAGAGTGCTGTCAGTTCCTGACTGCTTAATTTGTTTTAATAATTAAATTCACTTATCTGCATGGACCATTAAATTAAAATTGTTATCTTTCTTGGTTTTACCAGGCTAGAGAAAAATATTACTGCAGCAAATAATATCAGTCTCTTGTCTTCAGGATTCTGTCCTATTATTAGATATGGGGCTTAACAATGTGATGAAGAAATACCACTGTAATATCACTGTATCATGATTAATACTGATATTTTTTTGATGTGAATTTGATCTCATGGGTAAATTATTGTTCATGGAGTGTGATTTATAATCATTCTGTATAGAGAGACCAGGGTGGGTCAGTCATTTCTCATCGAGGTCAGTGGGAAAGCTAAAAGGAAATATAAGGACACAATGTGTTTCTGGTGCAGGTAATACTTACATTTTTACAGGGAGGAGGAGTTGCACGAGAGGAAAATGGGACTGTGCTCTGGCAGACGGAAATTGGGGTTTCCTCCTGTCTCCCCCTATTCCTGCATGAAGGATTCCGTGCTCACCTTTGTGTTTGATGATGTGTGGAGTGAAGTCCTGGTCTGCATGGAAGAATTGATCTGCAGGCACTGGGAAGGGTCAGCTTCTGGTAAGGGTCGTAATTAAGGTGAGGGCTCAAAAGGGAATTTCAGCTAATTTTGCAAAGATGCCACGAGAGACCCATGTATTTGGGCATGATCTCTTCAGTGGGAATAAAATGGTTATTTTGCTAACAGTGTGAAACATGTCTTCAAAAAAACTTAGCAGAGCTTATCATCCAAGGGGACTTTCTCTAAAAATTTTTTGATTCATAACGCTGTCCATGACTAGCAACACCAATATTGACAGGAATTCTCTGTTTGCTTTGCACAGATGATGAGAAAAATATCATAACAGTAGAAACGCTCCGAGCAGATGCCAGGAGCCCTTTGCAGTTGGATCCTCTGCCAGCACTGTTACCTCGGGTGCCACACACAAAGATGCCCTCAGTGACATCAAATCTGGTAAGGATTTTTAGCCTGTTTTGTGTGGGGATCAGTCAGTGTTACCTTAGCAAACAGACTGCTTGCATTGAGGTAAATAAGTAGTTTGGACTTGGTGTGAATGCTGGCTGTCCTTTCTGACACTTCAGTTCTGTTATTACTCAGTTGGAAGTTTTACTTCTTACTTTTCTCCTTGAAACAGTATTTTATGTCTGTGTACGATAACCATGTGGTGGCTGTTGATTCAGGATATCATTCTTTCCACAATTAAATGGTGAGATTGAGGAGTGTGTGTGTGGGATCCCATTCTCACATTAATAGTAAATTCATCCAGCAAGAAGGGAGAAATCTTTGTAGTTCTGAACCAGTTTTGTTTTTTTTTTTTCTCAGACACTGAATTTAACTGTAAAATCTGCTTTAGATGATGTAGAGTGGTGAGCACCAAAGTGTTACCTGTTTATTCCATTTTAATTCAGCCCTTTCCTTCTTATTTCTTTCTCCTTTATTTCTTCCCCTGCCTGTCTCTTGTGTCCCCTTACTGTGTGTGTAGTGCCCAAAACCCAGATCTGGCCGCAAAAGCAAAAAGAGGAGAAAAACACCTCAAGTATGTATGCGATTAAAGCTCTGCTATTTTCTATTTGCTCTTCTTATGGTGGGTGGAATATGATGGTTTTTTTCCCCAGATCAGTCTGTATTTCAGAAAAGGACTTTGCAGATCTGTTCTTGACATAAAATGTCAATATGTGCTGAAAATTATTTTTGTAAAGCTTCTGATTATAGTCATTGTTGGAAGATCAGCAAATGAGCTGCTCAGTTGGAAAATATTAAGTATTGGGACATTTTCTAAGCACTATCATTAAAAAAAAAAAATAATTAAATGCTAAGATTCCCTTGCTGGGGAAATAATATAACTGAGAATATATCTGGATGTCATGGAAGAAATCGATGACTTTTCTCCAAAGTGATATAAAAAGTATATCTGTAAATATGTGTGTGTGTGTCTGCCAAACAGTAATTTACTTACTTATTATTTTTTAATTTCAGGTAAGTATCTCTCAAGGGTCAAGTAGTGGTTCTCAGCGTAACCTGAATGGCTTGATGGTGATCCATGGGATCCAGTTACACCAAAGGAACCTGCCTGCAGTGGAGAAAACACTGTAAGAACTACAGATCACCTGTAGTAAATAAAGTAGAGCACTCTCACAGTAAGAGGGATTCAACCCAAAACCTTGTAAGATAAATTCTTCCACCAGAGAAAGCAATTCTTAGTTGTTTTCCTGCTTGGTTGGTTGTTTATTTGTCCTCTGTGAAAACTCTAGTTATGTTAAAAATCAACACACATAATTTCTGCCCACTATTTTATGATTAAAGTCACCTGTAGGTGAGCACTTTGGCAACAGTAGCTGTCATGCTGACCGTCTCTCTTTTGATCTTGTAACTTCTTTTGTTGTTGTTGCTAGGATGCTGGATGACAAACGGCCTGGCTCCAGTTCCCTCCTGTCTGCCCGGACGTGGCCAAGTCGTCCCCTGGAGCTCAGCACCTCGTCCCTGTCCCGCTGCACCAGGAGGCGGAACCTGCCACCACCACGGACCCTGCATCCCATCGGGACCCCACGCTCCGGGGACGACGCCTGCAGGCGCCTGTACGGCCCCAAAACAGCCTCTCCCTGCAGGGAACTGGGGCCAGGGAGCACGGGAAGCATCCCTGGGGAGGGATTGGAGTGAGGAGAGGAACTGCCCCTTCAAGCACTACTCCCCTGAGAGAGATGAGTTGTTAAAGCTGATGTTCAGTGTGCTGCGATTCAGTGAATCATGTGCATCTCCATATTCAGGTGGTTTTGCACAAGAGCAAATAGACCTCAGTCTGTCCTCTGTAGGCAAAGTCAACATCACCATCTCTTCCTTGACATGACTTGTCTTTTCTTGTTGTCTGCAGAAAATAGGTTCTGTAGCCCATTTTCAAGATAAATTTAAAAGTCTGCCGTTTTGGAGGTCATACTGCATATTGATACTCTAGCCCAGGCTGGACTATGTTGTCCATGAACATCCAAAGATGTTCAGATGGGTTATCTGACTGACCAAAAGGGCTCTTAGTGAGCCCTCAGTCCCATCTAGAGTATCTTACTTTTATTTTGCACAATGATCTGACTGAATGGAGTAATTTATAGGGTATGAGGAAACAATGGAGGATCTAACAGACCTGTCTATTCCACGTGTTCTAAATTGATGCAATTTACTTTTAGTTTTGCAGTTTTTCTATAAACTCATCCAGTCTGTTGCTTTCTTGTCACATACTGTTGACTTACTCCTTGTCCCTTCCTAACTGGTGTTTCTCCTTCCAGTATTTTTTGTTTCTGTTCCCTTTCCTTAGGCTTCAGTCACTCTAAGAAATACTGACATTTCTGCTTCATTAAAATGTATTTTTCAATGTAAGTAGAGAGCACTAGGAAAGACTTTTTAAATTGCAGATGATGGGTTGAAGCTTTTCCAAGGTATTACAGAACAGTCAACTCCAGAAGGCCAAAAAAGCTGACAACATTACACCTTTCCACCTGCCAAACATATTAACTGTGTGTTTTTTCTGTTCTTACTGGTACATTCCAGCCTGACTGCACAGGAGCAGCTGACCTCACCCTCCCCACTGCTGCTGAACAGAAACCACCCCCTGCCACCCATTGCCACCACCACCATGGCCGAGCGTGGGAGCACCACAGAACCCCACAGGCAAACGGTAACAGGCACAAGAATCTCCTTTAATTACTGAATAATCTGAAGTTGTTATCACTGCTGGTCAAATTACCCAGCCCAAGAGTTTCCAATTTATTTGTTGTTTTGTGACGGAAGGTCAAACAGATGCACGAAAAATGTTGTATCAGTTTTGAGTAACAGCATCACCCACGCTTGCCTGCTTAGTTCTGACTAATGCAAATTGAATGTTTCCCTCCTCATGACTAGGTATAAAATTATTCACTTGGAAAATTTGCTTTAATTCCTGGGTTAGTTATTTTCAATGTACAGCTGCACTAAGAAAAGGCCATAACTGTTATTTCTCCTTGCAGAAACCTCCTCGGGGGAACTCGAGCCGTGCTCACAGTGTCACAACACAAGACGACACTCACCAGCAGCTCCAGGAGCAGCTGTTCTTACCTGATCCCTTCTCCAGGCCTAACACAACCAGCACATCCTCGGTAAAGCATGGCTAATTATCCCAGATTATCCTTAGTTACTGAAAAGGGTGCTTTGAGAATTAACATCCATCAATGTCCAGTCTGTTTCAGTATCAAATACTCTCAGTTTAATTTATTGAAACTGCTACTCTACTGATATCTTCTTGTACCTAACAACATATTTTTATCTAAGCTTTGAAAGCTTAAATAGCAGCTTGATTGGTTTCTCTGTCTGATTTCAACATCCTGGACTCAGCAGTCATAAAATCTGCTTTGGAACAGCACAATTTACTGAAATGGAAACACTGCCTGGAAGTGGCCCAGTGATCATTCTAATTAAGTGTTGGAAACAGTGTATTTTCTACATCTAAAGTTGATTTGACCTTTCTTTAAAACTTTACTTACACCTTCACAACATCTAACTCATTACCAAACACACGTGATTTAGGTAGTCTGTAGGTGTGTTATAATCTTGCTGATTTTTTTCATGCAGACAGAAATAACTTGAACTGTTTTTCCAGCCCCATCCCCAGCGCCACTGCGGTTCCACTGTTATTGATTATAGTGATCAATCCTGGACAAGGAGAGGATCCACAAGTTCAGGTATGCTCATCAGTCACAGGGTTTAGTAAGATCAAACAAAGGAGGCTATTGGGACAGGGATGCATTTCCTATAGGGGTACATTCCTACAGGTAATTTCCATGGGTGAAGTTTCCCAAAGTTCCATCCATGTCTGTAATTTGCCATTATACAGATGTTATGTCCTACTCTACTGCTGAGTATAGTTTGGGTGCATTTTGTTGTGTTTTTTGTTTTGTTTTGCTTTTATGATCACCAAATATTTAAATCAATTAAGGAAGTTTAATGTCATCAGCCCCAGTGCCTCTCAGAGTCCAAGTTTTCAAAGCAGTTGTTGTCAGCTAAAACAGAAATAGTAACTTGAGGTTAACAAAGTGAAGTAACTTTGTTACTTGAAGTAACAAAGTTACTTCACTAAAACTGAAGTAACTTGGTTTTAAATGAGCAAGGAATGGTTCCCACCAAAATTAAAAGAAATACCTCCCTCCCTCAAAAAATGCAAGATCAGTTTTATGACTGCTGTATTGACAAAACCAATTTCAATTGGCAGAAAAGCTTTGTAGACATGAATACTTAGTGAAATATCAAGGAATGCAGTTGCTCCCTGCAATGCAGCAACTCGGCAAGCACAGGCTTTGCCCATTTTGGTTATAAATAATGCAGCTGATAGCCATGTGTTAGAGTAAAAAACACAGTTTTAGGCTAGAGGAGATGTATTTGATACTTAGCTATAATTCCTTCCCAGGGTCCTGAGGCTGTCCATGCTCTCATTTGTCAGGTCTTCCACCACGTGGTTCTGTGAAAGCCCACGGCCGAAGTGGATCAGGCACAAAAAGCAAACAGAGGCACTGATGTTCCATGGAGAAGCATCCACCCATCCATCCCTCTCCAGAGAGTCATGAACCACCTCTTCTTCCCAGCAAGGTCAATACTGTTTACACAGAGTTTTCAGACACCCTTCGTTACAGATAGTTATTTTTATATAAACCTAAGCAGCAGCTGCCAAAGATTAGAAGGGGTGCACTCAAAACATTCCATTTCCTACCAGTAGAGAAAGTGATGCTCCAGTGGAAGGGTGAATACACTCCAGTGAGGCCCAGCTCCTAGGAAACCCAGCAAACACTCTCAGTCTCTGCTGTTTTCCATGAGGCTGGGGACAGGTTCATGTCTTTACAGGCAGGTACTGCTCATTTTTCCCTTAGGAAGGTTAGCCTGGCCTTCCACAGCCGTAGTGATTTACATTTTTTAAAAAGTGTATTTATATGTTTAAATATGTTTAAAGCAATATTGTACTAGCAAAAGCAAGCCCTCAGCTTAGGCAAGTGGTGAATGCTGTGGTAGCTGCAGCAGGTATGAGCACAGATGTGTAGAACCAAGGCAGCAGAGCAGGTGAACAGGCAGCTCCAAGGGCAGCACACCACTGCCTCTTCCTGAGTTATAATAAAACCTTTTACCTCTTCCTCAGTGACTGAAGAAGGCTGAACAGGCAAAAAGAAACTTCTTACTTACAAGTAGTTTCAGACAGTACTCAAAATAATATCTTCCTGGTGGGACATTTTATGGTAATTTCAGAATATGGAACAGAATAGCTCAGTGTCCCTTTCTAAAAATACCTATAATATCTAAAAACCTATAACACAAGATTTCTTCATTCCAAAGTAGAGTTCCAGAAGCCACTGATGCAATGGAGCTTTTAGGAGCTGTGTCTGCCCAGTGTGACAGACCTAACAGAGGCATTTGCTGGAGTTGGCCTTGTGGCTCCAGTTAAGACAAATAAAACTATGAAGTACAGGCTTCCCAAAACAAGTGATTAGTTGAAGGTCTTACTCCCAAAGCAACTGAAATGTAAAAACAAGCTGAGGTAACCAGTGGCTGTGTTAAACAAAGTTAGGATGCCCCACAAAAACAATTGTTCCTTTCCAGTCCAATTAAAGAGCACTGTTCTCCTGTATTTTCTTATTATTCTTCAAATGACAGTTCACAATAGAAAAAAAAAATGTTGTTAGTGTTCTTTATGAAGTGGCTCCCCTATTTCCCCATTCCAGACCAGCTAGTAATTTTTCACCAATACTGAGGCTCACAAATCCAGTTGATCCAAGCATGCTTTAATCAAAAACAGGGAACTGTGCAAATATAACTGGGTTAACCTGCCTTTGCATTCCCAGAAATTAAAAAAAAAAAACAAACCACCAAAACAAAAAGCAACTCTGAGCTCAATCTAAATCTCTTAAGTTTTCAGAGAGAGAAGCTGATGCTCACCAGAGACCTCTACTCACTAAACCACTTCAAAATACACATTCTCTTCTGGCACACTCTGCAGTGTGTCAGTGATGTCAGGCAAAGTGCAGATAAGCATCCCGTTTGTATCCGTGCCACTCCTCAGGGACCAAGTGAGTTTTCTGTAGCACAGGAGTTACAAAAGCAGACAAATAAACTTGAACTGATTTCTGTTAATATAATGTAGTGTTTTACAGCCTAGAGGAGTCAGTGGGTTTAAAAAATGCAGTTGCCTCCAAAGGGCATTTCTGTTTTTTGTACTAATGGCTGACACCAGGGACTGCTCCTGGACTGATATTTATTTTGTGAAATAAAAGTAACCTTCAAGCCCCATATTCTAAACACAATGATATGCTCTGCTTTCTCAGAATCAGGGTTATTTTTGGGGGCAGACAAGTAGAAGGGAACAGAGAGACCATCTACCTCTGGCTTCCCCCCAGGAGCTGTTGTTGCAGCTGTGAGGGCCTTCAGCTCCCAAAGTGCTCCCCTCGGGACTCCTACACCTTTGGAAAATGATCCTCCCTGGAAGTGTGCAGCATTTACTTGACTGAAATCAGAAGAATCAACACAATTGGCTTGTTTTAAATAGCTTGTTTAGAAAACAGAGAACTGGGAAAGCAAAACTCTGAAAAAAAAAATCCACCTTCTTGTTTATTAAATCTGCAATTTTCCAAACTACAAAACTACTGGGTATCTAAAAAAGACCTGTTGAGCTGATGTGCAAAGACCTTTAAAAACAGCAGGAGGTTTGTTACAGAAGAAATGTCTGAATCTCAGGAATCTCACAGGGATCTCAACTGTAGAGCACCCAAAGGGCTGGAGACAGTAGCACAGGAATGCCTTGTCTTGTTCAGCATGCACTCTGTGTCATGCCTCCCACTTACAGCCACTCAGTGCACACAGTCCAAAGCAAGAGCCCGGAAAACACCCCAAATTCTCCCAAATCCATGTTTCCATACAAAGTGACACCTGGTATTTCAGTCTATGCTGTTCCTTCTGCTTTTCTTTTCTTGGCTGAGGTCTTCTTTCCTCCTTTCTTAGTGCTGGCCCCGTACTTTGCTTCCAGCTGGGCGAAAAAGTTATCCATTTGCTTTTCTCGATCTCTGCATCGGCTCTGGGAAGGGGGAAAAGAACATCAACCAAACTCAAACCTTTTGTAACTTCCCAGTACAGGTTATCCTGTTGAAGTTTGATAGCTACACAAAATCTTGGACTACATTAAACAGCGAATACAAGCTACAGGAAGTTTAGTATCATGGTTAAAACTCCCTGTGAAACTGCCTAAAACAAGAAGTTATTGCATATGTTAAGTACTTCCAACAATTAACTCTTGTAAATTTTTAAAAAAGACACAGGTAAGAAAATCCATACTGTACACTGATTCTAATTAAATTAAAAGACATAGTTAACATTAAGGGCAGGTTTTAACCTCAGGAATTCAGAAGAGTTGCAAGGATCCAAAATCAAAGACGCTCAGGGAAAACACAATTATAAGCCAGTAACAAAGTCATCTGCAACAAACAGAAGAAGCCTTACTTTTATCAGCGCTTGCAAGTCATTTTCTCCACCAAGGCCCAGTTTATCTTTAGCCTTTTCTGCCTCTTTAGCTTCTTTTTCTGCCTAAAAGAGCAAACAAGGTTTTTAAAAGTATTTTGCATGTTGTCCGACCGTGTCTTACAGAAGCTACCAAATGCTTTTTTGGGCATCTGTGTACAATTTCCCTTTGCAAGGAAGTGCAAAGGCTTTCCAAGTTTGGCCACAGATAAGGAATCAGGCAAGGGACGCCCATTCTGGTTGCACCATTTAGCAGAGCAGGAAGTTTTTCTGCTCTTTCACAGTGCTGAATGTGATGTTTGTCCCTGTCCCTGTAGATACTACATTAACTTAAAGGTTACTGTGATGTGCATATTACATTTTACAAAGCAAGAAGTTCACAAGAGTCCATTTAGGCCAGAGCAGTTTCACACCTGCCAGAAGTCAAACAAAATGTATTTTTTACCACTTGTTTGTTTTTGTTAACTCCAGCAACTCACAGCTTTGTAGATAAATGCAGGGACACACTAAACTGTAATAAGTCGTTGTGCATAATAAGAAAATAAAGGAGTAGAAAAGCCTTTCACAACGATTTGGGGTAGGGGATGATGACCACAGGTGACCAGATGTGAACAGCAAGGTGTGTGACCCAGCAGTCCTTGACAAACATCTTGGGAGCAGTGTTTCTGCCAAGGGAAAAGGGTTATGGTAACCAATTGCTGCAGCCTACCCGCCTCCTTCTGGCCGTCGTCTTCTGCTTGGACTCCTTTACAAAGGCCTTGAAGGATGGGAGCTCCCCGGAGTCGATGGCTTCCTCGATCATTTCCCGTATCCTGGGCTCATCTGTGTAGTCTGCACACATCACCGACTCCATAATCCGATCCATGTCACCCTTGAAATTCAGGTACGCTGCCTTCACATCGGCCAGCTCTTCTGCCGAGTTTTTGTAGTTCTTGTGGAAGTCTTCGATGTCTTTCACAGTGACCTGGAGCAGAGAGGTAATGCTTTGTGAGTTATGGGCCATACTCAGCAGCAGGATTTAAGAGAAAACTGGACAACGCAGGTTCTTCTGTCTCCCAGCCCCATCCCGCTCTCACCTTGAAGAGCAGCCGCCAGTACTGCAGCCAGTCCCGCCCGTCCTGCAGCGCCTCGCAGTCCTCGTCCACCGTGCCCGTCTCATCGTACACTACGCGCTGCTTCTCGTCGCTCAGCACGGCGTACACCTTGCCCAGGACCTGCGGGACGCAGCCCGGGTGGCCGGGAGGTCACTCGGGGGGATCCGTGGGTTGGTCACTCGGGGAGCGGTCACCTAGGGGGCACTGGGTTGGGCAGTCGGGGTCGGGGTTGGTCACCCGGGTGGTCACTCAGGGTCAGTGATTCAGTCACTTGAGGGACAGAGGGTCGGTCACCCGACCACAGTCACTCACAGTCACACCCGACCGACTGGCCACCCTGATCAGTCACTCAGGGGACAGAGGGCCGGTCACTTGCGGGGCGCTGGGTCGGTCACCCGGTGGGCCGGTCACCCGGGGGGCGATGGGTCGGTCTCACCTGTGGTCGCCACCGCCCCCTTCTCTCTCTTCCCTCCCTCTCTTTCTCTTCCCCTTCCTCCCTCCGTCTCTCCTCACCTGGAAGCGGCGGGTGGCCTCCTCTTTCTCCTCGGGCGGGACGCGGTCGGGGTGCAGGCGCAGCGAGACGCGGTGGTAGCCGCGGCGGATCTCCTGCGGGGACGCGCCGCGCCGCACGCCCAGCACGCCGTACAGATCCGCCGTGCCGAAGGCGGCCTCGCACTGCTGCGGCAGCGCCATCCCACCCCGCCGCCACCACAGCGGCCTTCCCGCGCCCGGGCCGCTCCTCCGCGGCTGCGCCGGGCGGGAAGAGCCCGCGGGCGGAGCTGAGGGGCGGTGCTCATGCTGAGGGGAGGTGGAGGCGCCTCCATGTTGGGGAGAGGCTGAGGGGCGGTGCCCCTGAGGGGAGGAGCCGCCATGTTGTGGGCCGGCTGAGAGGCGGTGTCGCTGAGGGGAGGCGGGAGAGGAGCCGCCATGTTGGGGGCAGGTTGAGGGGCGGCGCCCCTGAGGGGAGGCGGTGACGGTACGGCGGCGGAGCCGATGAGGGAACGCGGGGCTGCGGACATGTTGGGGGCAGGCTGAGAGGCGGCGCTGCTGAGGGCATGCAGGGGTGCGGCCACGTTGGGGGCAGGATGAAGGGCGGTGCCGACGAGGAGAGGCGGGGACTATGCCGCTGTGGCGCCCCGGAGGGGAGGTCGTGAGGGTGCGGCGGCGGCGCTGAGGGGAGGCGGGGAGCCGCCCGTGTCGGAGGGAGGCCGAGCTGTGGCTCCTCTGAGGGGCGGTGGCGGCTGAGGAGCGGCGCCGCCGAGCTGAGCGGCTGCCTCTCCGCCCCTTGGAGAGCTTCGGATGGCGGCGAGCTCTTGGTCGGGTGGCGTCCATGGGCCGCTGGAGTTGATGGTATCGGACGGGAGGGAGGCGCAGCCCGGCCCGTCAGGGCGCGTTGAGGTGTCCTCGCTGTTTCTGGGACGCGCTGGAGCCGCCGCTGAGCGCGGCCTCCTGCCCGCGACCGCCGCGTGCGCTTTGCTCCAGTTACCGTCAGTAAAATAAAGGAAAGGGACGACTCCTCGGCTTCCCACTTCCTGCCGGTAAACAACCGGCTTTGCTGGCTTTTGGGAGTGATGAGGCCCTGTCACAGGGTGCCCAGAGCACCCTCGATCCCTGGCAGTGCCCAAGGCCAGGTTGGACAGGGCTTGGAGCAGCCTGGGACAGTGGGAGGTGTCCCTGCCCATAGCACGGGGTGGGCTTTGAGAGTCCCTTCCTACCCAAACCATTCCGTGATTCTTTTGTGGTTCATGCAGGCCAAGTGAGATGCAGAAAATAAAAGTTACTACATTTCTCCTGCCTGTTGTTGCAATGTGGAGTGGTTCAGTCCCAATACCACAGAAGGAACAAACCCCAACGGCACCAACTCAGTTTCGGCTCCTGGTTACAGAATTCAAATGGTAACATTGTAAAACCTTTAAAAATATATACATTTAATTTAAAAATAACCTATAAAAACTGTTAAAAACGGGCCAGGAGACCTGCTCCTTTGAAAAGCCTTTATTAGTCAGCTCTTTAAAGGGGGAACTCGAGGGGTCGCCTGCGCCGTCGCTGCTCCTGTCGCCGCCCTCGCTCCTGTCGCCGCTGAGGATCAGGTGTCAGGCGAATCTGCTGCTCTCCCCGCAGCAGAGTCGGGGGTTCCGGTCTCGCGGGAATTCCCGGCAACCCAACTGGGCTCGTGTGGTCTAGGGGGGTCACTTCTTTCCAGTCTCTTTGTGGTCGTGGCGAGGCGGCAGAAGCAGAATTCAGTCTTTAGGTAGCTGAGGGTCTTCTCGGTGTTGTAGTGCCTCCCTTTTTACCTGGATTTGGTGCTGGGTCGCGGCTTTTGGGTCCGTTTGCCGGCAACTGTACTTCGGTTTTGGAGCGGTGCACCATGGAAGTCCTTGGATTTTCCTATTAGGCGGGGCTGGCAGTTCGAGGAGCCGGCAGGGAACGGCGACAGTCTAGCCTGACGGAAGGGGGGGGGACCCCGGGGTTTTAGAGGGGGTATACAACTTGGAATAAGATGTTTGAGGGTACAAACTTTGGTACAAACAGCTTAACAGACCGGTTTACAACTGGCATAATATTTGAAACAGTACAACTTTTTAACAAATGACAGACTGTGTAAGAAAATGGGAATCTCTTACATTTTATTCATATCAGTCCCCCCTCTATTTCTTTGATCGGGCCTTTGCCCGCATCAATTGGCAGTTCTTGATTCATGGGAGTATATCTTTTTTAATTTCTGGTATTGGTTATATATTCTTTTGGCTTTATTCAGTTCTTCAGTTTGGGGTTCTAGTTTTATTTCAGTAGGTTTGGGGCTTGCTTGAATGGTTGCAGTTCGAATTAAACAGGGGAATATGCAGGGAAGGAGTAGAAAGCTGGCAAGGATGCTTATTACAATAAATAAGTCAATAGGTAAGTTTTTATTAAGGGGTTCATCAATTTCATTCAGTGGCTTTTCTTTTATTAAATTTGCAACTCCCTTTGGATTGTCTAATTTTTTTTTTTTTTTTTTTTTTTTTTTGGTAAAACAATTCTCTTATAGGGCACTCTCTCATTAGGTGCTGCATAAACGTTGCAGCAATTTTTGCCATCCAATATTGTTTTTTTTATTTTTTACTTGGGTTATATTAAAACACGTGGGACTCACATGAGTGTGAACTCTTATAAGGGACTGCAGATTCTCTTCATCATAGATGAGATGGTAGCTCCTAGAGCATGTTCCTTTGGCATGTTTGCTTATTAATGGGACTATAATTAGTCCTCCCAAGAGTCCAGTATGAACCATTATCTCGATCTCACCTGGTCTTGCCTCTTGGGTTGGGAAGTTATTTAGCTGGCCTTATGGAGTTTCTTTCAGTGTGCCCCCACTTGTTCAGTTTTTGATTAGGCTTTCTGTGGTGTGCCCTATAAGAGATCTGTAATGATATTATTATCACAACCTTTTTAAAACAGCTTAACACTTAGAACAACTTACAGAGAACATTTTTAAATGACAGTTTTTGATAACAACTTGGAAAGATTTTGAACAACGGGTTTTTTGTTGTTTTTTTTGTTGTTGTTTGTTTGTTTGTTTGTTTCTAATTGGGCTTTGGTTGTCTTTTGAAGGTTATTTTAAGTGTGTCTGGGTCTCTAATGGTGGTCTATTTGGAGGGAGTCTTTGCTGGGGTATCAGAGTCACTGGGAAGTGGCAATGGTTTTTTTTATTCGGGATAGTTGTGTATGGTGAAGCCCCTATGTCTGACCTTGGTCGAACTCAGATTTTCAAGAGTGCTAGGGGCAAACATTTTAGCCAATTCATTCCAGTTTTTGTTATTAATTTAGTTAATACATTTTTGAAGGTTTTATTTATTCTCTCAATTCTTCTTGAGCTTTGAGGATGCCAGGGTGTATGTAACTGCCATTTCATTTCTAAGGCTTTAACAATATCATGCAGGACTTGTGCTACAAAGTGGGGGCCTCTGTCTGAAACGATGTTATTTATCAGTCTATATCGGGGGATGATGTGTTCTAGTAGTATCTTTATTACTACTTGTGCTGTTTCCCTTTTTGTAGGGAAGGCTTTCACCCAATGCGTTAAGTGATCAACTATAACTAAAAGATGCTTATGTCCTTGTATTGGAGGCATTCCTGTGAAGTCTATTTGTATGCTTTGAAAGGGTCTTAATGCTATTTGTCTTCCTCCTGGTGTGGGCTTTTTTATTACTTTTTGATTTACTTTTTGACAAATTAGGCATCCTTCAGTAACTGCTTTGGCCAGGTTATAGATTCTAACACATAGGTGTTCTCTCAGGAAATGATCACACAACCTTTGGGTGCCCCAGTGTCTTAGGCTGTGGATTTCTGCCAGCATTTTTCAAGCTATTGCTTTATTTAGGAATTTTCTTCCATCTGGGGTCAGCCATTCCCCCCGCTTCCCTTGGTGTAAACCTAACTTTTTTATTTCTCTTAATTCATTTTCATCATATATGGGTTCACTAACTTTGTTAGCTGGTACATCATTTAAAGTAAGAATTTTTATTGGTTCTCCCAGCCTTTGAGCTGCTAGTTTGGCTGCTTGATCAGCTACTTGGTTGCCCTTTCCTTCAAATGTGTACTTTTTTTGATGTCCCTTGACATGTACAATTGCTATTTCTTGGGGCTTCATAAGAGATTCTAATACAAATTTAATTAATTCTTTATGTATCAGATTTTTCCCCTTTGAATTTAGGTAGCCTCTTTCTTCCCAGATTTTTCCAAATGTGTGTACTATTCCAAATACATATCTTGAGTCTGTGTAGATTGTACCTTGGTCTTGTTCTAATAAATCTAATCCCCTCTTGAGGGCATAGACTTCACAACACTGGGCAGACCAATGGGGGGGCAGTTTTTCTTTTTCTATAACTTTTAAATTGTCCTTTTCTGTACCTTCGACTATTGCATAGCCTGATATTCTCTTTTCCTCTGTCATCCTAGATGATCCATCAATAAATAGCACCCTCCCACATGGTAGAGGTGTATCTTCAAGATCTTCCCTTACTTTTGTTTGTAAATCTATGATTTCCAGGCAATTGTGCTCTAAGTTTGGTGTGGGTTCCCCTGAGAGGATCTGGGCAGGATTTAGACTTTTTGATGTGATTAGCTCCAAATCACTGGTGCCGGTTAAAATCACTTCATATTTTAAAATTCTAGAGTCAGTCAGCCATTGTTGAGCCCTTTGGATCAACACTGTCCTGAGATCATGGGGTGTGTGTGCAATGATTTTTCCCTGCAGTGTCAGTTTTTGTGCTTCTTCTACAAGAACAGCTGTGGCTGCTACAGCCTGGAGGCAAGCCAGCCACCCTCTTGCAACTGGATCCAAAGGTTTGGAAAGATATGCGACAGGCTTTTTGTGTCCTCCCCATTCTTGGGTTAATACTCCATAAGCTATTCCCCCTCCAGAGTTAATGAATAGGTCAAACTTTTTCTTAAGGTCTGGGAGACTCAGGACAGGGGCTGAAGACAATTTTGTCTTTAGGTCTTTCAATTGTTCTTCATCCTTATCTGTCCATTTTACAGGTTCAGGTGGGACTAACTTTTTATAGAGAAATTTAACACTTTGGGAATATTTTTCTATCCATAGTTTGCAATAACCAAATAGTTCTAATAATTTTCTTATATCTCTTTTTGTGGTTGGAGCTGGGATTGAGAGTATACCTGAGATTCTCTCAGGGCTTAATTTCTTACACCCTTCCCCAATGAGGTGTCTGAGGCATGTGACCTGTGATTCTACAAACTGTAATTTGTTCTTTGACACTTTGAGGCCTTTTTCCTTTAGAAAATTTAGGAGATTAATACTGTTTTTTTTCACTTCATCTTTCTCTCTCTCCAATATTAGGAGGTCATCTACATACTGCAGGATTTGTACATTATTTTTAGGGATAAACTGCCTTAGTAACTCTTCTAGGGCTTGCCCGAAAAGGTTTGGGCTTTCAGGGAACCCTTGAGGAAGACGAGTCCATCTTAGTTGCTGCTTTCTCTTACTTTCAGGGCACTCCCATTCGAAAGCAAACCAATCTCGGCTTCCTTCTGCCAAAGGACAGGCCCAAAAAGCATCTTTTAAATCTACTACAGTAAACCAGGAATGTTCTTTAGGGATCCTGCTCAGGAGTGTGTAGGGGTTTTGTACCACCAGGTGCCTGGTAATTGTTTTTTTGTTTACTTCTCTTAGGTCTTGCACTAATCTAAACTTATTTTCTGCTTTTTTTACAGCCAGAATAGGGGTGTTGTGGGGTGACGTACAAGGTTCTAATATTCTTTCTGTGAGTAGATGGGTTATAACTGGGGTTAGTCCTTTTTTCCCTTCCAGAGAAATAGGATATTGCCTGACCCTTATAGGAGGCGTATTTTCTTGCATTTTTATTTCTATAGGTGGGATATCTAAATATCCATATTTTCCCTCCTCGGCCCAGACTTCTGGCTTGACTTCTCCTAAGTCTCTAACAGTCAGCCTCATGATTTGTAGCACCATTCTTCCTTTTCTAGGAAGAATCCTTACTCCTAACTGAACTTGCAGGTCCTTTCCCAGCAGGCTACTGTCTACTTTGGGTAGATATATCGAATTAGTGACACATCTTTTGGAATTTTCTTTAATTTCTACATTTTTTATAACTGAAGCCTCGAAAGGCTCCCCTTCTGCTCCTAGGACTCCACATGTCTTTCTTTTGATCGCAATTTTAGCTGGAAGTTGGTTAATACATGATTTATCTGCACCAGTATTCACTAAAAACTCAAACTCTTCATGTTGGGGACCTACTTCAAAATTTACTATGGGCCCTTCTTGATGTTTCATGGGGTCCCCTAACGCATAGAGCCCATGACACCCCCAATCCTCCTTGACCTCCTTCCTCAATAATTTTTCTAATGCCTCTTGTTCCCTCATGACAGTCTCATTAAATGACATTTTTTTGCAATGTTTCTTAAAGTGTCCTATTTCTCCACAATAATAACAGGCTCGGGTCTCTCCTGGTCTCTGAAGAGTATCCCAAGGTGGTGGGTTCCTTTCTCTTACCTTTCCTGGTAAAGATTTTGTGTTTCTTTTACTCTTAGTATCCTTTCTGAGATCCTTTACACTTTCCCTGGCCACGGCTACCATAATCCTGGTTTTTGCCTTTGTTTTTTCTTCTTCTCTCTTAAGGTATACTCTTAGGGCTTCCCTTAATAATTCATTTATTTCTCGGTCTTGCCAGTCTTTCATCTTTTCAAGTTTTTTTTTGATATCTGGCCAGGATTTTGTGACAAATTGTAACTTTAATAATATCTGTCCCTCTGGGCTATCTGGATCCAAATTAGAATATTGCTGGAAATTCCATCTGAGCCTGCTCAGCCAGGCTGCTGGGGTTTCATCTTTCTCTTGCATCCTGTTAAAAGCTAATTTGGTGTTGCTACTCTGAGGAACTGATTCTTTAATACCTCTTATCATTAGGTTTCTATAATCTTCCATATTTCTCCTCTCTTCTCCTCTGTTTGGGTCCCACCCTGGGTCAGCTATTGGCAACTTCTGGTCACCGGGTGGGCCCATTCGGTTTTCTCTTTCCCAGATGCGCATTCCTGCTGCCCTAACCAGCCGAACCTCGTCTGGATTGAATAGTATATTTAAGATGGAGTTTAGTTCTCCCCATGTATAAATATTTGGGCCCAAAAACTGGTCAATCTGGTTGGCAATTCTCACTGGGTTTTCAACTAGATTCCCCAGCTCTTTCTTAAAACTTCTGACTTCTGACACTGTTAAAGGTGTATTGACAAATCCTATTCCTCCAACTGCCCCACCCAATGGGACCTCCTTTAGGGGAAAGAGTTTGGTTTTTGACCTGGTGTTACTGTAAGGGTAACTTTCTGGGTTTTTTATTGCCTGACAGGATGCATTGTTAGGTGCCAGACCTAACTCCCAGCTGTGAGGAGGTGCAGGGATTGTGGATGGTGAAGGAGAGGAGGTTAGACCAGTGTTAGGGAATGGCAGAGGGTAAGAGGGGTTATAAATTGGAGGGGGGTAAGCTGGGGAAGGAACAGGGATTACAGTTTGGGAAGGTATGATTTTTAGGTGAGGTTGGAGGATTACTTCGGGATAAACTGTAGGAGGAGGCAAATGTTCTAAGGGGTCCCAATTATGGCTAGCTTCTTTTTGGTTCTTCTGCTTTTCATTCCCTTGTTTCCCTTGCTGTAACTTACATATTTTTGTTGTTTTATTTTTGACTACTTGTTTTTGCCAACAGATAGCATAGGGTATCTGTTCAATACTTGAATCTCCTCGAGATTTCAAGTATTGAGTTAATTGTGAACACATCCAGGGGTCTCTAGTTCCACACCATGGCCATTTTGCAGGTAAATTTAGGTTAGGCCAAGCTTCTATGCAATAATGGATCATCTTGATTCTGTCTAAGCTTTTAGTGGCCTCATCAACCTCCCATAGTTCTAACATTTGTCCTAGTGGACTGTCTGGTGGAATATTTCTTATCTTTTTCTCTCTCTTCTCCTCAACTGGCTCCACTCTACTTATGTATGCCCCCATTTTCACTGGGTTTCAAATAAAAACTACAGTGCTCTTACCCTGACAGAAACTTTACTTCAGGGCAATACAAAGCAAAATTATCTGACTTTGTTTTAACTAAACTTCTTTAAGGTGCCCCTACACACACATAAGTTTAAAGGCGGGCAGCCCAAATTTTAACTCTCACTCACTCTTTGAACACTCGTAAGTAGCCCCAGGGACCCTCTCCTAGGGTCTGGGCACTACCCCTGCCAGTGCTCGGAATGCCCCACAGGTAGCCTGGTGACCCGCCCTTAGGGCCTCAGCCACTACCCCTACCTAAAAGTCCCTCACACTCTGGGACTCCCTTGACTCTTACTCCTCTGCACCCGGACAGCGTACCTCTTCTCTGGGTACCCCCGACCAATGCAGACTCTTTTGTCCCAGCACCCCGACAGCTACCCCAGCCAGTCTCCAAAGCACCCCAAAAGCAGCTTATCTTTGCTACCCCAGCCGGTACTCAGACGCTCTGGGCCGTAGCCTCAGCCAGTGTGGTGCGTGCTTTACACTGCTCGAGCCCTGTTGCACGCTTGAAATTGGCCCAAGCCTTTTCTGTCACCCACTGCTTTGACGTGCCACTCACTCTCTCCTCCGCACGTCCGGAGGGGGGCGCCTATGCCCCTGGAGACGCCTCAGTCTCTCCCAGTTCACTCGCTTCCTGCTTTGGGGGCTCCGAGCTGCCGGCCCCCCCCCATTCACTCCCCATTCGCTCGTCTCCACTCCCGCCACCGGTTATTCTTACCGATGCTGCTCAGTGGCGTCCCGCGAGGCTGGCGAGCGTTGTCCTCTGGTCTGGGATGTCCAGCTGTCCAGGAGGTCCGAGGTCGGGCTGCGCCTTCCCGTCCTGGTCCTCTTCTGGGCGTGGCTTAGATCCCGGACGAGTCCCCAAATTGTTAAAAACGGGCCAGGAGACCTGCTCCTTTGAAAAGCCTTTATTAGTCAGCTCTTTAAAGGGGGAACTCGAGGGGTCGCCTGCGCCGTCGCTGCTCCTGTCGCCGCCCTCGCTCCTGTCGCCGCTGAGGATCAGGTGTCAGGCGAATCTGCTGCTCTCCCCGCAGCAGAGTCGGGGGTTCCGGTCTCGCGGGAATTCCCGGCAACCCAACTGGGCTCGTGTGGTCTAGGGGCGTCACTTCTTCCAGTCTCTTTGTGGTCGTGGCGAGGCGGCAGAAGCAGAATTCAGTCTTTAGGTAGCTGAGGGTCTTCTCGGTGTTGTAGTGCCTCCCTTTTTACCTGGATTTGGTGCTGGGTCGCGGCTTTTGGGTCCGTTTGCCTGCAACTGTACTTCGGTTTTGGAGCGGTGCACCATGGAAGTCCTTGGATTTTCCTATTAGGCGGGGCTGGCAGTTCGAGGAGCCGGCAGGGAACGGCGACAGCCTAGCCCGACGGAAAGGGGGGGGGGGGACCCCGGGGTTTTAGAGGGGGTATACAACTTGGAATAAGATGTTTGAGGGTACAAACTTTGGTACAAACAGCTTAACAGACCGGTTTACAACTGGCATAATATTTGAAACAGTACAACTTTTTAACAAATGACAGACTGTGTAAGAAAATGGGAATCTCTTACATTTTATTCATATCAAAAACGATTTGTAAGGTATTGTTTATCGATAAGGCGTTATTATAATAAAACCTGTTAAATACAGGAGAGCTTGGCTGGTGTTTACAGGCTGACTAAGTGCTTGTTTTGGTACAGCTCAGCGTAATAATTACATATCGAAATGTAGTATTTACGTATATTAAAGTATATAATGAACATTAGAATAATTTATCGGTGTAAATAGTCACCTGCAGTCATTATTTCAGTTACTTCTGAGACAACGACCCCACTCTTACCCGATCACCTCTTCTACTTCTTCAGGGGTTTCCCAAATCTAATGCCAACACTGACTGGAGCACTAACACATCAGGATAAAGACAACAGGCCTAGGGACTATCCGCGATTCCCTGCGGACACCGGGATTTAAACTTCCCGGCGACTGCAGCTCGTTTTGTCAAGCTTCGGGCACCGCCCACCCGGCAACCGGCGGAGCGCTTTGGGCGATGTTCCCGGAAGTGCCGGAGCGCTTTGGGCGATGTTCCCGGAAGTGGCGGAGCGCTTTGAGCAGCGCACCCGGAAGTGGCGGGAGGTTCGGGTCGAGCGTCTTCGTGATGGCGGCACCGCTGCGCGTGTGAGTGGGATGGGACGGGACACGGGATGGGGCAGGGCGTTCTGAGGTTGCGGTCGGGCCGGGGCTGGGCCGGACCGTGCCTTGTCGGCCTCTCTTACCGCACGGTGTCCCGCAGGCTGGCGTGTGGCGACGTGGAGGGGCGTCTGGAGGCGATCTTCGGACGGGTCCGCGCCATCCAGGCCAAGAGCGGCCGCTTCGACGTAAGGCTCGTGGGGCTTTTAGGGGAAGGTGGACGTGTGCCGCTCCTGCAGGGTTACCATTCCCGTCCCCAGGCAGCTGAGGCCGGGAGCCAGCCCGGGGTGGGGCTCGGGTGGGCGTTGCTGTCCCGTTTCTCCGCGACAGCGACCCTCCTCTTTCTGCTCGCTGTGAGAAGGGGTTTGCAGCCCCTCAGCCCTCCCATTTGCAACCAAATGATTGGGAGGAGCTGTGATCTGTGCACAGAAGGCGGGAGAGCAGCTGGTTGTCATTTTAAACCCGTTGATGTTGCGTTTAACACAGATAAACACAAAGGAATCTCTTCACTTCAGCAAACCAAATGCTGCTGAAGTGGTGCGAGCAAAGCCTTTGTGTGTGGTGAAATGCCAACTCCGCTTTATCCGGTGCTTTTAGATGCTTCTGTGCGTCGGGGATTTCTTTGGCTCTACTTCCGAGGCAGAATGGGCTGAGTATCGCACGGGGGCCAAGAAAGGTAAGGAAGGAGAGTGATGGCACCCGGGGGTGCACTGCTGTACAGCCCACCCTGGAATTCAGGGGCCACGGCTGGGCACTGTGGTGTTAAAGTAGTTACACCCCAGCAAGGAAACCCCACACAGGAGGGAAGGATGGGTTTGTTTGGAATACCTCTGGCTTTAGAGCTGTGCATCATTTTGGAACTAATCTTACCGGCCGGGGAGGGCCGTGTGGGTGGAGCAGAGGTTGTTCACCACCTGCAGCTGTGGGAATGCCAGGCTGGGGACTCACTCTGCAGGAAGGTTTGTTCTGTGCTCGTTGCTGCCAAAGTGTGGTGGAGGGTCTGACTGGGTGATTCCTGGGCAGTGTGGGCTGGGGCTGGTGCACTGGAAGTAAAGCTCACTAAGTGCATGAGGTTTTCTCCCTCAGCTCCAATCCCAACCTTCGTGCTTGGTGCTAACAACCAGAACACCCTGAGCTATTTCCCGGATGTCAGCGGCTGTGAGTTAGCTGAGAACATCACTTACCTGGGTAAGGCTGCACAGCATTTGGAGTCAGGGAGCTGTCTTTGCCTGCTGGGGCTTTCGTGAACATTCTCTCATCTTCCCACTTTAACACCTTCCTTTTTCTGGGATTTTTAAGAGGCATTTTTTTATCTTGTGGTTCAAACTGGAGTTGAACTTGATGTCAGTACAATCTGTGTAAAATGTGAAAGAAAACCCCACTTTCTTGATTTGTTCTTTTTTTCATTTCTCTCATACTGAACTTACTAACCAGAAAGAATAGTGGTTGCAAGAGCCTGTTCTTTGAAGGAATCTTATTTCCAGAGCATGCCTGTCTCTGTTAGAGAAGGTTTGAATATCATTTTGCTGTGTGGCTGCGCTGGAGTAGCTGGTGTAACAAGCAGAGTGTGGCAAAGCTGAAAGGAAAATCCAGTTTCTTTCCAGATTTGCCACCAGGCCAAAAATATAACAAATTAGAGGCACTTGGCATTTTTCACTGAGACTTCATATTGCTATGGATGAGTGTTTGGGAAGCAAAGTGTAAGAGAGGAGAGGGGGAGGACTGGGACTTGTCCAAAGAGCTCCGCTGTGGGCAAGGTGGGGTTTGAGTGGCGGCACCAAGCGATGCCTTTGCTCTGGGCACAGAAAATGTGCTGCCTGTGAGGGTGGCTGCAGTGGCAGCGGGTCAGGACTGCTGCTGCCCTGTCCCGGGCGGTTCCCTGCCCTGCTGCAGCTCGGGGCTCTGTGTGTGTGTTGCTGCAGGCCGCAGGGGTGTGTACAGCGGCTGCTCGGGGCTGCAGATCGCGTACCTGAGCGGCACCGAGGCGCAGCAGCAGCCAGCACCCGCCCACAGCTTCAGCGCCAAGGACGTGGCCGAGCTGAAAACGTCCCTGCTGTCCACCCCAAACTTCAGGGGTGTGGATATATTGCTGACATCCCCCTGGCCCAGAGACGTGGGGACTTTTGCCAACAGCGCGGTGAGTGTTCTGCTCCCGGGGGTTTCACTGGGGGTTGCCTTTCTGCTTCCTCTGGCAGTTCACCCGCTCCGAGTGCCTGAGAAAGCTGGGAGCGAAAACAGGGAGAGCAGAGGTTCTGGTTTTTCAGAGAAGGACTGAAGGGAGGGGGATTTGTGAGACTTCAGGGCATTTTATCTGTCCCTGCCACTTTTTAAGTGGTTTGGTGTTTATTTCCTTAAGTGTCCTTAAGTCAAGTGGTCTGGTTCTTCCTCACTCTGGATTTTGAGGGTGTCTGTTTCATTTGTGTCCAGTTTTGTTGTGTTAATGTTCCTCTGCCGAAGTGATTTTCAGATGGTTTGAAACCTGTCTGGACACAAGACAACACATACGGCAACAGACCATTTTTTTGCTTCCTCTCAGTTTCTTCCAACATCCAAAAAGAGATACAATTCTCAGTTTAAATGCATGAGGAACCTTCCCTCACAGCATAATAGCCAACCCTGCTGCCGTTGGGGGGTTGTAAAGAAACAAATTGTTGGGATATTGTGGCTTAGAAAGAAAACACAGGTCTCAGAAGTTCTCATGGGGATTCTCTGTAATTGTTTCATATATCTTTCTATGTTTGACTTCCCTTGGCTTGAATTTTCTGGGAGTGTACTCACTCAGGTGTACAGAGAAGTGTATTAAACCTTTCTTTTCCCTGCTCTTTGAGAGGTTTAAATAAAAATTGATTTGTGTTTTGTAGGGAGAAATAGATACCAAGAAGTGTGGCTCTAAGTTAGTATCAGATCTAGCTGCAAGTCTCAAACCAAGGTACCATTTTGCTGCCCTGGAGAAGGCCTATTATGAAAGACTTCCTTACAGGTTTGTAAAATCATGTGAAATCTCGTTTATTTTCAAGTAAGGGTTCAGTTTTTAAGGAGCACAGGAGGGTTTATGTGCTGTCTGAGTATGTTCATGGCAGACAGGGCTTCTCCCACTGTCCTTTCAACACTTCATGTGCCAGTACAGCCAGGTTTTGCTTCCTTACAGGAATCACATGGTGCTGCAGGAGACCCCACAGCACGTGACCAGGTTTATTGCACTTGCTGATGTTGGCAATACAAGCAAGAAAAAGGTACTGGCACCCTTGAATCTTTCTCCTTTTCTCAAGAACAATAATAATGCAGTGAGACTAGTTAGGGGACAACATCAGGCACTTAAAAGCTTGGCTGAAGTGAAGATACCTGTCTCCACTGAAGGTGTCTGTATTACTTGAGTAATAGGTAGCACTTGCCTGTTATGTCAGAAGGGTAAGGGCTGCACATTGTGTTCTGAGGCACAAACTACTGAAAATAACGAACTTCTAGCATGAGGTTTTTAACCTGTTTCTCTTCTACCCTTAAGAAAGTTATGGAATACTGGTTGGTAGTTAAGGATGCACAGGATCTATGCCTGATAACAAAAAAGGCCAAAAAGAAGGCCTGGAAATGGGCAGAGGTCAAGGATGCACTCCATAATCTCCATAAACTGGCACGGAGGGTGTGTTTTTCCATGCCCTGCCTTGGCACAAATACTGATGCACTGAGTGATGTGGAACTGTTCTGGGGTGTGTTAGTTTGTGAGTGATCTCCTCAGAGGTGCAGCCGTGGCAGGAGCTGTTTTCCCCTGACCCTGTGTTTGTTGCAGTACCTCTACGCCTTCAGCATCGTGCCCATGAGCTCAATGGACCCCGCAGAGCTGGTGAAGCAGCCTCAGGATGTCACTGAAAATCCCTACAGGAAACTGAGGAAGGAGGCTCCCAAGGGCAAAGCCCCACTCTCTGCAGAGGTACTGCCCTGTGCTCCTCCACCTGTGCATTCCTGGTTCACTCTGTGCTCACAACACTGCTCGGCTTTCCCTTTGGGATACCTCTGTCCAAAACTATCCAATGCCTCTCTCTGTGGAGACAAGGCTGGGAGTGCTGGGGGTGTTCAGACTGGACAAGAGAAGGCTCCAGGGAAAACTTACTGTGGCCTTTCACTTCTTAAAGGAGGATTATAAGAAAGATGGGGACAGAGTTTTTTTCCTCTTCAGCATTAAAGCCTTCTAATGGCATTTGACATACCTCAGTCAAATGTTTTCAACTTCTGGTGAGTCTGTGACAGGTTAACTTCTCTAAGAAAAAGCCATTCTTTTGGCACTGGCTGGCAAATGAAAAGATTGGAATAGTCCATAAAATTAGGCAATTCTGAATGTTCAGCATAAGGCTGAGTAGGAAAGCATAATGATTTGAGGCAGCTGTCACAGAAGTTTTTCCCTGACCGAAGCAGGCAAAGTCTGCTGCATTACTAGGAGACCAGGTCATTCTGTTGTAGGATATTCAGAAGGAATTTCTTCCTGGAAAGAGTGCTGAGGCCTTGGCAGGGGCTGCCCAGGGAGCTTTGGAGTGCCCATGGCTGGAGGTGTCCAAGGCAGGGCTGGAGGTGGCACTCAGTGCTCTGGGCTGGGGACAAGGTGGGCATGGGGCACAGCTGGGACTCCGTGGGCTGGGAGGGATAAAATGCAAATTCTTGTATATCCTGTCACTTTCCATGATGCATTTCTAACTGAACATCCTGTTCACTTTCATTTCCTAAACAGGAAGAATCAGCTTGTCAGTTTTTCTTTGACTTGAACAAGCATCAAGGGAAGAAACGTCCCTCAGAGGGGAAAGAGAGAGGGGACTCCCAACCTAAGCAGGCCAAGAAACCCCGTAAGTGTGAAGATGCTTTCTCCTGAGCTCTTCCCTTGAGGCCCTGAAAGGACCACATCACTCCAAATTGTTCCTCAAGCTGTTGAGCTATAGGTGTCAGCTGGCCTGAGAGCTCGGTCACTGCCAGCTGCTGGGGGAATGCAGGAGGGTGAAGGGTCTCTTGTTTCCAAGGGAAGATAGGTGAAAGAAGGGTCAAGAGTGTGGTTTCAAAAGCTCTTTGGGTCTGAGGTGGTTGTGGTTGTGCTAACATTTACTTTCTGAACCCCAGACATGGCACTTCCAAAAACTCAGCTCAGGGATCACAGTTGGGGTGTGAATCCATTCAGGTGTTTTGGGTGTGATGGGTACGCCAGAACTGACAAGTGTGTTTGACAGCATCTGCCCTTGTCTTTACCTGTGCAGTAATTTTACCTCGTTTTGATTTGTTTGCTTAAATTTGCTGGTGTTTCTTATTAGTGAGCTGCAGCTACCAACTCCTGGAACTACTAAACCCCTCCTTCATTAGCTTAGAGCATTCCAGGAAGAATGACAGTCAGCAGGGTGTGACTGCCACCATCTCCTTTCTTGCTGGCATTTCCCTGCCCAGAGCTGTGTCCTTCTGACACCTTCAGCACTTCATAAACTGGGAAGGGTGGCTGGAAAATACCAGGTTGTCTGTGTTCTTACAAATATCCCTTCTGCTAATCCTTGTTTTCTTTCTCAACAAAGCTCAGCCTACAGGGCCCTGCTGGTTCTGCCTGGCCAGCCCAGAGGTGGAGAAGCACTTGGTTGTCAGTATTGGCACACATGTAAGTACCTGCAGCATGGGCTTTGCTAGGTCAGAATCGTGCTAAGACGTGGCAAAACAAAATACCAATCTCCAATTTAAAATTTAAACAAAAACCCCTTTATTTGCACCTGGCTCTTGGGTTTGCTTTCAGTTTCTTTGCATCTCCTCTACAAACACATGAACTCTTAAAAAGTGAAGCATAGCCCAGTTCTGTTCCAGCAGCAGAGCTGGATTCCAGTACCAGAACACTTTTTATTGTGCCAGCCCTGTGACCATCTGGCAAAACTTTTCCAGCTGGAAGTGAGCTGGAACCTGCTTTGGCAGCAGGATGCTCCAGTGCCAGATCTCTCTGAGGTGGCTCGTTCCAGTTTTGTTCTATAGAGATGGAAAAGAAGGTATATCTCCAAGATGTACTTCAAGATATTGACTTTGCAGCTCAGTCCATCATTGTTGTATGCACTTTCCTTAAAGTTACTGCTCCTGTATAGCATAATCCACTCACAGGGACAGGGTTGTCCACAGGCTTAGTTCAGAATTTTAAGGGGATTTTTGTGTCAGAATAAGAAATTTCTCCCTCAGTGGTAAAGTTCACTCAGCAGCTTCCCTGCAGACAAGGCATTCTCTGGCACTCAAAAGACACTATTTTTTTTGTTGTTGTTTGGCAGTCCCTTTGTCTCTTTCTTTTCATTCCTCTAGTGATTAATAGATCCGTATAAACATAAATCCAAATAAAATAGCTAATAAACAATCCCTAATAAGCAGCATAGAAGACTCCTGTTTCTGAGGCTGAGGGCTACTCAGAATGAGTAGTGAATTCCTGAGAGTGAATTCCTGCAGCACAGTGAGTAACTGGTGTGTGTTGTTTCACTCTAGTGTTACCTTGCCCTGGCCAAAGGGGGTTTGTCACCTGACCACGTCCTGATTTTGCCAATTGGGCACTATCAGTCAGTGGTGGACTTGTCTTCAGAGGTGTTGGAAGAAGTGACCAAGTACAAGGCTGCCCTAAAGGAATTTTTCAGAAGCAAGGGAAAGAGATATGTCCTGTTTGAAAGAAACTACAGGAGTCAGCATCTGCAGCTACAGGTATGGTTTGGGTGTCATCCTGGGAAAACATAAACTTGCACTGAATATAAACTCTGAATGAATTGAAAGAGTAATTTTGGGGTTTGTCGTGGTGGTTGCTGTGTGTGGCAGGTCTGTAAGTGAATCAGAGCTGTAACAGAACTACCACAGAGATGAGAAAGGAGAGGGCTGTGCTGAGAACTTCGAAGCTTTGAGTTTTCAGCTCTCTGTCCAGCTCCTACAGGAAAAAGTGTCTTATAAGTTTAAGCCTGTAGAGATGGGTGCTCACCTGTCTTGTGTGATGAGGCTGAGCTGTACTGAGGAGCCCACGAGCTCCAGTGATGGACTGACGGCTTTCTTAAAATGGATTGTCTTGTCTTCTTTTATGGAAATGTCCTCCCTCTCCAGGTGATTCCTGTCCCTCTGGACCTCTGTACTTCTGAAGACATCAAGGAGGCCTTTATTGCACAAGCACAGGAGCAGCAGATTGAGCTGTTAGAAATCCCAGAGCACTCGGATATTGCACAAGTATGGGGCCAGGTTTCACCTCTTCCCCTCTGTCCTGCTGAAATTGCTGTTTCCCTCTGAGGTCACTGTGGAGTGGGGTTAAGCTGTTGGAGGCAGAACCTCATGGGCTTAATTTGGGGTTGTGCCAGAGATGTTCTGCTCTGGGAGAAGTCCCCAAGACCAAAAGGTGATTTCTCAGCTGAGAAATGCAAGCATGGCCTCATCCTCCAAAAATTTGCTGTACTAGGCTGGGGTGACCTAGGTGAGGCTAGGAATCACCAAACCTGCCTGGTTCTCATTTAGTCACAGCAGAATTAAACCACAGAATATCATATGGGATCCCAGCAGGTAGTGACCCAGTGTTCCTTCCTCTCGTGGAAGGTAGTGTCTGACATCAGGCACTGACCTCAGGCAGTTTGTGGGGTTATTTTTCCAAGTTTCCTCCCAGGAGAGAGGACCACGGCATGGGGAGAGATGGGTCCCCAGCCCCTAAACTGGCTGGGAAGGAGGGTCTGCCTGTCACCTGGTAGGTCTTCTCAGAGCCAGTGTCTCTTCCCACCTTTCTTCACAGGAAAGGTCATTAGACACCGGAAGGGGCTGCCAGGGAGGTGGTGGTGTCACCAGCCCTGGAGGTGTTCAGGGTACAGACTGGACGTGGCATTCAGAGCCGTGGTCTAGTTAAGAATGTGGGGATATGTTGGACTTGCTGGTCTCGGAGGCGTTTTCCAGCCGAACCCATTCTGTGTTTCCGTGGTTCCCAACGCGCAGGTGGCTCAGCCGGGGACGCCGTACTTCTACGTGGAGCTGGACACGGGGGAGAAGCTGTTCCACCGCATCCGCGGCCGCTTCCCGCTGCAGTTCGGCAGGTGGGTGCCGGCCCCGCGCCCTGCGTGACGTCGTGTGACGTTGCGATGACGCCATCACGCTGTCGTTGCAGGGAGGTGCTGGCCAGCGAGGCGCTGCTGGCGCAGCCGGAGCGCGCGGACTGGCGGCAGTGCGCCGCCCAGCGGCCCGAGGAGGCGGCGCAGGCCCGCGCCTTCCGCCGCGAGTTCGAGCCCTTCGACTTCTCCCTCCGGGACTGAGGCGGCGCTGCCGGCGGCGGCCCCGGGCGGGCGCGGGCGGCGCCGGGCGGTGACGCGGCAATAAAAGCGGAGTGCCGGAGCGAGCGGCTGAGCCATGGAGCGGGGCGGCCCTCCCGCGCCCGCCCCCGTCGAGCGGGCCCCCGGTGGGGCCGCGCTGCGCGGGCACCCGGCCGGCGGCTGCGGGCCCTGGGAGATGCGCGACCGCCTGGGCACCGGCGGCTTCGGCAACGTGTGCCTGTACCAGCACCAGGTGGGACCGGGCCGGGCGGCGGGGAGGGCACGGCCGGGCCGGGGCGGCTGACGGCGCTGTGTCCCGCAGGACTCGGGCGACCGCGTGGCCATCAAGTCGTGCCGGCTGGAGCTCAGCGTCAAGAACAAGGACCGCTGGTGTCACGAGATCGACATCATGAAGAAGTGAGTGCGGGCGGGCCGGCACGGCTCTGCTCGGCACGGCGGCACCGGACACAGGGAACGGGGACAGCCGGGGGTCGGGCTCTGGATGGAGCGGGGGAAGGGACAGCCGGGGTCTGCCCCTGGACCAGCTGGGGAGCTGGGATCGTGTTGTGGGGAGAGCGGGTGCCTCGGCTGCTGAACCAGCTTGGGAGCGGGGACAAGCCGGGGCTCAGCCCCTGGACCTGTTGTCACCTGGCATGCCTGTGCTATCTCTCGTCCCAATGTCCCAGCTCATGCCTTGGCTCGGGAGCTGGCGAGCCCCAAGGCCCCTGCCCTGTCGTGCTGCCTGGGCTGTTCACTCATCCGAAATTCCTCCAAACTCACGTCACCCTGTGGGTTGAGTGTTGATTTTGTGACTTGATAACACCTACGTGTTCCCATACCCTGCGGTACTTTTGTTTTTGATTTAGCAACCAGGGATCCTGGAATTGCTTTTTATTCTGTTATGCTGCCAAATGTAAAGAATAAATTCTCCTTTCACTTCCGTATGAGAGAGTCCATACTCTGTGCTGCCCACCCTCCCTCTCCAGCAGGTCAAGCAGGGCTGGGCAGTTTTGGTCTCATGAATGTGGGAGCTGCCTCTGGGTGTTTGGATCTCACAGAACTGCTCCTAAGAGAGATCCTGGAGCAGGAAATCCTCTGTCCCACTGGTGGGAGCAGGGATGCTTGTCCTCCCCAAGGCCAGCAGTGACCCTGCTGTTCAGGGCTTTTATGAGCTCCTGCTGTCGCTTTGTTACCCTCACCTGCTCACTGTCTGCCATGTCATGGGGGGAAACCACTTGTAGGGAGCATGAATTTGTATGTCAGGGCTTGGTGATGTATGATTTAGTTGCTGAAAACAACCACTGAGTCACAAGCTGCTCTCGCATTGGTGTCCAGAGGCTTTGGAAGATGTAGAGAGAAATAATTTGCCTTCATTTCCTTCTGGATATGTAATTTATTCCCAAGAGTAGCATGTATTAGAGACAGTCAGGAAGCAGCTGTTTGAATTCAGCTGCAGAGGCTAACATTTCCCTCTGAATGTGGCTTTCACCTGCCTGGTGCAGTGACACAGATGTTAAGGGATTCTTCTGAAACACGTGAATCAGGAGGAGTCTGTTCCTACATGCAGCAGCACACGCACACACACACGTAATGACTTTGTCAGGACTGTGAAAGAATTCAGAGCTTGAGAACTTGGCTTTGAGACATTGTTTCTGCTCCTCACTGGTTTGTGTATTCCCAAGGTAGGGAATTTGGGTGCTGGTAGATACCAGTGAGCAAGGATACCTGTGGGGAACAGAAGGTGTCCCTGGAACATAAAATGGGATTGCATTGCAGTCCGTTGTCTCACTCTCCCAAGAGAGGAGTCAGTTTTCATGCAGCTCTCCGTGTGCTTAGGCTGAACCATCCCAACGTGGTCAGAGCCTGTGAAGTTCCCGAAGAGATGAACTTCCTGGTTAACGACGTTCCTCTCCTGGCCATGGAGTATTGCTCAGGGGGTGACCTCCGCAAGGTAACGCCTGCATTGCTTGCACTGAAAAACTGAATGACACTGGCCCAAACAAGGTGTGTTAGTGCTGCTCCTGTAACCAGGTCTGCTCTGTGGTGCCTCTCTTTTTGGGTATAGGTGTGAGGAGGTAAATGTAGAGTGGGAAAAAAGCACGGGTGGGAAATGAGGCTTGTGTTTTGGAAACGAGAGAGCAACCCTTTTATCCTGGCAGAGTGTATCCTTTCATGGCGCTGCTTTAGCATTGAAGCAGCTGCTGGCACCCAGCACGTTTGGCTTTGCTGCTGTGTCTCAATCTGTTCAGAGTCTGACTGGTTTGGGTTTACATGTATCCAGTGTTATGTTGCTCTCAGTACAGGGAATGAGCCCATTAGTGCTGGACTGGGGCCTCCAGGGATTCTGAACTCATTGTGAGCCATTCTGTGCACTGGCAACACCCCAAAATAAAGGAGCCTTTCAGTAGTTCCTTAGGCAGTGGCTTCATGACACAACAGAGTTTTTGCTCCCTTTCCATTACAGCTGGATCCAGGAAGCAGCAACTTCTGTAGGGGTGAGGCAGCAAATCCCTGTCAGGATTTGCTTAGAAATCACCTCACCTACGTGATCAGGAAACTCATTTTTCTGTAGTTTTTGTTACTGGTGTTAAACAGCCCTGGGGAACGTGAGCAGCTGGTGAGTACAGTAGCCTCATCTCATTATATAGTTTTGAGTTGTTAAAAACAGTCCAAGAGACACTTTTAAGGTTTAAGTAGCAGTAAGAGAAGGGGCATATATGAAAAAGCACTTGGGGGTTGCAGGCACAGACATCTGGCCGTGTTCTCAGAGACATCTGGCTGTTGTATTATTGCAGTAAAAATTTGGAGACTCCCTGAAGGTAGATTAGAGACCCTGGCTGAGAAATTAGCTCTACTTGCAATTCAGTGTTTGGTCACTTCATTTCTAATGAATCCTTAGGTGTGGCATAGATGCTGAAACAATTTAGAAAGTAACATGCTTCATTCCATGTGATGTTCTGTATAGCTTTGTTCCTTAAAAAAAAACAAAAACCCAACATAATCTTTTTTTGTTTCTGATTGTGTTCCTTAAATCTGTGACTTGTTTGCATCATTTGTGTTTCACTTCATTGTTAATTTCTCCTTGTGAATCCATCATGAGGGCTGAAGTACCTCAGTCATCTCTAAAAATCAGAAATTGCTGAAGCTGCTTTTATTGACAGCCCATTAAGATGGTCCTGAGAGGGAGCCTCCCTTGCCTGCAGCTCTGTGGCCCTGCCTTTGTCTCCTACCCCTTTGCTTTCTGAATTTTTGTTTTGTTTGAGTTTTTTCTTGTTGGCCATAATTTTATTGCACAAAGTCGACTGCCCCATTCAGCTGGAGTGATCCCTAAGCTGTGCTGTTTGCTGGTTAGTTTCAACGGAATGGAAAATGTTGGGTTTTGCTGTTGACTGTTGCAGGTGTGGATCTGAACATTTTTTTTTTTTTTTTTTTTTTTTTTTTTTTTTTTTTTTTTTTTTTTTTTTTTTTTTTTTTTTTTGTAGTTGCTAAACAAACCAGAAAACTGCTGTGGGCTGAAGGAAAGTCAAATCCTTTCTCTGCTTAGTGACATTGGTATGTAGTTAATGTGGTAGGGTTTTTTTTGTGGTGTTGTTTTGAGTTTTTTGTGTTTTAAGTGTTATGGTATTTTCCTTTTTCAGCTGACCATGAAAAGGGAACTAAAATGAACAGGGTATTAAAAAAAATAAATCAGGCCCACTGGAAAGCACCTGGGTTTTTGGACACTATGGGAAGGAAGAGCTGTCTGATAAAGGGCAGTGCCTGGGTTTCTCTAGGAAAAAGGTCTTCCAGAAAAGCTCCTTGTTTTCTTAATTCTCTTACAGATAACCTGTCACTGCTTGTAGGAAGAGCTAGTTTTGGCATGAGAAAGTATTTTACTGGCCTAGACTTCTGTCCTTTCAGTGCTCAAGAGGGCTTCCAGCTGAATATCTGAAATAAAGAGCTACTCTGCTTGCCCTATCCTGGTTCCCCTTCCAGATTTTTTTTTTTTTTAATTTAATAAAAAATTGACTGTCTTTGGCATATCTTTATGAAGATGTGAAAATGCAATGCAGAAGAAACACAGATTTGGAAGCTGTGAAATGTAGAAGTGAGTGGTGGAATGCTGGAAACTTGCCCCCCAGTATTAGGTTTTTATCAGATATATGTTTAATCAAGGTGAATTTCATTTTCTGGTAAATCAAACATATGTCTTTCAGGGTCTGGTATCCAGTATTTGCATGAAAACAGAATTATACACAGAGATTTAAAGCCTGAAAATATTGTTCTTCAGGATGAAGGTGGGAAGGTAAGTCAGGTGATCAGTGTGTTTCCACTGTCATTTCTGGAAACTGTCACATTGAACTGGACCGAAAACTCAACAGTGCATTTATTAAAAGCTTTAACACTGTTGTTTAAGCTTTGCCATGGACTTTTTTCCAGAATTTCCGTTCTGGCTTACCTTTTGGGAGTATTTTGTGGCTGTCACTGAGCAGATTTTTTGTTTGGTGATTTATTTTCCTCAGCATTTGCTCTTCTGATGAACTATTTAAACTGTTTGCAGATTGTTCACAAAATAATAGACCTGGGATATGCAAAGGATCTGGATCAAGGGAGTTTATGCACTTCATTTGTTGGAACCTTGCAGTATCTGGTAAGATATTTTTTAGTGTCACCAGCACTGGGACAGGGCAGCTGTGGCTTGGCACTGCCAGGGCTGAAACCTCCAAAAAAGGAGATCCTGGGGACCTGTCCCAAGGGTGTCCCCTCTCAGGAAGTCACACCTGGACACAGCTTTGTCTCTGCAGAAATACAAGGAAATGCCACAGTCAAAGTGTCTTTTTATGATCGTTTTTAGGCTCCAGAACTCTTTGAGAACAAATCCTACTCGGTTACTGTTGATTACTGGAGCTTTGGGACAATGGTGTTTGAATGTATTGCAGGATTTAGACCTTTCTTACATAATCTACAGCCATTTGCCTGGTAAGACCCTTATTCTGGAAGAGGTGCTTGGAAGTGCTAACACTCAAAACTGTGCTGAAAGACTTTAACCTGCATATGGAGGTTTCTGCTTGGCCTGCTGTACCTGTTTGCTTGGTTTTTAAAAGGGTGGTTCTGAAACAGAAAGAAGGTTTCTAACAGAAACTTGGGTTTCTGTAAAAACAAGAGAAGAGGAAAGTCTTTCCAGAGGCAGAGTTAATTAGAAGGGCTCCTCTCTTCCACACGGGGATGTTCTGGGTGGATTGAAAGTGGTTATCTTTGTCCTAGAAGATGGGTTTGTTTTCTAAAGCTGCTGGACACTGGCACTTTTTTGCTGTCTTCAGTTGCTCCTTTACAAAAACAACGCTCCTCAGTACATACACAAAGGATTTTATTTTCCAGGCATGAAAAAATCAAGAAGAAGGACCCAAAGCACATCTTTGCCTCTGAAGAGATGAACGGGGAGGTTCGCTTCAGCACCCACCTGCCACAGCCTCACAGCATCTGCAGGTAGGTGTGTCCTCATCACAGGGGACAGCTCTGGTCTTCTAAACTAAGGGCTCTCCCTCCTTTATCCCAAGCATTGAAAGCTCCTCCTCCTTTCTCTGGAGTGTTTCAAGTTCCTGGCAAGCTGCTGTTTGCTCCCAGTGACTCTTTTTTGGGTAGTTTGGGCTCTCTGGTGCCTGTTGCTCACAAAGGTGGTCAGAGCCTTTTGAATAGAGCACACAAGGAGAGGCCCAGGAAGCTGGGCTGCTTGAGCCTGGTGAGGGCCTCTCCTTTCTTACAGCCCTTCTGCTTTAGTTTGATTGTAGAGCCCATGGAAAACTGGTTGCAGCTGATGCTGAATTGGGATCCACAGCAGAGGGGTGGAGGTGCAGATCCTGAGACCAGTCGTCCGAGGTGTTTCTTAATAATGGATCACATACTGAATCTGAAGGTGAGAGGGGGCTGTTACTGGGTTTAAAAGCCTTCTGAAAGCATCCCAGAGGACAGAGAGTGTGTTCAGTGGAGGAAATCTCTAATCCTGGCATCATCCAGCTTCCAGAGTCAGGAAGAATCGTTTTTCTTGGTAGCAGGGAGTGCATATACAGCCTTTCCAGTACATACTGGAAGACAAAACATCACCTGCAATACTAATCTCTAGCTTTACATTTGGAGTGGAAGGATGACCCTGTATTACTGTTTGTTATCTTGGAAAGGGCTCGCCAGGATCAAATAAGAGTTTAATATCTGCTAATAGCAGTTTTTCTGGACTTCATTGTTGATGCTGTGACCTCCAGGTGTATTCACATACTATAGCAGTAATACCTATAGTAGAACAGAGGTGGTATTCCTGATTTTTCCTGTGCAAATAATTACTTGATCTTTGCTGGAGTCAGACCAGCCAAGACAAGCCCATGTAGAGAAATAGGATAATTTTGTCTCTGTTCTTTTAATGTAATTTAATGTAATTGAGCTCCAGCTGGGCTTATGAAGGGTGTTAGTGTGTTGGATTGTCATTTTGTCTGACATTAAAAGTTACAGGCCCAGGCTTTGATTTTTTTTATCGTGGGGCTTTGACGCTGTTGTACACCACGACGACACAAGACTCCAACTTCAGAAGGCTGAAAATGACTCCTTTATTTTTGGCATGTGTCTCATTTTTATGCTATTCTACACAGACCAATTCAATTGGTGAAACAAAGACAAACCTCCTCAATCACATTGGTCAGACCAGATTGACATCAAGGAGAACTCCCTCCTAGGGAAAAGAATGCAAACATAGTACAGTTACAAAAACATTTCTCTTGTTTACAGAAAATTCCCTGGGAAAAGAATTTCAGAAAACCAAAACATCTCAGGCATGAACCAGGGCTACAGGGCTTTACTCCTGAATTGATTATTGTGGTTATTAAAACCAAACAATGCTCTCATTCTACTCTGTGCTCCATCCCAGGCCTGTTTGCTTTTGTCTTTGATATCCAAGGATTTGTAATCTGCTTTTCCTCTTTCTACAGATAGTACACATCCTAAACATGACCTCTGCCAAGATTGTGTCCTTCCTTTTGCATCCTGAGGAAAGTCTCCATTCCCTTCAGAATCGCATTGAGTTTGAAACGGGAATAAGCCCTGGAAATCAGGAGCTGCTGTTGGAAACAGGGATTTGCTTGGACCCTCGGAAACCTGCTTCCCAGTGTGTTATTGATGGTGTGGTAAGAAGGATTCTGTTCATGTCTGTCACGTTCTCAGAGAATTTTAAAATCTTAGGGGAGATAGATTGCCAAAATCTTCTCCCACAGGAGACAGTTTGCTCTGTAAATGTAGTAATTCTAAAGATCTTTTCTTGGATAATGTAAGCTGGTTTTTGTAGTTGTACTCTGCCTAACTAATTAATTGCTAGCAAAGAATTCTGTCTTCCTGTAGGATCTATCTAAATAAGTTTTTAAGGTACTTGGTAAGAGAGAGTGCCCACAATTACTAGTTCATGATGTACTGGGTTAGTAGGAGCTGCCTGGGGTTTCTCTTCCTGATATTCTCTTCTCTTTTCTTCCCAGAGGGGCTGGGACAGCTACATGGTCTATTTGTTTGATAAAAGCAAAACTGTCTACGATGGCCCCTTTGCTTCTCGGAGTCTGTCTGACTGTGTCAACTACATTGGTGAGTGTGCTGGAAAAGTGCTGTTCTCATGCAAAATGAGATTAAATCTGCTTTATAAAGCCCTGTGTGTTGTCTTGAAGGGCTCTGTCTGATTCAAAGAGAACCATTTAAGAACCTGAAGCAGCCTAACACGTTGTCCTGATGACAGAGCCCTGGCATCACCAATTTGTGCTTTTGAGCTGTGTATGGAAGCTGTTTCTCTGCTTGCTGCTTCCCCTACTTGTCTCCTGAAGTGACAACAGTCATTGCACAACCTATTCCAATTCTGAAGGTTTATTTATCATAAATCTGTATCTATATGAATGACCTTCTGTACCTCTATGAAAGAACAGTAGTGTCAGGGGACAGGAGATGTCTGCTGGGATACTGCATGTAAAGAAAATGCCTTGTGACATGCAGTTACTGTTCAGTAACTTAATTTTCTTTGGCCTGGTTTTCCTTATCTTTTAGTGTCTCAGGTGTTTCTGTGTTGTGGGCTGTTTCATTCTGGTGAATCTCATTGCATGGCACCATTGTGCTGAATCTCTTGGAGCAAAGACCTTTTTCACCATGTTTATTGATACCCCAGTGTACTGACAGTTCCCATTTCTGTCAGGGAACACACCTGCATCTTTTCCCCTTAACTGCATTAGGAAATCTGAGAGGAAACCTACAAAAGGTTCAGATGAAACAGATGAGGACAGTGACCAGTATCAATGGATTAAATGAAGCGACTAAATTTGCTACCTTAGGCTTTAGAGTTTCTTGGCCAAAACCCCCCCATCGGTTTTTACCTGCTCAGTCAGAGGCTGTCACATACGTGGGGAGCTGTGACCTGAAAAGCTTATACATGCTCCAGTAGCATCACCTAGATACTGAGCAGAACTTACCTGGCTTCTTAGGCATCTGAAGCAGGAATTAGGAATGTTGTCCTTTTCCAGAGTTGTCACTGCACTGTGTTTCTCCTGTGTTCAGTCCAGGACAGCAAAATCCAGCTGCCAATCCCTCAGCTGCGCAAGGTGTGGGCAGAAGCGGTTCACTACGTCATTGGGCTGAAGGAGGATTACAGCAGGCTTTTCCAGGGACAGAGAGCTGCCATGTGAGTTGTCACTCGTTCAGAGGGATCAGTGCTGTGCCACCACGGGGTCTGTTTGCCTGCAATTGTGCATCTCAGGGAGTTTTGGTTTCCCAAAGTTTCACAGCCCTCTGCTGTTCTGTGCCTTCACATCATAAAACATGTTTGGGCTGGGAGCTTATTCCACTCCTGGAACTGTGCTGGCTAATGCCTGACATTGATAATAACAAAAAAACTACTTGAATATACTCAGAGTCTCACAGCATGGCTGAGATTGATTGAGGCCTCTGGAAGCTCTCCAGCCCAATCCATGCTCAAAAAGGACCACATCCTCACAGCTCTCAAATATATCCAAGGATGGAGACTCCACAACATCTCTGGGCAGGTTGTCCTGGTTGTTCAGGCACCCTTAGAGTAACAGAATTTCCTGTTTTTTAAGTCCAGCTGGGCTTTCCAGCTAATGTGTGCTGTCCTTGTTCCACCTGTTAGGCTCAGCCTCCTTCGGTACAATGCCAACCTGATCAAAATGAAGAACAACATGGTGTCAGCATCCCAGCAGCTGAAAGCGAAGCTGGAATTCTTCCACCAGAGCATTCGCCTCGACCTGGAGAGATACAGTGACCAGATGGCTTATGGCATATGTAGGTATTGGGGAATATTTGTCTGGGTGTCTCCTGTGATCCTGTGAAGAAGCTCAGCATCTTTATGAGTGTATTTTAGTTACGGGAGCTGCAGGAGAAGAGTTTGGCAGGAGCAAAGGCAGGAGGGTTAAAACCAGAATGTTTTTGGAGACCTTCAGTGACAGTGAGACAAGTGATCAGCTGTTCTCCACTGAGAACAGAAAACAGGAACATTAATAGTACTGGGGATGTAAATATTTGCTATTTATTCATTCAGAGTCTGATTTATTTGGAGTTGTGACGGGGCACCAAGTGGAGCTGCTGCACTTGCTGACAGTGCTAACAAGTTGCTGTGCTTGTTATCCGAAGAAACCAGTTGTCAGGATGAAAGATGGGCTTAAAAAACACCAGCTACAGTTTCATGTCCCAAAAACAAATAGTTCAGGAGAAAATAGCAAGATTTACACATAGTTTGAGTATTTATGGCTAAAAAAGGCAACCTGAGTCAAAAATGATGACTGGGCTGAAGGATGATGATGGAAAATGGAAAGACACTGTCAACTGGGTTTGGACAGTCTGTGTTCAATCAAAAGTGGCAGTTGTTGAGCTTAATGGTGGAGTTTGAAGATTCAGTGATTGCAAGCAGTGAAATCCTCCCAAAGGGTTTGTGTGTGAATTAAGGTTGAGCACAGAGTTGCAGCATTGCTGTCTCTCTGATATCTGGGTCATGACTCCTGCTGGGTGAATCAGCATCATGTTCTTTGTGTTCAGATTACACCAATACACGCAAAGTTCAGGTCTTGCTTTATTTTTGTGTCTTAATGCCTTTTTATAAATTAACAACTTTTTTTTTTTTTTTAAGCTTCAGAGAAGATGCTCAAAGCCTGGAAGGAAATGGAAGAGAAAGCCTCTCAGTGTGCACAGGTAGGGGATGTTAAAGCTGCATTATCTCTGTGTGAAGGAGACTGTGACAGGAATTGAATGTGTCATATGTGCCACTGCTGTGTCCCTTGGGTGTTTCATTCCCCTGCCTGCTGTGGGAATGGAAATATCACTGCAGGTGCATTAAAAAAGGCACAGTCTCCTATCACCACGTTGTTTGAATGGATTTGGACAAAAACAACCAAAGTCACCAGACTCAGTTCTCTGAAAAGGAAAGTGGAACACAGAGACACGTTACTTGTTACCCAAAAGAAATGGTGTTGCTATGGATCTGGGGTCTTCCTGGCTGGATTTGCTGCGCACAGAAATTCCCATTGCTGAAGCTGAAAACCAATCACTTGCTATGCAGCGATTTCAAAATTGCAGGACTTCACTGAGGAGTACAGACATAAATCACTGGCATGCAAATCACTGCAAGTAAAGATGCAAATTAGTTTTAAATAAGAGTAATTTCTTTTTATTATCTAAGGAATGGATAAAAGATGGCTGCTTCTAGCAGGATAATTCAAGGCTGTCTCTGTCTGTTGTTTCCAGACAACCAGGAAACTCACACAATATTTATTTGGCAGACCATAAGATTATGTTCTGTTATTCACCTGCCCTGACCCTTTATCAGGAATGGAAAATGTTTCACTCTATACACAGGGATATCTTAGTCTGTCTAGGAGGCAATCCAGAGACATGAAGAGATGATTTATGAAGAAGAAACTGATTTTTCTCAGCCACTGTTGGTGGTCAGAGGTTTGGTTCTGGTGATACCAATGCACTGAGAACAAAAACCCTTAATTATTGTAGCAGGCTTGTATCAAAGAGCTTTTTTGTCTGCTAAACTCTCCAGGCAGTCAGCCCATTATCCCAACAAGTGTTCTTTAAAGGGGGTCTTTATCTCCTTGATTGCTCTCCTTCAGTCTGATCTGTGCCCACATTTCACCTCAGGCTGAAGATATTGGCTACCTGGATGAGCAGATCATGGCTCTGCACACCGAAATCGTGGAGCTGCAGAAGAGTCCCTATGCAAGGCGCCAGGGAGAGGTCATGGAGACCTTGTGAGTCCTGTGCTTCTCATTTGTACTGCATAGAATTGGATTTTGTGTATTTCAGTGTCTGAGGGGTATTTTTGCCCTCTATTGCTGGTTCCCTTGGTGATTTTGAAGTGCAAACTGCAAGTACAGAGTAGTGTGCAGTTGATTTGAGATCATTTTGCTTGAGAAAAGAATAATCCCACCACTTGTGGGGCACTTCCCTGTCACTGAACTATGAAACCTCATCTTACCAGAGCCCAGGACTAAGATAAATCTTGGTCTCAACTGGGATTTCCTTTTGTGTTGGAGAGGAGTGACTTTCTTCCTGTTGAGTGAGAAAACGATGTGATTGATCATTGTAAAACCCTGTTAAATACCTTCAGTATTTTCAAATCAAGGGTAAATATCTCATGGGTGCTTGAATATTTGGAAAGATGGTGTGGGTTTTTTTAAAGTATTATAATATGAAAGGGCTAAATGGTATTTCTGATCTTGAGAAGACATAGGAAGCAGTTACTGGGCTGCTGCTGAGAGCACAAGTGGCAATTCTAAAAGAGAGGGATTGAACAGCCATTAAATCTGTTAATAAGAGCTCTTCAACACAACTCTGTTCTGGGAGGAAATGTGCCTGCTCCTGGCATGTTCTTCCCCCTCCCTCTTGGCTAAGTTGCTTTTCATTCTGAGTTAGGTGCAGCAGAACTGGTGCACAGGGGAGGAAGTGGTGCAAAGGAGAAGCTACCTACTGCAGCGGCAAACTAATCAGGATCATGCCTCCTTAAACATTATTTTTAATCAATATTTCCACTGCAGACCAGGGTCAGAGCTGGAAAACTGCTGCTTGTTGCTGACAGAGTGGGATTTAGAACAGGGAGGATTTTGTTCAAGGCTGGAAGTTTTCAGTTTGGCTGCTTTGGAAATACTTGAAAGAAGTAATGGGAAGAAGAGAAGCACAGTCGTCTTGCTTGTGATACAGCTGTCTCTTTCCATTTATAGAATATTACTAAAATTCAGGCAAAAAAAGCAGAACAGGAACAAGAATTTTTCAGGCAGTTGTGCAGTCACAGTTTCAAAAACAAAATCAGATAATTAAAGATACAGGGGAAAGAAAACATAGCTGAGCCATGTGAAGATTTGAAACTGAAAATAAGCTCCACTTGGTGTGGTTTTCTGAGAAGAAATTATATAATGGGAGAAAAAGAGAGAGAGCTTTTGGGAAGGTGTTGTATTCTATCACTGAGCATCCCTGTGTTCCAAAGTCCATGCTTGTGTATCAGCTGTAGGAGAAGGTCCAGTGTCTGAGTGCAGGAAAAAGCATCCCTTCACTGCTGTGCTTTTATTTCTTGAGTTCACCTGGCTGCTGACACCTGCCTGAATCATACTCTTCTTTTTGAAGGGAACAGAGAGCCATAGACCTGTACAAGCAATTAAAAACACGACCTCCAGGTATGGAAGGAGATGATTTAAAGACTGTTTCACCCTTTTACCCCATGATTAATTGTTCTGAACTGAAACCCAGAAAATACTGATAGGATTTACTAACGTGGTGGTTGCTGGCCCTTCCAGATCATGCCTACAGTGACAGCACAGACATGGTGAAGATCATTGTGCAGACAGTACAGAGCCAGGACCGAGTCCTCAAGGAGCTCTTTGGCCACCTCAGGTACTTCATGCAGACAAAACCCCCAAACAAATCCAACTTGCAGCATTTGGAGCTCTGTACTAGGAAAAGATAAGGGAAATCACGGAGGTCAGAGCCCAAAAAGCTCCATCCACCTTTCTCATAGCATTAATTCTGCTCCTCTGTGTCTGTTTCCGCCTAATTTTTAAAAACATGACTGTTAGCAAGCAAGAGGTCACTTTAAGGCAAATTCTGCCGGTTGGAAGTTGGAATTCAAATCTCCAGGGCAAAAAGAAGTAGTTACAGAGCTGAGAAGATACCACAGTACATTACCTTTTCAAGTATCCTGAATCCCAAGGTGGGGCTTTTGGTGTTGCCAGAATGTGCTGGGAAGTGACTTTGTGTTTGGTTTTTATTCCAGCAAGCTGTTGGGCTGCAAGCAGAAGATCATTGACCTGCTCCCCGAGATTGAAGTGGCTCTAAATAACATCAAGGAAGCTGACAACTCAGTGATGCAGATGCAGGGAAAAAGACAAAGGGAGATATGGCATTTGCTGAAAATTGCTTGTGTGAGTAGCTGTGGGGCTATTTGTTTGCACTTCCTTCCAGTGCACAAGCTAGGAAACATCAAAGTAAACTCAGCAAAAAGGGGTAACTGCTATTCTATGGTTAGATTTTTTTTTTCCTGCAGAGAAGGGCAGGCTGAGATGGTAAAAGCAGAAGCTAAATAGGTGCTTTCCTGGTTCAGGTGTTTTATAGGGCACTTTGTTGCTTTTGCATTAATTACAGTGCCTGAAGCCATCTCCTGGTTCCTACATCTGTGTCTGTGTTACCAACAGTGCTTATGTGTAATCCCAAATCTTGCCTACATAACATTTAAGCCTAAATCCTTCTGAATTTCTTTCTTCCAGACTCAGAGCTCCTCTCGCTCACTGGTCAGCTCAAGCCTGGAAGGGACAGCCTCGACTCCAGCAGCCACGTGGCTCCCCCAGAGCTCCTCAGGGAACTCAGCTCCTCACCCTCTGTCCTCACTGGCAGCTCCTGAAGATGGGTATGAGCTCCTGGGGCAGGAGTCACGAGTTTTGGGAGTTCCTGTGTCACTAATGCTCTAAAAAATGAGGGACTTCCCTCATTTGGTGGAACTCTTTATTCAGAAACCTTTGCACTCTATTTCTGAGCCAGTTCCATGTGCTTCTGCTAAAGGACTGTGCCAACCATTTATTGCATGTCATGTTGCTCTTCCTTGGGCCTGGATCTGGTTCTTAAGGCCCCTTTCCCACAGTCCATGCTGAGTTGTCTTGATGCCTTGGGAAGGCTGACCTGAAACAGATTGGGCAGAGCTAGAGAATTAAGTAGGTATTTATTGAAAGGCCTTTAGGAAACACCTTGGGCAGGACAAGAGCCTGGCCAGGGCTACACCCAAGGTGGACCCAAAATGGTCACAAATTTGGCACAAAATGGGTGACGGGTCACGAGGTCTCACACTTTTATAAGTTTTGGTCCATTTGCATATTGGGGTTTAATTGTCCAATTCTAGGTCCAGGTTGTGAGGTCCCATCCTTCTTGTTCCTCCCTTCAGTCCATCATTGTTTGTGCTTTTGGGGCTGAAAGTTGTCCTTGGTGTGCAGCAGGAGAAGGATTTGTTTTGTGTCCCTGCTGTGTACAGAGCTGAGTGACACTGACTGTGAGCTCAGAACTGCACCCCTGGGCAGCACAGAACCTGAAATACAGCAAAGCTAAAACTTAAAGTATCAGTCTGGAGCTGAGGGTGTTTTGCTCTTTGCTTCATTTACAATTTTACATTCAGTATGTTCTGCCAGTGTGAAGCTCTTTGTCCTGCCAGCTCCAGGCAGGTTTTTTGTCACCTACCACTGCACAAACTACAAATCACTGTTTTGGGTTGTTGGGTTTTGGTTTTTAATTTTCTTCTCTGCAGTGCAGCACCTTTTGATGGGGTCATTACTTTTGGTGCTTGAAATCCGTCATCTTACGGCTTTTTTCTTCCTGCAGGGAAAGTTTTGCTGATGTGATCCAGGAGAATGTGAATTACCTCGAGCTCTTCAACAGCATTTTGCAGGAGGTGAGGCAGGAGCAGAGCTCTATGATGGTAAGTGCTGGTGCATCTGCCAGGACCTGGCTTTCAGGGGACACCCAAGGGTGCTCTGGGGATGTGGAGAACTCCTTGAATAGGAAAAGGTAGCAGGCTGCTCCAAGCCCCATCCAGCATGGCTTTGGACACTTCCAGGGATCCAGGGGCAGCCACAGCTGCTCTGGGCACCCTGTGCCAGGGCCTGGCCACCCTCCCAGAGAATAATTTCTTGCCAAAATCCCATTTGACCCTGCCCTCTGGCACTGGGAAGCCATTCCCCATTGTCCTGGCACTCCATACCCATGGAAATAGTTTCTTTCCATCTTTCCTGTAGCCCCTTCAGGCACTGGAAGGCCCCAGTTAGGTCCCTCTGAAGCTTCTCTTCTCCAGGCTGAACAATCCCAATTCTCTCAGCCTTTCCTTAGAGGACAGAGGAGAGTCATCCTTTGGCCACCAGTTTGGAAAATTCCATGATTTCCCATAAGTCCCTAAAATGGACTCCCAGGGCTCAGTTAGTCCAGCTCCTGTGCTGTGCTGCATTGCGGTAACTCCTGGGAGCACCCTTTCTAAGGGTAATTACTGATTTTTCATCAAACAAGACCCACACCCAGTAGCCAGACCCTGTGCTCAGTTGGGGTTTATTTTGCTACTTTTTGCAGAGTTTCGACTGGAGCTGGCTGAAGTAGTCCCAGGAGCTGAGGTGCTGCATCACCCAAGTGCCTTCTGTGTGCTGAGCGCGGGCTCGGCCGCCTTCCCGTGGGACAGAGCCCTGTTCTGTTTCTGTCACTATGTCACCCACTGGCTGTCCCCCCAGGGAGGAGCCTGGCCCCAGCCCGTGGAGCCTCCTCAGGGCAGGGGGTGCAGGCAGGGCCCGCCGCTGCCGTGTGCCCCATGAATGTATAGTGCGTGTACATATAATAAACTCTGTGGTGAGCCACATATACACACTCTGAGGCCTGGTCACTCCCGTGGCGCCATCGCCATCACGCCGTTGCCTGGCAACTGGGGGTGGCGGTGACGTCATCACCCCGCGTCGAGGTGGCGCGTCCATGGTGCCGCGCGCCGCCCGCGCGTGCGCGGCGGGGGTGGGAGCGCGGCCTCGGCAGCACGTGGGGAACGGGACGGGAACGGGACAGGTATGGGACACGGAACGGGGTAAAGGGTACGGAGAGCTGCGGGACAGGGACAGGGGACAGGGCCGGGAGAGGAACCGGGACAGGGACGGGATAGGACGGGGTAGGGATCGGGGCAGGTACAGGATAGGGATAGGGCGGGCGCGGCGACGGGACAGGACAGTGACGGGCGGGGGCCGGGCCGGGCGGTGACCGGGGCAGGGCCCCGCGGGGCCGGGGCGGGACGGGAGGTCCCTCCGGCGCAGCCCTCAGTGCGGGCTGGGCGGTCCCGCCCCTCCGCGGCCGGGCCCGTCCCTGCCCCGGCCGTGTTTCCGTCCTGGCCCGTCCCGGTTGTCGCGGGTGTCTCCTTGCTCTCGGGGGCGGTGCCGGGCCGGTCCCGCCCGGCGCTGACGGTGTTGCTGTGGCAGGGCAGGGCCCGCGGAGCCCCCGGCGCCGGGAGGGGATGCGAGCATGGCCATGGCCCAGGCGGGGGCCGCGGCCGCGGCTGCCACGGGGCTCCTCGTCTTTCTGCTGTACTCCGCCATCCACAGGGTCGAGGAGGGACACCTGGCCGTGTACTACAGGTACGGTGCCCGCGGGAGCCCTCCCGGAGTTGGGATTCATCCCTGGCCCCAGGGATTGTGCTATCCTGCGCTTCCCTCCGGTTTTTTCCCCTCTGGGTGGGCAGCTCTTGTTTCTGCTCCCTTCCAGCCGTGCTGATGGGTGGGTCCCAGACACCTGACCCCCATGCGGAGCCTTTGTGAGTTTGGGTCTCTGAATCCTCAGCTGCTTTTCCTGCCTCTCCTTCCTCCCTGCCCTTTTCACAAACTGGGTTTCAGAGCTTAGAGGACCGCAGCTCTGGGTCTGTCCTGCCTTGTCACATCTGTCGATCTCTCCCCGTGCCAGCAAGAGCCGTCACCTTTGTCCCAAACTGTTACCCAGCCAGAGCTCCCGCTGTGTCGGAGCTTTGGAATGTTTTCCCTGCGCTTCCCACTCAGCACCGTGGGCTGTTTCCCTTTAATCACGAGCGTGCTGAGCCTGGGGGATTTTCCTTTGTGCTTTGGGCGAGGGGCTGTGCCGAAACCCAAACTGGCAGTACATCCCCGGCTGGATTTTTCCATGGTTACCAGCGAACTATTTAGAGAGAAGAAATCTGCGTTCCTGCAGCTCTGTGCAATTTTGCAATGCTGGGAGGGTTTAGCAATAGCTGCCTGCTCCAAGAGTTCATGGCTCACAGGCCTCACCCGAAGTTGCAGCAGGCAAAGATCAGGTGCGCTCAGCCCTTTTGGTGGGGAATTGCTGGCAAATTTAGGGCACTGATGCAATTCTCTGTGATCCCTTTATTTGAACTGTTTGAACTGTCCCTGCTTGCCCTCAAAGCCAGTCCTTGCTGAGCCTTTCCCTGTTTTCCTCCCTCTCCTCAGGGGCGGTGCGTTGCTGACCAGCCCGAGCGGCCCTGGCTACCACATCATGCTCCCCTTCATCACCACCTTCAAATCGGTGCAGGTCAGTGCCCTCTTCCTCCCCTGGGGAGCCAGGATTTGTCCTCTTGGAAAGCTGTCCCCACCAGGTGTGTGTGTTGCTGGGCCTGGCAGTGTCCTGCTCAGGGTGGACAGTCCCTGTTTGTGGCTGTCACAGTTTCCCTGGAGCATGCCTGGAGCAGGGAAACAGGCACAGCTGTCTGTGCATCCCCCAAAAGGCAGATGAGGAGAAGCTTTGCCTTCTGCCCACAACTGCAGGCATCACACGGGAGGCTGAGGAGACTTTTGGTTCCCTGTTCCCACTGTGGGAGTCTGGGCACTTCCCAGAGAAGGGAGTGGTTTGTGAGCTTTTGGCTGTGTTTGTGTTGCAGACCACGCTGCAGACTGATGAAGTGAAGAACGTGCCTTGTGGGACAAGGTATGGCTTTCATTTGTATTTTGTCAGGTGCACTCTTTGGGGTCATTTGAAATGCTGGGACACAGGGACTGGGAGGTAAAGGCACCTACCATAAAATGAATCCCAAATGTACACACGTCTGTCCCACTGTAACAGAACAGGAGGCTCTTGCTGGAATTGCTTGGGTTGGTTGAGTTGTGTTACAGATCTTGTTGTGTTGGTTCATCCACAAGTTAAAGTGATGACTCTTCAGGGTAAAAATAACCTGGTGATTCTCCTTGTCTTCTATGTTGAGAGTCCTCAGCAAAATTTCTGTTTTAAAAAATAAATCAGTGGTGACACACAGTTGACTACACTGAAATTAAAAGGTGAATGTTAGTGGCAAGGTTAATAAAACAGTTAATTTCGATCAGGTTTAACCCGTATTAACTTTCTTGGAGTTGTTCAGTATCAGACATCACTTGGACTTAAACATTACCATAAAGGTCTCATGGTTTTAATTTTAGATCTCAAAGGTTTTTTCAGGAGTATCTCTAAATGTTAGTGTTCAGTGCTGCAGCGTTTCACAGAAATGGTTTGGGTTGGAAGGGACCTTAAAGCCCATCCAGTGCCATGGGCAGGGACACCTTCCACTATCTTGGCTGTTCCAAGCCCACCCAACCTGGCCTTGGGATCCAGGGGCAGCCACAGCTGCTCTGGACACCCTGGGCCAGGGCCTCACCACCCTCGCAGCCAAGAATTTCTTCCATATATCTCATCTAAATTTCCTCTCTGTTAGTCTGAGCCCATTCCCCCTTGTCTGTCACTCAGGGCATGTCCAGAGTGCTTTTGTGGCGAGGCAAACAGTCTTTACGCCAAGCAAAAGGTCAAAGGTTGAGGCCAAAGCCAGCCCTCAACTATTCTGAGCTTCTATGATTTAGGAGCTAAAAATTAAGTCCCTGTTGAATTTCAGCATTGTGGGGTTTCGGTTGTGCCATGCAGGTTGTTGGGAAGGTACAGGCAGTAAAAATGGGCTTTAAACCACCAGACAGCTGGTGAAAGCAGTTCTCAGTTAATAATTGAATACAGTCCTGACCAAAGGTCCCAACAGCCCTGCCCCATTTCTCAGGTGTTCCTGCAGGAGCCTTTCAGTTCGCTGCATTTGCAATCCAAAGTCTGCGGCTGCTCAATGCCAAAGCTTTGCATCCCCATTTCCATAGTAAAACATGAGCTTAGAAATAACAGATGGAACTCACCTGAGTCTCACTGGCCCAGTTCAAAGTCTGTTACCAGAATAGATCCTAAACAGTTTAAGGGTTTGTATTTACATGTTAAACCGTCAGATTTTAAAGGCTGGTTTCTTTTCCTCAATCTTTATGTTCCTGTTCCCTGTGTCCTTGTCTATATCAGGAAGGTTGTGGGTGTCCCATCCCCAATTTTTGCCTTACCTGTCCTGTTTGTACCTGGCAGCATTAAGTGAATACATTAAATAGAGATTTTAAATCCTGAGTTAGATCCTGAATTGTCTGAGGCTTTCCAGGGTCTCCTGCTACCTGTGTCTGTCTCCTGTGGCATCCCTGGATGCTGTCTCCTTGTCCAGTCAGGTCAGCCAGCACTGCTTTCTAATCATCCAACTTCTACCAGGTGCACAAAGGTCTTAGTGTTGATCCTCCTTTTATGGATTTCTCTGGTCCAACATGGATTTCTCCTTGTTCCTTTCTCCCTGCAAACTTTGGGATCGAGTGGCACCTGCTTTCCTCAAAGCCATTTCGATGACCAGCAGGGCTGGTAAAATTTACTTATCCCCCACCACACCACATAACACGTGTGAATTATTCATATTAATGGAATAACAGTGGGATAATAACCCCACTTACTGTCCCAGACTGGCTGAGATCCTCGGCAGGGCTTGTTGTGGAAGGTGGTGGTAGAGTCAGACAGTCCCTCACTGGTCTGAGGTGCCATTTCAGACTCTTTCCTGCCAGGGAGGTGAAATGGGGCTGTGGATGAGTCCTGATAGGATCCAGGGTGTTGCAGACACTCCTTTTCTCACTAACATCCGTTTAAAATTGAAGTGCCAGATTTGCAGCAGATAATGTCCATCCATCAGCAGTGTTTTTAGCTCTTAGTTGTCATAAAAAAACAGGTTTGGAGGGAGCACGGGCTGGGCTTGGGAGGCCTTTTCCAAAAGAGCACAGACACAGGCAAGTTCAGGTTGTTTTTGTGCAGACTTGGCTTTGAGCTGCCAGAGATCAAGATCTGCAAAATAAGAAATGGGTTTGTCGTGGGGGGTATGTTGAGTTAAAACATCACAGAGACTGAGTTTGGAAATGTGGGAGTTCCGCTGCCAGGAATAAGCTGTCTCTAACAGTTCCTGCTGAAGCTTCTGGTCTGTGATATGCCTTTGTCCCAAGGACATGAACACAGAGGTATGTCTGCTTTAAAATCAGGCTCTCAAGTGACCTAGAGCTGTTGAAGGTAAAGGGTTTTTTTCTTCACTGTAGAGTTTTGTGCTTTTCTCTGGTGTCACAGGTACCCTGGGGTGGGGCATGACTTTCTGAAAGGCACACCAGTAAGAGCAGAGGACTGGGGTCAAGCCTGCCCTCTGATTCCCCCTTTTGCCCTGCCAGTCTGGCAGCACATCCTCCGTGGGGGAGAGGATTCCCTGCAGGCTCCCTCTGCTGAGATGCTTGTGGTGTTCCTGGAGAGCCAGATGCGCGGTGGACACTGGAGCTGGGAGCATGGATTGAAGTCTGCCACATGCAGGAGGCAGTAAAAGAGGGATAAAGATGCCTTTGCTTTAAATGTGCTCACTGTTAACAGCTGCAGTGGTAACTGATGGTCTCTCTTTTCCCTTGCAGTGGTGGGTGTTATGATCTACATTGGACCGAATAGAAGTTGTGAATAAGCTGGCCCCATATGCAGGTATTGCCTAGCCTGGTCCAACAGGCAGAGCTGTGACTGTCTTCACTCATCCTGAGGCAGCTCTGTTTAGGTTTGCAGGACTCCCTTTCCCACTGCCAGGTGAAAACTTCCTGTCTGTTTCCATTTTCTTGCTCCCCTTACAGCTCCCAGTCCTGTAGCATTGATCACAGGTGCTTCCAGCTCGCTCCTGAGACAATTGCAGAGACTAAACCCCTGTAGGAGCCTCTTACCTTCTATTTCACCAAGCCAAAGACACAGACAGCGTGCTTTGTTCAGCAGCACAGCTCAATGCAAAACTCCAGCATTGCTGAGGCACTGGAGGGGGTGAATTCCTGTTGTAATTCATAGAGTCATGGAGGGGTTTGGGCTGGAAGGGACCTTCAAGATCATCTTGTTCCACCCCCTGCCATGGGCAAGGACACCTTTCCACTATCCCCTAGGTTGTTCCAAGCCCTGTCCATCTGGCCTTGGACAATTCCAGGGATCCAGGGGCAGCCAGAGCTGCCCTGGGACCCTGGCCAGGGTTGCCCACCCTCACAACCAAGAATGCTTCCATATATCTCACCTAAATTTCCCCTCTGTCAGTCTGAACCCATTTCCCGTCCTATCCCTCCAGTTCCTGTTGGAGATTCCCTACCCAGCTTCCGGTGTCCCTTCAGGCCCTGGAGGGAGCTGTGAGGGCTCCACACAACCCTCTCTTGTCCAGGCTGAGCAGCCCCAGCTCTCTCAGCCTGGATCCACAGGGGAGGTGCTCCAGTCGTCCTCAGCAACTCCGTGGCCTCCTCTGGATCTGCTCCAACAGTTCGTGTCCTTGTTACGTGGAGGGGGAGCAGGCCAGAGGTTCCAGGTGGGGTCTCAGCAGGAGCAGAGGGGAAATTATCCCCTCCCTTGACCTGCTCCTTTGATGCAGGATCTGGTTGGCTTAAATAGTGGGAATGATCCTTGTTTTCACATTACAGCAGTACCCTGGTCCTATGCACACAGGCCCTGGTGAGGCTTTGCTGTTCACTTGTTCATGCAAATGATAGAACAGGACCAGGCAGTACATCTTGCCATGACTGCTCCTTGAAGTTGTGTAATTCCAGCAGCACCTGACAGCTGGGCAGGGCAGCTGTGGCTTTGGCTAGCCAAGTCCTGCCAGCCCCTCTCCCTGTGCTGCCTCTGACTCCTTCCCTGACATCCTGCCCCGTGCCAGTGGTGACCTGTGGTGATTCTCTCCCTTCCCAGTGTACGACATCGTGAGGAATTACACCGCAGACTATGGACAAGACCTTGATCTTCAACAAAATCCACCCACGAGCTGAATCAGTTCTGCAGTGCCCACACCCTGCAGGAGGTGTACATTGAGCTCTTTGGTAAGTGGATGGCAGCTGGGTGGTCCCAGCTGGGATGCCACTGGAATCTTCCTGGAATCTTTTACAGCCAGCCCCTCGGGCCACACTGCCCTGTGCTGGAATTGCCGTGTAGAATGCAGCTCCTTTTGCATCCACACACCACTTACCCTGTCACTTTAGTGACTCGAATGTTCTTTGTCTTTCCCCCATCTACAGGTGGAATTTGATTCAGTCTTTTTCTACCTACTCTGGATGCACACAGCAGCCACTCTGCTCTGGTGTGTGCAGTGATGCCTGTGGCCTCCACTGTGGACAGTTGGATTTGTCTTGTTATGCTTCTGCTTTTTAATCGTCCTGCTGTGGTTGCTGGATTCACTTTTTGTGTTGTTCACAGCTTCTTTCCTGGCTGCCTCTAATAAGTGAGAGCTGGAAGGTTTTTCACAGGGAGGTAACAGTGCTTCATGAATTAGCACTAGGTCATATTCTCCTTGGTTGACCGTACCCCAAAGACAGAACTGGTGCTTGTTTCTTCTTGAGTGGCTGAGCAGGGGAAAAATGGCTTATGGAAGAGAAAAGGTTGTCAGAATTTTAATATTAATTTACTCCAAGTCTAAGTGCTGGGAAGGGTAGATTTCTACCACACTCTCTGAGTGTTCTTCTTGCTGAGATGCTGAAAGCCATTTGCACTTAGTCTCAGATAACAGAAATTCATCAACAGCTGAACTTTCCTCATCACTAGCACATGACTCCTTTTGGGAATGTTTTTCAGGGGGCATAGGAGAGGAAACCATGTTACTGAATGGTCTCAGGAAGCATCTTCATCTCCCACTGTAGAGCTGCCTGTTTTTCAAGGCCTGCTGACTGCCACACGAGCTGTGGGGGAAATAATGTGATATAACCAACTGGTCTCTCTCTTTTGTCCTCCAAAAACAGATCAGATAGATGAGAACTTGAAGTTGGCCCTGCAGAAAGACCCTCAATGCCATGGCACCACGGCCTCACATCCAGGTGGGTTGTGGCCTTCCAAGAATGAGAGATTTTAGAAGGTGATGAAAGAGTTTTTTGCCAAACCTTCAGTGACAGTACAAGGGACAACAGTTTTAAACTGAAAGATGAATGGTTTTATGAATGTTTTATGCTAAAGGGTAGGGAGGGCCCTGGCACAGGTTTGCCACAGAGACGTTTGTGGCTGCACCTGGATCCCTGAAGTGCCCAAGGCCAGGTTGGACTTTGGGCTTGGAGCCTCTGCCCCTGGTGAGAGTGAGTTGGGATGGATGGCAGGAAATAGAAATGTAGGACAACCTCTGGGGGACGTGTCCATGCTCAGCCATGTTACCCGGGGGGATTAGGCACCACTGTCCACAGCAGCTGTCTCTGCCAAAGAGAGTCTTGGTTACTCCAGATTGCATCAAAATGTTTCATCACGATGTGCTTCCTTTTTGTCTTTCACAGGCCCGTGCGTGTTTACAAAACCCCAAACTTCCAGAGGCCATCCGAAGAAACTTTGAGCTTAATGTGAGTAGCTGGACATTAAAACTGCCTTAATTAATTTGAGGGTGCGCACAGGCACAGTGCTGTTGGAAAAGCTCTTCCCTGGTGCTCCGGGGGTGAGAGGTGAGCTCCAGGCAGTGTGTGCTTGGCCAGGTGCACTTGTGCCTTCTGTTTTTCCATTTCCATCTGAAATCCGTGCTCAGGAGTCTTGATGTCTTGCCCATAAGCTCCTCTCCCTGAGAAGCCTTTGGGCCAAAGCAGATGCTGTTGGATCTCCCTTCACCTTTGGTTGAGCAAGCCCAGTCCCAGCCCACACTGCCCTGCTCCTCATCCTGAGGGCTCAGACTGGACTTGCATCCAGATGTGGCTTCAGCAGTGCCAGATGGAGAGGGGATGATCCCTTCCTTTGGCCTGTGCTCATACAGCTGCAGACACAGCCAGTCCCCACAGCTGGGGCAGGGAGCTGTCAGCGGGCTGGCCCCTTGTCCCTGTGGCCTCTCCTGGGATGCAGAGCTGCTCCTCATTCCCTTTCCCCGGGATAACTCTTCTCCTCTTGCAGGGAGGCTGAGAAGACCAAGCTGCTGATTGCAGCCCAGAGGCAGAAGGTGGGGAGAAGGAGGCAGAGACAGATCGGAAGAAAGCACTCATTGGTAATGTCCCCAGCACAGGTTGAGCCTCCATTCCTGCCTTCCCTGCCCAGCTGGGGCAGGATGTTGTCATCCATCATTGACAGCTCCCTGAGGGAGGGGCAGCCAGGCTGCACAAACAGTTGTTTGAACATCTGGGTGAAAATCCCACAGCAGCAGAGCAGGGAGCACCGCTGTCCTGCAGCAGGGATAGAGGAAATCACTCTGCTGGAAAAACTGCTTGGGCTTGGAGTTCCATGTCCCTGTGCCAGAGGGATCACACTTAAAAATGGGATGTCAGCTATGTAGACATCAGCACTGTGTTTTCTTCCTGTAACTCCAATGATTGGAATACAGACTGGCACCGAGTGGGAAGGGAGGGAGCAGGGAACCAGCTCCTGCTTGGCAGACCGTGCAGCCAGGTGCTGGGGTCAGGGGGGGTGCTCAAGCTCTGAGAAGCAAATTTCCCAGCTGAGCCCGTTGTGATTGCAGAGGCAGAGAAGGCTGCACAGGTGGCCAGGATTCACTACCAGCAGAAGATCATGGAGAAGGAAACGGAGAAGCGAATTTCTGAGATTGAAGGTAATCATGCTGGGGGTGATGGCAGGTGGCAGGAGGAACCTCTGACTGGCAAGACTCATCAGGGTGCAGGGTGGTGCACTGGGATCCTTCCTGCCCTGTGCATGGAGCTCTCCAGGAAGCTGCAGGGCAGGTACAGGGCCAGCCAGGCTGTCACAGGCACTTCTGGGTCAGCTGGTCCCTGTGGGCTGAGGGCTCGGTGTGATGGGGCTGTTCACTTCCTAATGCTTTCTTTCCTGTCCCTCCTGCTGCTGTGTTAGATGCTGCATTCCTGGCAAGGGAGAAGGCAAAAGCTGATGCAGAATACTACGCTGCTCGGAAACTGGCTGACTCCAACAAGGTGAGCCCTGGGAAGCTGTCACTCATTCTTTCCTCCGAGCGGGAGATCAGCTTCAGGGGGCAGCACTGGAGAAACACTTCATCTAACAGCCCACACCCCAGGAGATGGCTGCCTGACGTGAAAACTAACACCACGGGGCCCAGAAAGTTGTCTCTTAGAGTCTCTGGTTTCTGTTTCTTGTAGCTGAAGCTGACCCCTGAGTATCTGGAGCTGATGAAGTACCAGGCGATAGCTGCCAACAGCAAGCTGTACTTTGGCGACCGCATCCCCGGCGTGTTCCTGGACTCCTGTGCCTTCCAGCAGGCCAACCTGAGGACTGCCCACGAAACCAGCCTTCCTGCACAGGGAGCCCCAGAGACCTCTGCAGAAAGCCCCCTCAGAGGCGAGGATAGCACTGGCTGAGGGAGGCAGAAGGGAACCCGGTGTAGCTCAGCAGCGACGGCTGTGACCGGGGACGAAGCCCTGTGCCGCTGGGGCGGATGCAGCACATGCCTGGACATCTTGTGTATAGGTGGCAGTTGGGTTGATTTTCTTCTAGCAACAGATTGCAAGGGCTCTGCCTCTTCATTTCTCCCCCTTTTAAATTGGTGCTTCCAAAGGAAGGGATTATCCTGTACTAACATACCTATACTGGAATATTAAACGACAGGCAGCAGGAAAGCCCTCCCGGGGTAGGTGCAGTTATTTAGCAGGCATTACTCTGCAGGAAGGAGATGTGGCTTTGAGTGCTGTGTTCCTGCACACTGGTCATTGCTCAGCACTCCTGGCTGAGGCTGAGTGAAGAGGAGGTTCCCCTCATCCTGCTGCTGAAGCTTGCTTGGTGAAGGTTTCTGCTGACGCTGTTTTGATCTCAAGGACTCCAGTGGAGTGGACTCTCCTTGGCCAGCGTGCTCCTGCCCAGGGCAGGGAGTGGTTTGCTGTGGAATAGGTTATTGGAGTAGGATCTGCACAGCCATATATTCCTGTAGACAGCAGCACTAGATTACGGCTTGGAGGAAGCAACCTCTGAAGGGATTCTGCAATCCCCCTCTCCAAGCAAGAGCCTCACACTGGGCGCCTGGGACTGACTGTGGTGTTCCCACTGGGTGGCTGAGTCTCATTGCCTCCTAAACCAGATTTCCGGAGCGCCTCAGAGCAGCTGTTTGGGAACAGAGCCTAGCAAGTCTTTGCTCGGATTCCATCCTCCCTGTAAATCATTCACCAGGGAGAGGGGGCTGATTTTCCACTGCTTTGCCAGTGCTGGCAAAATGAAGGGGAAGAGAAGAGTGAAAGGACCCTGCTGTGCAGCAGATCAGATGTTTGACACTTCAGCTGCAAAGCAGGTGAGGCATTGCTCCTCCATGCAAAATCCACTGCTCCAGGAAGTAAGACCTGCTTTGTATGTCCTTGAACAGGCATGGCAAGGAGTGTGTCCCTGGTCCTCTCATCCCTGGCCAGGCTTGCTGGCAGATGGATCTTCTGTCCTGATTTACATTGTGATATATCTGACCCTGCTTCTGGTGTTCCAGGACAGGGTGAGGGAGAGGTGCTTGGGGAGGGGGGAATCTGCTGGGACAACTTGGCTTTCCACTTTTCTTCCTTCCTCCCCTCTGCTTGTGAGGATGTGCTTGCTTTTAGGACCTGCCCTCATCGTGTTCTGTGAGGATCCAGGGTGCAGCAGCGGGGAGGCAACTGGCAAGAGCTGGAATGCTGTAATCCAGCTGGGAGCCCCAGCACTGCCTGCTGCATGTTCACAGTCCTGCTCTCCCTGTGCATCCCTCCTGCTGTGCTGTCCCCTCAGAGCAGCCCTGCCACCCTTGGAGAGGCTTGAGGGGTGGTGACACTCCAGGCACTCAACTTACTGAGATCTTCTGTGCCTGCTCCTTCTGCAGCCTCATGGCAAGGGAGGGGTGTGTTCAGCTTCTGCCACTGAGAAACATTCAACCCAAACCAGCTTTACCTGTGCTGGTGATGTCCCAGAGGAGTTGTGTGGGCTTTGCAGTGCCGCGTCCCCACCCTGTGTGGCTGGCCTTCAGGGATGGCAGTGTCTCTCCACAGGGAAATTCAGTGACACACGGTGCCTCAGTGACCCCAGACACCTCCTGGTGTCTGCTCCTGCCTTGGCTGCCTGGGGCAGAGCAGGGTTGTGTTAGCCCTGCCCTTTCTGCAGAGTGTAAAACATAACTGTGGGACTTTGCAGCAGTTTCGGGTGGTCTTTCTTGTCCTCCACCTGCCTGCAAACTCCCAAGGCTCAGTTGATGGCTCTGCTCCAGGATCTCAGCTCCTTTTCTAACCGAGCCATGGCAGGAGCCAGGGACCAGGGCAGAGAGGGGATGGGCAATGTGTTTCCTAGTGTTTGAAATGTCTCCTAGAAATGCTGCTTGGCTTGCAGGGTCCCCTCTTCCTGTGGGATGAGCTTTGAGGAAGCAGTGTAGTCTTGTCTCTGCCCTGCCACCTCCTCAGTGTTTGCAGCAGGCCCTTGGCACAGACACAGCCTCTCCTCACCCCAGCAGCACCCGCTTTGGTTGGATTTTGGGATGAGGGCAGGCTTTATAGGCTAGAAGCACTGCTGGCAGGGATGTAGTCTCCACAATTCTCTTCATGTTTACTGGGATTGGACACACTGGGCATCAGGAATGGCTGGACAGAGCAGGTTCTGTGACAAGGGCATGCAGGGAACTGCTGGGGGCAATAACAAGGCAGTTCACACCTCTCCTTCAGTGCTCAGAGCAAAATGTCCGCGCAGGGAGCAGGAAAGCCTTCCAGACCAGTGCGGGAAGAGCTGCTCCCTTTTGGATCAGAGCCTTGCATTGCCTCCCTGCACGGTCCAGGTGGGTGCATGACCTTGCCTTAAGTGGCTGTCACTGGCTCAGTGTCCCTCTGTCTGCATCAGCCACCTCCCCGTGTGGTCTGAGAGACCCCAGGGGATGCTCTCTCAGTGCCAGGTCCTGCAGCACAGATGTGTGATGCCCAGTGCCTTCTGCAGCAGCCTCCTCCACCCCTCCCTGCATCCCCAGCCCCACTGTAGCAGCCCCAGTGTGTGCAGGAGGGGATGGTCACGGCTTTGGCACCTTGGTGTGGGCTGTGCCACCCTCTGAGCCCCAGCTGTAAGCAGGGACATGGCTGCAGCCAGGATTTTGGGATTGAACTGGCTTTTCTCTCTGTTCCCACGGCCTGCGTGGGCCTGTGACTAAAGGGGTCTGCCCCTGGATGCGCATCTCCTTAAGGAAACACGATACATACAGTCAGGTTTACATTCACACTGTTAAGTTCTTTTGATAAAGCAGATAAAATTATTTTGTTACCATTTTTCTGGATGGTTTCGTGTCCTAGGGCTGGTGGCACGTGAAGTGGAGGACCCTGTACCTCTTCCCCTGCAGCAGCAGTGCATGGTGTGGATGTCTGTAGTGACTGCCACCCTGGGAGCCCGTGAGGAGCCTGGGCTCAAATCAGGCCACGGCCAGGATGGTGCTGAGCATGAGGGGGACTCCCTGCAGCATCCTGCAGCCCCTGGGGCAGCCTGGCTTTGTGTGGCTGGCAAAACGTGCTGCAGTTTGGCCCCTGTGGCTCAGTCACTGGATTGGGGAGTTCAGTTCTGACCCTTTCCCCCCCCCACTCCATGATCCCCACACAGCTCCCTGCCTGCTGCCACCCTGCTGTCCCCTCCTGCCCGGACACACCCCATGACACCTCTACCTTCAGTCTTTATTGGTATAAAAGCCTTGAACCTAAATTATATCAAAAATGGGAGGCCTGGTTTTACAGCAAGTGGCTCAAAATGGTCACATAAGGGTCATAAATAAATGGCTGCAGTAAAAAGGCTCCCAGGGGGGAATTCCCTTTGAACAGTAACTCAAGGAGTAGCTCCAGAGATAAAAGCCCCGTGGGGAGGCCAAACCTAGCTTGGACCTGCCACAGCCCCTGGTGACATTCCTCTGTGTGATGTCCCCAGCCAGGGCAGTGTTCCTGGGACATGGTCCCCACGGAGCAGTGCTCTCCCTGCCCCTTGAAGGAGCCAGAAGCTCCTCTCCGCAGCCTCAGCAGGGGAGGGCAGGAGGAGCAGGGCACATTCAGGACGTCGGGAGAGGAGGCAGCTGCTCCCAGGGCGCAGGGAGCCTGGGCCAGTGCGAGGCGTTCCTCCAAACTGGAGCTGGCATTGTCGCCCGGTTTCCTTGGGAAGCCCCGGCCGACGGCTCCCCCTGGGACACCCGTGAGGCTGCCGAGTCCATTAAGGCACAACTCGAGGATCTGTAAACACTGGTGCCCACCCCGGGCAGGGTCCGAGGGTCCGGCCAGCAATTCAAGTAAGGGTGGAAGCGAGACGATGGCTCCCCAGCTGTGCCACCCACCCAGCTGTGCCATTCCTCGGTGGCGGATGGAGCATCCTTGGTCACCTACTGGCCGGGGGCGGCTTCAAGGCCACCTTTGGCGGGGGACACCGCTGGAAGGGTGCCGGTGGGAGGGACGGTCCCGGCGGCTCCTCGCCGTGGCTCGGCACTTTACTCTTCAGCGCGGGAGAGGTTTGCTGGGCGGCTTCGGCTTCGCCTGAGGGGAGAGACCCGGCTGCCTCACCTGGGCACCCAGGAGGGACAGGGAGCGGAGGAAGGGTCCCCCCAGGCCACCAGCCTGAGCCACCCCAGCGCTGTGCCCGCACAGCTCGGGCCGGGGGCCACTGGGAGGGTGGTTACCTTCGGGGGCCATCCCGGAGGGGCCCGAGGTGTCCCCTGCGGGCCGGGGGCCGGTGGCTGCAGGGCCGGCACGGGGCTGTGTGCCCGGGCCGCCCGCGGGGCCGCCGTGCTGCTGACCAGGCTGGGCTGGCCGATGTCCCGGCGGGAGAGCTGCCGGCGGCCCGGGCGCGGCCGGCCGCCCTCCTGGAACAGCGGGTTGGCGAGGCCGGAGGGAGTCCCGCTGCAGCTCCTGTGGGACACGGCGACCATGTGGGCTGCTCCGGGCACCCGCGGAGCTCAGCCCCCGAGCAGCCGAGACGGGAATTACCCTTTGTGGGAGCGCCGCGCCGCCCTGGCTCTGAGGAGCACCACGCCGCTGCCCAGCCCGATGCCGGCCAGGGCCAGCACGGCCAGCACGGCCGCCAGCACCACGCTGCCGCTCTCTGTGGGGACCGACCCGGGCGCTTGGAGACGGAGCAGCACCTCCCAGCCGGTGCCAGCCCCCTCCCCAAGCTCCCTCCTCGTGGGGACACGCGTCCCGGTGAGGGGACCCTACCTGCGGCTATCCCTGAGATCTCCTGCTCGCAGTAGGGCGCTGCCCAGCCGGGGTCGCAGTGACACTCCCGCTTGTGGTTGCAAACCTGGGAGGACGGGGAAAACGTCAGGGCGGTGGCCGGGGCCCGCAGCAGCTCGGGGAAGGAAGGGGGGATCCCACCGCCTTACCCCGTGGTTGTTGCACTTGGCCGAGCAGTTCTTGTCGCCGTAGACCAGGAGGTTCTGGCAGCGCCCGGCGTAGCAGACCTGCGGGCAGGCAGGAGGGCTCTGAGGCTGCCCCGGGGCCGGCGCTCACCCTCCCCCGGCCCGCCACGGCCCCGGCACGGCTCTCACCATCTCCTCCCCGCACTTGGCGCCGGTGGGCACCAGCCGCAGCTCGGCCGCCTCGCCGGCGTCGTTGCCCGCGATCACCGCCTTGCACTTGAAGCGGCCGAGGTAGTAGCCGAAGGAGTAGTAGCCGCTGCCGAGGATGGGCTGGGTCTTGTCGCTCAGACACAGCAGCGTGCCGCACTTGACATCCCTGCGGGACACGCGGCCGTGAGCGCGGGCTGGAGGGAGCTCGGCCGCGCTGGGACACGGCCCCGCTCCCCCCGGCCTTACTTGGGGCTGCAGGGCTGCTTCCCGTACTCGGTGAGGCAGTGCAGGTGGACGTGCTGCTCGCTGTTGTGCTTGAAGCAGACGTCAGGAGCCACCTGCGCCTCTGCGGGACACACGGAAAAAAGGTCACCCGGAGCCCGGCTTTAGGACCGGGCGCCGCAGCTCGGGATGCGGGAAGGGACGGGCGATGCGCCGGCCCGGGGGGCTCCGGGCACATCCCGCAGCTGGAGGACGGGCAGGGAGAGGGCCCTACCTGTGCCCCAGAGCGCCCGGCACTGCTCGCCGTGCGAAGGGCAGGCCCCGTTGTAGCAGTAGCCATTGCCGTGCTGGCAGGAGACGCCGTTCTCCTGGAACACGTCCTCCGGGCACTCGGCGCTGAGGCCGCTGCAGTGCTCGGCAAGGTCGCAGTCGTTCTTGCTGGCCCGGCAGAGCACACCTGCAGCCTTCACCTGCACGGGGAACAGGGAGGTCAGCACTGCCTGGACGCTCTCGCTTCTCCAGACACCACAGCACAGCAACGCCCCGGTCTGGGAAAGGTCTCCCGGCACCCCGTGAATCCACACGCTGACACTCTGCTGCTGGCGGAGCTACTGCACAGCACAGAAACTCCTCCAGGGCTCCGACCGGCTCTTCCCCTACTTAAGAAGCTACCGAGCTGCTCCCCTGTGGACGGCAGTACCTTGCAGTCTTGGCAGCATTCCCCTCGGGCACACTCGGCTCCCTCTCTCAGCTGGCACGTGGTGGCATTGCAGCAGCGGTCAGAGCACTCCTGCAAGACAGGGATGGACTGAGACCCTCTTGGAAGCCCCCTGAAGGACCCTCTCCTTCCTTTCTGAGAGGACCAGGTTGCAGTGTAGCTGCCATGGGCTGAACCACGGGCCAAAACCACAACAACATTCCAGGTAGGATCCCACAACCATTTCTGCTGCCTCTTTATCCCCATTTCCAACACAAATCAAAGCACCAGAAAGGGGTTTTTTTCCAGAAGGATGGAGTCTGAGCTGGACCCCTTTGCACGTCTCAGGAAGGAGAAAAAGTGAGGACTTCTGTGCTCCTTGGATCAGGGCAGCATTCCTTCATGTCCCAGCACAGGGCTGTGACCAGGGATTTATCCCAGAGGCATTGCCTGTCTGTCTCAATTCCACCCCACTCCCTGTGATGTGCTGGTAGGGATGAGGAACAGCTGAGCACAGCTCTTGAAAGAACAGCATGCCCTGATATCCCCTCCTGGGTCATCTCTTTGGAGGACATGGGGGGATGTCCGTATTTCCTAGGCTAAAATCACATAAAGGGAGGCACAGATGAATATTCTCTGTCCGTTAGTTTTTGGCAGAAGCATCAGGAGCGCAAGGGGAGAGTCTGCTGGACAGATCTCAGGCCCCACCCTCCTTCCCAGCCCTTTGGAGAGCCCCCCTGTGGGAAATGGATTTGTAGAGAATTCTTAAAGCTTGACAGAAGGCTCACATAGTATCTATCCGTATGCGAACTTTGAGATAGAAAATGCTGCCTTAGAAACTCCATGGAAAAAGACAAACATTGTTGAGAGAGATGGAACTTGTTCCATAAATAAAAAAGTTTCCTTGCAAATAGACTAGATACTTTGGAGAAATAGAACTATGAAAGGTGCATTGTAGTAGGACCCAGGAGGGGAAATTTTAGATGATTGGTTTTAAGGCATTAACAGCATTTTGTGGCAAAGGCTGATAGGCAAAGAAACGCTTATAATGGACTGTAATTAGGAAATATTTTGGTTTCTGATTGTGATGGCGTGAATTAAAACACCTGTACTGCCCCACCCTTCACACAGACCTGAAAACAGAACAAAAGTTTTGACAACACCTCTCAGTTTCCCCACGTCTGGGTCAGAGCAGGGATGGTGCGGAGGTCAGGAGGCACAGCTCTCACTCACCTCAGGCGTGCCGCAGTCACACTGCTCTCCCCTCTCCAAACTGGTTCCCGCACATGGGCCCCCGTACAGCTCGTCCGCCCGCGGCGCGTTCAGCAGGCACCTGGTCCGCGGGTCCCCCAGGAACTGCCACATGTCCTGCTCGCTGCACCGGCTGAAGAGCTTGGGGTAAACCAGCCTGGAGGGGCACAGAGACGGGTGGTCACCTGTTGGAACCCTGGAGGCGGAGAATTCCAGGCTTTCTGGGCTAAAAGACCCTCCAGCGAGCGCTGTGTCTGGCTTGATGCCGTGGAACAGGCGTCTGAAATCGAGTGATAGCACTGGGGTTGTGAGGGTGTGGTTTGAATGGTATTGCATGATCTGACAGGGTGAAAAACTTAGAATTTAAGGTTTTAGAACATGGCAATATGGAGGATTTAAGGCATTGTCTAAGTCCTTCTTCTTCACCTTCTTCACTGTTTCAGGTGTTTTTTTCCTAATTGGGTGAAAAAGGTCCGCATTGTGGGCTTGGGTGGTCAATTATTGGGTTAAAAGTATAAATGATATAGGTGTATTCTTGTTATTGGGTGCAGTTTCTGTGTTCACCCTTGGTTAGCTGCGCTTAAAGCCCTTGGTGATATAGATCACCTGGGGTGCTGGCTCAGTAAGCAAGCCAATGCCACATCTGCTGCCTTAAGTGATCTTTCAAAGGATGAGGAACTACCAGACAAGCAACCCTCCAAAATCGCGCAGCGATTGATTATCTGCTGCTTGTCAATGGACACGGATGCCAGGACTTTGAAGGAATGTGCTGTTTCAACCTTTCTTCACACTCAACATACATTCATGCGAACATACAGAAACTAGAAGGATTAGTAAAAGACATAAAACCAGAAAGTCTCTGGACTGGATCGACAACCTCTTTGGACAATGGGGATTGACAGGATGGGTGGCCTCTTTGGTTAAAAGTGTTTTATGGATTTTCATTGTGATTGTTATTGTATTATGTTCTCATGCCTCCTACGCTGCTTTAAAAGAACGGCTGGTGAGGCTTTTTTACTAAATATAAAAGGAGGAGTTGTGGGGGTGGGCGGAGCCCCGGCTGCTTTGCCCTGGAGAGGGCCAAGCTGAGGAGTTAAGAAAGAACTTCACAGCTTCACCCAGAGCCCTTAAGACAAAAGACCTCCTAGTCACGGCGACCTGTCCGGAGACCCACAAGCCCCCTTGGGATTTTATATAGATCTGTTACAATTGATTGGTTTTGTACTCTTTTCCTCCCACCCTGGTGTCCCATAAAAACCCCTGGGTTTCCTCTGGTTGGCAGAGGTGCCTCGTCCCTGGACCCTTTCGCTGGTACCTTTGCAATAAAGTTACCACCTGCGGAAATTCCACACGAGACCTCTCTCTCTCTCACCACGGCCGGCTAAAAGAGGGTCAAACTCACAAGGGCAGGAGCTGAGAGCACTGAGCTGAAATCACTGAAAGCTGAAATCACTGAGCTGAAATCACTGCTGCCCGATGCTGAGAAGCCCCTCTGCCAGCTGAGGAGCGCCCTGACCCCCCAAGGAGCTGTTTCTAGCGAGACATCTTTTGGGTGGTTGTGGCTCTCTGGGTCCCAAGCGACGGACCCCTCGACCAGCTGGAATAATTGGGTAGTTGATGCTTAAAAAGACCTTGGAAAGAGTCAGAGGTACTCCATTTTCTATCTTGTTCGTTAGAGCTCACGACTTGTGAGACTGTACTATAGATAAGAATTAATAAACACTGAGTCTGAACGTGAAACTGCAACTCCTGTGTATTAATCCCAGCTCTAACATGAGGAAAAGAAGATAAAAAACCCACAGCCATGATCAGAGAGCCCAAGGGGAAGCTGGAGGCTCACTCAGGAGGCACCTGCAGTGGGGTGGGATGGGGTGGAACATCTGCCCTGAGCCTCTCACTGGCTTCCCCCCATCAGGCCACCCTGCCAGAGGACACCTCTGTGTGCTTGCTGCCCAGGGATGTCCCCCTGCCTCCTCCACTCACCCAACGCTGCCTGCCATGACACAGCCCCCGTCAGCCTTGGAGATGGGGCAGCGGCAGCCGGCCACGTCCTCGTCGTGGGACATGCCCAGGTTGTGCCCCATCTCGTGAGCCATGGTGGAGGCAGCCCCGATGGGGTTTGTGCTGTGATCCTGTGGGACAAAGAGAGCAGAGCTGTAGGAATGCAGCCCCGCAGCCGAGCAGGTGTTTCCGTATAAGGAAAAGAGGTTCGGTTTACCTTGGAACATATAAGGAAGTTAAACTAGAATTTTCCACAGCCTTCTCATAGTAATTGGTCCAGAGCCAGCACAGGAGCACAGATTGGGCTTTGGAATGTACCTCAAAGCCTGTTGCCAATTTCATTGGGCAAGGACCCAAAAAACCCACCTGAACCATCAAGTACTAAAAAGACTGCTCAGAGGGGCTCAGTTGCTTTTTTGGACTGCCTTAGCCAGTGTAAGAGCGTTCTCTGCACTGTGTTTGACTGGTATTTCTTTTGGTCTATGATGTTTGTTTTTTTGTCATTATTAAAACCTTTTGTTTTACAAAGCACGGCCGGAGAAGTTGTCTCGCTATTATTAAGCCACTCTGGGAAGCTGCAGACCAACCATCAGACTTGACAAATCTTCACATAGCTTATTCCATTCTGGCCACGTGCAAGGTTTTATCACAGTGTGGGTTCAGTGCTCCTGTGGCTTCTCCACACCTTCTCCACGGGGCCCCTGGGGCTCTGCAAGGTGTCTCCTCACACTGCCATGCTCAGGGAAGGGAAGACAAGACCCCCAGATTGGTGCCTCAGGGCTGTCAGTGAGCTTAGACAAAGTGGCTGCTCCAAAAATGCCGATTATGGTGGGTTGGGGAGGCCACTGGTCCCACAGCCAACCTCTCCTGCTCCTGGGGAGGGATGAGGAGCACAGCCACTCCCAGTCACCTGACAGCCTCCTAAAATCCCAGCTCCTGTGTCCACGGGGAGCTTCTCTGGGGGGCTTTCCAAGTGTACTGAAAGTCCCGGAGGTACCCAGCTGGGTGTCCACAGCCCAGCACTTACCTGGGGCTCAGTCACTTGAGGGTGGAGATGTCAGGGACCAAATCCAGCCTTCAGGCTTCAGAGGGGGAGAGCTGGGGGCCAGGTGAGGAGGGAGTGGCTCTGGGAGGTGCAGTGCAGGGAGGGCAGGGCACAGGACCCACCTGGTTGATGCCGCCCGAGTCCCTGGTGCACATCACCAGCTTCTTGGCCAGCCCCACGGTGTTTCCATGGAAGTCAACGCCCCTGTGGGATCGAGATGCCACGTGGCCCCATGCCCTGGGTGGTGGCAGGGCTGGGCGGGTGGAGAGGAGGTGGTGGCCCCCTGCCCTTACGTGATCAGCTGGGCGTTGTCGTGGGGCTTCTTCCGCAGCAGCTCCGACTCCCGCCAGTGCAGGAAGTTGTCCAGTGTCACCTCGGGGTTGGGGCTGACCGTGATTTTGTCCCTGTGGTTCCACACCTCCAGGCCAATCAGGGCCACCCGCAGGCGAAGGGGCTGGTAGAGCTGGGTGGGACACAGCCCAGGGAGAGCCTGGGTTTAGGCTGCAGCAGCAGAGGGGAGGCCCCACCTGCCCCGGGGAACTGCAGCTGAGCCCAGGGCAATGCTCTGTCACCCTCGATAAATAACAAGCTGGGGTGACCACGTAGACAGGATTTCCCCCCAAAACCTCTGGGCTGCCTCTTGGCTGGGGAAGGTTGGGATGCTGCCCACACTGCTAACCAACAACTGAGGCTGAAGGAAAGCCGTCAGGAAACCCACCATGGTCCAATGCATCCGTGGATTTCCTACACATTTTTTTAGTCACTCTGTTTGTACACACTCAATAAAAGAGATCAAGGAGAGAAAAATAACCCTCAGCCGAAACCAAACACAGCCCTTCAAGCTTTGTTTTCTCCCACACTCGTTAAGTGCTAAGCCAACGTCTGGATGCTCATAAATGTGTATTTAAGGAGAGAGAGTTCATTAGCAGCCACTCCAGCCTGAGAGTGGCCACAGGAGGATGTGCTCCCAGGGGTTACAGGATGAAATTTCCCTTCCCTTATGGACAGAGCTGAGCCACTCATCATGTCCACACTGCACATGAGGTTGGCCAAGGGATGTGGTCACCCTGCAGCAGCCCCCGTGGACCTGAGATTGGCTCCAGCTCCACCACCCCACCCGTGCCAGCCTCTCTGCCACCTCCCCTGTGCCCACACTGGAGCTGGGAGGGCGAATCCAGAGCCCTGGGCTCACCTTGTCCACGTGGTTCACGATTTCCTTCATGCGGTTCTGCACGGTACGGAGGTCCTTGTGCTTCCTGAACTGTGGGAAGGACGCAGAGAGATTTCCAGGGTGGCTTTGAGCTCCTCACTGCTGGGCATAACAGTAAACCCACAGGTACCCACAGCTGTCCCCACTTTACCTCCTGGTTGTCTGCGACCAGGACCAGCTCCACGTACCGGGGACCTTTTTGTACGGGACCTGATTTCTGAAAGAGAAGAGGAAAGTGGGGTTCAGCTTGAAGCTTGCCAAGCCAGACAGCTCCCATGGCGTGTGTTGGATCCTAGAAGACCTTCCAAGGTTAGCAGGTAACTTCCCATAGTTCACAGCTCGGCTCTGGGATGTTGTTTTTGCTGGGTTTCAGACTTCTTCCAGCTTGCATGCTGGAAAACCCAACCCTGCTGCTGGGATAGCACACTGGGCTCTGCAGGCATCACAGAGCCCGTGCGGTGGGAGGATGCTCCTGCTGACAGCACAGGATCCGAGGGCCTGTTCCCGCCTGTGTTGGGGCTCTCCTGTGGGAGAGGGGCATTGCCCAGGGGCTCGGAATGCCCCCATCCTCCCCAGCACTTCACAGGAAGGAGCAGCAAGGCAATCCCTACCCAACGGTAGAGCTTCATGGCTGCGGGGATCTTGGGCTCGCGGTCGTACTCCAGGGTGGCCCTGGGCTCCCGGCAGGTGCCGCGTTTCCCCCGCAGGTGAGCGGCTCGGTACACTGCGTGCCGCCCGGCCACGGCCCCCTCCAGCGGCTCCAGTAGGAAGGTGGTCTCATTCACCTGGAAAAACCCGCTGCGGAGAGAGAGGGGGCGGCCGTCAGGCTGGGGAGACGGGCAGGACACGGACAGACCCTACACAGCCCTGGAAGTGCCTGTAATGTGTGCCCCATCCCTGGGAGTGTGAAAGGCCAGGTTGGAGCACGCTGGTCTAGTGCAAGGTGTCCCTGCCCACGGCATCGGAGGGCACTTCATGAGCTTTAAGGTCCCTTCCATCCCAAACCTTTCTGGGATTCTGAATAAATACAGCTGCCAAACTGGCTGGGCTGGTGGGGACAAGCTGTGACACTCGCAGCACAGCGAGTGTCCAGTTCTTTAGGCAGCAGGAATGGCCTGGGGCCCAGCAGCTGATCCATTAGGGATGGACCCAGCGAGGGCACTCCTGCCTGGAGCTCCTGCCGTGTCAGGGCCTCACTCTCACCCCATTGCCATGAGTCAGCCCCCCAAAAAGTGCCGTGCGCCTTTCCTGCCGGGCACGCAGCCAGGGTCCAGCAGGAAGGGGGATGTCATCTTCCCTTCCGCAGGGGAAAGCGGAGCTCTCACTCCATCAGCACGGCCGAGGCTGGGCCACTCCGGCTCACCGGGGCTCTGTCACTCCGGCTCACCGGGGCTCTGTCAGTCACTCCAGCTCACCGGGGCTCTGTCCCAGCGGCTCACCGGGGCTCTGTCCCAGCGGCTCACCGGGGCTCTGTCACTCGGCTCACGGGGCTCTGTCCCACCGGCTCACTGTGCCATGTGCCGAGGCTGGACGCTGTCCCCCAGCCCGGAGCAGGGCTCCAGGGAGCCGCGGCCGTACCTGAGCCCTCCGCAGGTGCTGATGCTCGCCGCTGAGCCGGCGTGTCCCCGCACACGGCCCTGGTAGAAGCAGTGATCCTGCCGAGGGAGAGAGAGGGCAGAGGTGTGGGGGCTGCACCCACAGGGGTGGGGAAGCTGCTCCCCCCAGAGCCAGCCCGTACCTGTGTGTCCGGCTTCTCCGTGATCTCCGAGCCGTCGGCCGAGTAGTGAGTCTCGGTGTAGTGCTGCCCCAGCAGGGCCCTGCCGGGTGGGGACGGGGTGTCAGCAGCCACCCCAAAGCCACCCCGCTTTGGGGAGAGCGTGTGGGGACTGTGACCTGCCCAGGTGGGCTTGGCAAGGAGGGAATAAAATGCTCTGGGCTGAGGCTTAGGTCAGCTGTGCAGTGACACTTGGGCTTGGTTCTGTCGAGGTTCTTGGCATCTCTGGGATGCTCAGGGCAAGGGTGGGATGCAACCTCCCTGTGAGACCACCCCACGGTGCCCACCTGCACTCACCTGTTCTTCTCCAGCCACAAGAGGTATTCCCTGCCTTCAGCACGGACGCTGTAGAGAACGTGGTCTGGGTAGGTGCTCTGCATGAAGGAGAGGTGCCGTCAGAGGTGTCAGCAGGAGCCAGAGCTGCACGAGGGGCCCCTTGGCCCCATCCTGCCCAGGAAGGGGACAGGGTCTGTGTGTGCCCTGCTGAGGGACTGGGAGCCTGGCCGCTCACCCTGGGGGCATCCAGCAAAGACACAGGAAATCAGAAGAGAAGGAAGAAAGCCTGTGGGCAATAACGCAAATCCCCAGCACATCCTGAGATGAAGAACAGGTCACCCGCAAGGAGATGGAGTCAGCAAAGCCTGGTTTCCCGTGTCTGACACATGGCTGCAGATGGCCGTGCCAGGGACTGAGGTTTCCTACTCATCAGTCACAGAAGCTCCTTTTTTGGGGTCTGAGTTCAGCACTTACACTGGCTGAACCACAAAGATCCTATGGCTCTTATCAGCAGGACTGCTTCCCTGACTGATCTAACACGCCACATCACGTTTATTTAGGGAACAGCTTCCCTTGGCTCGCCTCAGCCTCTCAGAGCAGTTTTAGTATCACTGTATCCCAGATCCCCTTGCTGGTGGGAGGGAGCCAGGGTGCCTGTGGCTCAGCCAGCTCAGCCCTGAACCTCAGGATGGAGATGTTCCTACAGGAAAAGTGCTTCCCTCTGGGCAGTCTTGTGATCTCCACACCAGAGGCCCCATATCCCCCTGGGGTCACTGGGAAAGAGTCATGGGTCCGGTGTCAAGATGTGCCCTTGCCATGAGGGACTGAGATGTCTCCTGAGGGCACATCCACCTCTCCTGAGGGCACACCTCAACTTTGCAGAACCCAGGTGTGGAGAGAGCTGAGCCAAAGGCAAAGCAAACCTTTCCCATGGGGCCAGCATTCCTCAAGGATGAGGCATGCTGCCTCTCCCTGGGGAGGATGACAGCGCTGGGTGTCATACCATGGCTCAGCATTCCCAAGGGGTGATCTGCACCCTGGAAGGAGCCAGGCTGAGCAGAAAGCCCAGCTGACTCAGTGCCAGTGGGGCCAGGTGAGAGGCTTTGCCGTCATCATCTGCCCCAATTCCCCTGGTTTGCAGTAGTTCCAGGCAGTGTGCCAGTGCACTCGCGGGTCACTGGAACATTCTTCTCTTATGAACAGGTCTCCCGCCTGTCCCGACCCCTGTCCGCCAACAAAGCCATCCTTTGTTATTGTTGGCAACGCCAAGGCCAGAAGAGGTCTTAAGGAATGGCAGGAAAGCGCTTGGAGCGGGGTGCCGGGTCAGGGAGCGTCTCTTGGAGACGACACAGGGCAAGTTTAAAATAAAAAGTCCTGCTAAAGCTTCTCTGAATCACCCTTTCTCATTAGCATGGGCTGTGCAAGGGCTCCAGATGGGAAGGCTTTGGGGAGCAGCCCTGGGAGCCCGTGGCCGTGCTGAGCAGCACAGCAGAGCCACAACCAGAGCGCAGGAAGAGGAGGAATTTCTTCCAGCTGGTCTCAGTAAGAGATGCAGGGAGCTTGCAGAGGATGGGGACGGGATGTCCCATCCCACCTGAGCTCAGGGTGTGTTTCCCTGGGGGGGGAAAAGGCAAAAGGCCTTGCAGTAGGGGTGGGGCTCACTTCTCCAGACCCTCTCCATGAAGAACCCAGCGGTGCCACTCTCCCTGCTGTGCTGATGGGAAGGCTGGCACACAGGAGATCCTGTGCTGCCAGGACCCAGGGCTCCACCCTGTATGCAGGCATGAACTTTTGGATTATCCGTCCAGGGATGAATCCTGATCCACCCTGTCTGCAGGGATGAATTCTGAATTATCCATCCAGGGATGGATCCTGACCCATCCTGTCTGCAGGCATGAACTTTTGGATTCACCAAAGCCAAGAGCGGGTAGCTAGTCTGCTTCAACCCTCACTGGCAGGTGGCCCTGCTGGACCAATCCCATGTGTCCCGGTCACTCCGACCCCAGAACCATCTCATGGTGGCCTGTGCCCACCTGGCTACAGGAGGAGGCAGCATGGAGAACACCCATCTCTGTCTCAGAGGGGCTGGGTGGTGACCAAACCTTGCTGAGAGCTTCTTCCCCACCCAGATGACCACAGCAGAGCAAACCTACCCTCTCCAAGAGGAAAAAATAAAATTAAAATAAAAAATAAAATAAAAGGCTTGGAAAGCAGCAGACTTCCTACTCAACAAGACAGAATTAAGTATCCAAGGACCACCTAAGCCAAGACCAAATCAGGTGCCACCCATCAGACAGCCCCCGTGGCAGTCTGAGGTGCAGAGCCCATGGCAGATGTCTTCTCCAGAGAGGGATCCCGAGGTGGGTGAGCTCCCCTCCGGGGGGATCGGCGCGGAGCCGCCCGGCGCACGCCCGGCACAGATGGCATCTCTAAATAGCCCGGGGAATGTTTATCTCGTGGACAAGTTTAGGTTTCTAGAGCAGGGAAAACAGATGCTTTGGGGAGTGTTTTTGAAGCTAGCTTATCAGGAAGGGTTTGAATCAAGGGAACGTGCTGTATGGCACTGGGGAATTCGTGTCCCTCCATCCCCCGGGCACTCAAATCGGTGCTTTTGGGTCTAGAAAAGGAATAAAAAAAAAAAAAAAAAAAAAAAAAAAAAAAAAAAAAAAAAAAAAAAAAAAAAAAAAAAAAAAAAAAAAAAAAAAAAGCTGAATTTTACTCTAAGGCAATGAGGAAAGTGTCTTTGAGGTCAAGGCATCCTACGGACGGTGACATCAAGCACTCCAAACTCCTGACTCAAACCCCATTCCTTACCCCAAATTGTCAGGTTTCCCAAGAAAAACAGCACTGGCTTGCTTTCATGTGGATTTCTGCAACTTTCTGATTCTTATTTCTCTGTCCCAAAGGACAAAAAAAAGCCCCAACTTCAGCAGACACAGCAAGAAAAGTGCTTACAGCTCCACGAGGCTTCACAAACCCCTCCTTAAGGAAAGACCAGATGTCACAAGATCATGGCAAGGCTGCAAGAGGTGGCACGGCTGGGTCACGTCTCTAAAGAAAGCACTGGAGAAAGCAGCCCTCTCTCCAGGAGTGCACCCCGCTGTCTGCAGCTCCTAATTAGACCCAAACCAGCCCGGGAAAGCTAATCTGATTAACTGCTTCAGCATCTCCATCCTCTGGGGTGGAAGCAGGGCAAGGAAACGGGCGGCACGTCATTCTTTTGGTGCGGGGCTGAGGGGGTCTGGCCAAATGATCGGTCAAGGGGTGAGCCTGGTGGTGGGCCCCGATCTCTGCGGATTGCAACCCCCCCGGCCAGATTCCCTGGAAAGCAGCGAGGGCGGCTGTGCCGAGCTGTGACTCACCGGAGGCGAAGAGAGGTCCCTCTTCCCCCGGGGCACCGGCAGCTCCCGCGGCAGCACCGTCTCGTACCTCTCGACGTGGGACAGCTGCTCCTCCAGCCCGGCTGTGGAGCCTGGGAAAAGCCCAGGGGCTTTGAGACAGATGCCCGGGAACAACCGAATCGTGGAATATCCCGAGTTGGAAGGATCCCACAAAGATCAGCGATCCAGCCCCTGGCCCCACACAGGACCCCCCCAACAATCCCACCCTGGGCACCCCTGGCAGTGCTGTCCAAACCCTCCTGGAGCTCTGGCAAGCCTCGGGGCTGTGCCCATTCCCTGGGGAGCCTGGCAGTGCCTGAAACCTCTGGGGAAGAACCTTTCCTTGAAATCCAACCTAAACCTGCCCTCCCCGTCCGACAGAGCTGCCCGCCGCTCCCTCGGGTCTGAAGGCCACGGGGCAACGAGAGCAGCCAACACGGAAGGCGCAGGGATGAGCCCGAAGAGCAAGTCCTGAAATAGCTGCTGGGAACACAACGGGCTCCAGGGAGCTGCAGCCCCCCCAGCCCGGCGCCCACAGAGCGCTCAGCATCACCCGAGGCGAGCAAGTCCCTTTGGGGCTAGAAAGCCCCGCCGAAGCCCCTGGTGCGGCAATACAGAGGCAGGTTTTCCAGCTCCCCATGGTGATGCCACCGCGTGTGACTCGGCGTCTGGCGGCTGTGGGGGCTGTTTGGGAGAGAGCGGCTGGTGCCTGGGTGGCTCAGCCCCCTCCCAGCCTTCCTTGGATGTCGGAACGGAGAATTTCTGCCATAAACCCTTTGCTTTTCCCGGGAGCTCCGAACGCCGGGTTCGGACGGGGCTGGGCGCTCGGTCTGGAGCCCCTCGCCCACGGCTGGCAGCCAGATGAGCCACGGGCGACCCTCACCGGCTGAGAGACCGCTTGTGACCCCTCCGTCGCCTTCCCGAGAGAGGCCGGGAGGCACCGGGAGCATCCCCGTGGGAGCGAGCCCTGCCCCGGGCGTCCCTTCTCCATCGTCCTCCCCCGGGTGGCGAGAACAGAGGTGCGCCCCGGTACCCCGAGGGGAAAAGCATCCCCATCCCGCGGTGCCTGCATCCCGCTGCCTCCATCCCTTGCCCCACGCCGGGGCGGTCCTGCCGCTCGCCCCCCCAAACTCCCCGTCCCGTGGCTGCCGCCCCCGGCTCCCGGGACCCCAGGCTCACCGCGGGCCGGCAGCAGGAGCAGCAGCAGCGGCAGCGGCAGCAGGAGCGGCGGGGCCATGGCTCGGAGGTCCCGCCGTGCCCCCGCTCGCCGCGCCGCCGGCAGCCCCCGCCCGCCGTGAGTCACCCGGAGCCGCGGACGGGACGGGGCGGGGCGGACGGGACGGGCCGCCCACGGCGGGGGGACGGAGGGACGGAGATGCTGGGGGACGCCGGGAGCTGCGGGGACACGGGAGACGGGCAGGGCCGTGGGGGCACCGGGGGCTGCCCGCTGGGAATGGGGTGGGGGCCCCCAGGGACATCACGGGCGTCCGTGGGGAAGCGGGGAGAGTCCGTGCGGCGTTGAGAGGATCCACGGGCACAGGGGGGTGTCCGCAGGGAAACGGGACTGTCCACGGAGCGTTTGAAGGAGGGTGGTGTGAGGCACCACGGGGCTCTGGGAGGCCGTGGGCAGTCACGGGGGTCCGTGAGGAATCCAGAAGGGATACACAGGGGCACCTGGAGGGTCCGTGGGGCATTAGGGAGGGGCCACGGGACCTTGGGAAATGCCTCCGGGGCACCTGGAGTATTGGGCAGGGGTCAGGGGCATCAGGGGACAGTCCCTGGGGCGCCGGGGGAGGATACACAGAGGGTCAGGGAAGGTTTGCAGGACACCAGTGGGTCTCTGTGGGACATTGGGGGCTGTCCATGCGCATCTGGAGGGGGCTGTGGGGTATCGTGGCTGTCCGTGAGGCTTTTGGGGAGGGTCCATGGGGCACGGGGGGCACTGGATCAGTGGGTAGGGGAGGCTGCCCACAGGACGTGAGCGTGGGGGAACGTTCCAAGTGGCGTTGGGGACTGTGTGTATGGCCAAGGGCATGAAGATGGGTCCCCGGCCTCGTGGGACACGTCCTGCGGCTCTGCAGAGGGACTCAGGGTACTGGGGTGGCTGGACTGTCACAGGAGGCACTGCAGCTGGATATCTGGGCAGAGAAGCCGGGCACGTTTGTGTTTCTGGGTGTTCGGGCCAGGGCCAACCAGGAAATGGACACTGCCACGTGGGTGTGAACGGGATTTGGGATTAGTCATCCACGGGTGCTTAGAAGTTTGCTGTCGATTTAAAAAAATGAACTCTCCATAACCTCGAGTGGGACTTAATGCTTGCTGGTGGTCCCCACCCTCTCCATGGGCTCGCTCTCCCTGTGCCAAGCTGGAGGACCAGCTGCAGGTCACAGAGAACACAGAACCTGCTCTGCCCTCCAATGGGCTCCGGGAGCTCCCTGCGAAGGAGCAGTGAGGGATACGAAGGACAGGAGCACTCAGCCCTCACACATGTCCCCAGGTTCCCACCCTCTTTGACCCTGGCATGTGCCTTGGTTACCCCTTATTCCTGGGAGACACTTCTCTTCCTCCCTCTCTGCACCTGCTCTCAAACTGCCTCAGGAAATGTTTAATTTCCCTGGAACTCCTCTGCTGCAAGTTTGGGGTTGGAAAGGAACTTAAAGTTATCATCCTATTCCAAACCCTTGCCATGGACAGGGACACCTTCTACTATCCCAGGTCACTCCCATCCCATCCAACCTGGCCTGGACACTTCCAGGGATGGAGCATCCGCAATGATTTGCACCCCGACTTCTGTTAACAGACAAAATAACCCTGATTTTGCTGTTGTTGTTATTTAATTTATTTTACAACACACAAACACACATAGTACATTGTACAACATAGTAAAAAAAAAGACCAAAAAACCAAAAAACCCCAAAACGCCGACAAAACCCCAAAACATTACAAACATCTCAGGAGAGTGACCATTCCCCTGTGGCCCTGGGCCACCCCCAGGGTGTGTTTGCAGGCTGTGGGGTGGCTGTGCAGGGCTGGGGGTGAGGGTCACTGGGCAGGCACAGCCAGGCAGGGCAGCAGCGGCGGCGCCTTCTGGCTGCGCTCGGCCGACATGTGCTCCAGGCGCTCCGTGTAGAACCCGTTGAAGTCCAGCCTGAGGGACAAAACACACTGTGAGCAGCAGCCTTCCCCAGGACACCCACAGCGAGCTCTGGCCCCCTGTGGGATGTTCTGTGCTGTGGCACAGGGGTTGGTGACACCTTTTCCATGCCTTTAGAGCAGGCTTTTGAAAGGGAGACGAATCAGGAACCCGGCCCAAATACACTGGAAGGAGCAAATGCTCACACAGCTCTTCTCCAGACCACACAGAGGTGTCTTGTGTGAACAAGGTTTCCTCAGTGTCTGCACCTTCCCAGCACTCCTGAAACCCCAGAGCTTACCAGCATTGGACTCTGGTACTAACTCCCACATGAAATCCGCCACAGCACCGTGAAACGCTGAGGTTTCCATCCCCACCAGCTCCTGGCTAACACCAGGATGCTTCCCACGCATCCACAGTTCACCAACACAAGCAACTGGGCAGAAGATGCTCAGCCACAACCACAAGTGACACTTGGAAATGCCTCTCCAAAGCACTCAGCACCAGGGGTACCACAATCCCACCTCCCTGACAATCCAGAGTGACGCCCACCCAGCCCCAAGCCTGCTGTGCCCTTCCCGTGGCAGATCCCAAAGCACCCACAGCCAGTGCAGCTCATGCCCTCGTGTGCCCTGGATCACTGAGCAGTCAGTGCAAGCCTGTGAATCACACAGAAGTTACTCTCTCCCTTTCTCAAATTAGGCTGCTCCAGTACCAACTGAATGGGCACAATATTTGAGTTTCATGTTGCTTAACAACCTCACACAAACGGCAACAAATTGTTCCTTGACATTTTTTGGTGCCTGCAGAAAACAGAGCCTCGACAGATGGAATTTGTCTGTTGCTCTCTCCTGGTTGAAAAGCTTTGCATTGCTTTTGCCCTCGAGGAGTTGTACCAGGGAAACCTGACAATGAGGTGAAAGTACTGACCAAGTTTTGATTCAAACACAAGGCCAGGACTCGCTGCTCTGAGGATTTCTAAAGCTGCTTCGTTCCCAGCTCAGTGACTTGCAGATTTTGCTTGGCTTCCCTTTTGGCTGTTTTTAGTTATAAGTGATCCGTGATAACCATTTCATCAGAACATGTGTGGTGCTTCCTCAGCATGTGCTTATATGGCAGTTTGTTGCTTTGTGGCTAGAATTCATGAGGTTTGCACCACTTCACATCCTGGTGTCCTACTCTCAGTTCCCTCCAACCTGGTAAAGGAAGGATGTCTGATAACCACACTGATGTATACGATTTCTAA